>NW_020884914.1:4675310-5360588 GCF_003945725.1 Corapipo altera
GTCCCCTCACTCAGTTTTGTGATCAGTGTTCACCCACTTTCTTCTTATTACTACCTGTTATACACAGTGACTGATTGAAAAAAAAAGGTACAAAAGAAAAAGGAAGGCATTTATACATTTATTCACACATTTTGTACAAAGAGGAGACCAAATATCAAACTAAGGCAAAACTGACACCAAGCAGTGAGAAAAAACAATGGGTATGAACAAAACTAATTAATCAACAATCAACCAAAAAAGTTAAGTAGCTATCAGGATCATTATCTTTGTTATTTGGATTTATTTGGGTTATTTTACCTACTCCAAGAACTCATTTATTTATGCCTATTTATAATACAAGCAGTGACATTTATGTACAGCAGCGCTTTCTGTTTCATTCTCTTCAAAGCACCTTAAAGACATTGTTCCTCTTTTTTTCCCCCTTCTAAACCCAGCCTGAAGCCCGAGCTGAGCACTGCTCTGTCAGCAGCTCCACTCCCAGCTGAAGCCACTGTCAGAACACCTGATTCCACACATTTTCTCCACACTACCCTCCTCAATTTTAGCACAAGGCCATGACCTCTCCTGTCACAAGACACTGAAGATGTAACTCTCTTTTGCCCAAAGCACCAGGAGCATTGAAAGAAAGTAAATCCCCCTCCTCAGCACTAATCCCCACTTTTTAGATGCCAGCACAGGGCTTTTCTTATACCTAAACCCATCCTTAACTTGAAATTTTAATTTCTTCTACAACTGCTTCCTCCCATCTTGTTAAAGCTCTGTAAAAAAAAAAAAAAAAAGCCCCCAATTTAAGATGCTGTTAAGAAAATCTCACGGCAGAAAACATCACTGGATCCATGGATCCAAGGAGCCCAACCATGCAATAGCACAAATTCCCCCAATTCTGCTCGTTCTCCCCTCTTCTCTTGGCTGAGCAATTGTCTCTTCTCAGAAATGCAAAAATTTGGTGGGAGTTGTTCAGTCAAAATTTTCCATCAGTCTCCTTAGCTCACAACAGCACTACCTGCTAATTTTTGTTCAAACAACTAAAGGGAAAGATAAAAACCTAATTATACTAAAAAATGAGAAAAACATACAAAGTGGAGCCACAAGCCAAGATAAGACAGAAACTTCAAAGACTCTGAAAATAATACTCATTGTAATTTTTCAATTCCTTATGTTGTACTTATTCTCATAATCAACACCATTTAAATTAGGCTCTTATTATTTATGCAAATCTTTAACCTTACCTAGCTGAAAGAGAAACTCAAGAACAGAACATAGATTCACTCATCACACATTCAAATACCTACATGAACACTTGAACATCAATTTTATATGCAGTTGAGTTAACAGCTGCTCTGTTGTAGTGTACCATGTATTTTATCAACTGGTAATGTAAATAAATACATTTTACTTTTCAAATCTGTCAAGTGATTTAATAATAGCCAAGTTAGTATGTGAGAAGGTTCTGATTTAATTTGGGAGGTGCTTTGGAGTTCTTGTTTGAAGAAATATATGTTAATATATTCTAGAGATATACTAATACATACACACACAAACAGATTTCTGAAAGTGTACATGTAGCTGTCTAGAACATTAATTTATAACTCATAGAAAATGGTCAAAAATTTAAAAGTCATCAGTGTTGCCATACAATTTTAGCAAAGTTATCTTCGTTATTATTATGCACCCAAACAGACAGAAATTTGTCCTATGAAACTTGCATTATTTTAGGGTTTGCTTTTATGGAAGGACTCCCTTCTGCAAAACCATTTTATACTTTATGGTGGTGTTCTAATGTCATGGTTTTTTTGAATATGTAATTCCATTTTTATTAGCTATTATGGCATGAGAATGAACCTACTTCTGTTGGTTTTGTAAGAATCTTTTAAGACATTAACTATTAGAACAAAAAGAAAGAAAAACAAACAGAAACAAAAACATATTCTAGCAATTCTTATGCCAAACTGCAGCTAGAAACAATTTCGAATTCTGATCCTGCAAACTTTGTTACCTGTACTCAGTTTGAAACCACTTAGTAGTCCTTTCAGTTTCAGTGGGATTTTATGAAAACATAGATAAGCACTGCCAGGAATGGGAGTTTAATCTGGTGCATCTTAATTCCTACAGAATGGACACGAAATGATCAGATTAAAATAAATAAATAAATTAAAAAAAAATAGAACAAAAAAAAGATGTCCCTCTTATTCCTAATATTTTTTTAAAAAACTTTCTATTTAATTGAGAGAATCTAAAGGTACTTCTGCAAATCAAAATACTGTGTGAAATAACTCTAAGCAAGATGAGAAGGAGAAGACATGAGCCACGAGATGCATCACAGAACTGCTTTAGGCATCTTGAGCAGCTCACTTGGAGACAGCTGGGATGCACCACTGCAGCACTGAGAATGCAGGGATATTTAATAAGAGATCTTGACATTACAAGCCCACCTAGGAAAACCTCTTCCTTCTGAAATTCTTTTTTCAGACCTTGGGTTTAGCACAAGGCAAAAGGATGTTTTCAGTATGGCAAGATCACCATTAAAAAAAAAAACCAAACCCGATTCAGAAACACCTTCTAGTGCCATCCCCCAAAAACTCAATTCAGAAACACCTCCTCATCCCACTCCCCAAATAATTAAAAAAGCCTCACACAGCCCACTGCAGCTGTGGTGGAAAAGCCCTACCTGTGTAAGATTTTATGGCTAAACAAAAGTGTAAAGCACCACCCCATGAGATGTGTGCTCAGCTCCACTTCATCTTCAGCACAACCCAGCCAAGGTGACCAGTGGGGGACAGCTTTGGGAATTTATAGGACTATCCAACAGGAGAATGTTCTGGACAATCTACATCGTTTTCAAATGCTACTGAATAGCCATAATTTAACAATAATTAATTCTGGCCAGAGTAGAGGATTCTAAGTCACAAAAATCCATCCAGTTTAGCTGTTTACTCAAAAAGTGATAAATGTTCCAACTGGGTTTGGGCTAGAAATAGGATTAATTAATGTCTAAATAATAAACCACGAAATTTCAGCTCTTCTATTCAGGTTAAAAAAAAAAAAAAAAAGTAAAGTCTTTACATTCTGAGCATAAATATTAACAAAATTAAAATATATCTGATTTAAGACAGATTTATGATAGATATGATTCTCAAAAAAATGACAGATTACGGTATGTTTAGAACAGGAATAGAATTCCATTGCTAATAATAAATGATATATGAGTTACAGGAAGACAAACATTAGTGAATAAACTTCCCAGTGTGTCTGATATGGCAAGAAAAGGAAAAAATATATGCATATGACATACACATAAACCCCTCTAATGCAGTTGACATCACAGGTGAACATACTGGGTTGCAGCTTTGCACCAGTGCAGTCAGTCTTTCTACCTTGCTTTATTTCTTAAATACTAAATAAATTGAAGTATGCATTTAAGGCAAAGTAATTTTCAGAAAAAAAAATATATGTTTGCAATACAGTTAGAAGTCTCTTAATCAAATAAATGTTAAAATAGATTGTTTTCAAAGGGTTGGTGTACTAAGGCTTTAACTAAAGAGGAAAACATCTGCACTTAGATAATCTGGAACAATCACATTATTTTCTCAGCTAATTACTAAAGAGGATAGTTATTAGGTATCATTATCATCTTTCATTTCAATAAAGGAAAAAAACACCTGTACTAATACAAACCTGCCTACAAATATATTTAAGTATGGACTCATCTTATAAAATAAACGAGATAATTACCCTTGAAGAATAAGGACAGCAGAAATCAACATTCCCATAAAACAGATGACAGTTTGGAGTAGCTAAAATTACCCCCTTTAAAAGATATGAGTCCAATCATTTTTGTACTGCTTAGAAAACTGACTGACAGCTCAGATGATGTTTTCACTAACATAAAATTTCAGACATTATTTTTTTTAAAAGCAGTGCAGTTGTTTCCTTTTATTCATATAAGCATTTTAAACAAATTAAAGAAATTCCACAGGTGAATTAAAATGCTTACCTTTGAGCCTCGCTCATTAAAAATAATTTCAACATCTAAGATTTTACCAAATTGCTGCAAAGAAATAGAAAAGTTACATGAAAATTAGATAACTTCAACATTTCCATCATATATAGCAGAAAAAAAATCAAAAGATTTTCTGCTGCTTTCCAAAACAGGCAAAGGAATTTGGTTACTCACATTTTACAAGAATAAGATTAAACCAGTTGGGAGTTTTGTTGCTGGCTTTGGGAAATGAGGATTTCTTTCCACCCTTGTTGAAAAGGGTAACCATTACTCCCTACCAAGTTCTTGTTTTACTGGAGTATAATTTGGAAAACTAGAATGGATACTTACTTTTTGGGGGATTTTTCCCTGCTCAGAACTGCACTTTTATTATAATATTGGTAGCAACTGTTATTCCTACTGACCTTACAATAGCATTCAGTTCTCTAGGCATTCTTCACACACACAAAACCTGACCACAGTTGCCATCCCAAAGAAAAAGTCCCTACTGGATTTGTCTTAGGAAGGGAATAAATGTTGGACTTGGGCAGTGTTTAGTTAGAACTTGGGCAGTGTTTAGTTAGAACTTGGGTAGTGTTTAGTTAGAAAACTTTCAGTTGGGACACACTTTGTGCAGTGACACTGTAATTGTATCAGTGGGTCACTGCTGTTATCTCACACATCATTAACGTGCAGTGTGGATCAGTGTTAACACTGGGAAGTGACCCAATATATTAAACAAAAAGGCAGAAATTAAAGGCAGGTAAATGAAGAATCATCCAACAGGAGTCCCAGGAACTGCAGAGTGAGCCTGTACTTCAGACTTTTAAGATGTAATTAACAATTGCAGGCCAGAAATGACAGTATTGCTCCTCTAGCTTATTAAAGAGTTTCAACTTGATCATGAAAAATCAACCATCACTTGTTATCCCTTGGTTTATTTCATGTTCTTGCATTCACCATTTAATTAATGTTTTAACTGCCAGTTCAGCTTAGAAGCAGTCATTGACTTAATGTTTAAACAATCCTCCCCTGTTGTATTTGTGTCCATGTCCAAGATCAGCTGCTCTGTGTATAACGGGATCATGATGCTGTGCTACCATAGTTCATAACTGATATTTCAACTCACACTTGCAGGAATTTCTTTTTTCTACCAATTCAGAAGATAAAAGTTTACTGTTACCAAGTCATTCTGAAAGTCAGCTGGAAAACTCCAGCCATTCTCTAGTGTTAGTCTTTTGAGACCTGAGACTCAGAAATTGAAAGGAAATGTAGTTTTTATTCACTTATAAATTACTGCAATACTTAAAAAAAATCCTTTCATTTAATGTACCTTCAAATAAAATCTATTTTAAGTGGTTTGTTTAGTTTAAATAAATTTGCATATTTTCCTCCAGAGGGTTAATTATTATGCCTTCTGCTATTTTGCTGATGAGCTGTAAGCTGCATTCAGGGCAGAGAACCTGTAGCAAGTCAGATACAGCAGAACAGTCACTCATTTCCCAATATTATACCAGGATTCCTTTTCCAGTTATTGTTTCCTTCAGAGAAATAAATATTGAGAAACACAATGTCTTAATTCACATACAAACACATTAAAAGAACTTAAAAATCTGAACTAAACATGAAAGATGGAGAGAAGTTTAGAGCCACAAAGTGCTTGATGCTGCACTGAATAACCAACTGTAATGCAGAAGAGAATGCAGTTTTAGTGATCAGAAATAAGAAAGCCAGAGTAACATAAATACATAAGAGTACTAACTTGGAAAAGGTAAAAGTGTGTTCTAACAGATGATCAAGTGCTAGATAATATTTAGTGACATTTCAAAATAAATCTAAGAGCTCTTTGAACAGAGGGGAGAAACCCAGCCCAGACTCTCGTGGTTATGAGCCTAAAACTGGTGGCACATTTGAGACGTGTGAAACACAGGGAATGTGCTGAAGGCACCCAATGGCCTGGGGGAAAGCAAAAATTGAGACACCTATAGAAAAATACCAGCAAAAACTTCAGGAATCTACAGAAACCTGCTGGGGTGGGTGAGGATTCCTATTCCTCAACTTTGGTCTTAAAATTCAGTCCATGTCCTCCTACGGATTTGAGTCCCTTACTCACGAGGTCAAACACTGGCTATTTTACATCAAAATTAATAAATACAGGCATGTAAATCTAGATGTGCACAGTAGGAGTACATGGGTATATAATATTTTAAGCCAACACAGACAGAGTTTTGTGAATGTAACACAAAACACCCAACTGTATCACATACAGTAGAATCAGGAGAATTCCTTTTCTCAGTTGTGACTGGATGTTTGGTTATAAATGGATGGAAAGAGACTCTTTACTGAAAATGGTTAAACAGGCTAAATCAGAGACACAGCTCTCACAGCTGCCTAAAATACCTATTGCAACGTAAATATAAAAAAAGAACAAATAAATGATGAGCACTTACACCAAACATTTGTCTAAGGTCTGGATCCCGGAATCTGAATGGTATATTTGAGACGTGAAGCCGTTTTGGCTGTGATTTGTTTTCTGTGTTTTCAGAAGATTGTGTCTGTTGCTGGCCATCGGTCTGTGCTGCATCATCTGTCTGCTAAAAAGGTAAAGCAAAATAAAGCACACTGTAAGTATTTCTGTCATTTTTAATGTAAGGTGTGGGCTTAAATTCTCAAAAAAAAAAAAAAAAAAAAAAAAATTACTGAAAAGCAGTTAAATCTACTCAAAGGTACTGAAGAATACCAGAAGTTTAAACACATGAAAATCAAATCCATTTCTGTGTCTGTCTCAACAGCACATGTGATAAATATGTATTTGGAATAAACTGGAGAATAAAAAGCAAATTATTATTTGTAGATTTTCTGAGCTATTTTTAAATAATTAACAAATATATCTCCCTATATTATAAGACTGTTGAACCCCTTTAACCTCATCCCTGTTTGCCAGTGGAAGAAACTGAATCTCCATGTCCAGATGGAGATTTACTAGCAGAAAGAACAAGCCAGACACTTTCAAATCAGATTAGTACTTTCATTCAGAGGCCACTGGGACTTCTACACAGGAGGCAGGTAACACATCACATCTAGTTGCCATTTCATAAGCAGTGCTGATGGGCACTAGAGGGTCATTTTGCCTGGATAAATGGTGAGCATTATGGAAAAGGCCTTGAGTTTTGAGAGGGAACAGAAGTTTAATCAGTGGTGAAGGTTGCCTGACAGAAAAGTGAGACCCAGAAACAAAGTCGTACAGATTTTCTTTCTCACTAAAATGAGATTGTGTCATGGTGCTTCTAACAGGGACACTGTTCCCTGGTTTTAAAATGCTTCCATTTAATAACTGAAGGACATTGCTGTGTATTACAATTTACGGAAAAAATTATAAATCTCCAGAGAGATTAGGGAAAAATATAATGTCCTTCATCCAAAAAGTAAAACTAACCATGCTGGTCTATCAGTATATTACAGAAATTCTCATCTGTGTTCCTCAATTATATCCCACAGTGCCTAATGAATTACTGCATGTACAGCACACATTCAGTGGAAAAAGATTTTGTAAAAGTATGTAAAAACAGCATAGTCCTATTCATTTGCATTGGCAGAGGGGATATGGAAGAATAGAAGGAAAAAGAAAATAGTTGAATGAAACTATCAGGATGATCTTACAACTGCTACTCTATTTTCTCTGTCCTTCCTCTTCCTTCTGACCTCATTCTTTTTCCAAATACTCACTTTTCTTGTGTTTAATGTTACAGTTCTGTTTGCCTTTCTGACTTTTTTCATTAAAAAAAAAAGAAGATAAAAAGAAGAAATTGCCCATTTCCTGCTAGTATGAAATTTCTTTTAAGAGACAACAGTTGAAGCAACATAAAAATGGTTAAATAAAATAAACCTTACCACACAGTTTTAGTACCAACAAACCTGTTGAAGAGGAAGCAAAATAACTCAAACAGAATACATCATTTAGAGCAGCAATAACTACACACAAAATGACTTCTAGCAAGTTAAATTGAACAACATCTTACCCAGGAAATAGAAATGTTCTCAAATTAAAAGTACAAACATCTACATTGCTTATAATTCTGTGCTAAAAACACTTCACAAATAAAGGGCCTTATTTCTGCAGTAGCATCAGTCCATCAGCAGCATCTACATTTCATGGGATGTGATGAGACTCACACACAAATACAAACTTTTGTGTGCACTGAAGAAGGATTTTCAAGTGATCCAAGTAAATAACTGGGATCAAGTGTAAACCTAAAACTGAGCCAGTGCCACCACATCTCTTCACCTGCTACTCCCTGAACTCACAGGGAGGATCCCACAAACTGAAATCATTTATCTTGACAAATTTTTAGTGATTTAAATACTAAACACGGTACACAGCTGTTAAGAGATGAAAATGTTCTACGCTGATCCACTGTTATCTAAAATCAACTCAAAAATTCAAAATTTATATTTTGAGGCAACTATTCCATCCACAGACACCACAGAGATTACTTTCTACCTCCAGGCCTTAAAAGGAGAGAAATATGAAGAAAATTTGGTATATGAGAGCAAGAAGGGGTGTGGAGGGGGGGGAGAATGAGAGACTGGAAACTCTTGAAATAGAACACACTGAAAGAATTTAAGGTCAATTAGATTAATCAGAAGAGAATTAAAGAATTCTGAAGGTGCTGTTTAGCTTCAGGAACAAAGGGTGCCCCAGGAAGAAATTACATAATCAGCGTCCTGTATAAATGCAAATTGGGAAAAGCAATTTCTGTTCTTTGTATTAATATAAATAATGAGAAATGAGTGGGAGGGCTGAACCAGGCACTATTAACATACCAAAACACTGGGAGCAACTTCCCTACCAAGCAGCTGAACAGATCCACTGTCAGCAAAATCCAGTGAGGTTTCTGAAGATGATGTTAAAATGAAGGAGCTACAAATTATGGGTAAAGTGGGTAAATCCAGGTACTGTTATTTTCTGTGACTTTTCTTTTTAACCATTTTTATTTTACCATTTTTATTCTAAGAAACCTCGAATTTACACTTTCAGCAAAGAATATCTCGGAGTTTGGGCAGTGAGGACTGAAAATCAGAGACTTCAGAAAGTCACTGTCATCCACATTTTATACATGTACACGACCTTCAAGATCCCTGTGGCAGAACTAACAGAACTAAACCATTTAAAACATATTAAAAGGTTTGGAAATGTAACAGTCTCTTCACAAAGCATGTTATCACCCAGAAATCTATGGATGTGCCTAGGAAATATGGAGCAGGATAAGTGCAAACTGAAATTGGAATATGAAGATAACACAAAAATTTCCAGGTAAGATCAAAGAGGTAAAACACACATAGGACAGAGGACAGGCTGGCTTTGGAAAAATCACGGTTTCTGAGCTCTGTACGCTCACAGAACTTGAATGCAATTTACCTTACACATACATAATACATTTCAAGAGAATATTTTCACTGAAGAAGACAGGTGTTCGATATTTCTTTAAAAATTAATTGAAATTAGTATATGGCATTATCCTTGCTACACCCCTTCAGTACTGCATGCAGTCAGACTGCTTTCTGGTGCCTGTTCCACCACGTATTTGCAACTATAAAATATTAAAGAATCTTAACATATGACAGTCTTGAAACTTATAATGAAAGTTATAAATACAGAATGAAGAAATAGAAGACCAAATTCTCACTTACAGGGAAATAAATTAAGATGATCTCCCTTTACTTCTGGCTTACGTGTAAGAATGAAAATTGAAACCATTCTTACAGGTAAACAAACCCATATGAAAGAGGGTATCTCACAGAAAATGATTTTTTTTTTCATAGATACTTTTGTTATATGGTAAATTTTCAAACCAAATCCATCATCAGGGGAGTTAACACCTATTGTTTTCTAAAGAAATTCTTTATCTTTACAAAAATACTTTTTGCTTGTTTGTTTCCTTGTCTGAGTTCTAGAAACAGAAAACTCCTATTATTTAAAAGACTTCACTCAAGTTCTTAAATGAAGTAAAATTCCTGGAGTAATTTTTCTGGTTTCACTTTCTAGCTTTTATCTGAGAATTTAAAAACATTATAAACATGAAGAAAACTACTGAACAAGATGTTCGTCTGGGTACAATAAATTTGAAAATCTTCTATTTGGAGAAAATATCTCCCCCCCCCCCACCACCTTTTTTCAGGCTTTACTAATCCAAATTTTCAGTATATTTCACTCAGAAATACATTCTAAAACCTTCATCCAGCAAAATCACTGTGCAAACCCATTTCCCAGGTTACTCCTGACTGGACACAGGAGTCTCACCTCCCATCTTTAGCACTTGTGGCAAAGGTACCTCATGCAATAAACCAACAATCACCGAACCTGAAATCAGAGGGGGCCTTGTGTACAACGTTTGGGGCAGAAAAAAACCATTCCATTCTCCTTCCCAGCTAATACATATTTTCTGTAGCCCTTTCCATCCATCACTGAAGACAGTCAGCCCTGCAACTGGAATTGTAAGTGTTACACTTTCCCTCCGTTCTTTTTCACTGACAAATCTCCTTCATTTTCTACAAAACAGTGGTGGTGAAGACAAAATCTTTCACCCTCCAACCCCGTTTTCAAGGTAATAAAATGCTGTCACAGAAGAGCTGTTTGCACACCTCGACAAAAAGAACGCTGTCCTCAGTCTCAGCTTTGAAGGAGTGAATGGAACATAAACAGCAGAAATGACTAAAATGGAACTAAACCTTTTATCTCTTCCTGGACAAACTGAAAATATATTGCGTTAGAAGAACATGAAAAAGCTTTACCAGGCCCTGATCATTCTTCCAGAATCTGTAAACAAATAATAATTGGTTGCACGTCTTCTAAACCCACACCAACTCTAGAGGAAGAACAGCCTAATTCTAGCAGGAACAACCTGGCAAATATTTACAGGGAGAAAAGAAAGGGGGGGAAAAAGCAATAGATTATTTTCTTAAACATGCTTAATGGCAAACTTATGTGCTGAATGTCTTATACTCTATATAACACAGGGTAAAGCTCTTTGAGATTTTATATTTAGAAAGAAAAAGAAAGCACTCATTAAATTTTAAAAAAAAAATGCTCAAAACAGCACCTGTTTTTTCCTGCTGCACCAATCAAGTTATTTCTCAGAGGGAAAGAGCTTGTGAATGTCTTCTAGGCATTATTTGATTAAGTTGACAATATTATGTGAGCAATGGTTGAGTACCCACTGTGCTGTACTTTTGACCAAATTGATTTGTGTAATGAACACTTGCTCTGTCTCTTCTCTAGCCTGAATAGGGCTCTTGATTTAACCAGTGGTGCTGGAAGCCAAGTGAATTTACAGCCCCCACAGTCATTCTCTCTCAATCTGGAGAGAATAGCAGCAGCAGTACATGAGCAAGCATAATTCAATACATTGTGCTATAAGCAGAGAAAATAATATCAGAGCTCTGCAATATACCTGTTTGATTTGATTTGTAAACCCGATAAAAAAAGCAATCGAGAAAAGTTCAGCAGAAAAAAAAAAAAAAAATATATATACATCCTGAGCAAAAATATAACCATACTGAATGTGTACAAACTGAAAAAATCATGCATAGTAAATCAACTTCATACTTGCCTTAGATAATATTGCACATTTTCCATTTAAAAAGGATCTAGATTCTGGAAAGTTACCTTTCCATTAAAAAGTGAGCAAAGAGAATAATTTAAAACTGAGTTTGGGACCTTGTGAAAATACTGTTTCCCAGCTCTAACACTAACAGAGTCCTGACAAAACGATGGTCTTGTAGCTCTCCTGTTTTCTTAAGTAGATCAACTGATTAATTAATCATACTGGTCTTGATAAATTTATATTCTGAAAAGTCCCAACCCTGCAATGTGCTTCCCAGCAGCATAGCAACAGAGAGGAAAAGGAGTTATCTACGCAGATACATCTGTTTGTGCCTAAATGTTTACACAAAGGTGTACACAGGGAAAAATTCTATCACTCTACTACTTCACCACTGTGATAAAAATTATCAGAAGTTTCAGTGACTTTTCTGCACCTCTGTTATCCTTTTCTCAGATCAATGGTGAAGTCTCATTGCTTATTAAAAGGTGAGATTAATTTTTGAAATTAGTTCTAAAGATAACAATATTCCAAGTGCCTCACGCTGCATGGCATGCAGCTCATGCCACATCCATTCATCCCCTTCAGAATCCTTTCCTGAAGAGAATGGGAACTGTTCCCTGTTCTGACCTCGTGTAAAGCGCCCACAGATGTGGGACTCACCACTTTGCAGAAAGAAATAAAGACATGCAGTACAACAGTCATGATTGCATTTGATAATTTGGAACTAGATGATCCTTAAGGCCCCCTTCAACCCTAATCATTCTATGATTATGTTGCTAAATTCTCCTTGTAACTGAGTATTTTGCACTCCAGAAACGCTTGGGTTCAGAGACACTGAGACTTAAACCCTGCAGGGAAAACCCTGCCCCCCATGTTTTTAATGGTGTAATTCCCTTTTATTTCAGCTGGGTCAGAACTTCACCCTGATGTTATATCCACTTGACAAAGTAATTTCACCATTACCATTAACTCCCCATATCACAAAAGGTATAATGATCCTGGTTTCATATCCTTTAGAAAAACATTTTACTATCCAAAGCACCAAATGAAAACTAACCAAGGCAATTACTGTGTGACCATCCACCCTATGACAGCTCTGAAAAGAACCACACAGAGCAGCCAAGTCCCTGTTCCACAAGGCCACATTGTCCCATCTCTAAAGCTCTGAGCTCTCACACTGGCCAGTCTATTAGTGACTAAGAGCTGCTCTCCCTTCCATTTCACTACTGGCAAAAGTGTGTTAGATGTTTAATTGTGCCTATTATTCCTATTGATCAAATACATCTTTCAAAGTTGAGGTGAAATGTGGGACACGCACATCTGGCTTGCAAGCTCCAGAGGCAGGGTGTCAGCACACCTTCTGTAAGGGAACAGAGACAAACACCTCCCTGCTGGAATATTTTATGGGAGAGGTCCTTGATCAGTCACATGAACTCAATTTACTACCAGGAAGACAATGCAAGGTGGTTGACTCTGAGGGGGACATTTGTTTTAGGTACACTGCCACACACAAACATACCCCTGCAGAACCTCTTAATCCAATTTACTGACAAATGAAAGGGAACCTGAATAATTTTGTGCTTTGCTTCAGCAGTTTCTAACGTTCCACTACTGAACATGCTTTGGGGCTTCAGCATCCTGGGTGTTGAAGCCTTTCCAGCAGCAGTGATTCTTTCTCTCTTTTCTACATGGATGAATTCTGGGTCCTGGTACCACAGGTTACAAGGAAGCACTGCTATTATTGTGATAGCTCAGCAGCCCAAACAAGAGATCATTAGTTGTGAGGACAGATAGGAGCAATAAGATAGGTTTCTTAAGGTTCTGGTACTGCAGGACAACCAAAGAGTTATTAATAACTTGGTTGCATTAATTATTTCCCCAATCTATCTTCCTTAACAATATGGAATATAGCCCTTATATAGTCCCTTATGTTGCCATTGTTGGCTCAGTATTTTTCTTCTAAAATAGTCAGCAGAATCTCAGGGAATAGCATATCAATCATGTCTGGAGGGAAATCACCAAAACCCATAAATGTTTTGAACATGTCTCAAAAGTTGGGCAAAATTTGCTGGTATCAGGAGCAGATATGATTTTAACAAGAATATTCATAATAGGCTTTAATAAGAGTTTGCTGTAACTAAGCAGTTGCCAAGTTCATTTAAGGACATCCAAGTGACATCAGCATATCAGTGATTTGAAATGGGAGAAGGAATTATAATGGGTTGCCTCAATACATTATTTATTCTTTGCATTGATTCAATAAATATTTCTGACCGTGTACTGATCCCATCCACGAATATCACAACAACAGTAATTAACAAAACCTTTCTCTAATCAGCTGCATCCTGGTTCCATTAGCCAAGAAGGGAATGCATACACATTACACACATTTTTAGAAGTTCATGCTACATATAATAAAACCGAATTATTTTGATATTTTCACGAGATAATTTTAAAATAAATTAATTGGATTTATCCTTAAGAAAACCCCACGAATTAGGAGACACATTAGGAAATATTTCACTGGACAAATGCATTAATTTAATCCAAATCAAAAATCAGAAGTAATGATGCAGAGAGACAAAGAAATATTCAGTTGATTTTGTTATTACTCTTTCATCTGTTAGTCAGAAGTCTGTTATTTCTCATGTTGCTCCTTAAAAAGACTTCAACAGCAGGAATAAAGTGTTCAAAGATAACTTTGTTTCAATGCTTGAAAGCTTAATGTAAAATCCAGACAGACAACAAATGAAAACATATAAAAAAGTACCGTGACAATAAATATAGAAATCTCGATTACAGTTGATTAAAGGGGTTTTTTAATCACTTGAATGGGAGCTGTAGCTTCACGTTGCACAAGTTTGTTTGATAAATCCATCAAAGTATCACAAGAAGCATCCTCAGAACTAAAAAATGTCATGTTCATGATATTTTTTTTCCCCACAAATTACTCAGCACATTTACATTGCAAATTCAACTCTGTTATTTCTGTCAGGATGGAGTTTGTTTCCCCCGTGTGTCTAAATGGACATGCAATGCTCATAATCATCTAAAGCCTCGACAACACACCTGACACAAGTCCTGCCTTTCATACCTCCTCCAAAAGTATCAACAGGAAATAGTCATAATATGTTCTACATATCCAAATGCCATCTAAAAAAAATGTACCATTAGGTAACAAAGTTTAAGAGAAGGGAGTAAACAGATGAAAAAATGTTGAATTTTTTTTTAAAGTTTACAGGTAAATATACCTAATGGGTATGACAGTTCTTAAAACACTTGCTTTTAAGTTACACTTTGAAAGGCAATTATACACTGGTAATAAATCAGGACACAATGCTCTTGAGAATAAGATTTTCTGACTGATGCAGAACTTGGCATGCTTGGTTTCTGGAAATCCACTGATTCTCCCTAAGTTCTCCTATCCAACTCAGTTATTACCTTAATTTATGAAGAAATTATTCACACAAGAACATAACTCAATGCACAGCAAGGCAACTGTACTTTTACTGTGGTCATTCATTCATGCACAAGCATCACTGCCATAAAATAGAATGAGATCTTTTTCTTAAATGTTCTAATTAGCTTAAAAATTCTTTCAAGTGTTATCCCTCATAAGTCAACATTATAAAAGGCTACAAAGCTGCAATAAAGCTTATTAAACTTTTGTTCTGGCAACAAGCTCTATCTGCACAAAATAACTTTCAACATCTGCAACTACCTTGTACAATGCTGTGGCATTTAACAATATTTGTCTAAATGAAAACTCCCTAATGAAATACTGAGCTACACAGCTTCAAAGGACACTATTTAAAAAAAAAAAAAAAAGAAGAAATGTCTTTACATGGAATATTTGCAGGTTTGGCTGCGAAGAGTCGTTTCCCCTCAGCTGGAATCAATGCACACTAGTTTCTGGAATTCCCCCCTGAACTAGATTTATGTCATGCATGTAAAGTCCCTTTTTGTAAGACTTGTGTTGACACAACCAACTGCTGAGTGAACTTGTGAGAGCAGAGTTTCATGCTGAGAGAGAATGGCTGATTGCTGCAGCTCGAGCTCAGGAAAAGAAAGAAAATGTGACAGCGCGATAAAAGGTTTTTCACTGTTTGACCCCTCACCTATTGCTGGATCCC
This sequence comes from Corapipo altera, assembly GCF_003945725.1. Classification (NCBI taxonomy): domain Eukaryota; kingdom Metazoa; phylum Chordata; class Aves; order Passeriformes; family Pipridae; genus Corapipo; species Corapipo altera. The sequence continues at coordinate 4,691,027 of NW_020884914.1, forward strand.
TGCTGGCACTTTCCATTTGCTCACTTACATATCTTTGCCTAAGGAGTCAATTCTTGAACCCTCTGAAACACGGAAGAATTTGAGGGTTCTCTGTGTCACAAAAAGACACTTCCTAAATCACATTGCTCCTTTTATACTGAGGGACACCCAGATTTAACAAGCAGCAGTTCAGCTCCTCACAGGATAGTAATTCCTCAAACTTAGTTTAGCATCATTCCATGAAAAAATAGCTGGTTTATTTTTCTTATTGATTATGTTTGGTACTCTCGTCTCTTAGCATGTTGCAATCAAAAGCAAGAAGCATTTCAAAGGAGATGTGACATTTTGAATAGAAAAGCAGGTCTGTCACCTGCTGTTCTCCAATGCTGCCCCTTCTGCAGAACACATGATGAGTGACACTGTCAATGGAATGGGCTCAAAGTTTCCTGCAAGCCCAACCAAGGACAGAGAACTCCATGTCACAGAGCATTGTGCTTCATGCAAATCATTTTTTTTCATCCTTCTCTTCAAGCTCACCCAACACCTTTCCTTCATTAACGTGAAAGACTAATTTAAAGTTTTAGAAATCATCGGTTGTCCTTCCCTTCTCACACTTAAAAAAAGAAACAAATAATCTAAGGAGTATTGGATGGTTCAAAGAATTTGTAAAGGGTATAAATCACCATTTTAAATCTACCTGTGAATGCTGATGTTATGGGGAATTCTGTTTGATCATCTGAATGCTGCTTGTTACAGAGCTTCACAATGCAGCTCCCACTGCAGAATTGCTTTAATTACTGATGCTCAAGCTTAAGGAAACATCTGTTGAAGAAATGGAAACAGGACTCAGAGCCCCCTTAAATCAACTTCCTCTTCCGGGAAAAGTTCTCAGGAAAGAAGGCGTAGAAAACATTCTCTAACAGCAACCCTCGAATCAGGAGAGTTGGCACTGTGAGTTTAAAGCTATTTTCCATCTTTCCCTCTTCCACACAATGAGCTTGCTGACAGAACTCTTCCCTTGCTCATCCTCAAGCATAGCAACTAGAAATTTCTCAGGCCAGATATATCTACTTTCATCTAATATCTGCACATGAAGCCATTAGCATTAATAGTCTCCAGCAGTTTTGCTGTCAGTAGGTCCCTTCAGGAAACTCCAGGATGTTACAGCCATGCCTCCCTCAGCCACTATTACACAGTTTCATCTCCTCTTGAATTCTCAGAAATGGGACTCAATCTAGTAATGCTGTTTACAGATGAAAGAGAGCTGGGTGGAGTGACTGATACCCCAAAGGGTTGTGCTGCCATGCAGAGGGACCCTGACAGGCTGCAGAAACAGGCAAGAGGAACCTCATGAAGTTCAGCAAAGGGAAGTGCAAAGTCCTGCATTGGAGAGGAGCGGTCTCTGGCACGGGAGAGTGACTGGCTGAAGAGCAGTTCTGCAGGGAGAGATATGGGAGTCCTGGAAGGTAAATGGAATGACATTCAGCCGTATGCAAGGAATGAGAGCATCTGGCAAACAAGGGGAGAATGAGAGAGCTGGGGCTGTTCAGCCTGGAAAAGAGAAGGCATGAATTCCTGATGGGAGGGACTAAAGATGAAGGAGCAAGACTGGTCAGTGGTGCCCAGGGGCAGAACAAAAGGCAGTGAGCAAAAGCTGCAGTATAGAACATTCCATTTTGAAGGTGGGAAAAACTTTTCCTGTGAGTGATCTGACCTTAGAACAGATTTCCCAGAGAGCCTGTGGAGCTCCATCCCTGGAGCTGTTCAACACCCAACTGGACACAGTCCTGAACAACCCACTCTAGTTGATCCTGCTTGATTTGTCTGCAGATCAAAGTCAGGTCCAGTGACAATAACCAGCCTTGTGCAGCAGGGACACAGAGCAGGAGTGAGGTTGGAACAGAACATCAATCAGCAGATCAGGCAGTTCAGCAGGATTACATATTTAAATGCATTTTATTCTTACATAACAGACTGGGTCTCCTTTTCTGACTCATAGGTGCTCATGCTACTCAATATGCTTTTAATTTAACAGTACTGCAATAAGTGGATTGTCTTATTTTGAACACTGTCATCAACAATAAATTTTCTGCAGACCAGATTGATGCCCTCCAGGTTCAATGATAATTTCTGATTATTCTTCATTTGCACCTGTCCAGCCTCACAGAGCTGATAATGCTGCTCAAATTTACCTGAGGTGGTTCACAAATCTGCTGCAGGTGCATATGAAGAAAAATACAACAATTAGAGTCTCTAAGTCACATCACCTGTGAAAAAACTAGTTTACTAACTGAACAAAATACTTGCAACTGATATCATCAATGCTTTAATAATGTAATATGATACTGATAAGATTTAGAGTTACCTTTCAAACAGAACTTTAGTCTAGACAAGTGAGAAAAAAATCAGTTAAGTTTTTACTTACATGAAAAAGCCCATGTAACAAAAAGTTCTGAAAACATCAGCAACAGCTCTCTGTTGTTCATTGCAATTACTGGCCCAATCTTGTCTGCATGCACTGTTCCTTCTGAAAAAGTATTGTTTCAAATACCAGGCTTCACAAATGTAAGCATGCAAATGATCCAATATCTGACATCAGTTACTTCAAAATACACAAGAAACTCTCTGAAAAGGCCACTGGTCAGCAAAGCTCCCCCTCAAAAACAAAGTTCTGTCCATTAGCCAGAGTGGGAATGTGATTTCACAGAATCACAGAACAGTTTAGGTTAAGGGTCTGTAATGCTCATCTCGTTCCAATCCCCAATAAAATCCAATTTTATTCACAAAAATAATCAAATCAGGGTATCCTTTTTTTTCTTATCTTCTGTCATGCTTAATTATTTATGAAAATCCTCACAATACTAAAAAGTGGTAAATATCTAAACAGCTTGGAAACCTCCACAGTCATCTTGGAGGATTATTAAAGATGTACCAAGCGTGCCCGGATTCTTTCTGTGCTTTACAAAACATCCCATACACACAGAGATCCTTGCTTTCTATGACTTAGTGCAAAAGAGAAAAGCCCTCAGACACAGGGAAATGGAAACTTCCACACCTTTGCTTGGAATTGCAGCAGAACAAACATTCTGGAACACGCTGCCAGCAAATGACAACCGTGCGTCACCCCTTCCCATCACGGTTCTACATCATCTGATGGCCACAACCCAAATAAACAGGACACTCTTCAGAGAGGAGGGATTAATATGGCACAGGAAGGCACTCTAGCACCATCATTTCCCTCACTGTGAATTGATTTACTTAGTTAGTTATGCTATTTTCCCTTTGGAACTCACTTGGATATCTAAGATTCCCACATTCCTCTTGACAGATACACTGAGTATAATAGTTTAACCATGTAAATAAAGAAATGCTAGTTTTTTAGCAGTCACCATTACTCTATAGTTTGCTAGTTTTTAGGATTTTTATTCCTTTCTGCATTCCAGCACCCTTTCCACCACTTATCCTGAACCTGCATAACACAATCAAAGCCTCTCCATACACACTTTGTTTCCCAAATTAATGACCAAAAGCTGCAATTCTCACCTAATTCCTTGAACTACAACTACTCTCTGCTATTATATTTCTGACCAGTTGAAAGGAAAAAGCAACATAACTTAAGGAAAACTGACAACAGAACACTTTGGCCAGATGTCCATTACAGTTATCAGTCACCAACCTCTGTGAGAACAATGCCAGTGTCTGACAGCACAAAGCCAGTCTTTCATCAAACTTAAGGAATTATTTTCCTGGTTTTTTCACTGTATTTCAAACCTCTATTGCAAAAGAAAGCCCCACCAACCCCAGTCATCCTTCTGTGGAGGGTAGTGGACTGAAACTGGGAAAAGGAAAAAAAAAGAGAAAATATATTTCAGCTATTTTTGTGAAACTGCTTCTGAATCTAAGCTTGTCTCTCTAACTCATATAAAAGCTCAGCCAAACAGATTTTTAGTTTCTTTTAGTGATTTAGGGACATGCAGTTATGTTTAGTTTCAATGCTGCTCCCGTAAATTTTCGGAAATCTACCGTATACTCAAAAGAAACCATTTCATGGTTCTTTTTTGCTCTTCTCTAGGTATGGAATTTTCATTCTAACACTCTACTTTTTAAGGAAAAAAAGGTTTTGGTCAATTAGTTTGACAACCAAGCCTACACTACATATACTGTACTCCATGAGTGTGAGGAAATCACAGGGGTTTTAAATCTATTAAAACAGACTTTATTCTGGATGAGCAAAGAATCTTTTTAGTGTGAGTAGAACTTAGACACTAACATGAGAGGAAGTTACAGCAATAATTAACAGCTATTGGGAGTAGAACTCATTTAGAAATATAATGAACTGAGAACGCTTAAACAGACTTCATTCAGGGAAAGATAAAAGAATAGCTTACAGAAATATGGCCTGAATTGCATTTACATTTAGTATCATCGACATTTGTAACACCTTCCTCTGCTTCTGAAGGAAATAATGTCAAAAATGCTCTTTGTCAGACTTCTGGAAATATATTTACAAACAAAACTGTAAATTAGAACCTTTGCTGTCTCTCACTTCCACCTCGGTAAAGAATTCACCTCCTGACCACTCAATAGCAAGAGAAAAAGTACCACAAGCAGTTTTAATTATTATTTACAAAATGAAAGAAAAACAGTCCATGAGATGAGACTCACAAATGGCAGGTGCCATCTGAAATTCCTCCAGTCATTTGCATAACTACCCAATATGTTTTAATGACTCCAGTTATGAGATTATCTAAATTCATGAAGAATATATATTTATTAACACCTATACTGGGACTCTTCCTCTATTAGAATGTCAGGTGAACATTTCATCTGAAAGCAAATGGATTGTGATGAGCAGCTCTGTCTCACCTGACTTGCTCAAGTGAAGAGGCTCTATTAGACATTGTGGGGTGCAAGCATTAAATTAGGAACCACACCATTGAGTTTGCTCAAATTTCCTTTAAATAAAAAAGAAGAAGAAAAGGTTAATTAAGTTCTACCTTGCAATTCCATTAAGAATATCCATGATTACTGTAGCATGAGGAGGATATATAATTCAAAAGGAAATAAAAAAAGGGCAGAGGCACTATTGAAAAATCCAGCCAGTCAATCAGAATGACTGAGCAGTTGGGGCTGCTCTCAGGTAATGCAGGTTCTGAGGTTATTATGCCAAAGAACACAAACAAACAAAATAAACAAACTAAGTTTCTTCCCAGAAGTATGATACAGAAAGGCTCATAACCTAATATACAAGTTTGAGTTGGTAATACACAGTATTTTTTTGTGTTATCATCCAAACCCAGTATTTTGTAATATGAAGCAGCATGTGACAAGATGAGTCATGTATCTGTAAATTGATATACTGCCCTACCAGGGCTCTGTGATTTGGATTTCTATCTTGACCAATTGTTCCAAAATAAAATAAACAATCTCAGTATTTATTAAGAAATCTATTTATTTCAGAGGAATTATGGGGGCTTTTACAATATGAGTCCTGGTCCCTCACAGGTATTCTGTGCTAATTCTGTCAGTGCAGTAACTGCTTGCAGTGCTCTTTGCAAATTTAAATAGGGTCTTAAACTAAAAATATTCATCTACAGACATTTCCTGATTTGCACAACCCAAACACTATCAATTTTTAAACTGTATCTAAACAGATACACATTCTAAAAGAATGGAATGTATAGATATTCAACACCTAAAATAATAATAAAAAATATGGATGTGTCAAAACCAAATACTTCCACATCAACATTTTTCTTGTCTAATCCCCCCCAAAATAATGAATACCCTTCCAGGTACTGGTGTGTTTTATGAAGATAATTAACTGAAAGTAAAATACTTCTTCTGTAACCAGAGAAGGCTGAAAGCAGGTATCAACAGCCTGGAAAAAAAAAGGCTTTCTTTATATTTGATTTCAGATTTTATTAAGTGTTTCAATTTAGCCTGACCAAAACATGGCACTTTATTGAAAAGAGTGGAACAGACTCAAAAGATTAATGACAGTAAAATTATCCTAATCTGTCATAAGCTCTGATATAGGAGTAAGAGGAAGTAATTTGCTTTAGTAAAAAGCAATGATCACCAAAGCATGGAAATTAACACTCCACAGAGGTAGAGATTAAATGAGAAATATTAGCTGCATCAGCACATTGGAGACAATTATAAACTGCAGAGGACTTTTAAGACTGAGAAATACTATATTTATTATGATAAAGTCAATTTTACCATTCAGTAAATGCTCACTTTGTGATTTTAGCACTGAATTTCTTTCCCCTCAAAGTTAATTTGCATTACTGCTTTACAGAATTTATACCACTTTTGTTTCCTTTATGCATTATTGCTTACTTTATCTCATGGAAACTTATTAATACAGAGCAGGCACAAAACTCCCCGAGTATTACTTGATTTTATTACTTACTTTGAGCACACAGACAACACCTGACATGCTTTTGAGAAATTATATTAGTCAAAAAGCAGTTTTTATCAGTTTCAGTCAGGGAGCATTAACGAACAGATGAGAGCCCCTCTTTTCTTTTTTTTTTTCTTTTACAAAGAGAAATAAATATGAGGAGATAAGCAAAAGTACACAGTGGAGATACTCTGGCTTTACCTTCTTGTGCTACAGAATAAATTCAACATGAAGATTTTTATAACCACCAGCATTCATACTGAAAGGTACTAATGCATCATTATGATCTAGCAGGTTGCTCGCTGTGTTTTACAGCCTTTCACACTACATTAACCTTTTGTACCTCAAGTATTTATGACCTCATAAGTAAGTATTTATCAAACTGAAAGCTCATATACAGCACTGTATTTTAGCCATCATTTTTTAGGAACATTTGTAATTTCTTTTTGCCTGGGTTTAAAATCACTTCGCTTTACAGTCCGTATTTTTAGCAAAAGCATTAATGCAAAGTAAAACTGTTTTCCCACTACCCATGAAAATGGCTAGACACAAAACTACCAAATGCCTTAAATATGGTCTCACGCCAGTGAGGAGAAACGTTCCCATGCAAATTTTATTCTAAAATAAAATAAGAACGTGTTAGGAACACCAAATATAGCTGTTATGCTTTCTGCAATATTCAACAGCGTATCAGAGCAAAACAACACAGATAAATACTGGTACAAGGACCTCGCATTTACTGAAGTCAGAGATTCTTCACCTACATATCCTCTGTATTTAGCAAAAAATCCACACAAAATACAGCAATTCAGGCATTTGCACAGCCACACTTGAGAAAAAAAGCCCACAGTTGACTAATTTATTGTACAAACATTACACAATAAAATACAGTATTGGTTGCGGGTATTTTTCTCAGCAATTCACTATGAAATCAGAGGTATTAAAACCTACCACGAGCAAGGCCAGATTTTAAGTTCACAAACATTTTTGTAACATTTGTGACTAACAAACACCACTGCACAAGGTGAGCATCTCTCAGAGAGAAACAACCCCTGCCCAAACCTGTCAGGTCCTTGCTATCTGTCAGGTGTGGGAGACAGGGTAAGGCAGTATCCTCCTATCCAAAGGCACCTGAGCAATGCCAAAACCACTTGGAAAAATGCCACAGAAAGGGAGAAAGGGTCTCTGCTGCTCAGTCACCATCTTCTGCACACTTAAGCAGGGACAATGGTTGAAAGAACAAGAACTCAGTGTCAGCCTCTGAGGGGTTTCTGCCCACTGGTAACCACCCTAGATACAGATCACTATTGGCCTTGCCTGCTGCATTTAATACAGGGGGAAAAAAGGAAAAAAAAACCCAACCATAAATAACCTTGCTACAGATGGAATAGATTAAGGAGTTGCTGAAGTGTCCTTCTCCAACAAGATGCTGCCACTCTCCCTCCCGGTCATGCTTCTTGTCCATATTGTGATCTCCTGCCACCCTTCTGGCAGCTTTCTCAGACTTTACAGTGTAGGTTTTAAACTCAGTAACCCGCTGAGTTAAAAGCCCAGTTTCCAATCTCCCTCTCTCTTGACAGCCCCAGATCCCTGTATTTGTGAAGCTAAATAACACAGCAGAATACTTTCATATTTGCTACGGGGAATTCCAGACCCTTGGCACCTGACCTTTGCCATGATCCTCATATCACTTCATGCCCCATCTGTGACTCCCCAGCCCCATTCCTCTGTGAAAGAGAGCTGAAAACTAGGCCAAAGCAAAGGAGCAGAAACATCTCATCATTGTGTGTGGTATCATCTCCTCACATATCCCAAGGAGGGGCGTGGATGAAAGAAGAGATGGTAACTTCACATCGTCTGCACAGTATGTCTGAAAGTTAAACCAGCCTGCAGAGTTTTACCTTTTTCTAAAAAATACAACATAAATTTCCTAAGTAACAGAATATCTTGCCAACATTTTTTTCTTATTCATGCACCTGAAACGTAGCATTCACACAAATCAAGCTTAGACTGTGATCTATTCAATGCTCAATGCTCCAAAAGCATCAGTTCAAAATGAAATTCAGCAATAGCGATCTGTTATGATGGGGAAAAGACTATCTCTCAGTCTAGACACTTGGGCTCAGGAAAGGCAGCTTCTGCAATCTATTTTGTCACAGATTTGCCTCTGGCAGGTTATTTAAACTACTTGTACTCTAGTTCCTCCAAGAAAAGTGAAAAAGACAATAATTGTAATTCAGCAAAATCTCACAAAACGGTCACGAGGATGAAATAAATCTCTTCATGAGATGCTTGGAGGGGATCATTCAACAAGAAAGAAATAATCATGCTAGATTAGATCAGTAGAAACACATTCAGAACTATCTCAGCCTCATAGCCCACTCCCAAATCTAAAGAACTCTTGAATATAAAGAAATACTTTTACTATTTGAGCTCACAAGCTTGTAAGCTCTTCATTGCTAATCGTTTTGTCCTTCCCTGTAAGAGGGGTAGGAAATGCAATTTAACTTCTCTCATATAAAGAATCATCCACTCAAAATATGTCAGAAATTTTAGAGAAAACAAAGAAGGGTTGCCTTACATTCCAAACCAGACTAGAGCAGCCCTATAATGCACCAACAGATCTCCTCCTGCTCTGACAAGCTGCTGGTAACACAGACCCTGAGTCCCTGGAGCTGCACCAAGGCACGCACACATTCTGGTCCTAAGGCAGCAGCACGGGGTGCCATACATCCTCCTTCAGTCCCTGTGACATCTGTGTGAGGGGACAGCCACGGCAAGATTTCATAACGTTGGTTACATCTCTGTGACAGGGTAATTCATCAGCACCAACAGGGCAACGCTGAACCCCCGGGTTATGTTCCTGCAGCATTAACAGCAGCCTTGGGTGCTTTGTGTGTTTCCCACCTTTACTATAAAAGTGGACAGTGAATTAGTGACTACAAGGATAAGACTGAAGCAAACAAAGTTAAAAATTTTTTTTTAAGCCCTCACAGCACCCAAAGTTCTTTCTCTCAATGATAAAATTGGCCTAAATATGCACTAGGGTATGATTTTCACAGGCCTTATCAGAAGAAAGTCAAGGTGCAAATGTCAGAGCAATGAATTTATCACCTGGGCACTATTCAAATTACTTAAGAGCCCAACTGCAAAAGATGTAAATAGCTTTTGGCGTGAAAAAGCTCTTACTGGAAACTGCTGAGCAAGCATCACACTTGTTGCTGCATTTCATCAGTAGGGCAAGGTGTCACAAAGTAGCCCCAAGTGATTAGTGCTTTCAACTACATCTCATGGATTTGCTAGTTAATTCCCATTTCTTCACCCAAAAAGTATCCTCAAGAACAATCCCTTGCATTAAATGCAGTTTCTTGGAGGGGCAACCAATGGACAAAGTGACCACCAGCCAGACTCCTTCCTCTTTTTTTTGGGTCCCAGCATTAAGAACACACACCATGGGCACACAGCTTTCCAGAAAAAAATGGAGTTTGTATAATGCTCATTATACATACATTGCAAACCAGATTCAGGTCTAGTCTAAACTCAAATGACTAATCTGATACTCACAGAATGACAATGCTATACATGCAGTAACCTTCCTATGAATGTCTTAAGCACTAAGGAGTAACTCTAAACTGAACCAAAACATCTCCTTTTACTTCCAATAAAGACAAAATACCATTCTTCATGGAAGAAAATGGATAGATAGATGAAAATATAAAACTTAAATATCTAGCAATATGAGCCCACTTTTCCTCCCACTGAAGGCAAAAGGCTTAAAAGCATGGGGCAGCAAGTTCAATCTAAATAAAAAGTGCCAGGCTCCTAAATGATGGCTCCTAGCTGGTTCTAAACTTAGCAGCCTAAGTGATCAGTATCTGAAATATGTCAAATCAATAATCCAATTAATTAGAAAGCTACTCAAATGCAAGGCAATACATTCTGAGTGTTTAGGTTAAAAAAACTGGAGGTACTGAGACTAGACTCAGCTTGCTACCTGAAAAGATTGTCCACAGAGAGATTAAACAGCTGATGGTAGTAAAAAGCAATTTTATATAGTGGGTGGCCAGGGCATATATGACAGGGAGGGCCAACACATTTCTCAGAAAAGTGACATAAAAAATTAGTGATTTTTCCTGCAGACAAAACTTGCTACACTTGCATCATTAGGATTATTAACATTGTCTGTATCATCTGGCACACAGTGAGTATATGTTACATTTTTAGGCATATTCAGGAAACCTAATTTGGAAATATCTCAGACAAATATCTCAAGTCCTCAGATTGCAACTGGATACAATTTCCAGGCAAAAGTGGACACATGGGAGCCTGAGATACAGCAGGTCTGTTGTCCTAAAAGTATGTATTTGGAAAAGAAAAAAACAAAAAAAAAAATTAAAAAACCAACAAACAAACAAAAACAAACAAACAAACAAAAAACCCAAAAAACCACACACAAACCAGACACAACAACAACATACAAAAAACGCAACAAACAAAGGAAGAAAGTAAAAAAAAAAACAAAACTACACATGTTGAAAACAGAAGGAAAGCACCTCTTGATGCACAGTAATAATAAAATGATAAAAAAGCTGGCTCTTTCCATTAGACAGCACAGAACAGAATCAGTGATTCTCAGGCTGGTACCTCTGGTTGACTATGTTTTGTCTATAAAACACATTCAGTTCTTTGCAAAGTTGACTTTGCTGCACATGCAAAAAGAGAAGCACCATGGGAAATGGCTGCAAGTTCCTTTTGTGAGGGAGGAGAAAGATAAAAGGGCTGGATGTGCAACGTTCTCAACTCAGTGGGGTAAAAAAGAAAAGAGGGAGCCCAGCTCAGAAATGAGAGCAAGTTCTAAAACTGGAAATGCTTGCTGGAGATGGGAAGAAGCCAACAGCAACATTTTGTGCTGGTGTGAAAGTGCTTTTATTGCAGGCGTGAGCCGTTTCACAAGTACAGCTCCTGCCAGGCGGGATGGGAACTGCAGCAATTCCCCCCGGAGGGAGCCTGTGGTGTTCCAAGGCTTCCCAACACCTGTGCTCAAACACACCCAGCCAGCAGCTCTGCACAAACCCAGGACCCCACCATGCAGGTATCTGTTCCTGAAACATTTAATAGCTTCATAAGCAGCTCTGTCCAATTACTGTGAAGAGCAGCACACAAGCCTTTCAGTGTAAGTGCTTGCAAGACCTATCTCCGACTTTAAAACAGTATTTTGTGGCTAAATGACTGCGCACTGTGGTACAAATTTACTGGCATATAATATCACCTGCTCATGAGTATCAAACAATGGTCATGCACTAGAAATTAGTCATTGTCTACCTTACAAACATGTTTACTCCTCCAATTACACTAATTGTAGGGTCTTTTAAGCTCAACTCTTTAACGGATTACTACACAAATAAAAGTTTTTCAGTTTGCTAAAATCTATTTCTAATCTGATTTTAGTTTCTCTTTTACGTCCTCAACTTTTCAATACCATCTAATATTTGTCTAAATTTGTTTTCCTACAAGTATGTATTTGGAAAAGGAAAAAAAAAAACATAACAAGAAAATGAAAAACCACACCCGTGTTGAAAACAGAAGCATCTCTTGATGCACAATAATAATAAAATGATAAAAGAGCTGGATCTTTCCATTAGAAAGCACAGAACAGAATCAGTGATTCAGATGCTGGTACATCATCTTTTGATAGTGCAAAAAAAAAAATGAAACCCAGAATACATTCTGGATTAAAAAGATGTCAAAAGTTACATTAATATAGCAACAACAAAGCTCCACTATTTCTGCTGCTCCGGGTTGGGACAGTTTTGCCACCTGTCCCTGTCAGATTTTTATAAAAAAAAAAGAAGCTTATGCATGAGAACAAGGAAATATAAATATTCAGAGGTGAAAATTGGCATCAGTTTCTCTAAATTTGGCAACACTGTAATTGAAAACTATGTAAGAAAGGAAAAAAAGGAGGGGAATGTGTCCCCGAGAAACCATATTTCTCAGCACAACTCAAGTATGTCCATATCCCTAAAACTAAAAGAATAAGGACTCTAAGGAAACAGGCAACAGAACTGCTACATTTTCAAGTCAATGCATAAGTTAAAAGCAAATTTCTCTGGCCTAAACCATGAATTTTTCCTCCATATAACTGTAAAAAACCAGAGAATCTCTTTTTTTAATATCTTATTTCTTTAAGATTAATACTACCAAAGATTTTTAAATAAATTGACATTTTATAACTACATTTTTGGCAATAAATCTCTTTTAAAAGTAGCAGCAATAATATTTTTTTGTAATACGAACATATTAAAAAAATCAATCACATCCTTACGAAAAGCAAAATTAAGTGTCCCAGCCTTATTATAACTTAAAAATAGCAAATTTACATAGTTTCCATTCAGTTTGGTAGATGTCATTTATATCCTTTATGTTCTTATAAACATAAAGATCTTTTTTAACTGAAGTTGCCGCTGGAGAAGCTTCATCTGCAAACATTAATTAGCACAGACAGACTCGGATCTTTCTGGGTAGCTGGGTGATCATGCCTGCAATATGTTGCAGTCTTGGTACACATATTGTTTTCAAATCAAATATTTAGATGCTATTCTGGAACAGCTGGAACTTATGTGAGTTCTTATGAAATTAAACAGTTGAACATCTTTTGACGCATTTTTTTATAACAGCAACAAAAAAAAAACACAGGCATAGAAAAGACTTTATGATTGTAAGCATGTTTTCTTCTCCTGATTGAATCAGAAGGCATTCTGCTGCCTTTTTTTCCTCCCTTTTATAAATCAGAGAATAAAAGAAAAGTACTTAAATTACAATCCAAAGCAAAAAAAACCCCAAAAAACAACACAGCAAGATAAATCCTCCAATTCTTCCTTTTGAAGGGATGAGGAAGCTGGGAGGCAATGCCAGTCTCATTACAGAGCCTGAAATCAGTTCATTTAGAAAGGCTGAGACGTCCTCAATGGCAAACATCTGTTCCTCTGTTCCATGGAGGGAGCTTCCTGCTCTCCATCTCCCACACCTGGAGGTGTTGTTAGACCTGCAGGCAGAGGCTGGGGAGAAGCTGCCACACAGGTGCTCTTTTATCTCCTCTTTCTCACAGGTTTTTACTGACCCGATGGCTGTGGCTGGGTAGGAGCTGGGGACTCCTGACACATCCTCCTGCTATTTGCAGGTGGATGGTGAAAGGACATCTTGGAGTTTGTGTTCTGGGGTGAGACTGTAGTTCAGAGGCAACTGTTTCAATGGGCAAGATTTCAAGAGGCCTCTGCTGGAAAAGCAAATCCAAAAAGCCCTTTTAAGCAGGAACAGTAGAAGACCTCAGGGGTCTCTCTCAAAAACTGTTGAGTAGTTTTTCTAAATCAAAAAACAGGCAGCAAAATATGGTGATACTTCAACACAACTGTGTGGGGTTTTAGCTGAAAAAGCATCTAGAACAGGCAAGTTGCAGCAGTTTAGATGCAAAAATAGCAGAGAATTCATGTATGTTCTTCACATCAGCTATATATTCCTTTCCATGTTCTCTCCAAGCCACATTAAAATCAGTGGTAGCTGGCTTTGTAACTCCTAGGAGGGGGGAGGAAATTAAAGGAAACTACTAGAGAGTAGTGGAATGAGCAAAACCTGGAAAGAAACAAAGCAAAGACAATGCAGGTGTATTGAAAGAAAATATAAGGAGAAAATAAGAAAGAATATAAATAAGAAATAGTGTTGTAGAGATGAAAAGAAAGACAACTAAAATGCACACAAAGATCAAAAGCAAGCAAAAAGGCTGCAGAAGGAGAGGAAGTTTTTGCATATATATAATTTTTTTAAATTTGTATATAAACCCCTCTCAAAATATCAGGAAATACTTACACTCTATCCCTGTAGAGTCAACAAAGTAACTTAATGTCCATCTTTAATCACACAGGTAAAAAGCAAACGGGGGAAGTGAGAGAGCTCGTGAATGGCTGTGTGGGGCTTGGTTACAGGCTTATCCCTTCTTCTGGAATTTCTCCAATTCATTAATAAATTATTGGCCATCTAATATCTAGATCTGTGCAATTTAAAACAACCAACCAATTCTTTCTGCATATCACAGAAAGATCAAATACAGCACGAGGTGCACGCTGGACTATTAGAGTTCAGTCTAATTGTTTTGCTGGCAAAGCCTGAACAGAAGAACTTCTAACCCTTTCCTGAAAGCATATCCAGTGAATGAGAAAATTGTCCTCTGTCTGCTTCTGCCTGCAACGTCTATCTCACCCTGTCAAGTCACTGGTAGACCATAAAGCAGCTTCAGACTTCCAGATGGATTCACCTGCTGGCAGATTCAGCCAAGACAGAGCAGCACGTCTCGTTACTGTCTTTCTAAAAGTGATAGGTAGCAAAGTTAAATGTCTGAATCGAGCTCCTCTTTCACACTGACCCTAGGAGGGAGATATGGTAAGCAAGCCACACATGAGTTACGTTTAATTAAATTAATTCTGTGGGTAGCAGGGTGTGGGGAAAACTGAAGAAATAGCTGTGTGGGAGAGGAATGGAAACTTCAGAGTATAAACAGGATTAAAAAAAAACATTTTCAGGGTTGGGGGGTAATAACCCACTAAGCCATCCTTAGTTAAGACCCACTCTCATGCAGGAGAGTAAGTTTATCTCCAGTCACATGAATAGAAATGATTTAAGGAAGAAGAGAGGAAGCCTTTCTGAATGATTTTCATGGCTTTTCACTATAAACCTGGCCAGTTTTCCATCTACCTGTGCTACAGGTAGACCATTCTGAGCTCTCTAATAGAGAGTAAGTTTCTTACAAGCAGTTTGTGCTCAGGCCCTACACAAGGTACCCCAGGCAATACACAAGTTCATATTGGAATCACAAAGAGTTGGTGTTTGGAGGAATGGACAACTTCTGATAAAGTTGCAAGCCGTTAACTATCATTTGCATGCCAATTACAAGAGAATGGAAAACATCATTAGTCTTACCTAACCTAACAAAACCACTCATGCGTTTAGTGAAAATGAGAGCTAATTTTCACCAAAAAATCCCCCCCCCCCCCCCCCCCCCCCGTAAGGATCAATGTTAATTACTGTGTTGTAATGGGGAACAAAGATGCAAAAGGTCAAATATAAAGTTGTAATTAGCTATTTCATCATAACGAGATCCCCTTTGAAATTTATGCTCAGTGTATTCAGCAAAATGTGTAACAAATGTTTTTCTCAATAGATCAGAACCCAAAGCACAGCCAAAGCATTTGGATGCCATGGCTACTTAGACTGCACAGAGAGAAGAAAAAGTCAATAATGTAACACATAAAAGAATTGGTATGGGGGAGTAAAGAGCCCAAGAGACAACACAAAGTACAAGAAAACTCAAAAAACCAGTATTGTCTCAGCTCTTTCAGGGACAAGCAGGAAGAACATCTTAAATTGTTTAGTTGGTCAATTAAACTTGGCAGATCAGAAAATGATTGGTAATGTTTTCTAGAAGAAACTTTCCAAGTTGGAGTAACATGTCTCTGGTTGACAATGTGATTGAAAATACCTCTGTAATGTTTTGTGTTTCAGACCTGCCTCAGAGTTGGCTGGAATTACCTGCTGAAGTGGTCTGTTAGTCTGCCCTACAGTGAACATTCAGAAGGGTAATCAATGGCATTCAGCTAATTTATTTGAGCAAACATGACTAAAGATGACAGAGCATAATTGCATTCTTTATCCTTAGTTGGTGGGGTTTTGTTGGACTGGGAGAGGAGCTTCAGCTTTATTTCTTCACCAATTTCAAGCATGCAAAAATCAGAAAAGGAAGTTTAAATCAAAATAAATACATAAGAAAGAAAACCGAACAAGACAAAAAAACCCCAGAATTAACCAGAATTATAGTTTTATAATTACAATTTTTCTGTCTTCTGTTTCAATGTCACACTTGCAATCCTTTCTTACTATGAGAATCAAAAACAAAAAGAAGCTGAGGTGATACCTAAATCTTAAAGATCAGATACAGAGACCTCAGGAGAACCCCAGACAGGCTGATCTGCAGTTGTCTGCCAGGGTAACTGCTGTCCTCACACCCACTCACAGTATCAAAAAGCCTCAGTTTAACTCAACACCACAGGAAAAAAAGGGTGGTTATCTTCTTCCCAGGCAAAACAGCAATGTATACAAACAGGCACTTTATAAACAGCACCACAGAAAACAGCCACTTTCAGGTTCTGGGTATCCTTGAGGAGAATCTATTTTTGAGGTTGCACTGACACACACAGAGGCTGAAGTGAGCAATATGTTCCTGCTATTCCTTAGCACAAGCAAAGGGACACACGTGGGACACAGTCACCAAGTTGACACACGGGTCTCTCTCAGCAAGGAAGCCTCTCAGCAGCAATAATGCCTATGATCACAAGCCATTACTGTGCCTCCCCACACCAGCACAGCATTATGTTCTCTATTTGGGATGTCAGTTTTGATCTCTTCACTGTGGAGTAGGAGCTGGACCAGGTTCCTTGTTTCTGCAGCTCTGAAGCACTCAGGGTCTTGAAGTGAGCTCCCTGAAACATTTTCTTCGAGTAGCAGTTGGGACCAAATACAATAGGTGGTATAAATGAGACAAGCACACCATGCTGGCACAATAGCCTGCACCAGCAGGGTATGATTTAGATGAATAAACACTGCTCTAAGAGTTGTCAAAGCATTAGCAACTATCTGCCATCCTGGTGGCAAACATCTATAGACAAAAGATGGAATTGAATTAAGAGTAAAAACTGGGTCATTGATACCAGTTGGGAACAAAAATATCCATGGGGAAATGTGATTTGAAAGGCTCTGTGGTGAAAAGTTCCTAATTCCTCTGCAGGGGGAGCAGAAGCCTCGGAGTTGCACCATTTAGAGAGAGGACTGGTGTGGTTATCTGCCCTGCAACTCTGCTCTGCTGCCTGCCAGCCAGAACTACCCATGAAGTGATCAAATCACTCCTTCCCAAGCCACCAGAGGCAGTTCCAGGTGCACCACGAAAACCTCCCAGGCAAGAGCAGAACGTTCAGAGACAAGGAGAACAGCAGCTGACCTCAGCACACTGAGAAGTGTCCCACCCACCGTGCAGACACTTGGCACGTTGGGCTTCAAAGTTTACCTCCAGGCTAACGAGCACAACCACAGCTACACCATGAGCCAGCAAATTGCAGAGAACTTAGTTTTAAACATCTCTACTTCGGTGCCACGCTGCTGTAGGAACAGCTGATGGACACCTGTAAACCTGGTAGGATATAGCCCATTGTTTAATATGGAAGAGAATTTCAGCAAACTAATGTATCCCCACACCCCCAGGAGATGGGGAGACCATGAATAAAATAGTAGGAGAGAAAGAGGAGATGAACTAAAGGAGAAAAGAAAGAAGGGGAGAAAAAAAAATCACTTATACCAATAACTTACATAAAGAATAGAGCAGGAAAAAGGGCTAATAAAAACTAGAAATATGCTGCAGAAAACTGTAGCAATAACCTACCCACCTGCAGGCTTAGCAATGCACTAAAGCACTTCACTATAAATGCTTCCTACTCTCAGATTTCTTACCCAAATTAAAAAGTGCATCAGCAAAATTGGTACCAGGAAAAAAAACCACCCACAAGAAACCTCAACAAACACCCAAAGGCAGGTTGTATATGTTTCACTTCTCCAAAACAACCAAGCTCAACATGGTAAATAATTTTGCAGTCCAGAGCCTTCACAAATCCTTAGATGAAGAAATGGCCTTTGCAACATGACTTAAAAACACACAAACCCGGACAAATTAACACCAAGAAAACATTAAACTAACAGACCATTAGATGTCAAAGAATATACAATATTTCAAGGTAAAGCAGGGCAGCTGGAACAACAGACATCCTATCTATTATATGAATTATTTCCACCCTGATTCTGAACCACCTCGGACAGGAAAGCACCGTGCACTGATCCCCAGCACTCCTCCAAGTCAAAGCTGCCTTTTCCCTCAGCAACTCCTGGCCAAGCACACATCCCATCAAGGCTTTTCAGCTTCTGAAGTCCAAAGAACAAACACAACGATCTCAAGTTTTCTCTTATGCCAAAGCAGAACTAAGTTTAGAGCAGCACATTTTTTATACACACACATAAAACAAGGAGCATTTTCACAAACTCGGTTTTTACCACACCACAGCATTTACTTCCATTATTAGTATAACCCAATTAGAACAGGAAACAGTAGAGAAACATTTACTTTACTATTACCTGCTCCCTTACACATGCCCTTTTTATTTACATGCACAGCTCCTGCTGACATTAACAGAAGCTGTGCATGAAAAACCACAGGCAAAAATTGAATGTTTCATTCTCTGAACTATTTATATACAACAGGTTTGCATCTATATCTGTTCACAGGTAAAATATGATTTCCTATTTCATGAAATGATCAAATATCTTAAAGTACTTTATTACATGCAACTATTTAATGTAACACTCAAAACCACTCCACAAAATCATTAGACATGTTAATTTTAGCATAACTTTGTAACACACTCATCATTGATCCATCCACCTAGGAAGAAGCCATTTATTATTTTTGTTGATCCCTAAAAGCATGTTTGATGCTACACAACTCCAAAATTCTACCAGCACTTAAATAACTCAGTGCTGGATGATTATTGATTATGCATATACTCGGACACATTTCTTCCTTGGTCAAAGTTAAACAAACATATGGATCTAAAAAGATGAAAACCATATTGTTCAGAGAAGACTTAAAGTAACTTCTGACAGCATTTTATTACCTACAGATGATTTTATATTATTTCAGCTAAATCATCCTGTCTTTAATCACTTACTACCCATTTCCTGTACTTTTTCTCCTGTTTCATAGCATCAAAATACAGAGTTAGCCATCCCTACACATAAAATCTAAGTACCTCTTGCATTGAGTAGCTTACCCTAACAGAATACAGTGACACACTATTTTATCAAAATAACAGATTAAAGCATTTTAATTGGGAAATACACTTTTTAGAAGTATAAGAGCACATCCAAGAGCATGTGAAGTGTCTTTGAACATGAATTACAAGAGCACTGTGCAAAAAAATTGCAAACCCATGATAAAACAGATGATTGGAATCTTGTTCAATTTGCAGCAACTGGGAATATTGGTGGTTCCAACTGGGCCAGGATCACACCCTGTGTTGCAGTTAAGGATTCAAAAGAACCTTTTTATTTTTATTATTTCTATCTTTACTAGGTTTTAGGCTGCATAAGACCCAGTGATAGCTCTGGCTGCAGTGTAGGATTCTTTCAGACAAGAAAAGAGAAACTGGGACACCCAGAGAAAGCCAGGGCCATGTCTCACCTCAGCATGGATTCAGTCCTTCAGGGAGGAAGTTAAGTCACTTGTGGTATTAATTCTACAAATTAGATAATTGCCCTGCAGTTTGTTAGGTTCACATTTCAAAAGTTTAAGATCCATTTTTAGTGGTATATCCAGCCTCACATGGACATAAAATTGCACTCAAGTAAGAAAATTCAAAAACTGGTCTTGCCTCCAGCAGCCTGTCTGATCTACATTAATCACAACAGTTTTCTTCTGGTGAATGACTGGTCAATTGATTATTCTTCTTTTAAATGCATGTAATAAACAGCTTACTGAAAGGAAACTAAGTAGAAACATTGGAACCTACCAAACAAATGCAACTATGTCCCCACATCAATTCCACTTAAAACTCCTCGAGTGGAAATCAACTATTCTCAAAGCTAGCAGGAACTGGAAAGAAACATAATTTTTCTCCTTCAACAATAAAGACCACATGGAGTTACAGTGTTGACACAGTGCTATTGAAGCTCTATTTCTCAATAAAAACTTGTATTATTAAACCTACAGAGAGATGCACACAGCTGGACCCTCATAACATCACAAATCTGCCTGGGATCCGTCTGCATATACCTATTTATAATGTCCCCACAGTTTGCCAAGTGCAATGGCTAAAATCCCAGCATAAAGGATTTTAAATCTAGGTCCCCCTCATTAAATTTTGCAAACAATATTTGACTGTAAGTTTGTAAAACTAACTGGTAAGCAACGTGTTAAATGTCAGTGCAGCTCCACAGAGATACACACACGTCCTGTAAACCTCTCTTTTCATTGTGTTGTTCTCGAGGGAGAGCATCCACAACTTTCAATATAACATTGCAGTTTGGAAAGAAATATCTTTTTAAAAACCAAACCAAAGTAAAACTTTCTCAAATACACCCTAAAGTCAAAAGGAAGGAAATCTAATTCCTTATAAACAGCATGGGAGCTACTTTGAAATGTTCTGTCTGTTCCTCTGTAAGAAAGGAAACAGGAATGCAAGAAAAGGATCCATAATAAAAAGAGCAAATACTATATTCCCTGAATACAACAGGCTAGTGGAATTCAAGTGTTACCTTTCAGAGAATGGAAATTCAAGGGGAAACAGAAGGGAAAAGGTGTCTGACAGGTAAAATACAAGTTGGATATTAGGAAAGCAAAAAGAAAATAAGAACAGACTGCAAAGAACACAAAATCAAATAACAAAAGCCTATTAGCATATCAGAAAGTGGAAACTTTGCAGGAAATCATTGGATTTGCTAGCTGGGATTGAATAGAGCACTTGAAGAAGATAAGGGCATTGCAGACAATCCAAACTACATCTTTTCACCAGCCTTTGCTATGGAAAATGCTGGGGAAACACATCCCTGACTACTCTGATAAAGTGACTGACACTTCTTCAAACTGAAAAATCAAAACAGGGTCAGGAAACACAATCAATTGAAAGCAATAAATGATGAGGGATGAGCTCCTGTCCCACTGCCATCGATGGGTCTTTTACCATTGATTTTAGCACTGTCACTATTTCACTTTAGATCTGAACAGCAACAGTTTCAAAACATGAAAAGGCATCTGAGTGGACTGTTCAGGGTGCAGCAGTGGTCAAAAATACAAGGAAAATTGTAGAACATAAAAAGGATGAGACAGGGACAGCAGGAAAGACTATCTTTTCAGTCAATATCCAATCTCTTGAGTTTCTATTCAGCTTGGGATTCCTGTTCTAAATCAATGACGGTGGTATTTGACAAAAGTTAGACAACAACTAAAAATGCTGATGGAAGAAAATTTTAAAAGATGGGAAAAATCCCTGGAATTTAACTTAGTAAGGAGATGTATAAGAAGGGACTGTAGAGCTGCAAAGAATGCTATAAGATATAAGTTAATAAGAGGCTCTTGAATTTAAGCTTTCTCATATTACTAGAGCAAAGGGCCACTCAGGGCAATAAAAGGTTATCAGGTCAAAACTAAAAGGACCGAAACATTTTACTGCCCAAACCAAAAAAAATGTGTAATTAATTCACAAAGGGTAATAGCAAGGAGTATTCCTCTATGATTTTCTTTCTCATTCATACCTATATAAAGAAATTAGTGGCATGGCAACAAACATAAATTTTCAGAACGACCCCTTTAAGGGAATGTGTTTTCCCTTTCCTCTTGCCCTGATGCATGGAACCTTTTAGGCTGGATATGTGCCAGGGGAGAAAGGGGAGGTCAGATGAGGCATGGAGCATGGCTGGGGCAAGGATGAGGACAGCCAGGAAAGATGCTTGGAGCACATGTTCCAACTGCCTGTCCTGTGCTCAATCCTACACAGGTAACACAGGTGGTTGATGGCTCAGAAATCCACCAGCTGTTGGCACTGGATATATTGTGTCCCACTCTAGAATTAAGACAGAAGCACTAAACTATCAATGTGTGAAATCTGTGACTTAAATTACAAGGTAGAGCCATCCAAGGAGTCTCTTGCATAATTCATGACACTTCAGAACTTTATATATAAATCAAACGGGAGGAAAGTCGATCATTTCTGCTCTGTTGAGCACGGATCCACACACAGCTCGGGTAATGGCAGCACAAACAAGCTCTCTAGAAAATACAGTATTACAGGCATGTTCTTCACAATACTCATTCACACGGTGATTTTAGTGCAATATCGTTCCATGAACACTTTTATTAAAAATTACTTGCAAGTGTCAAAAGCACAGAGGCCATTAAAAATAACCAAATGAGTCTAGTTTGGGGTTTTTTTTGTTGTTTTCTTTTCCCCTGCAAATGAATGCCTACAAACACTCATTTGCATTTTTTCATATTGGACTTAATTAAACTTTATGATATGATTCATGGGCTGGCTATTAATCATTTTGTCTAATACTGCTGAAAAAGAAACCACAGATTCTACAAAGCTCTGACACCTCATGAGAGGCTCCAAACCCAGTGAAAATACATTCTCCAAGTTCAAGGATAAACTTTGACAGACTTTTAAGCTTAACATGGTGACTAATCCTAACACAAATGAAGTGTAAAGGCATTAAGTGTAATGGAACAACAAAAATCATTGACAAAAACATATGTAACTCGAAACAAAGTGCTTGAAAAGAGCTGTAACCTTGACTTACTGTGGCTGTGCCGGAGACAGTTTGTGCATTTGTGTCAGCTGCACTCTGTTCAGAGTGTGTCTGAGCAGGAGGGTACATGTTTAACGTGTGCTCTGGAACAGTGGTTTGGCCTGTGTAGTCTGGAGCTGGATGCGGATGTGGGGCTGTGTATTCTGCAGGGATACCATTCTGAGGTGGAGCGAACTGGGCTGAGGCATAAGGCTGTGCCATTGTGTCAGGAGGTGCTGTAGCTTCCTGATTACCCTGTTAAAAAAAAAATCAAAGGGAAAGAAAAGGAAGAAGAAACGTGGCGTGAGATTAGATAAGCACAGGTAACACGGAGCGATGACAGTTCTGCTAAGTTTGCTGGCCTGAAAAGGGCACAAGGGCTGTTTCTTAAGGAGAATATTTCTTATCTGAACTAAATGCATTTTGCTAAACCTATTAAATAATATTCTAATTAGACAAACAAGTCTGCTGTTCACTGGATAGCTGTAGATGATTCATTAACTGGGAAAGGTCAGTGGAATCTGCCTGAACTAATGCTTCAACTCAGACAGGGAAGAGGGACAAAGCCACTTTATTCCAAAGGCTACTGAGCACAACTACCAGTACAGAGCTCTGCTCAGATTAGCTCACTGTCTGGGATCCACTCTGACTTACCCTTTGCACAACACAATATATGCAACCTAACACAGGGCAGGATTTGCACTGAAAATACTTATATGAACTAATGCTCTGAGATATTCACAATACTCTGAGGGACTCTGTAGAGAGCAACTGTATGCCACAAATGCAAAATAATAATGAGACCCAGTCAAAATCTTAAAAATTTGAATCCAAACATGCTTCAGTTCAAAATCTTAAACTAAAGAAATATTCAATTCAAAAAGAGGAAAAATTCAACGCTGCAGACTGTCAAAAGAAATAGATTTAAGAACTGTAAAGGTTTTAAATTTGTAGACAACAGTATTTTATTTGCATATCACAATAAGCCTATACAATTAAAAACAAATCTTCTCATCTCTTTATGGATAGATCCATCTTTCTGTTTGATATGATAAAGAATAGCCAAGCATGTTAATTAGTCAATTAGAAAACTTCTGACTAAATGCTTTGCTCATACCCAAAAGCAATAATTCTAGGGAAGGAAATGTACACAACAATCTTTAATACCTTATATGAAAGATGTCCAAAACACAATGTTGCATGAGACAGCAAGAGAGGCCATTAGTCCAGGGACTATCCCAACCTCAGGGCCAATTTATAAGATAAAATTATCCCTCTAAATATCAAGTAATGCAAAAATGTGTATTTAAGTAAAAAATTAATTAGCTTTTAAACTACTCTGTTATTCTCCCACCAAAGCATGTACAAGCACAGGACTAATGCAGGGATTTTGTTTATTTGTACTCATCAGTCCTTGATTTCCCAATTTCAAAATAGGTTGAATAGGATGAATAAAAGACAATCTTTTTCACTTTGTGTGTAAGGACATTTCCAGCCAATTTCAACTAATTCAGACATCAGTTCTCTGACCTGAACTGATCCTAAACTCAAGAGTTTTTAAAAAATTGCACAGGGTTAAGTCTTGGTAGATTTCAGGCTTAGAAGAGAAAACTAAATGTTCTTGTGTAAGAGGTGTTCAGTGTGTCCTAAAAAATTAAAACTTTCCATCAGCAATCAAACACTCCCTAATTCTAATCCCATCTTTGCTACTGGAGGTCTTGAGCAAGTAGTTTGCGTTGCTTGATTTAAACATCTTTAAAATTAAAACAGTGGCATTTTCTGACTTCACAGGGTTAAGTGACTTTTGTTTCCATATATCTACAATCATTCCAAGGTTAATGCTGCACTGAAACTGGCCCTGTTCAACTTCCGTGGAGGTTAAAAACTCTTGTAAATGTGTACTTCTATCCTCTCATATTAAAATGCTAAAGTTCATTTCTTATTTCTTTTACCTAATATCTTCAGAGTTAAAAAAAAAAAAATGAAGAGGAAGCAAAACCCAGCAACGACTGGATTACACCAGAGACATTCATTAAATGTTAAAGAAGTATTTTTAAAACTTGTGGAGGAGGCAGTCGACCTTATTTTAATCAGCTGTTTCAGGAAGGACTTCAGCAAGTGGTAGGAACGAACAAAAGCATATCTGAATTCTGCCTGTATAAGCATTTTCCCTGTGCTGGCTTTGAAACACAGGAGCTGGTTACTGCTGGTCCTTAAGCTATTCCTTCATGTCAGATGCTAAACATGGCATTAGAGTCAGCAGCTGTTAAAAAAGAACAATAATGGCAACAAAGGGACCAAGGGCTAATGTCCAGGTGCATTTGATCTAAAGGTTTTTGTACTACCTGGAGTCCTAAACCAGATGTTGCCGAGACCCCCACTGTTCTTCATTAACCTTGACAGCAGTTCCACGAGGACCCTAATTAATATTCAAAGCATCCACACTTAATGCTAATTACAGTTAATATTTAATTAAGAGGGTTGAACTTTTATATTATTTTTTTACCAGCAACTCCAAACTTTTTAGATTTGTAATAAAATGGCAAATTGCACTGGTAATTCAATCACCTTCACCGTGCTGAGACTCTTCTGCCTCTTTCATTAGACTTTTTCAGCTGAGGTCTGACTCATTTATTTATAACTGAGACCTCATTAATAAGTGAACAATGAAGGGTCAGGGATTTATTTGTCTATTTCTTTTTAGTGACTTCTACGTACTCTAGGATTTACAACCTTGCCAGTAAATAAACCAACCCCACCGTGCTTAGAGCAGAAAACTGGCACACAAGATTATCAGGGCAGTTATTGCATGTTCAATAAATTGTTTGGAGGATTGGGACATTAAAGAAACTATACTTTTGCATGTTACTGTAGGCCCTAAGTTTAAAATGGTAGCAACAATAAACCTGAGATCTCTTAAAATCAGTGACTACTGAAACCTTTCTTAGACTTTAAAATTAGTCTGAATTTATTATTCACAATTAATTCAGACACAGTATTACAATGTAGTATAAAAGCATGTTTGTATAAACCTGCTCTTTAGTACTTACTTCGGTAAAAATAGTCAAAGGTTATTTTTTTAGAATATGAATTTATATCAAGAATAATGCAGTGTCAGCTATCAGGCATTTGTAGGTACATGTGGTTGATGGAAACTCCAGACTAGTCAGATACACTTGAATCAAATTTAAAGAACCAAAAATTCTTTAAATAGAATCACCAAAAATTTCCCTTTATCACACTCTTGAAAATACAGTGAACTAAAATGAATAAGAAGAAATAATAGTTCTAATGCATTAAGTTGAAAATATGAAATGGCCCTAAAAGCAACAGGAAATATTGACCCTAAATTAGCCTATGAACTCAGGTATTAGAGTAATTTCAAAGCTGTGTGTGACACTACACAGACCTTGCTTAATACCACCTAGACATGAGAGGCTAACCAGAAGTTGTCCCTTCAGACTCAGTTCCAAGTACCTTTAAGATTAAATGACTCCTTAATGCTCATTTTGTTCATGGTTTTTTTTAAAAAAGTGGTTGTTGGCAACGGCAAGAAGAACAAAGGATGGCAGACAGTCAGGCTCTGCTAAATGTTCTGGCCTGAGTCTTAATGAAAACCACATTTCAACTGAAAACTATGCTTTACGTGGCAGTGTATAAAATCAAATTTATTGCCTCTGGTTAAATGTTGAACTCTAAAGAACCAAAACAAAAAAAGGATTCCAACGATGTAGGTAAGTGAAGGCTCTCCTATTCCATCTATATTACTACATATGAAAAAAAGCTTCAAATTTAAACTGCTTCTAGTATCTCAGATCTCAACATGTCTTTTCAGCATCTTCTGCTCTGAAAGGATTTCATAATTAAGAAACGCATGAAAAGTGTCAAAACATAATAAAGCAAGCTTGTTTTGTTTGTACACAAAAGAGAGAGCCCAGAAAACACTACTTATGCAGCGTTCCTTTTTCAAAAACACATTTGCAGCATAAAAACGTATTCAATGAAAACCTTTCTGCCTGTCTGCATTTTCAAGTCAAACTGGCAGTTTATTGTTTGTTTTACTCTATTTTTCCATTTGGTGCATTTTGTTTCTCTGGCAAGAGGTACTTCACATTTAGAGAAAGCCTCCTGTACTGTAGTTAAATGAGCCAAACTGCATCGTATCCTCGGGGCAGGGAAACAAAGAAGAAAAATGCAACATTACTCTGCGAACCTGCTGGTTGTAAGAATGGCTCAGTTCCATATTTCAAGCCCAGCAGAGACATGATCCCCACCGTAGCTTGCCCTCCTTCAGACTTAAGCAACACAACGTGTATTAGAAGTTCTTGCATGCAGTGGTGCAGCTGGTTATAAGAACTGCCCTGGCTTGACTAAAATCAAGAGCTTCAAGTGAAAATAAAAGTGCAAATACCTGCTGTACCATCCTGCTCCCTTTATCCTCCATAAACTTGGCAGCTGCTCTAGTCCCAGGCCATGCAGCATCTGCCCAAAGCCAGCATCAGTTACGGGGCGAGGGCGTGTGAGCGATGCAGTGTGTGCACGAGTGGGGATGGTTGGGGTGGGGAAGGAGGGGGAGCCAATGCAGGGCTTGCTGACCTCCCTCTCAACATCTGACTGCTCCCAAAACCTGATCCAGATGGGACTCCTTCAGCTTGCAGGGCCTCGCCCCATCAATCACAGCAGGCCACTCCTCTGTCTCCTGCTACCAGTTATGGAGTGCACCACTGAGCAGATGATTACACACAGAAGAAGAAAAAACACAGCTTGACTACATTAATAGCTGTTTAAAAAAAAAAAACACTGGAAATGCTACTATGCAAGTTGCTGGAAGATGAACGTTTTTGTTTTAAAACATTTTTGTATTCAAAGTTAAAAAACACCTTAAACTTCCATGGCTTTGGCTTTGGGATAGCTACAATGTACAGTAACACGTGTGCATTTCCAGGGGATTAATTCCTCCTCCACGTGGCAGAGTTAATATCAATAAGATTTCTATTTTAAAATTGCTGAACGCCATGAGGAAACTGCCGATATTGAACTGGCCTGGTTTAGATTAAATGTACTTTATCCTTCCATTCAAATGAAATATTCTTTCCTTTTTTGTTTCATTTCATGACATCCCTCTTGCTTAGCAGGGGAAATATTTCAGAAATGCTTCCAAGGCTTAGTTCTGCGAGGCACTTTAAGCAACTTAATGCTTCACTGTTAAAGGAACTTTCCTAGATGCTCTGGAGATGGTTTTAAAATAATTAAACTTCTAAGTAAATCACATAATAAAGAAAAAAAAAAAAAAGAAAAAGAAAAAACAACTAGAAAGATACAGACAATCCTAAAGAATACACAGTTTTAGCCACACTGTCACTGACTGCCTACATCAAGATTCAGAAACAGGGCAGACATATAACAGAGGAATTATTCTAACAAACCTTCCAATTCATAGGGGTGGGTAGAGCAACAAACAGGCCTCAATTCATTATTAAACTTATATTCCAACCAAAATATATTGAAAGGCTTTAAAGTGGCAGTATAATTCTTCCAGATTTGTTGCTGGCAGTCACCAATTAATGATAATAAAAGCAGCCACTTCAGATTTTTCAGAAGGAATCAGACATGCAACCACACTGGACTGATAATCACAACTGACTGACTCTGCAAGCTTTCTCTGTTGTAGCTTAATTATCTGACCAGGCCACTTGACTCACATCATTTGCTCCTGCAATCACACAAAATGAATTCTCCAGCCACCTCTCTTTTTTGGAAGGTTCAGTACAAAGCCAAATTCAGTTTTCATTTTAAAAAACAATCTCATTCCAAAAGAAGGGTGTCCTCAAAAATAAGAAAAATAATGCAGAATAACTTTTTTCAGAGAGCACAGGGGAAAAGGGTAACAGTGAGTAAGCAAAAGAGAATTTTTTTACTACTTTGGCAAGCAAGTACCACCTCTTTACTCCTATTTTAGAGTAAAACTTATTTTTAGCCTTTTTTACATATATTTTATTCCAGTAAAAGTCTGTGCTCTTGCTACTGCTACGTATGTATTTGATAATGAAATGTTCAATTTGTGTCAGTGCCTGAAGTATGGAAGAGAGTAGCAGCTGAAACATCCCAACAGCCTGCAAAGAACATT
Source organism: Corapipo altera (assembly GCF_003945725.1). NCBI lineage: Eukaryota > Metazoa > Chordata > Aves > Passeriformes > Pipridae > Corapipo > Corapipo altera. Next base: position 4,719,970 of record NW_020884914.1, read on the forward strand.
TTCTTACAGTTAAGAGAAGGTAAAAAACAACTTGCTGAAAACTAAGTCTTAGCCTGAAATCCTTCCTGAATTCAAGGCCATATAGTCCTATGGACATACTGAAACACAGGGAGAAAGCACTCCCTCCAACACCTTCATTCTTTCCAGCTGTCATTGTTGAAACTTTCTCCTGCTTTTATGATGATGTGATTTATTACCATAGATTTCCTTGTCATCCACAGCAATTCCTCCTCCTGCTATGGCACAAATAGACATGAGTCTGTCACACTGGTTTGCTTTACTTGCACATTAAACAATTAAATCTTTCTTTTAAGTTTTAAATTTAAGTTTTCTGCCTGTCCCTCACTTTCTCCAATTCTTACCCTTAAGTATTTTATACAGATTTTTTCAACTGTCTCAACCCTGTATTACAACAAAAAACATTTTCCCTTTTTTAAAATACATGGAAGAAAATTTACATCACATTTTGAAAACACAACTCTCCAAAATAGCCTTAAGACCCATATAGAAAGAGACTCTGAAGCACTCAGCAGGTGCATCTGCAATCCATTTTCACAATGACTGAACTGATTCTTAAAACATTGCAGAAGAAAAGTAAAAAAGGAGTTTCTCATTTCCCACAAGTCCTTATAGGAAAGTAAACCTCGTTTCTTTTTTCACCTTTACTGGAGCATACCGAAGAAGAGGATTCAGCAATCCTTGTACCCAAATAGCAGGGGGGGTGGGGAAGAAAGTGATTGGATTGTCAACATAAAAGGTGCATAAAAAGCTGTCTGGAGTTCTGGCCTTTAAAGAGGGTAGCAGTCAACATTTACAGGTCTAACAGTCAGTCAGCCATGAGTGCCAGCCCTTGGGCATCAAGACCAGGTCGAAAACTACTGAACATCTTCAGAGAAGACATGTAAGATGTGTCAGAATGCAAATCCACACACAGCAGAGAACAGGGAGAGCAGTTACAGGGCTCTTGAGAAGCCAGAGGAGTTGGCTTACAAAAATCTGGTCAAGGTCCTGCTCTTGGGACAGAATAACCCCACACACTGGTACAGGCTGTGGACTGCCTGGCCAGAGAGCAGACCTGCAGAAAAGGATCTGTGAGTCCTGGTGAACTGTGAGTTGGGCACAAACCACTGCTCTGCCTTCTAGGCAGCAAAGGCAAAACTGCTCAGTGGCTGCATTAGCAAAAGGAGAGTCAGTGAGGTGAGGAGGGAGATCATTCCTGCCTGCACAGCACTTGTGAGACAGCATCTGGAACACCACGTCCAGTGTGGAGTCCCCCAGGGCAGGAGATGTGTTTGAGAGTTCAGTGGTGGGTTGCCAGGACAGCTGGAGGGCTGGAGCACATGACAGGAGCAGAGGTTGAGGGGGCTGGTTTAGCACTGCCTGCAGGAGAGAGGGCTAACAGACAACCTAATTGCATCTTCTCCCACTTAACCCATGATCACAGAGACAGAACTCGGAGGGACAGAGTAAAAGAACAAGGAGAAACGGTCAAAAGTTGCCAAAAGCTAAATTCTGGTTGGGTCTAAAGAATAAAATAATGAATATGAGTGAAGTTAAGCACAGGAACACACTGCTCAGAGATGTTATAGCCTCTTGGAGATTTTCAAACCAGAATTCAAAAAGCCCCTTAGCAACCTAATCTGTATATTTATCCCTGATTTAAAAGGGATGTTGGGATTAGATGGGTTCTGAAGTTCCCTTTCAACCTAAATTATTTTACGATTCCATGTGGTTTCAACAGTAGCAGAACAGCTTCAAAATGGATTTTATACTTTTGTCCTGTTTGATGACTTTCCTCACACAGGATTTACTGACAAGGAACAGACTAACTACAACTTCTAGTCTGCTTTCTGTCCTCAAGAAGCAATGTCTCAGTTCTTTGAGATGTATTTGCAATGCTTTCTTAGAAAAATATGTTTACACTTGCTTATTCCATGACCAGAGCAGTGTGGCAATTGCTACAATACAGGCAAGACCAGAATAGCTTCTCAAACAATGCAATTTAATGTTGTGAACTATGATATATCTTACTTTTCTGCCAAATATCTCTATTCTCATCATATGTAGAGGAACACTGCCTTACATCTCCATAGAAAGGAATATTTTTCTCTACCTTCCGAATGACCTCTAAAACAATAACTACAGGCAGAGAAGTTTTCTAATTTTATCCGCAACTTTTCTACTGAAATAAAATTTATTGCAAGTATTAATTTATTGAAAGCCTCTGCCACTTCCTAAAGCTGAACTGCAGCAAAGCTAATATGTCTATTTTCTTATTTTTCTAGTAAAGTGGTTGAAAAGGCAAATTTTTTTTCACTGTAATATTGATTGAAGATATGGGATATACCATCTCAGGTGACCAACCATGCTTTGCAGCTAGATTGTGTCTGGTCTAAACACAACCCTGCACTGTGCTTTGTAAGCCTTTCTTCTGGATTCCACTGCAACAGTTCCTACCTTGTAATCTACACACAAGCACAAATATCTCCATAATTCGAGTCAAAAAACTTCTTTAAATGCCATCTTATTGGTAAAGGATTGAATTCTTTAAAGAATTAAAGTCTGCAGAGGGGAACTGCAGAGCAATCAAATCCAGTTGCAGGTGTGTGGTTTTTGACAGATCAATTCTAGAAATCTGATAAATTCTTTTAACATAGCTAAAATAATTCATTTCAAATTTGTTGTAAGTAGAATTTAACATGTCAGTTGCAATTTAGTACAAAAAACCCAACAATTTCTCAGGAGATTGGGACTGGATACAGCTCTGTTTTTTAGAAGTGTCTACATGGGGCAATTTATTCTAGTTGAGATTAATAGCTACACCGAGTTATTCCCAATTTAGAGATGCTGCCTCATCCCTAGTACATTAAATTAACTACCTTTTCAGTTGGCTTCTTAATGGACATACCATAAAATATAGCAGTGTATTTACTGGATTTGTCAGCCACAGAAAGAGGTGAATCTACAGCCACGTGCTGACAAAACATCCTTAAAGGCCATTTGTTCAGAGAAATCAGATCATGGTGTCATGGGTTCCTAAGTAGTGATTTTTGTGTACAAACAAATGATTATATATATATATATATATATATATATATATATATATATACACATATATACAAAACAAACACAAGGCACAATGAGTGAAGGGTGTCACAAGTATTACAGACAGAGAACCAAGAACACAGACCTGTAGGCAGGCAGTGTTTTGACTGTTCAGTCTAACAGACCTTCGTGTGCTGCTCAAAAGCACCACTGAAGTGGTTACAACAATGTGCAGCTTGGCCTGAGTATCTAGATTTGGAGTAAAATAAGGCTGCAGGGACAGAGTGGGCAATGTTACCTCCCAAGACTGAAGGGCAGCAGCAGGTATTTGAGTTTGAACTGCCATGCCATCTCTTGAACTGAACACTTTGAGTGACCTCTTTGAACCAGGGACACAATCTTTCACTGATGAGCTTTGACTGAGCCTCAAAAGAGAAAAGGGACATTTTCTTTCATAATCCCTCGTGCTGAATCATTTCCTGAGGCAGCACCACAATAACCACCGTTCATCTGTCATTTGTGAAACAGGCCCAAGTTTCAGTGTCACAAATGGGAGGATCATTACTTGACTCACCTGAAATAAAACAAGGAAGACAGTCAGCTAGAGAGGGAAATGAGAATGTAGTGCCAAAAGCTGCCTTGAGCAGCAAAGCTGACTGAAGATCACACCTGCTCAGCTATTTGGACACAGGGCTGCTGTCAGAGCCTGTGCACTGGAATAAACCAGGTTAAAGCAATAATCACTGCAAAACTGTCCCAAATGAACCAACAGGAGCTGTTCTGTTTGGTTTTACTCTGCTTAGCCAGGTAAAAGTTTGATTAACGTGGTAAACCTCATAAAGACAATGACGCGACTGGGAATTTGGAGGAAGACCAGGAAAATAATCAGCAGAGTTACAAAACTGGGCTTCAGGAAAAGAGACTTGGGTATAGCCAGAGAAATATTATGAAACCCTGAGGTCCACCTAGGAAAGGAAACTGTCCAAGGTAGCTGCCTGATTGAGATGTTGATTAAAGAGAACTTCAGCATGCAGGAACAAACCATTCATTATGAAAGAAGATACTCAGCAGGTCTGCAGGGCTTTGCAGAAAGCTTCTCAATGAAGAAAGACACAAAATATGAGCATATAAGCCATGGAGTCAAGGCTTGGCAACAGAAAAAGAACTTAGAAGTACTGCTAAGATACTTGAGGAAAAAAAACTGCAAGGTTTTTTTTGTCCAGCCTAGCTAGAACTATGACTAATGAAATCATTAAGGGTGACAGGAAAGGATTTTTGCAGAAAAAAAATAAAAATATAAAGAATCTAGACATTAACTATTTAACCAGAATGCCCATTTCCAGTCTCTGTTTCATTTTAAGGTTTCCATCACTTTGTTATTTGGGATGGAACACAGATGACCCGAGCTGCAATGACCAGCTAACACAGCAGTGCCATCTTGTTTAATGCCAGTTAAAGCACCACTCGTTTTTTGGCACCGAGATTAAATGACGGAACACGATCACTGATGTTATTTACTTCTAAGATTAAAATGACAATCAAAATATCATTGGGCATGAGGAACAGACAGATTGGCTTCCTGCCTCCGCTACACTTTGCTGGGCTTGTTTGTCACCGAGATCATTTGCATAGTTCAGTGGATGTTTCTGTTAAGATGCTGTTATAACATTAACGAGTAACTGTTTACCCAACAATGTTTGTCATTAGCAACCTAAGCCAGGGTTCCGAAGAAAAGGAAAGATCTTCTCAACAAGGAGACAAAAAAGGTGATAAGATGTGCCTCTGCAAAGCAAAATATACTTCTGCACACTGCTGAATGTCACAAATGCCCCAAAACAACCCGGAATCTATTAATAGAGTGTTACAATGAATCTCCAGTTATGAAGAAAACTAACAAAATTCTTTAATGGTTCCTATAGCAAAGACTGACTATACTGACAGCTAAGTTCTACTTGGCTAAGTCTCTAAAAAGCTTCTGTTTCTGTAGAAGGAATGGCCAATTTGCCCTTGTGTTTTTATTTCCACATCTGTAGATCCTCTCAAATCTGCAAAACTATATTGCCTCTCCCTGCACATTTTCTTTGGAGATTTATTTTTTTTACTGGCCCTTCTTCACAAGACTGAACATATTTATATGGTAGTAAATCTTGCTGCAAAGCTGGCCTCTGCCTGTGCCATAGGTGCTTAACTCTGGTAGGTTTAAAAACCATTACTCTGAACAATACATTATTTTAAAATAATATAGATTGCAGGGCTGGATGAATATTATCTTTCTTAGTTTACAGTTTTATTTTGTGCCTCTCTTTCTAAGGAAGAGAGAGGTGGTGGAAGGAAGGGTATTTCAGAAACAGAAACAGCACTGAGAAAAACTTTGGCATATTGACCAGAAACATATGGCTAATTTACAGCAACCACATCCAACAGCATTTGTGTTTATACTGTTTAGAACCACAGATCCAAACTCTAGAATTAGTAAAAATATATAGAGTATTTTGAGAGAAGAGTTATATCCATGTGAACCAGCTGTCTTTTACAGTAGAACATTAGATTAAATAAGAAAGTAAAAAAATATTGAAACAGTTTTGTATTTGCTGAGTGCACACCCAGTGAGATGGAGAACACAGCAAATGCCTTTGCATTTGAGCTGAAGAATAAATTCAGATTAGATATTGCCACACAGAAATTGATAGCTAGTAGGTATTCAATCAGAAAAGTGGTTTTCTTTTAAATATTACAATCACATGGTATAGTACATCACTTGTGTCAAGTTAAATTTAATCACATCACTATGCTTAAAGGAGAAAAACTGAATACCTACTCATATAGCCATGCCAAGAGGGATTATATGAGACTTTATGAAGTCTTTTCCTTTTATTTAATATTCTGATATCTATATAGAACAATTTTGATATGTATTCTACCCTCAAACTAATCTATTCCATTGTCATTTTAATGCACAGTCTGAACTCATAGTTACAGTACCATGTCCTGGCAATTACTTCTGTTCTTCCCAAGTCGGCCTGTGGAAAAGGAAAGACATTTTCCTTGGAATAGCAATGGGTATAACGAGTGTTGCTAATTTTCCTGTGAGTAAAGCAACACCATCAGCTTTTAAATATATTAAGAGCACGTTTAAAAGGAAACAATAATTTATGTGCTCACTAATGCCTGCTGAGTTTTGTCAGATTTAGAATCAATCAGGTGTGTGAAAGACTGTGCTTTGGAAAAGGTGTCTGAGCAATGCAATACACAGACTTGGTAGGATTTTACTGAAATAATTTTCTCTAAATATGTTTACTGGCTTATCTGAACAAGAAAGAAAAATGCTCACTATATAACCCACCCAGAAATGAACTAGTTTTCAGCTGACAGAGACTAAATACAACAAAAACTTTGAAACATGAATTTAATTCTGGAAAAGTAATCACACCTGTTAAGTGACACGTATGTCAAGCATGCACTTAGGCAGACTCAATCCACCTCAGAAGACATGAAAATTATATGGATAGAATTCAGGATCAAAAAGAAGGACCTGAAAGGCTCATGTCTGCCTCTCCAAATGTACTGGGTCTATTTGGCTAAGCCTTTTAGTGAATTCTCCTCTCTTCTCATTCAGATCCTGATTTCCTTTTCTCAATCATTTAAACCCTTGCCCTACTCAGTCTTTTTCATATCCTCCTTTTTTATTACTTCTCTGCAACCTCTTTCTACGCCTACCCACAAAAATCTGACTCTCCCCTTAAATATTTATTGCCACAATTGAGAGTACAGTAGATGCAAAATGTTATCAGATGGACATGGTAACACAGCAACTCTGCCTAAATTACTGAAGGAAAAGCAATGGATGACTTTCTTCTACATATCTTAACTTCCATGCAAAATAATATATGTAATTGTGAACTACTGTAAGCAGAAATCAGGCTACAGGACTAGTCCAATGCAGAGAATTTTTTCATCTGCTCCTGTTTATTCCAGATACCATTATAGCCAAGGTGAAAGGTGACAAGATATTCTGAAAATTGACACAATCACATATTGTTGGTGTGGATGAAGGGGTAAGTCTATGAACAGCCTTGTGTAAATAACCAAAAAGGGCTCATTGCTCCTTGGCTGGCTTCATGTAGGAACAAAAATGTTCAGCATTTAAAATGGATTCTTAAATTCTGCAATGATTTCCACTACTAAAGAATAGTGTGAGAGGGAAACAATCACAACAAATCAGTTAAATTCAATTAAAAAAAAGTGAAAAAGTAGATTCAAATCCTGCAATAAAGAGGTCTGCAGTGATTACTGCAATTAAGAAAGACTCAGTTTTAGCGTCACACACACATGTATATGTTCATGGTATCAAACTAAGAACCAAATTCAATGGAGAATTGCAAAGCCTGGTAAATTGATCTGAAAATATTGTTTGCTAATAAGAATTATGCAAACAAAATTTTCAAATTATTATTTTCACTTCATTTTAGTAACACAGATTGAACACCAGTCAACCAACCTGAACTCAAGACCTCTCACATGCTTCAGAAGCAAATTATAACATAAAATATTTCCAGTTATAGACAGAATATGACATTAATTCAAACAATATAAGCAGTGCACGTTACAAAAGCCTCCAGTGCTCTAAGCAAAAGAGTGAGAGTGAAGCTACCCTGAACTTAAATCCTGGTTTCTCCCTTTCTTGGGCTTTAACAATTTAATATATTTTGCTTCCATTTCTTACATGCAAAAATCAGAAATTTAAAAGCATAATTTGCTACCAGAATCTGTTAGCTAATATCTATCATTCTGTGAATCTGAAAGAGCAACAGCATTGCACCATTCTGGTCAAAATAATAGTTAAAAATAAATAAATTAGCAAACTACTACACACCCTGTACTGACCCACACAGCCCGGGTAATGAGGGTTCCCTTTGCCTTAGGTGAAAAGAGTTTTTTTAATAGAATTACACAAAGCAAAAAGGCCAAGTAGTTTAAAACTAAAAGCAGAGCATTTAACAGTGTGTGTACACAATGCAACTTTCTCATGCAAAAAACTCCACACCAACACTGTAACTTGCAGGTCCTCAAATTCTTTTATTTGTCTGAAAGTTTTGAAAATTATCTCAGGGGTTTTTTGTTTTGGTTTTTTTTTTTTGAGAACAATCTCAGGCAAGTTTTATTTAAAAATCACTTGTGGTTCATCTACAAATAACACACAATTTTGGAATATAAATTACTTCAGAATTAGAAAAGAGTAATTAAAACAGTCCTAAAATAACCCTCTAAAACTGCATTTGTCAGGTATTTGCCGTTAGTCAGCTGTATATTATCTGCAATCTAGAAAAAAACTCCCCATAGAATTCAGATGAAAACTAGCTTTTACCTGTGCTTTCAGGAAGAAGAAAAAAAAATTATCTGCCATAAATATAAAAATAATCAAAGTGGGTGAAAATCCTCAAAAGTATCACCATCTTGTACTTCCAGTCGACTCAATCCAGTGTACATGGCTAACTAAATTCAAAACAGATCTCTGAAAACCAGTAGTAGAAGAGATACCAATATTCACAAATCATCTTGAACTAAACTCTTTTATTCCTGTATGACACTTCTACTTCCCAGGAACCCTTATTGTGCAGGATCATCTCTGATCTCTCAGGCTTCTCTACAGAAACAACAACGTTGTCTCGGTCACCATGGAAGAAAAGAGGAATTTTAGATGTTTTCAAGAAACTAACCAGGAAAAGCAGACACAGAGAGCTTGGTCTCCAACACAGAAGTCCTTTCCCCTGAACTAGAGCTCACCAGGATTAGAAGTCCAGGAGAATCCAAACTTTTACATTCAAATATAACCCAAACTCTTCACAGGTTGCTGCAAACAACAAAGCACTGGCAGCCCTTGGCAGCAACAGGGCAATTTGCACGGGCTCTGCACAAGGTGCATCTCACTTTTGGGAGATAACCATGTTCCAGGAAGATACTCTGCTGAACAGATTTTTTCCTTTCACATCCCAGTGCTTTTGCTTTGCAGAAATTGTTACGTCTCCTTAGCTCTAAGCCACTGAATTGAGCAAGAACAGTGTAGCAGCAGCAGAGTTACGGTGCAGTGAGTCTGATCTAGTTACCGAGACATCGTGTTAGATTAAATTTTGGGATGTGTGCTGTTTTTATGAATATACTGTATTTTGCAGTCAGGTGATCATCAAGGAAGTGACAATGCCAAACATGTCACCATCTGCAAGGTCAGAGGAAACTTGGAAGCTCCTTACGTGCATCACCACTGTCAGCAGGTTTGGCTTTTCGGACCCCAAAAATGGTTCAGTATATGCAGCCCAGTTCTCCACTGAATCAGACAAAGCCTGGGCACATAATATATATTTTCTGTCTCAGCTGGAGGATTTTGAGCCTCCAGTCAGAGCTTCTGAAAACACCACAGTCATTTTTGCAATGATCTGTCTCTGGGTACTCCTTCCATTTAACAGTAAACTTCTGGAAAAACAAGACAATGATGCAGGAATATCCTCTTACCAGTAATCAGGAAAAGTTGCAATAACCACTCTATTTGCAAGAATCGTTCATTTTGACAGTTTATTTTCAAATGTGACCCTAGACAACTGGATTTGAAGAAGTCTGAACTTATAAACACAGAAAACCAAATACCCTTGGCTTGCTTAAAAACACACATTCACTCACACGAGAAGAAAGACTGCAAAGGAATAAATACTTGACCTGAGAGATTAGAGGTGACTGGAAAATAAAAATCTGCCTAAGATCTCAGCAGAAGGGATGGTGACCCTTTAGGTTATACAAGTGCACACATAAGGCTGTTATTTTACACAGATTTAAAATATTTCTTCCCTTATGTTTAGGTTCAATAATACTTTGATCTAAAACCAAGAAGGCTGACACAGAATTCCATTCACTAAAGAGAGAGGAGAGAAATGATGAGTAGAAAGTGGCAGCTAGAGCAACCTATTGTGGCAGGAAGGCAATAGGTAGGACAGCCTAGAGGGTACACACAGCATTTTAGAGGTTGGTACCTCTGTGTTACATTGGATTACCTACTCTATATGTAAGAAATTAGTTCTAAATTGTATTTTACAAAATATGTATCAGCTGTGAAAAATAAAAGGGTATCTGGCTGTGGAAGTTTGGAGTGTTTATCTCCACTCTCTGTGCTATGATCTCTTGCTCCAAGCCGGGTGAGTTATGTGATCAGAACCAGGGGCTCAGAGCTGCATCCACTCATTTTTTTAAAATCACTGAGGACAAAGACTGTGCAAACTCTCCAGACAACCTGTTCCAATGCTAAACAGTCCTCATAGGGTTTTTCTTTATATCTAGTTTTTCTAATGTTGCATTGTGTGTTGCCTCTTATCCTCCCACTATGCATCTCTGTGAAGAGCTCCTTCTTCTTGATAACCTTGCAGGCATTAAAAGGAGCTATTAGGTCATACTGGAACCTTCTCTTCTCCAGGCTGAACAAGAACAAATTCCCTCACCCTCTTACCACATGGCACATGCTCTAGCACATCTTCAGGGCCCTGTGTTGAACCTTCTTTTGGCACTGGAGGGTCACAAACTGTGCCAAATACCTTCGATGAGATTTAACAAATACCAGGTAAAGGGAGAAAATCACTTGTGCCAATTTACTGGCTACTGTCCTGTTTATACAGTTGGCTTTCTCTGCTGCCAGAGCAAATATACTAATCCAGTAGAAATTCACTGTTGGAAATGCTTATAAAATGCATGACATGGGGATCTATTCAGATGCAAGTCAGAACTGCTGGCAGGAACACCAGTTCTAAGGGACAAAGTGTTGGTGACTATCTCTGTGGGCAAGCAGGCTGACAGCATGAGAAGCTTGGACAGTCCCACTACAAACCTCTTGGTTGCAAACAAGCAGCAGTTCTGCATTTACAGAAGCTTCAAGATGGACTTAGAATTTCAGTAACAAGGAATTCTAATAAGAAGAAGTCTATTTTTTTTTTCAAGATTTAACCAATTTATTTCACCTCGATGAATCAAAGAAATGGTTCTACAGCCATTCCTCATTGCAGCCACTACCTGACATGATCATTCTAAAACAACAACTGAGATAAATAGAAGAGGGGAAGGGTAGAACAGTGGGTGGCAGAATACGCATTTTCAAGGTAAAAGCAGGCAAAGATATTATAAGCACTAGCATTTACATGGGGAGTCCCATCACCCACCAGTTATTTAATAGGTTGCTTAAGAGCTAAGAGAGCTCTTCACCCTACCTCTACCCCATTTAATACATTAGCTTGTACTAATGGTGAGCTCTCATCCAGAAACACACAGCACCTCTGCCTGTGGGTATTACCACAGGATGCAAATGAAGTTGTAAAGAGAAATCAACTCATCAATCACAATCACAAGGGGACACTGAGCAATGCAAAAGGATTAGCATTTCAGCCCTGCTCAGGTCTTTTCTATCACCACTCTACTTTAATTAAATACCACCTCGAGTGCTTTATTACCATCAGAAATCTCGGTGTTGAAGGCTGGCATCCCGGAATCTAAGTGCTGAAGCTAATTAGAAATGAGAAAGGGAAACATGTTCATTAAAAAATTGTGGGATTCCCCTACCAGAAATGATCTACACCTTGGAATAAAGATTTGCTTTCCCGTGGATTTAAAATACCATGTTAAATAGCTTTCATTAAGGTGAAATCTTTCACTTTGAACCACACGCCTGCTATTGTCTTTCATGACTAAAGCCAGATTTAGCTGTATCCACCAAACCATTGTTAGAATTTAAAGATTCTTGGCTTATGGTTAGCTGATAAGAGCCTTAATTCCTCTTCTTCTAACATTTGATACACTAATTTAAATTTTTTCAGACTTGGCACACTCAAGGGCTTTTTGCCTTACTTCCCTGGATATACATAAGCTAGTCATTACTATTTATGAGGGCGATGAAAGGAGACATTAAACAGTCAAAGAAATATAAATCTTAGATTCTAACACAGAGAGTGCAACAGCAGGATTAAAAACCAAACAAAATGAAACAAAAACCTGAAGCAAATACAAAGACATTTGCAATTTAAAGCAATACAATATAGCGGAAAAGCAGTTTTCTCTTCCACTTGACTGCCAAGTGACCTGACTCAGGATTTTATGGTTTTCCCAGGAACAAACTGAGAATATCAGTAACATCCAAAACTTAGCAGAGAAACTGCATTATCATGAACAAAAGCAAGGACGAGACCGAACTTCTGATTCAAGTAAATGTTTTCCTAATTTTTAGCTCTGTTAATATGGAAATACAAAATTGCTTTTGGCCACCACCTTTCTTAAATAAATTTACCTTAGAAAAGACCTGAATAAGGCCTATACATTGCTTAGATCCCATTCAGCATTAAAAGGGATGTTTTCTGGCTCAGTTTTGTGTATCACACTTATTTTTAATGTCTGAGTTAGGTGATATCCCAATGCAGACAACACCTCAAGTATTATCAATAAAAAAACCCCATGGCTTTTTTAAATACACCATACACAGTAGTTATTTGAGTAATGTAAAAACAAATCAACTTAAATTTGGCTTAATTTTTTTGAAGTATCAGTTAAATGCTAAACACTAATGAAAATGCCATTACTTTTATTTCAAAGGGAAACAGATGGCTTTAATAGTTATTTATTTCAACATATGGAAACCAATCACTGAACTATGAAGAATCAAACAGCAAACTCTGTCATTTTTAATTAATTTTGACTAATAAGAACAAAACAAAGGAAGAATACAACACATAAATAAAAGAATCCAGCTTCTAATATGTCTGCTTTAGTTTATATTACAACAGAACAAGAAAGGTTTTAAAAATGTTTGTTTGAGTTAAAATATTAGATTTTGCTCATAGCACTGGTTTAAGGGGTTTTTTAAATTAAAATTTTTGGAGAAAATAACAATTTATGATGTATGCACACTTTTACATTCATCTACCACCTTAAACCCCCAAAGATTATAAATTCCCCTGTAAACAGTTTTCTCATCACGAGCAGCCATAGAGGAGCTCCTGGAGCTTCCTCTGGAAACAGGACACAAAAAGCACTCACAAATGGAGCAATTGGCAATAGTTTTTTATCAGAAGGCAGCAAAATACACAGTGCAGGGAGCAGTGAAGGTGTGAAAGAGCTGCAGGGGTCGTGTCTGGGACTGGCCAACAGAGCAGAGCTCCCTTTTCTAATCTGGCAAAGCAAATGAAAGCTGCATTAAACTGCAAATTAAACTACACCAGTTTTCCTACTACTGTGAAAAGCACCATCATCAACAATGTAATGGTGGCTGATGCCTTGGAAAAGTATTAAGAGCAAATGAATCTTACCCTGGTCTTATCATTGCAGTTTCCTTCAGTTGAGGATGTAGAGGTTTGTCAGCTAAATCTGTGCCTATTAACTTAAATATAATCAGTAACTCAAGTGAATTAAACTAGTTTATTCTGCCATCTCAAGCAGCTGGCAACTTTCTAAAGCTGAAGCAAAAGTTTGCCATTTTTGCTTCATTTTTTTCCTATCAGCTTATATAACAACATATTTTAAAGGAACCCCTACATTATCCTCAGCTGGTGGGCAGAATTGTACTTTCTTTGGAGTATTTTTTAGGACTCTATTTCTTAAAAGGCAAAAAAAGGGTTGCTTAGGCGTTCCATGATTTCTGTGCAGAACATTCCCTATGTGGGAGTGCCTCATCTGCATAGCACCATGTGGGTAGGATTTGGACAAGCACACTGAAGGATATGACAATCAAAAAGAGATATGTGGGAAATCTCTTTTAAATGTAAAAAGACCTCGCCCAGGTTTTACTAACTTGGGTAAACACTATTTCTGAGGGAAAATTGAATGCATAAACTATCATGAGGGAAAAATTGGCTCCAAGCACTGCAATTTCTCTCGCGTACTAAAATACACCCAAGAAAAATTTCTTATTCTGTCCCAGGTCTAACACAGCAAAAATCAGTGAGAAATGGAATTTTGATCAATGCTAAAAATTTGCATGTGATTTTTCCAGCTAATGACATGCAGAACAAGTTATAGTTGATTTCTGCCACTGACACACTGTCAATTTAATAATAGATCCTTCTTTTGACATAACTTGACTGCCATTAGCATTCCAAATATAGAGAAGTGTTTTGTTAATATCTCCATGGAAAACTGAAGGAAAAATGTAAAACAGGAGGCAACCTGGGCCAGTTTCTTGTGCACAGAACTTGTCTCTAATCCGTTGCTCTCTGGAAATGTGTAAATCCAGTTCCTTAGCAGACTAAATTCCCATTTTGAACCAATTTGAATTTACCAGCCTCCGAAAGATTTCCCTGCAGGAACCAACACGAAAGCCTGATTTTTTCAAGCAAAAAACACTTAGAAGCACTCCATGGAACTGCCCTCTTCCTTTAAAACCAAGCTGACCAGCCTGACTCATGCACCTGGCTAGAAAATGAGTCACCACTTCTGAAAAAATGGTCAAGAACGTTCCTGGGCCTATCTTTGCATGACGTAACCATCCACCAACCACACCGGCTCTGGGGAGGATCCTGCAGTTTTCATAAGCTCACAATGGGGTCTAAGTTACTTTCATGTATTTTATGAGGAACTGCCTCTTTCTGCTGGGTGACCCCCAGAGGTGCAGGGCTCTCAGTCTGTGTCACAGGGGGATTTGTTCAGCGCTGTCCCTGCACCCACCAGCAGAGCAGGACACAGCAAAGCAGCAACAGCTCTTATCTCAACACTGCTGCTCCACATAAACCCTGTGTCCTTTTAGATATTAGGACAGCATTCACAAACAACCTGGGCTTAGCCTTCTGTAGGAAACAAACCCCCTCAAGGTTCCCTGATCAGTCTCCTTGGGTCTTTTAATCCTAAATTTAGCAAATCATACCACACAATCTAAAAAAGCTACTACCGTTTGCTCGCTATCACTTTTTCTAATTAACAGAGCTTTGGGCATTTCTTGTATTTCCTTCATGTTGCTGTCCTAACTTGGGCAATACAGACTTGCACAACTCTAAAATTAGCTCACTAAAATCAACATGTTAACAAAACTTGTGAAGCTCCTTTCTCGCCAACACGAACCCCAGTTTTCAAATAGTCCTAAACAATATTTATGGCAAAATTTATACAGTTTGTATTTCAGACAAGTGCAAATCCTAAAACATAAAAATGTTTCTGTTTACTAATCATTATATGCCAGAGTAACATTTCCAGGTAGCTTCTTTCACAAAAAACAGCAATAAACTATAACTTAAACTGGTGTGTTCCATGTTACTAACCAGCTCCTCTACATTTTCACATGTATTTGGTATTTCTTGATTACATAAAGGGTGCACCATTTCAAGGAATTTTTAAATAAATGGACATAAATTGATTCATATTTAAAGTTATCATGTTCTGAAAATAACACATGATGGAAAAAGCAGGGGAATGAAATATGTCAGATCTTACAAACTGCTGTGAAAAACAAATGGTCATCTGGATAATCCATGTGTTGCAGTTCATTCATGCTGTATCCTGCAAGGATGTTGGGAGAATCAGAGTTGAAACTGGAGAAAAAAAATCTGCAAGTGTCTGAAGGAGTGACCAATCTATTCAATTGCTAATTACCATTTCAAAAAAATTTGCAGCCAGATAAAACTAAAAAAACCCCCATGATCCAAATAAAAAAATAAAAAACACCACAAACTCAAGGCACCTTTCTAGGAGGATAAAAAAGCACCTCAAAGGTGTGGTCAGATGGCATTTTCCACATCAGCCTGGAGGTCTTGAAGACCTTTTAGGCCTTTTTGCTCTCCAGTGTGCAAGGTCAACACTGGTTCAAGACCAGTATAACCATGGTATCTTTTAAGTGCCAAGACACTCCCTTGTAAAATTCTGTGGAAAAAAAAAAAAAAGAAAAAAAAGTCAATAATGCCTCAAACTTCTTTATCAGCAACTTAAACTATGACTTTGCCTTGCTGCAGACGAAGAATACTCACACCTTCCCTCTGCCTGTAAATACACACCACTGCACTTCAGCCAATCTAGATGTTTACAGAGTGAGCTCAAGCTGCCTGTCCATTTTATTTTATGCCATTCCATGGTCATTAACAGCCAGGTTTAGTGGAGAAGCCATTTAATTGTTCAATCAAATAATGGATTTCAGCTTACTGTTAAGTCAGGGGCAGCATTAAGAAATACTGCTACTTAGTCCACAAAACAGAAAATTAAAAATAAAAACATGTTCACTTCACAAATGCAAGGGATGTATAAATGCAGTATCAAATGATTCATCTGAAAAAACATCAATCATACATGTAAAAGCAAAAGCAAAAGGCACCTCTGTGGGGTTTAAATCTAAAACAGGTTCGGGCAAAATGAGACTGAGTCAAAGAGGCACTGAATGTATCTGCTCTAAAAAAAAGACATTTCAGTTTTGTAGCAGATTTAACAACATGACTGTGGTGTATTGTTAAAAATCAAACCCACCTGCCTTTTTATGTAAATGCAACATTAAAGGCTCCTTCCTCAAAGACAGTCCCTACACAGTAACCCTGTACCTGGTGCTGCAGCCAGGCTGTAAAACTGCCTTCCTGTGGCACATGCAGTAGCAAAGGGGTGTCATAAAAGAGATAATTGTACTAGATCTAAGATAAAAGTTTAACCTATTTCCTTATTATAAATTCTTGACTGGGTATTTGGTTTCTTTTTGTTCAGAGACTTGAAATTTTGCCTTTAAAATACCTGCTGTAAGAGCATCCACCCTGATAATGACTCAGTTGACATTTTTGTACACCTTCCCACAGGACCCAAACATGAGAGAAACACACTAATGATGTAGTCTTGTTGTTCCCAGCTTAAATACTACTGGGCTTATTGGTAATTTTTGGCACAAGTCTACATTATACATTACTGAATGTAACAGTGAGTTCTCCTCAGAAAGCAAATAAAGATGTAATTAATGCTGCAAACTAATCTGCAGTTAAATGCAAATTAGCTGAAGATAAAAAAACATTACAAATGACATTCAGGAAGACACAGATGATTCCTAAGAACTAAACATGTAACATATCTGAGAGAAAAATCAGTTTTCACAAACTGATTCACACAGCTTCAGATAAAAGGCGAAGTGTGAAGATGCTGAGCAGGGGTTCCTCAAGACTTCTTCCACAAAAGGAAGGACTGTAGCACTGATCAAATGGTCCCAACTGGAGATCCTCACTCCTTGCTATGAAAAGGATTCAAGGGCAAGAATCACAGATAACCAGAAACCATCAGTATAAGCAAATCCCCCAAATCTAAAACCAGTATCTGAGGAAGAACACCAAAACAAACAACCCTCACACACACAACCACTGTTTCTCAAAAAAGGACAAAATCCATTAGGACACCTTATGACACATCATTGCTTGGTTTAGTCAACTCAGTTCCTGCTATTAAATAAAAAGCTTAACTCACAAAGTTTAATTTTTTTTTAATTTTTTTTTTTTACTTGAAAATATCACATCATGTCATCACTGCTCATAGTCCACTTTGGGACTATGAACAGCAGAGAAGATAAAACAAACCAGATTTAGAAGGGTTGCTCGTTCTTGGTCTGTCTTTCAAGTATGCTGCTGAAAAACAATGTCAGGCAGGAACAGGAATAGCCAAGGAAACCTTGACTCTTACTTCCATATTCTTAGAAAAATGTAACTGCATCAATCTCAATACAACAACACTAATTTAAACTTCTTTCCTAATGACCTATTTTTTGCAGTGCCTATATTTCACAGAACAAGCACTAAATATAAGATATACCGTGTACTTGTTCTAAATTCCTTTGCTGATGTTGTGATTTTAAGGATGGTCTGTTTAAAGCTACCAGAGTAAATTATTTTAATCCTATGAACTCACTCAAAAAAAACTGTAATCAGAGAATGGACCTAACAGTAAGACTTTGTAAAATCATATGATGATAAACTTTTGATTAAAGCTGGTTAAGGTGACAAATACTAATATTTTATTTTATGCATAGTGTGTATGTATTTCCAGCAGTATTTTCTTTCACTAATATTGAGTCAGTTTATGGGAACCCTTTTCTTGTGACTGATTTTGGCTCTCTGCCACACTCAGCACAGATTTGACCATGCAGGGAAAGATCCTCAGCTGCTCTGCATTCTCAAAAAGGCTCCTTTGCAATTCAGCTCAATATTTGATGTTGCCAGAATACAGGTTTGACATTTTTAATATAGGACAATTACACTAATTTGTTAACAGCTAAAACCCAAACAACAGATAAGCAATTAGTACACAAAGGCAAAAGGGAAGAAAGACCCAGCAACAAATAAATTCACACAGTGTCATCACTTTTTTCAGAAATCCCTTGTGGTCTGGTCTGTTTAGCACCTGCTAAGCCTAAACCACTCTTAAAAAACTGTCAGCAACTGACGTATAAATTCATTTTCAGTTCTGATCCCTTGCTGGTGTAAGTACCATTTGGAAAACAAAGGTCATCCTTCTGGTCCTGCTCTAATTCACATACACAAAAAATGGTATGGATTGGTCTCAAGCAGAAGCCAAAAGAATTTAAACAGGCCCCTGCGAACTTGACTTGCATGTAACTGCTGCCATCTTAATAAGGTGAGAGCAGCTTTTAAATCCCAGGCAGCTTCAGAAGCTGCAGCCCAGTCCCTGCCATATGGAGACAGCCTGGAATCTGTCAGGTTCACTTAGTGAGTTTTATCTTTGGGGAGTCAGTCAGGCAAGCTAGATCAGAATAAACAGGATGCTGTTGAGATCTGGAGGCTAATGCTGGTACAGGCTGGACTACTGAACCAAAAAAATCAGTTTTAAATAAACATGTGGTAACTAGAAAAATTAACAATAATTAAAGCTGTATAGGCACAAAAGCAAATATGTTGGTTTTTACTGGGCTCTGAAAGATGCTCTTCTCTCTTTCAGCACAGGAATTAGCCAGACTTTCCATTTCTTTCCATTATTCCTAATATAGGATGATATAATGACAACATTTAATGCTTTATATCATCTTAAAGTATTTAAAATATCCTATTTAAATGTTGTGCCTAATTACACAGCCTTCTTCATAAGTGTTGAAGGAAACATAACACAGTAAGCAGTGTCATGTTTATACCATCTCCATGCAAACCCAAGCTGCTGTTTCATGCTCCAGTAGGAGATGAGAATCTGGGGTCTCCAAACCTATCAAATTCTGTTCTGATGGATGGGGATAAGATAGACTTTGTTGTGCTCTGGGTAAAAGCCAGAATGTTAAATGTAATCTTCTGCACATGCTTTTACTGATATTCAGCATAAAAATAAGCCTTATCCATTTTTATTAGTTGGTCAGAGCCAGAACCAATTCTTTTGATGTCACCTAGCTTATAAAATGCAGCACTATAAGCAAGGGAGGTTTTAAAATGCTTCATAGACTTTATCCATTATATTAATGGGTTTCAAATTGCAATCTGTGGAGCACTTTCTGGTGCTGATCCACAGGCAGCTGGCCAGTCACCTGGAGCTGGCTCCTCTCCTTGTTTCCCTCTGTTTATTCCCTATAAAAGGCAGAGCTGAAAACGGGCAAACAGAAAAGACATAATGCCATTTTTAATGCTATTTTTCTAGATAAACACTTAAGAATCCTTGCCACATGACCACCTTGAGAGGAAAGGACTATGCAGCTAGGAGAGGCAACACAGCTTTCTGGCACTGTATGCAGGAGTACACCAGACAGGAGAGGGGCAAGGAGTAGAACAAGAGAAAGAATCATTTTACTATAGAATTATTTTGATTAAACTTTAAAGTGAACTGTTAAAATAGCTCATCTTTCAGCATTCCACTATTTTCAGTCAACAAGCTGACTTTTAGCTCATCCTCCAACCATATGAACTTGCACAGCATTGCTTTTTACAGAATTATTTTCAATTCAAACCACTTCTTTTAAAAATATTGTGAGAAATATTCTTCAGAAATTACATCTTTAACTGGAAAGACCATTTCTTTCAATGCTATAAGTGTCACCTACAGATCCATCCAGGGAATTCAAATTATCTCTTTATATAAAGTAAGCAAAGAAAGCTGCACTGACCTGGGTCAGCAGGGTATGAAAAGCTTCTGGGAACCTGATCAGTAAATCATAAGTTACAAGATATCTGTATTTACCAAATAATTTTTCTTAAATTGTTTCTACACTACCAGCCTTTCTTTTAAATTCTTTATTTTCAGATATGTATTTTCTATATATTTTAGCAGGTTTTCCCCAGCTAAATTACTTTACCTTGACAGAGAAATACAGACACCATAGCAGGTTTTGGAAGCTGTGGAAGTCAAAACTAATAGTAGAGTATTGCTTAATAGTGAACAGATTCAACAGCTGAAATCATTTAAGCTATCAGTAATAGCTGTTATTAGATCACAGTAAATATTTGGGAGTGCATGCCCGAGCAGATTATAAACAGCACACAGTAGGGGAGAGGTTCATTCAAAGCACCACTGGAACGTGTCATTTAAGGGTTTCAGTTCCACGAAAGGAGTCTGGGGTACAGCCAGATCTGTGTCCCACTGAACCCTTCCACCTGGGAGCAACAGGGCAGCCTCTCCAGACAAGAAAAACCTCATAAAGCACCAGGGAGGCAAAAAACCTGAAAAGAAACACTTGAGACTCATTATTTGGTTTTGAGATCCACCACTGCTCCACCGTAATAACAACGGCAGCTTAGTTTAAACTTCAATTTAAGACACATCTGCAAATGTATCCTAAAACGTCCTTTCCACTAAAGCCTAATAAAACCTAAGACCTAAATATTTACTGTGCATGCTGATTAAAAATCCTTGTTTTCCAGTGAAGCAATATCCTGCTTAAACTCAAGGTATCTCTCAGCCCAGAAGTTCTTATTTTCAGAAAGATAAAATATCTCACAGTATATTATGTGTGCCTAGTTGAGACATCAGGAACAAATGACTTTCATCCAAACATATTCAGATCATAATATTCATTGTAAGAGGCCACTTTTTATTTGTTCCCAGTAAAAATCTTTAAATAATTCTAAATTATGTTCTGAAGTATTTTTCACCCATTTGCGAAAAAAAATCTTCAGATTGTAACTTTTCTTAAAGATCAAAAATATAATTTCATCAAATTTCAAGGTCTGGGGTTTTTTCTTAAGGAGTCTTCATAGATGATGATGAACACTAGCCATAAAAGCCTCACAAAAGTCTAAACCTTTAGTTAGTTACCAACAACATCTTAAAAGAAAATAATCCTTCCTATACTTTTAGTTTTCACTTCAGAGCATCCTACAGAAACTATGAAACATGTCAAAAGCCCATGACCAGGCATAAAAGCAAAAGAATTACTGAGATAGATACACATTAAAGAGAACAATTTTTTTACAGATGTATCAGACATGATCTACCACTGATCTTCTCATGTGTTTTTCCCCAATACAGTGAAATATATTTGCTCAGCTGCTGTGAAATACATCTGAAATTCAAGTAGCTCCAATGGGCACACAGAACCAGTAAATCACCACTCACAAGCAAAAGTTCCATGACACTCTTCATTCATAAATATTAAATAAGAACTTCACAGAAAAAAAAAGCTCAGAGTTCGCCCTTACTCCCATTCTGCCGTGTTTGTGGCATAATTCCTTACTGTCCTTATGCTTCCCAGTATACTCCATAAGTAGGTAAATATGTTTGGACTTCTTGCCATATGCATCTGACTTTAATATATCTGGGTTGGGCTTCTCAAGCTATTATTCGGTAATATTTTATTCTTAAACTCAATATTAAATAAAAATTTTAAAGTATTTACTTTTCAATAGGACATGTTCACTGTCTTGAACTAATGTTTTACTCTGTCATTAAACATTTTATTGCTAGTCCTAGGAGCATCTTTATTCACAAGCCAAACTCCTAAAGAGCAACTCTTCTCTTTTACACACTGTTTAATTATTAGGCAAAAATGGATAAACCAGTATGTAAGGCTCAGGGACTGGAGACTGATAAAGTTAAACTATGGCTTCCATTAAATTACAAAAATAACAACAGTAAAAAAGAAAAACAGACTGTAAAGTGACATAACTTGTGATGATTCCATTATATCTTAATCTTTACCTCCATACCTGCTCTGCGGCGTTCATGTTTCCCTTTCCCTTTAATTTTTTACTTCAGCAGCCATAAAGTCTACACCTTCATAATTTATTGGATGCTCTCAGTCTGGAGAATCCATAGCTGTGTCCTGTCAAGTGCACGGATTTCAAAGCAGCGTGAAAATTATTAGCAAAATCTCGCTGGTGCCCATGACAGCAGTGAAGAGTCAGTCTGTCCATCCCTGTCTTGGTCCTTACAAGAACAAATCCTACAAAAGGGTCACTGAGTCAGGTAATAAGTAGCTGTTTTCCAATATACTTCTGCTTTTTCTTTTTTTTTTCTTTTTTTTTGAAGAGCCATTGGCCATGGGAGCATTCAGTTGGAGTGAAAACGTGAAGGGGGAACACGTTGCCCTTACAGCACAAACCAGGGCTGCAGGAAGATGTTCTGCCTATGGATCTCCTAGAAATCTGCAATCCTAAAAGAAGTAAAACAACAGCGACAATATATAGATAATGGTGTTTCCAGGCTAAAGAAGGGGAAGATCTTCCTCCCAAGTTAACTGAGCTGTGTTACTGAGCAGCAATGGGAAAGGGATTGGCCTAGACACTGTTGACTGGTTAAATGACTGTTCCAGAAGAGTCTAATGGCATTAATATATTAAGAATTTATGTTGTTCCATCTACAAGCACAATTTTTTCAGAAAGATCCTGTAGGATATCAGCACATTTTAAGTCAAAATGTAGTATTTAAAAAACAGTTCTCTCTCTGGATTAAAATAGAATGTGAATGCCTACGAGAGACTTACAGATGTTAGAGAGATTATAAACTTATATAGATGATGTGAGACCTGATGTTTAGGGGGTTTTCTATAAAGGTATGGAAAATTATAACTTTTTTTCAAAGACTTGTAAGCAAGTCTTCTGGCATACTGTCAACCATTTTAATCAAAATGCATTTCAAGCTTGGTTTAAAATTAAGGTAGGTCACACAGGCTCTTATTTCAATTCATTTGTAAAACACGTATTCTTTTATGTTCCTCTGATGACAAAAAGCAGGGCACAGAAGAGGGGATATTTTCATTCTTTTTATTGTTCAACAGTACGTTCAAAGGATCTGTCAAGTATTTTTGCTGGCTCTGCTTAATCCTAGAGCTTTCAGACACAGCTTGTTACCTTCTTTCCACTTCAACACAGTTTCCTGATGTATTTGTGAGGCTGAGACCAAACTGGGTCTGCTTGCAAAAAGTAAAACCTAAGAAACAAACTATTTTAACCTAGTTAGGCTGAATCACTGGCAACCAGTTCATGCTGTTGTAATGACCTGGAGTGGCAAGGAGATGAGCTATATACAACATGGATCTAAAGGAAAAGGAGAACGTGGAGTTTTCATTGCAAATATTGCCAATATATACATTGCAAATATAAAGAGTAACGTTGTCATAGGTTAGATTATGAATATGTGTTTTGCTATTAAGACACTGTAAGAAATGGTGGTCCTATGAAAGAGAACAAGATAACAGAGCCACTGGTCTGAATGTAACTTGGATTATTGTGGACACATAGCATTGCAAACTTATTTAATGATCTGAATCTGGTTGTGTTGAGGGGATGGCTGCCTTTCATACCAGAGATCAACACTGATGTTGGCAGCTGCTCTTAGTCTCAGAAATCGAGCTGAGAAATGAACCAAAATGGACAAATCCCACCTGGGATGTACCTCCACAGTCAACCATTCCAGTAGTTTGGCATTTCTGCATCCCGGAAGGAATACTGTACAATGGTCATAATAGATTGAAGGGTGCGACTGCAGATTTCAAATTAGTATAAAGGTGGTGAACTTGGAGATTTATCAGGCACCAGAGAAAGAGATATTTATTGGAAAGTGCTACAAGACTCCTCTAGGAAGGGATTTTGTGAAGAAAATGGACAGAAATTGAGGTAAAAATAAAGGGCCCAGAATTTAAGCTTTCAGTTGTCTGAAGCACTTCAGACTTAACAGCCCAGCATTTATTTAAACAATCAGAATTAAGTTCCTAAATACTCCCCTTCCAAAGACAAACTCTAAAAGAAAATTGGTGTGACACAATGTTATCTGTCTACCTTGACATGAAAGGTGAACTCTTACACATCAAGAACATGTCTAATCTTAATGATCCTTGAATGCAGAGGAATGGTTTACATCCAACAAGCAGGAAAAGGAAATATGTTCAAGAAGTGAAATAGCCCCATTGAATCTATCACGTAAAGATTTAGATTTGTAAGTGGTAACAGTCCTATTGCATTTATGTACTTTAATTTTCAAATAATCATAAAATTTTGAACTTTGAAAGTATGAAAACTCAGATTTCTGAGTTGTTCAAAGCTTGTGAGTTTT
The DNA here is from genome assembly GCF_003945725.1 of Corapipo altera. Lineage (NCBI taxonomy): Eukaryota > Metazoa > Chordata > Aves > Passeriformes > Pipridae > Corapipo > Corapipo altera. The sequence goes on from NW_020884914.1 coordinate 4,744,453, forward strand.
TGCTTTCAAAAGCTTAAAATCCTTACAACTGGAAAACCTGCACACAGCAGTGGAAAGTGAACCTGCTTCTCAATTAGTGCTTTTTTACAGAACACTGCTGTGTCACTGGTTTAGTATTGTATAGAAATAATTATACATATGATTTAAAGTAGTTCCTGCTGGCTTTAGTAATATAAAAGATATCTTTCTATCCCAACAGTTGTCTGTAAAAGTTATCATGAGCAGTTGATGTATAAGAAGAATACAAGTGCAGCATTTCTGTTTCAGATTCCCATTCTGTAGGTTTCTGTTTCCCGGTTTTTTTTCCTGGCTGCTGAACGCCCATCAAGTGTATTCCATCATTTACAGGAAGAGCACAAAAAAAATCTCTTCAATGACAACTGAAGTGTGCTGCATTTGCTCAATTTTACAACAAAGTAGGAAAAAAAAAATCCACTTTTTACTCAACTTTCACTAGACCTGAAATTATTGAAGTGTTCGGCATCAGCTCTCACAGTGATGTAACATCTGTCAGAGCCACTGGAGTGCATTTCCTTCCCTGCCTGCACTGGCTCTTCCCTTCTCAGGGCTCATGCCAGGGAGATTTAGGAGTTTCCTGCTTCCAGCCTCCTGACCCTTTCCTCTGCTTCAAGAGTAACTCCTGAAGCAGGTTTGGGAACAGAGGTGCTGTGCCCACTCCTCAGCCAAACTGAAAATGACGGCTCCCAGAGCTGATCACTCACCTTGAGTCTGTGCCAATTTTGCTGACAAGCCTTAATTTTTTTAAAAATAAATTATATTATACTTATTTCAAAGATGGGAAGTGAAGCATGGAGAGATTTCGCTGTTTGCTCAAGGCCACACAGCTCTGCAGGGTCACATGGGAAAGTAGGATCCAGTAATATCCCTTTATAGATATTAACTGAAAATCTCTTAGTCCAGACATTTGGCAACATCATAGAAACAACACTGTCACTCCAGAAAGTTCAACCACATAAGTATTCTAAATATTAAAGAAGGATTTCAAAAGTTATTAAAAAAATATTTTAAAACAGGCTAAATTGTGGAGTGCTGTTTTCAGCTTCCCAAGGTTTTCATCCCCTAGGACTTGCTTTAGCATTTCTGAAATACTAAAAAAGATTTTTAAGTAGAGTAATTCTCATCCAGATGACCACTTTTTCTAATAGTGTACAATACCCACATGACAGAAATAACATTCAGGCCATTTTTATTTTATGGTTCTGCTGTACAACAACACGAAAAATAATATATTATTTGAGAATATCTATATTCTTTCCTTTCCTTTCAAGAAGGGCTGGTCTTGGTCATAAAGGCATGGAACAAGTGAAGGAGTCTGGAATTCTCAGACTGTTTTGGGCACTGATCCACTGCACTGCCTAGAGCACACCCCTGTCTCTTCTTCTTGAAGAAACATTATCTTGCTTACCTACATCTCTATCATTCATGTTGTCAGGATTACAGCTTCTAAGGTGCCTTATAGATTGAAATTCTGCTAATTTAACTTTTCTTTCTATTTTTACATATATTCCACACGCTGTTCGCTCAACAGAAATTTTATCTAACACACAAAGAGTTTAATAACTTTCCTCAGTGAAAGCTTGGTAATACACACCAGTTTATTCACATCAGACTCTGTTCAGTACTCCTTTTTATTTAAATTCACATCTCCAGTATGCCAACTTAAGTAGTTATTGGGAATATAATAAAATAGAACATCAGATGTAGATCTCTAAGCATAGTCCTTAAAACTGTATTTTGGACTGCTGAACAAACAAACGTGATCCTGTGCACCAACTTCTGTGGGTTTGTATTTCAAAGCAGCAAAAACAAAAGTCATAGGAATGGATATTTTAAAATCTACCTCATCTTCACCACCTCAGAGCCATAAGCTACAGCCAGCAGCTGAGAGTTAAAAGAGCAAAAAAAGATGCCCTCAACCTCTATGAGTTTATGGAAGTACATCCACTTTAATATGTTCATGCTCCATGTCAAACATCCCCCTTTAAAAGAATTTCATACCATGCATTGCATTCAAAATTGCAAATATAAAGTGTCTGATAACATTTAATGGCCTCTAGGTATAATCAGCATAAAACCAGCATAAAAGAGACTCAATCTGAATATGAAATATTTAAACCAAATGTGATGGAACCTCATGGGGAATTCTGCCACACAGGCTGTCCTTTCTTCTAGGAGGTCCTTCACTGTCCTTGTAGGGGGTACAGAAAAATGATATGGAAAAGAAAAGAAACCTAAAGCATCAGTGTGCTGCAGCAGTGTTTAACCACTGCTTCAATGAAGGCAGCTTTGATCACTTCTGAGGGAAAAGCAATGACCTGTCCTTTAAGGAGAACATTTCCTCTTTTGATCTGTGCGTTGCACTCATTTAAACTGAGTTCCAAGTGTTAGTGTCTTATTTAATACTTAGTTATAAAAATATCACATAAACAGATAAAAATTCATGACACTCACAAATCCCAATCCAGTTATTTTATATTGTAGCTGGCTGGTAACTTTGAAAGATGTCAGAAGTAGGTTCTAATGTACTACAAAATCTGCAGTAGTAAGGACTGTACATATCAGCTAAATATAACTATGTTATTTACCTATTATTTACACACTAAATACCAAGTCTGCCAAGGCAAAAGCACGGGTGCTCAATTTTCCTTTCTGCGTATGTCCCAGGATCATATTAACTATCCATGTAAATGATAGGTGTGATACACAGCTACATTTAAATACCTAAAATCAGAGACTGTATTAGAATCATCCACAGCACTGTTTTTGTAAGTTATGGAACACCACGACACTTCCAGTTGATTAACATATGTTCATTAAGAACTGCAGTAAAATTTGACTATCTATGTCTATTCAACTAATTCCCAGCAATGGTTTATGGATGCTCTGAACACTGAAAAAAAAAAAAAGAATAAAAAAAAAGTCTTACCTATCACAATTTAATAAAGCATTGAGAGCATTACTATGTAGCCATTTCCACAACTCAGGCTATATTTTTAGCATTATCATGCATTAAACATCCAGAAAACCCACACATGTTATTTTGCCGTTTTGAACCTGTTCCCAGTGTAAATTTCTGAACAGAAGTTTATTCTCATCATAACTGTCTTAACAATACCATGACCAGAAGAGGAATTTACTGCTAACTGAGAGCAATAAGTAAAATCTTCTCTAATCCTGATCATTTTGCCTGTGTCAAAGCAAAGGCCACAAGATGAGACGAAGGGAAGGAACATGAAATATTTAATTCAACAGTCCAAATTGTTCTTAGATTTTGAGATGGCTAAAAAGACTCTAAAATCAGGTAAATATAGTTCAAATGTAATTAATGGCTTTAGAACCTGTGATCCTTCCGATCTATGGACTCACACCTGATTTGGAAAGGGAGGTAGAAGTGTGGTAAATAATTTTAGAAGATCAGCATGCACCTTGTTGGGTGCCTGTACTTTAATTTTGGAAAACTATAGAGTCCACTGCTAGCAAACTCACACCACTTCAAAAATATGTACCCCAGCTTCAGGATTGGTAGCACTTCAATATTTGAGGGAAGAAAATTAGGCAATAAGTAATAAAAGGAGAAAACATTACTACTTTTCCCCACGGGTCACCCTCAGCATCTTGCTACATGAAAAAGGGGAAAACACTTGAGGCACTCACCCTGTTGGCACATTATGCTTGGGGATTTCAAGATGAATGACTTGTATCTGTGTTTACAGCTTTTCAGCAGAGTGCTCACTGTTTACTCTGGAATTAATCCAGGTCCATAAAACTAGTGATAGATCAAAGTAACAGATGTGCTTAAGTGACTGTGCATTATAAGGTGATTTGCTTTAGTTATAAAAACTCAGTAACCAGTTTCAAGTTGATTTTGACAATCACAGTCTGTAACTAATCAGCACTAATTCCTGTGAGAGGATTGGTAATCTCCACTTCTAAGGACTTCATAATTTCATTATTTGACTTTCACAAGTATGTAAGCTAATAAAGGTAATAGAGTTGAAACATGATGTCCTAATTCTTGGCATAAGTCTAATTTATCCCTATAATATCACTATTTTGTTTACTTTTTGTTCATCTCATGCTTACAAAATGCTGGAATGTAAACTAAGGTCCTTGGTCTTCAAGACACAGGATGGAGCTCAAGGCAGTGCTAGTGCTGCTCTCTAAAGGACCAACTCAGCAAATACAAATACACAGTTTGTTTAACAACTGTTAATGTATTTGTCTTGAGAGACTTTATTAAGAGGTCATTATTATCTCCTTTTCCAATCAATATGTGATTTACTTGCAACTTAACTAGGAAGTTTGTGAAATGTGTCAGAGCTCTTTTTTCTCCTGCACTTGCCTCTGTCAGAACTCTTTCAGAGAAGGTGGTATGAACTGCCACATGCTAAATAGAAAAAAAAATAAATCTGTTTTAGAATGCTTTTTCTTCTTTTTCTTTGATGCCCTCTATTGTGAAACTTTTATAATGTTGATCACAGACAACTCCTTTCTTCAAAGCTAATAATATCATTGACTTGATAGCAGAAGCTGGAACTCCAGGCTTGAGATGTGTCCTAATGAGTGCACTGAACATTTTGGGCTCTTCAGTCTGAGAGGTCTCTGATTTGTCCCAGCCAACAGAGACTCTGATTGCATTTTCCTTACAAGGGTCTGGGCATGGGAACAGGTCTCCACATACAGCTCTGTAACACGATATCCAAGTTGTCTTAGTCTACATTCATTTATTAAAATGTACAGGTAGAAGCACCATGGGTTTCATTATGTGGTGGAAGCAAGTCTCCCATAAAACATACAGTATGGTTTGAGGTTTCACAGACTCTCAGGCTGTTTTAACTAAAGGTAGGGCCAGAACCTAAATTTTAAGTGGATACCTAAGGCCTTCATGTAAATATATGCATTGTGAAGTGATACATGTTTGTATTGAATCGTCAAACTACATTGTTACTCTAAGTATAATATTCCTGAAATGCCTTTACAAAGCCAGTTGGAAACCTTGACATTTCATCCATATTGTTATTTATATACATATTTACTGCTGCCACCTGCTTGTAACTTGGCTCACACCATGAAGCACTACATTTCCCCTGTTTCATTATACTTTGACATTTCACTATAACTACATGGCTGCCCATTTCTCAGTTTCCAATTGCTCTGCAGCCACTCTTGAATTATATTGGCTTAGTAATAGAATAAAGATCTTTCTCCGTGGTAGCACTAACCTCTTTTTTTCCATGCCCAGATGGTACAAATCGCTGCTGGCACATGTAACAATTATAGCACAGCTTCTGCTGCTTAAATGAACCCCCATAAACCCCACAGAGCTAGATTAGATTAGGGAATTGGGAGGTGAGGAGGAGGGCTGGCCAGTGGTCTCAGCTCAAACAGATAAGGATTTGGTGCAGGCTGTGTGTGGCAGTGATGGAGGAGGCAGCAGGCTCACAGTGGAATGCTCACTGAGCCTGTTCCTAAGGAAGAAAGGGAAATTAGCTAATAAAGTTAATAAACCTAATTTCACAATCAGCACCACAACGTCCCTTTTTACTATTATTCAAATAACTGGTTTATTTGTCTGATGCCTCAAACTGATACTTCCCAAGGAATCATGCTGGAAACAGCACTCACCAGGAGACACTCAGACCCTCATATTTATCTGGCTCCACTCAATCCAGTGAATCAGCCCTCTCTTTGATATTTGGATGAAGGTTGATGATCCCAATCCATACCCTCAGACATATAAAATTTAAAAATACGTATAAAATTTAAAAATACGTATAAAATTTAAAAATACGTATAAATTTCCAGTTCCTCTGTGCCTGTCTCTGAGCAGGAAGATCAGTAGCTGAGGATGGTGTAAAGGGATTAACTGGAGAGGCCCTGTGAGAACACTGAACTAGGCTGGTTTGGAGAAGGAGAAAAACTCACTCTGGGCCAATCTACTTAACAGACAAAAAATGTTTCTGTGTTGTCAGTCCAAAGGTTTGTCATGAGCCATTTTAAAGGAAATCTACAGCATGGAAATCTTCACATGTGACATAAATTTTTCATGGCTTCACCAAAGTTATGCTGCTTTAAATTTAATACAAGCTAAAACTCAACCTAGCAGACACACACACACACACACACATATATATATAAGTAATTTTAAGAAAAATCCTCTAGGTATTCAACATTTAAAAGATACTAAAAGTGAGGGGGAAAATAAATGAAAGAAGGATAACCAATACATTAAAAATTATTGTAAAATTATATGCATGTGGCATTCACATAAGTAATAGAAAATACTTTAAAATGTTTCTACAAAAGCATCTGCTCTACCTGTTCTTCAACTCTGTCCCTATCAGGAGAACAGAGGAGGCCTCCTTGTGTACCTGAAAGGCCAACAGTTACAGACTTCCAGCAGTTAGGGAGAAAAAGGAGGAATGGACTGTTGTTTTTCCAGTCCCTAAATTAACAGTTTTCCCTGCTAATTGAAAAGAAAGTTCACCAAAAAGCCAGAACTAAGTCTACTTATTGCTGGGAGTGCAAAATCACGTCTCATATTGCACCTCTAAATCAAACACAATATGGTAATTTAGAGAAACACATTTTTATTGTGTTAAAATTAATTTAGGGTTATACTAAAATGACCAGAACTACATGTGAAGCACTAATTTCTGCTGCTGTCCTGATGAAACCACATCTCAGGACAGAACATGATAAGGTAAATACTATTTATTTCTCACAAGGTACAAACAGGAAAATAAAATATAGAAAACTCAAATTGAAGAAAACAATCTTCAGTTTGCAATTTCGCTGGGAATAAGCAAGTCTTAGCTGGGAATGAACAAATTCATTCACTTAGCCTCAAAATAAAGAGCAAATTTCAAAAAAACCAGCTTATTTTCTAGCTTCTGTTTAGGCCTTGGAAAAGTAAACTTTTTTTAGAAAAGGCTAAGAGCCTTGACAGTCATTAGCTCTGCTGAGAATTTGACTAATTTCTTTTTGGTATCTAAATTTGGCTTTACAAAAACTATTAAGTAAGACAAGAGGATTTCTTTTTGATGCTGAAAATGATCAGGTACACCCCACACCACCAGGGACAAACACTTCACACACGTTCTTTCTGATGAACCTGCAGATCCTGGAATGAGCAGCACAAAAAGGAGCCCACTCCCCCCAGATCCCTCAGGAAATACAGAAACCCTCAGGAATCACTTACCCCAGTGGGGGGATAGAAACTTGGCAGGCTCACAAACACACCCAGTGCTCAGAGCAAAGGGACCCTCTCGCAGCCCGGTTACAAATCCGAGCATGTAAAATTAAGCAACAACACAACTAAAAACACACAGACAATCAAAGCTGCTTCTCTTCTTTAACCAACCCCTTCAAAAGTAGGTCTAATGTGAAAAAAGGATTATTTTCCCTTGAAGGATGTTTCCAATCCCTGTCCTTCAGGGCTGCTGACACGGTGCTCCCCCCGAGAATGTAGGGAAAGCTTCCCCTGTGCCCACGATCCCACTGCCTGGGCTGACTAACAGCACTACCCGAAATAATTACATTAATCAAAATCAGCAATAGAGGCTGATTATTATTTTAGTCTTCTTCAGAAATGACCTGACCAGCAGAAAACCTAACTTCGCATTTTTTCTTTTCTCTAACAGAATTTACTTCTCTCTCTGCAGAGTATTAAAGGCATCTGTGATGATACCTACATCTCCCATCCCGTTTTTGCTTTTGAACCAGAGAAAATTTAAGAGAATTTTATTCCATAAGGCTTCTCTAACATTGATTTAGAGACAGAGCTGAAATTCTAAATTTTAAAGTTAAGGGGAAACTTTCCCTGCAGTCAAAGTAGCTATATTATCTATCTGAATCAATAAATCAGCATTTTCCTCAAATCTCCTAAATTCTGTTCCTGTTTATAGAACTGCACTTATGTGGCAAATTCAGCAGAAGTTGCTTGGTTTAATTTCAAGCTCTAAGAAAAACAAATGCAGACACAGCAGGAGGCAAGAGCTGTGATAAAACAGGCTAAAGACTTGCAAAGTACTCAAGGAATCTTAGGAAGAACAGTTTAGCAATATGATATGACCTATTATAATAGCTGGAAATAATAGCTTTGGAAGTCTGCTATTGGACTTAGGCTCTAAAATACAATGGTGTAGCAGAAGGTAGACACCATTTAACAAAAACTAGAGAGCAGGTCAAAATGAAATATTGTTACTCTCTCCTGGAATACCATAAACTTTTGTGTTACCAAGTTCTGAGTCCTCCCCACTACTTCTGACAAACCATTTCAGCTCATCTTTGTACAGTTTTTGCTCATGTGAACACAATTTTTCCCCATTCTATTTACCTTATAAAGATCAACCATTAGAAAAAGAAATAAGTGGGAGTTCGATTAGGAGAGAAAAGAAACAAAAATAACACATGCATGGGAGAAATAAGGAGCAGGTAGCAGGAAAAAAAGAAAAGATGAAAGGAAAACACAGCAAAAACAATGTTACGTTGAAGAAACAGAAACATGACATATTAAGCCTTGGACTCACTTAATGTGACTTTGCATTTCAATTAAATACCATGGAGACATGAATATATATAAACATGATAATCTTATTATTTAAATCTATTATTTACACTTATGAAAAAATGAGAAAGTTGTAGTGTAACTGCTAATCAGTCGCTAAACTTTATGGACTAAGATAATTTTAAAGGATGATATCTTAGTTAATTATTTTAATTTTTATTCCTCACAAATCACTTTTTAGTTTAACTTCATAAAAACTAAACAGTATGTGTTTATCTTCCTTCCAACACAGACCTTGTATTTTAAAGAAAATTACTGAAAAGACAAAAAGACAAATTGCACTTGAGGAACAACATAAGAAGTTAATGGATCTAAAAAATATCAATTTTCAAAGAAGTTATGTTTTTCATAACACTTATACAGTGGAAACAAACTTTTAGACAGTTAGGCAACTTTCACACTGTAGCCTGACTGTCAAAAGCTGATGTGAAATTCAATAAAGGCAGCTAACATACATTTTTGTGATCACCTAAACCACTAGGAAAATCTTGCTGGATAAATCAAACCTAAGAAATAATTATTTTTTTCTTAGCAGTTCTTCATAGTAACAATAGACATAATGGAAACATCAAAAAGAATCTCTGAAGTTGGAGAGAATCTCAACAAAAATTCTATTTTACCTCTGGAGCTAAGAGTTGATAGAACATAGAAACCTGTGCTTAAAAATAAAATTCAACTACCAATACAAGCCTTAGAAGATAAAAGCATCAAATAATGAATTAACTTTTTAAATACATCTGTGCATTAGAACAAATACAACATGGTCCATGGTAATCCTTGCTGCCCATATCCAAACTTATTCTGTCTCTGCCAGTAACTACACCTGGTTGCAGAGACCACCACCCAAATAAATAACGTCAGGTGATAGTAATTTTTATAAAGCATCATATACTGGTCATCCAGTCCCTGCTCCTGACAAACCAAATCTCCCTTTGACATGTGCAGCACCTTGTTTATTCAGGTTGGTCAGCACAACAAGCATGTGGCAATGTCCTCTATTAGCAATCAAGCCTCACAATCCCTATTGACAAGGCGGACAACAATCCACTCTCGTAAAAGATTCATGACACAACTTTGCACTCTCTCCTGCTTGCTTTCTCATAAAACCAGTGCAAATCCCATCAAAAATTTAGCAGAACCCCTGCCTCATCTGTTTAGGCCTGAAGCTAGTTGCAGGGACAACTCATTAGGGACAAGCTCATTAAAACCAGCCCTGGAGCAAAAGCAGTTTGCGAGTCTCCTCATTTTTATTCACTTTCACCCAGCCATTCCAGTTCCTTGTGTTCCCAGACACAGAGCTTCTAATGATTTCATACAATGAGCAAGGCCCCTTCCAAACTTACACACCCAGGGTTCCACAAATGCAGTTCCTTCTGTACTACAAAGCCAAGAGAGTTCTGTTCATTTGTAAGGCTTAGATGGTTCTATGTGGAAAGGCAGAATCAGAAAACCTAGAGGATTCTCTTCTGAGTCCATGAGCAAAAGGGACCTGTGAGTAACTATCAAACACAGGCTAAAATCCAAAGAGAAATCCAGATGTTCAGAATTAAGGACAGCAGGTACACATGCCCGAAGTTTCAGTCACGTAAGAGTGCCTTTGGTATTTCATTTGGTATTTTTAGCACCTGAGGTAGCTAAAATACTCAACAAAAAAAATAAAGTTAAAAAATGGGACAAGGAGAAGGAAAAAAAAAAAGAGAAAAAAAAAATCAAGGATTTCCTTTCTCCTTAATAAATATTGTTGCAATAAAGCCAGGGGGTTTGCATGTTGTTTGCCTTTTCTGTCACTTGTTAAAGTCCCTGGGTAAAACAATCCTTACTTTTGCCACGAGCACCAGCTGGGAAATCTTGCTAATACCTTCTAAATTAGCTGCCCAAAGTTAGGCATGGTAATAAGTAGTCCAGCTTCAAATACAACAGAATTTGAAAATCATGATTATCCACAGTTTGTGAAAGGTGGTGATCAAAATATCCTGAGATGTTTGCGAGAGCTTCATTTCTTCTGTCACAGGTAAAGAGAATTAGAAAGGTCTGCAAAGAATAGATTTCCACCCCTAGACCTGTGATGAGAAAAGCTTGTGAGTGCTGCACAGGTATCTGTTTGTGAATTCGTAGAGCAGGAGGAGAAAAGTGTCACAGAGATACAGACTCCAAAGTCAATTGATAAAACCTGTCTTAGAAGAGCTTAGTTCTAGCAAACTTTGCTGTCCTGTGCATGGTAAAACTATTCAGACATAGATATATGCCCAGATAACACATTATACTTCCAAAGAGAGTCTTACAGAATTTTGGAGTAGCAAAGAACTGTCTGGAGAAGAAGAAGTATGTTCCAGTCATTCCACAGATCGTCTGTTAAAAACCAACCAAATTCTACTTGCCCAGTTACGCAGGAAAACCAAGAATATAAACAACTGTCAGGGTGAAGAAGCCCCTCATCCCACTGCAGTCCCAGAGCAATGTTTTAAAACTTATATTTTTGCAGGCATGTTAATACTGAATCATGCATTCTCCCCTTGCTTGCACTCTGTGCACAGCACTACATACAAGACACATTCTTATTCTTGTCGAGTTCGTTCTCTGCTCATCTTATGGTGGTGTGCAGCAACCTCATTGACAGTCTTCAGCCCACCACCCAAGGCAACACAGCATCAGGGCCTACAGCATTTTTCAAAGTCAAAATTAAAAAAATTGATTACTTTGCTTTCCTTGCTCCCGTACAACTGCGCAGACGGAGTCAAAAGTACTTACTTAATCTGAAAGAATTAATTATTTGCTGGATCACAGGCCCAAACTGTCAAAGCCTATGAAGCCTGACACGCACAATTTTTCATTATTGCCATGAAAACTGTTGCACCAATATAATTACTCTACCACACTGTCAGGTGCCAGGAGCACACAGCACCTCAAGCAACACAGGTAAATTGATGGGGTGTGAAGTTTGTTTCATGCCCAGACTGTTGCCTAAGTGCTCAATACACAGGATCACTCACTCAGCATCCACACAATCCCTGGCACAGACCAACAGTCCTGCACACAATTCTCAGCTGTAGGTTAAGCAAATCAGCCTTACTTTGCACTACAGTGGAGCAGGACCATTTCATGGGTGGTTTAAGGAGCACCTTAGGAAATAGGAAAAGAACAGTTGCTTTTTTAATTGTGTTTTTAGAGAAAAATTTCTGTCTGTCTCTCCATTCAGCATCTTCAGTGCCTTATTCTCTGGAGTAGGAGGCACTCACACCACTCAAATAAAGTCTTAGTTCAGAAACACTATCAACCATGTTTTGCACTATGTTCCCTCTGCCTCCCTGTACAAAGGACAAAAGCTGCAATGCCACCAACGCTGACAAAATAATGAAGTTCAAGTTTTCTGAAACATGAGAACTTAGGGAGTAAGCTATTTAAGATTAAAACACACAACAAGCTATTAAAAAAAAAATCTAATCTACTAGCACAAGTTTTTAGCATTTTGAAGACATTAAAAGGGCCTCATTTATTTTTCTATTAGTCTCTCAGGTCTCCATTACAAAATTATCCGAAAGCTGAGAACTTAGAAGTCTCATAAAACTTACTGCAGATATGGAAACTTCATAAAACATGAATTTGTAAAGAAGACAATGACAACACAAATGCACTTACAGTGAGAATAACAATGTTACTTTTGTCCTTTAAATCCTAATAAAATTTTTCAGAAGAGAAGCTTAGCAACACAAGGACTGAAATTCAAATGCTTCAAAATATAAATACACATTTAATAACAATAGCTTTTCGACAAATATTGTAAAGCTTTATTTAATCTTTCTTGTAGCTTTTCAGAGGCACCTTAGATATAATGCTGCTTTTAAATTTAAATATGAAGTGTAAGAGAAGTGAAATACAACTCATTACTACATTAGCTCTACTTTTTGCTAAACTATTTTCTTAGAAAAATAAGTAATTTCTCAGCTTCCAAGTAAACTATAAAATATAAGCAAATTCAATTTAGAATGTTTAAAAAGGATGTGAATGCATCATATATGTCACTTACTGTGTGGGGGAAAATCTGAAAACAAATAGCTGTGGAAAGGTTTCATTACTGCAATACTGAGTGTTAATAGCATAATATCAATAAAACTGAAAGATGTAAATAGGTAATTTGGATTAAGCACTTGGATTACTTGTCATTAGTTATTAAGTATTTCTCCAAATGAACTTGCTCTAAGGCACCAACATATTTACAAATGTTGTGACTTCTTTTCCTGGAGACACTGGAAACACACCGGTGCCATCAGAGAGGAATTTAGTGTGGGTCCTCTAAGCAAAAAGGCAATGGCTTCATTGAGCTTCATTACCAACACAACTTTCCCTCATTAAAAATTCCAAACAAACAGGTGCTTCACGCTAGGTCTACTTCTAAAATCGCTTTCTTTTTATTCCCAGGGATACATCAAGAGCTGAGGGAGAATTCATGCAGTATAGATCAGTCAGGCATTGACAGCACATCACACTTTGACAAGCTGCTTGGCTCTGTTTAAAGTCTAAGTTAGGCCTTGGTCCATCAAGGCCATGGCTATTGAATTATTGACAGGCTCTCACTGTGGCGCAAAGGGAAGGAGTGCTGCAGCCTCAGCTCAGTAAAGATGAAATGGAAACCCTCTCTGAAGCTTACTTTAGCACGTTAAAGGAGTTTTAATGGTCTTGTTTAAAATTCAGTAAGAGAATACATTAGACTGATTATATTTTCACCAGCTAAACAAAAAGTTTGGGATGCTGTGGAGATTATAAATGAGAGGAAAACTACACAAAGTATAAATTTGATCTACACCAAGAAGATGACTAACATTCCAAATTCATGTCAAATCATCCAGCTTCACATACTTAATAACTTTCACCACTCTTCACAGTTACACCATGTGCAATCAAGGGTTAACAATAGTGTAGAGGTTCATCATCCTAAAATCTGGCTTTTATAACAGTTACTTTTTTCTGATGCAATTAAATCTACAAGCCAATATAATGGCCAGTCCCTGCTTACAGTATACCAGCCCCAATAGTTCTATATCTCTTTTCCTTTCTGGCTATCAAAAGTGCACTAAAGGGTGTCAGTAAGGAACTGGCCACCCAATATCTTCTTGGTTGGCTTGTTTCCCCAACAGAACTCCTCAGCAGAGTAAACCACCATCCTTCCACAACCAGCTGATTAATATTAACAATCCTCATCTTCTTACATAATCTCTTTTCTTCTTCAAATTTATACCTGCCAAGCTTTACCTGTGTTTTAATAGCTGATGTCAGACAAGCAACATGCAGAAAGTTCCATCTCAGGACTATAATTTTAAATACAATGAGACTCACATCAACTGTCGCATAGACACGAGGAAAATTATTCCACATGGACTCCTAAAGTGCATCCTAAAAGCTTCAAAGAACGAGTAGGTTTTTTTAAAGAATTTAAATTGATGATCAGGGAGTGGGGGGAGGTGGTGGTGAGGGGGGGTGTTGAGCAATTTGTCTAATGTGACCCCATACTCATTTCTCCAGCATCGCTTCCAATATGCTGCCTCCTGTCAAATCAACAAAGAGAGCCAAACAGCACATCTAAATTTGTGTTCATTTGCCTTCTGCAGGATTATCTGTGCCACGTCAAGCATTATAAGTAAATCAAAGATGCTTCTCGGGGGCTGTAAGAGTGGGGCTAATCTCCAGACAAATATTTAGAAGGCAGCTTAGCCTGTTCTGGCTTTAATCGTTTCCAACTGATTTGACTTATTCTAATTACAGTCTTTATGTTATAAAAGCCATTTTTATGTTGCTGAGGAGCAGTTTCACTGCAAATACATGAAATTTTGCTGAGTTTCTGTTCCCATGTCGATTATGGAAATGGTACTCTACAGCTATCCTCTAATTAGAAAAAACACACTGCACAGAGCCTCAACAATTTTTAACATTAATAACAGACTGACAGTGTCCTTTTGTGTGTCTTTAAATAACTTCTAAAAATATGACACCACATAGCCACTGTATCCCACTTGGGTATCATACCAGCAGCAATTTTCACATTTTTGCATATTATATTTATTCAAACACAGAACAGCATCTTTGAAGAAGCTGTTTAGCAATTTAACCTAGCAGAATAAAATAATTAAACTTCTGGAGAGTTTGTGGTGAGGTGCTTTCCAAGACCATGAACTTGAAAAATTCAAGCACTCACACACAAAGCAAATTGTACATATCTTTGATAAATCAGACATCATGGCTACTTATTACTTTTAGTATTTCCTTACTCTGCTATCATTTCACCTAATGAACAGAGGGCTGAGATAATAGTTCTGCTTTGCATTAACTCACAGACTTTTCTTGCTCTTTAATGGATATTAAGTGTAACCTGAATGCTGGGAACAACTGAAATCAAGACAGAGAAGTCACAGAACACACAACATACATCCATTCCAACTTCTATACATTACTAAGTAATGTTTCCTTTGAACAGAGAAGACCTGGTCAAAGTTGATCCCAGAAAAAGCAGTTACAATGAAATACAAATAAGGCACGTGGTAATATTAATGCTGCTATGACTCTATGTAACAGACAACTCTGAACATTGCCAACCTCCTATGTAAAATCAACATTAATATAGTGATATGATGAGGAAAACAAAAAGGAGATTAAAAGGCTAAAAGCTGGTATGATTTTGTCACGTACAGAAAAGATGCTTTCAGAGTCAAAACTGAAGGAAAAGGCAACCCTGAAGTTTCTACATTAGATATACAGCTTAAAAATATGCACTTCTCTTTCCATACTGTGACTGGTCAAACTAAACTGCTATAGTATATAGCAGGATACTTGCCACAACCAAATTCCATAAGGTATTTACAGTAGGGCCTCTAATGTTTCTATGAAATAACGGGTAGCACTATCACACAATTTTGCAGACTAATGTGACATTAATGTGTCCAAGTTCCTTTCATTTCTCTGAAAAATCTAGGCTTTTTGATACAAACCTGTTGGTGTCACCAAAACATGTTTATATGTCCTTATTATATGTATATTTATACGTGTATATTTGCTAGAATGGAGGGCATAAATTACTCAAGCAACAACTTTAATTGCCTTATTTTTATGGAGACTTGTTCCATAATAGTTTGTTATCCTTGTTTGTATAAATTAAAACTGTACTATCAATAATTCTTTGACTAGACTTCACATCTCAATTACATCAGTAATAAATCCTTAGCTTTACGTGCAAGTTCCTCATCTTTTTCATCCACAACTAGATTTTGCAAAATTGATAAAGAAACTAGAAAGAAAGCAAAACTACATGACAGCCCTCAAAAAAAACTTTCCAGCCTCCTACTCTGTTTAGCTTAAGGATATCCTGAGATGAACATATGTTCTGGACATTTAGTAACCCTTCTTGGTTTTATCTTAAGTTCTGAAATATTAGAAGTCAACCTGATGAGAACAAGCCAGTGAAGCAGCCAGGAGCACAAGGCTGCCATGGTTCTGTTTCTGCAGTGGGTACTGGGGTTTGTGTTTTTTAGAACAAGAAGACAGTCAGTGGTGCTATCATATATAGAATACCAGCAATGCAATAAGCTATTTGGGTTTCAGATACACTCACTACTCAGCCATACAATCTCCTGTGGGTGTTTCCCACAACCCCCTGAGATTCTCTCTCTTCCAGACTGAGTGTCAGCCAGGTAGTGTATCAGGAACCCTTGGGATGGCAGGCAGCCAAGAGTCTCTTCCTAATGCACTGCATAGACCCAATAAAAGTTTGTTGGTTTTTTTTCTGAACTGCACATCCTCACTTCATTGTCCATTTTAGTCCTTATAAAACATATTACACTGTTATCCTGTAGGTCTAGAGTGTGACACTGAGGAACAGAAAATTAAAAACACGGCTACTCCTTGACTTGAAATATCACTCACTGGGCACTGTAACACCAGTTCTGTAAAGACTGTATTGGCTCTGTTTGCATATCAAATTTATTTTGGTTTAGATCAACACATTTCTATTCAAGAGACCTCTATTCAGCCCCCCAAAGAAGCAAAAGCTCCATCAGTCTTACAGTCATCCAAATTATACCCTCAAAGTCCTGCCATCTTTAGGCATCCTTCAAAGGATGAGGCAGAACAATAATCTTTGCCTGTAGTTTTTACACTGACAAACCTCTGAAAGTTCCCACAATCTAAATAGGGACCACAAAAGTTCCTCAGGAAAGGAACAAACCTCATGTAAGAAGGAGCAAACCAAAAATGCTTACCTTTTACTATTCTATATAAAGAAGCATACATACAGTGAAACCAAGTCACTTTTCTAAGGTATTAAAGACAAGACAGTAAGCATTTTCAGATGTGATTATCTCCCACTTCAATATCCCAGTGCAATCCGGTGGTTTTTTATTGTTGTGAGGAAATAGAACTCATTGCTGTCAGGAAATTGAGATCTTGATGGCTCTGTGAACAAAATTATTAACAAAGCTGTGCTGACTGTACAAACTTTTGCTTTTCTTAGACCAGTGCTTCATAAGAAAAACCCTCCTTAACAATATATTGTGTTTGGGACTTTTTAATGAGGTAAATATGTTTCCCCCTCTCTCCAACACTGAAAAGTCAACATGTTATGTCAGGGAAGAGGTAAAAGTAGATTGTCAGACAGGACAAGTTTCCTATCAGTGAATTGTAGGTCTTACATATACAAAAACTCAAAAGTCATAAAACCATTCAGATGTTTTGATACAAATAACTTTGCAAGAAGCAGACGGGCTGAAGTTGACAAAGAGTTACACTTTTTGAAAGAAAAAACTTCCAGGTAAAAATATTATATTTTATAATAAATGTCAAAATCTGTCTGCAGAGGAATAAAAGAAAATCTTTAAAAAAGGCACATGATCTCTCATCTACTTATTACTTGATCTTTGACCCTGAGGAGGAATTGTTTGACTAAAGAAGAAAAGAAAGGCTCTAAAATACTAGCAATGGGGTTGCTACAGTTTTACTTCAAATTCCCAGAAAAAAAAAAAAAAAGGTAAAAAATCTATAGTTTTAAAACTATACCACAAAATGCAAATAAGAAAAACATCCTTGGTGCTTTCTAGAAGCTTCTCATAAAACTGAATAATGTTTTGGAGTACATCAGTCATCAGAATAACTTCTGCCTTAGACTGTCAATGTTGCTTGATTACAGAGGATTTTGTTTTATTTTTATGTATACCAACTTCCATAAGCAAACCACAGATAATTTCAGGAAGAAAAGGAAAGAATTTAATAATGTACCTAGTTCTGCCTCCCAGCTTATTTAAATGGGAAAAAAAAAAAGATAAACTTTTAGTACTGTCAAAAAATAACCACAAAACAAACAAACACAACTTCAGACATTTTAAAAAGAAAGCTAGAATAAATTCTCCTATAAATAACTCCTATGTTAACAGCTGGCTAAGAAAGCTTTAAGGTTGAGGTTCCATTTCCATAGCATCAGCCACTGTCCAAACACTCATATTTGCTGTTTAATTAAGACAGGACTTTGAATGTCCCATACAGGTCATGGGAGGTTCCAAAGGCAGCTCTGAGCTCTCCTGATTTGAATATAAACTAACACAGGATGCATTTTTAAATATTCCCTATGGTCACAAGGAACATAAAAACATTCCCACATCTACCCAGTTACTTATTGTCTTCTTTGCTTCCTCTAATGTTGCCACAGTTGAGTGAGGAGCTTACAGAAGGGACTGTTTCCAAAAGGTGGTGCCGGTCTTGCAGCTGCCCATGGTCCACACCGAGCTCTGCAGTGCCCTCTCACAGGTACTGACCCAAATCTGAGCGTGAGTTTAGGTGAACAAGACTGGGAATTCCACTTTGGTTAAGTTAACCCGGAGCAAAAAAAGCAGCTTCGCCCAGAGGAGTTCCATGGTTTGGTTCCCTGAGCAGCTGCACAAACACACGGGTACAAGGAAGGGTAGGACTTCCTTATTCATTGCAGAGTTCTCTGATTTCCCTGGGGAGGTGGGTGAGGATGGAGCCAGTTTTTCACTCTCCAGCAGAAGCCTCCTGCTACCCAAGAGAGTAATGGGAGGTACAAAGGGAGATTCTATCAGCCTGTTGCTAACTGTCCTCTGTACACTGCAGACAGCAAAGGGGATCAAAAAAAGTGGCAATTCTCTAAGAGTTGATTATAAAAATACCACAATAGCAGCCAAAATATCTTAGTTACTCAGTTACTCATTGAAGAGTTATATCACTCCAGCGACGGAGTCATTGAAGCCTGTCCTGCCTCCCCACCCCTAAAACTGTGGTAACATGAGCATCACAGACCTGACTTCACTAAAGTACAGTCTGGGCCTCAGTAACAGAGCTTCTCGTTGCACTGCAACTTTTAAAAGCCTTTTGTCAGAAATGAGACTCTAAAACTACCTGCCAGCCAAGTCTGATAGGGTACACAAAGCCTGACCATTAAAGGAAAAGGGAGCACAAGTAGCACCAAAGGTCACTGTTTGATGTTCCATGGCTGTATTACACACTTCAGTACAACACAATTCAATTCTGCTCTTGGAGACCAAACTGAATTTCTTCCTGTGGAAATTACCAAAGCAGACTTTCCCCCCCATAGCAGTTTTATCATTTTTATCCTAAAATCACAGACTCTGAAAGCAGGACATCCCAGTGGCATTTAAACAGTCATCGTGCAAGTTACTGCACTTTGAAAGAACCACAACATCAATGTGCTAACAGATGATTCACTGGAAGACAGGGACAATGACCTGCATTCCAATTCCACACATCTCAGGAACTTGGAGTGTCTGTGACCATCAACAGAGCTGTGTTTCATTTATGATTATGATTCACTGTGGTTCTGGGCACAGTGCAGGGTAAGTGCATTCTGAAAGACACTGCTGTCCTCGTCCCTCTTGACTTGACACACCTGGGTTTTCCTGCCAGAGGCTGTGGGAGAGGAGTCTGTGCACAGTTTTGATCCTGACAGACTCACAATGTGTCCTAATCACTTACTTGGAACCAGAAGTCACCTCTAGCCACAACCTGGACGTGGGACACCATGGCATGCCCAGGAGAAATACTGTACTACATTCCATGAGAGACTTTGAGGATGAAAAAACAAAATCCTATAATGTCCAATTTTATAATGAATCCCTGGGAAAACTACAGCAAACTGTTAATATAATGAAATCTGAATCCATCTCACACTGGTTTTTCTACCTTTATTAATGTCACTAACAGTCCTGCACCCTGAGAGCACTGATTTTGTGCCCTTCCATGTATCTATACAAACATGGTACATTCTGGGCTGCAATCATCAATTTAAAACTGTTCTACTTGTCTGCTACAACCTTCCATTACCTCAAGCCCTCCAAAAAAAAAAAAAAAAAAGATGTAAAGAAGTTTAACAAAGTTACAGAACAAGTCTCTTGATACAGAAATCTACCTTTTAAATAAATCCACTATCTTTAGGTTTTAAAAAATACAAAAATAATGCTTTGTCCTATAAGACTTACTAGATCACATGACTTAAACCAGTTTTTGCTTGCCTAACTGTGGAAATCTAAAAGTTCAGCTATTTCAGCAGCACTTAAGAAAAATCAGAGAGGCACCATTTTCTATGAAATGGCACAAAAGAATAGGAAATTAAGGCCATTATTCAGTGTCCTTTAAAATAATGAATTGGCAGTATTTCACCTTACAACCAAGGTACACTTATTACTTAAATAAACTTTAGAGTCCTGGACATTCAGCAGTCCTACAGCTCTGGAAGACAGATGCCCTGTCAGGCAATAGTTCTCAGCAACATGTCTTGTGAAAAGGCCACATACATTTTCTATGGTTGTGCATCTACCACCTTCAAAAAGCACAAAAAACAACCCAGAAATAGATCTGAGAAAGTGGGGGTTTTTTTGCTTATGGTTTTGTAATATCAAAAGCTCATCAGCTTTTATATAAGAGAATTTATGACATTTTTACTATTTGCCACATAAAGCAAAACCACAAATGAATATACAAGAGAAAACAGTTTGTTCATGTCTTCCATTTCCAAGAAAAGAAGACAAATGATAGGTGGTATTATTTGACTCCCTTATAAAAATTTATGGAATACATTCTTGCAGCCATATTAAAAAATTAGAAACACAATGTATAATTGAAGAAAAAATGTAAGGACTAAAGGATAACAGGGTTCCTCACCAAAAAACCAACCCCACACTTCCAAAGGATAACACAAGATGAGAATTTTTGGGTTGGAGCACTTTATAATGGCAGTGTTTTTTCTATATAGTTGACAGCTCCACGCAGGACAAGAGCAGGATGTGAAATGGAAAATAAGGAACAGTAATTTTGGAGTGACCTGGCTCAGGCTATTGGGTTCCTGTCCCATCTGCTTTAGCCAGTCCAAAAAAAAAAAAAAAAGGGCCTGAGCTTGAAAATAGCATTCTGACACAGAGCAAAATAATATTTACTGAGAAAATATGTGTTCCAAGATGTATTGACAAAAGAGACCAGACCTGTGGCACGTTCAGAAACTATGACACGTTTTACAGTTTCGGGATAGATAGATTTATTTCTTCACCTATCTATATGTGTGAATTGCAGAGGAAATAATCTATCAACATTCTAAAAGCAGAAAACTTTGTTCAGTTTAGTTTGTTCTTGTCCTGCAGGATCAAATTAAACACTGAATTGTGATTACAGGTGACATTTTTAGAAGTGTCTGTGTCTCTCAGTGGGATGAGACCCCCAGCCCACACCTAACTAGTATGTGTTTACCAGTGTAGTTCAAATTATTAAGGCATGTTAAAATAACTTACTCATATTGTATGTTCTAAAGCATGTAAATTAAAATATATTCACTAATGTATTCCTGAAACACACCTTTATGATCAGCAAAATAAACCTCAAGAACAGAAAAGAGATAAAGAACTTGAAATTATAGCAGTCGGACACTTCTCAGACTGTATGTCACTGCAGAGGTCTTTTAAATCCATTCCTATAGTTTCTGTAAAACAAACTAATTAAAATCTTTAAGAGTTTTGTCAATAAAGTAGTAAAGCATAAAACAAAGTTTTGAAAACAAAACTTATAAATGCCGGAGAAGTTAGGCCTCAAGGTGAAGATTCTATATCATACTAATAAAATAATAAACCCCATCTAACCCTTGATATGTTGGAGAAGGGGGTCAAAATATTAAGTAGTAAATATTTAGAAATTTTCACTCAGGCCCTTCATATTCTTCTTCATTGTAACTAATACTTGGAAAAGTTAACTCTTCATTATCACCCTTTCACTGGCGCTGTTCTCACTCGTAAATGTATGCCATTAGCACTTCAAAAGTATGACATCAGTTACCTGTCACCAGGCTTGCAATTAAAGTAATGTTTAGAGAACGTGGAGCCTACTTGTCTATTGATGCAGGGCGAAAATTGTCTGTGATTTTAATCGAGGTTACTCGCATGTGCTGATAAAAGATGAGCCCTGTTAGTGTCATTATTTTGCTTTCATCTTTAGGTGTTCTGCTTTACGCTTTTTTTGTTCCTCAATTTTAAAAATGCTCATTGTGATGTTCTAAAAGGAAGACCAAGTCACATTAAAATAGCGCTGGAAGCTGAACACTGTTATTAGATAAAAACGGCTCTAATGCATTAGGAGGTGTTGAGTTAATAGGAAAACAGCTTTGATTCCCTCGCCTGTGTCTGACATGCCACTACAACAGAAGTAAAAAGGCAGTGGGCAACTCCCCTCTAATCACCTCCTGTTAGCTGCAACCATAGGCAAATTGCTAGTGAGGATTAAGTGGGGAGACTATCACAGGATCAGTGTCAAGCAGGAAAAAAGACTCAATTTGTGAGCAATCATGACTCCCTAATCACTCCTCTAAGAGCTTTAGGAATTACTAACAGTAGTCTTTAGAAGTGTGGACACATCATAAGCACCGACCTACAGAGATAAGGAATCTCTTTTTACCACCAAACATATGATTAGGACAGATAGATAGAACAGTTAAGCATATAGATAATAAAATAAATGAGGGCTGAAAAAAATAATTTGCCTTCGCCAGTACTGTACGTCTTCAGATGAGTGAGATTATGATATATGTGTGTCAACATTGTGACTGCAAGCTGAGATAAGCTAAGACTTGTATGGTTTGGAGGCATTATTAGGAACGAATCTGTCAGCAACAATGAGAAGAAAACGCCGTACTATTGCAACAGTGTTCCACCTATGACCGGTGGAAGAGATTCTACCCATCACATATTTTCAAGCAGTTGCTACAGAATTATTCCCTGTCGATTTTTTATTCCCAGTTATTTTTACTTCTAGCAAAAAGCACAAATAAAATGAAAACAGCAAACACCTGCTATTTAATTTGGAGACAATCATATTGATATTGACTTCAATTTTTTATGTATCGTAACCCTCCATTAGATTATAAAATCCAATAAAAACTACAAGTGCAAGCTTTGTAACACCTGACAGATCTATAATTGTAGGGGTCTAAAAATCAACATGCCCAATAAATGCTACATTTTAGACATCACAAAGTTTTTTCTGCCTTTGTAGTCTGAGTTAGGAGGCGATGGGCTCAACTGCTCAATCAAAAATTACTCTTCCTGTTATTGTTTAACATGACCTAATTTCTTAGTATCAAAAAGGACAAAATTCATAAATATTTAGCCATGCTGGGAAAAAAAATGCAACATAAGACACTGTTCAAAATAAGGCATTACTTGATGAAGGCACATCAGGTTATTGCCCACTGATAGTAGATGAAAATATAGCACATGCAAATATCAGAATGAGACTGGACTCACAAATATTGTTTTCAGGTTTAAATACGTTTCAGCATTAGAAGGGAACAGCTACATTAAAATCGAAACAGTTTTTGAAAAATAAAATGTGTTATATTTATGCTCTTCTAAGAGCAAGGCACAATAGTTTCAGTGCTTTTGTTGCACTGTAAGTCACAGTGTTCATGCATATCAAGATCTGGCATCACTGACATTAATAGAGAGAAAAGGGATAAAAAACAATTAGGGCTCAGTAATCAGTCAATGCCAATTCCTTCTACTAATGTACTGCTAATCTCAGAGGCAATGAAAATAAATAAATAAATAAGCCAAACAGAAAAGCACTGCCCCCAGTTTTTCTGTGCATCTCAAACTTGAGCTGGAAACAGCACAACAACATTAAAAACCACCTTCCAGGAACAAAACAGGTCCTTCCACAGTAAGGTAAGAATTCCTAATAAAGAGTAACTGAAAATTAAGTATGACAACGTGTGGATTATAAGGATTATAAGGAATATTATTAAAACAATACCAAGACATACTGAATGCTAAGACTGTGTTATAACAGCTTGCTTACAGCACAGACTTGCAAAGACTGACTAGAAAAAGAGCACCTTAAGTTTATAAAATATTTTCTTTCAGCTAAATGCTACAAGGCAGATCCATGACATATATCTCTCTCCAATATTATCTGTATGGTATTTGGACTCATTGATTCCTATGGGTCCCTTCCAACTTGAGATATTCTATCATAGAACGTGCATAATGCTATATGTTTACTATTTATGTTGGCATTAGGTAGGAAATCTTTTGTCTTTCTTGTATCAGTGCTTTTAAATTCCAAGACAAAATAAGAATACACAATTATTTTTTTTTCACAGAAGTTAAAATTAAAGCCAGTTGCAATGCATATGTTATATAAATCCAAAATAACTATAGAGCTGTATTATTCTCCTTGTTTCCTTACCACCTAAGAAGTACTGCATAGGTTAAAAAGTGCACCACGCCATCCTACCTTCAGTAAAAACCACATGAAGAATGTTTTCTTGATGCATTATCTCGTCTGCTCCTTTTCCAAACAAAACTACCAGCTGTATGTAGATACATATATAGTGATAAAATTATTTGGCATTAGTTTACAAACATTTTAATTAAGAACTTTGTATATTTTGTAATGTGTTTCTATCCAACAAATCCTTGGTATTCGCTATATTATACTGTGAACTGTCAAAAGCAAATGTCTCAATGCTGCTATTTTAATTTGAAACAATACAATAAAACTGCACGGTATTATAACACAGCAACTTCAGAAAACTCATCAAAGCTAGACATGTGAAATCAAAATGGAGCTGCTCCATCCCCCATTCCCTTTATACCGACTGGACACATGACCAGGTCAGCGAATCACCAGCGAGAGCCCTCGGGTGGCCCGGGTATCCCGGGCATCCCCCGCACGTGGGAGCGGGACCCGCACCCTCCGGGGCTCCTCTGTGCTCGGTGATCCCCCCCTGGCATCGGCTCCCCCGCCAGAATCACCACGGAGCTCTCCCTGACGCTGTATCGGGACTACCAAGAAAATCGCCGAATTCTTACAACCAGCTATTTGGGATTGCAAACCAAAAATGCCTTGCGTTACGACGAGCCTTGTAAAAGCCTCGTTAAAAAAAAAAAAAGAAAAGAAAAACCACGAGCATCACCAACAAAAAAGCCGCAGTTTGTCCAATTACCTGCCATTAACCCCCATTTTCTCTTCATTTGCACCCTCTCTATGCAATCAAGGTTTTTAAAGGGCCAGTTTTAATGAGCTTGAATAAGGAGAGGCAATGTTTGTCTGCCCGAGCACTGCTCTATAGAACTAACAGGCAGGCACTGCAACACACTTCTTGCCTTCTAGGTCAGCATTAACTCTAGTTTTAGCAGTTGTAGCTAAAGGCAACTGTACTGTAATCAAGCATCTCAGGGATGATTTTCCTTTCTTTCCTTTTTTTTTTTTTTTTTTTTGGTTGTTGCTGCTTCTTTGCCAGAATCCCCTATTTTAATATACAAACTCACCCCACTGTGAAGTAAGCCCTTGCAGGGTTGGGTAGCCACGAGAATGTTAGTGGCTAGTGGTTAGCTCCATGGGAAGGAAAAAAAAAATAAAAACACCAAAAAAAAAAGGGAAAAAAAAAGGGGGGGGGGGAAAGGGTGGGGGGAAGAAAAAGAAAAGCTTTCTTTAAAAAAAGGCAAAGCGTCAGGGGTATGCGTAAGGGAAGAGAAAAAGGATGGAAAATTAATAATCCAACAGGCAGGTTCCCTCAGTGTTATTAATCATGCTGCTTCTCACAAGCTAGAGAGGAGCTGAGATTTGCACATGGGAGGGGAGGGGAATGTTCACTATTGGCCAACTAGCTCATTCCTATACATCTCAGCCAATCCTTCTTTTTTCCTTTTTCTTTTTTTTTCCTCCCCCTTCCCCCTCCCCCCTCGCCTTAAGGTACAAATATATCTGAGAAGCAGTTACAAAACCCTGGAAGATGAAAAATCATGCTCCCAGGCTAGGCAATGCTTGGTCCAGTTAATGCACTATAAACTTTATTTGAGCTGACTTCTCATTTGATCCCCTTGTGACAGGGTCAGTGAACGGCAAGCAATTCCATCCCAAATCATGCCATAATCGAATTGCTGCCTATTTCCCGAACCTATAATGAAAAAGGCAACCGAAATAATGCAGGTAATGTTGGCAGCCTCCCCTTGCTGTCGTACATTATTACTGCCGATTGCTTGCCTCCATTTCCCCTGTACTCTAACAATGAATATATTTCACAGCTCACTTGCTTTCCTGTGTGGGTGGTATGGCATAGACACCTACATGATATGAAAGAAAATCTAAAACAATAGGGTTTTGTTTCCGTGCACAGCACCTAACAGGCTGCTGGTAGGAAAGGCAATTTTGTCAAACTGCTACAGGAAAAAACAGGAGACTAGTGAGGCTTAAACAAGACTTTGGGTAAAAACACCACCAACTTCTTTTTATCTGTTTAACCCCAGCTTCATCTGATCATCTCCAGAATGATACAAGCATTTATTGGCAGCCTTTAAATAAATTGCATCATACAGCTGCTCCTAAAAGATTATTTTGAAGTTAGGGTTTCCTAACCAAACCACTTTATAGAGACAGGAGGCATTTCTTTGCCAATATACATGTTCTCAAAGAGCCACGCGTTAACAGCCTGAAACTTACCCTGAGAATTGGCTCCTTTCGGATCTCTCTCTACCAATTCACTGAATTATCACAGCTATTGAAGCAAAATCTGCGATTTCTGCTCTCACTTATCCCCTCCCTGCAATGACAGCAGGACACCCAGCAGAGAAAGGGCTGCAGGGTTTAGGTTCTAGTCAGCCTGTTTAGCACTCCTGTCCACTACCAGCCTGGAGTATGACTGCTTTTAAAAACCCAGATTAGGGCTGTATAAAGCAGGCAGTAATCATGAGGTAATTGCATTTTCAAATGACATAAATTAACCACAATTGTGAGAAATATTCCCTTTGATCCACCGCTGGATGGCATAAATATGACTGTTTATATAACCCCTTACTTTGAATCTCACTTTAGAAGAGTTTGAAGCATGAAGCACGGCA
The DNA here is from genome assembly GCF_003945725.1 of Corapipo altera. NCBI lineage: Eukaryota > Metazoa > Chordata > Aves > Passeriformes > Pipridae > Corapipo > Corapipo altera. The sequence continues at coordinate 4,771,429 of NW_020884914.1, forward strand.
GGCAAAGACTTACGTAATGAACAAAAAACATATTTAATAAGGACAAGACAATAACTCCACTGCATTTCCGTCAAAAATGCACACAATGAAAACCAACGTGGGTAACAGAATACAGCAGTATCCATATGCAAAATCCCAGTGCTGACAGCCTTGAACTCTGTTACAGCCTGAAATCAGACCTAAATTTCTAACCAGTCCATCACCCCGTACCAGGGCAAACCACAAACCCAGGATAAACAGCAAATTCAGCCCATGTTTTGCTCCGACCTATAAAGACATTTCAGGGCAAATACACTAATGCACTTTATCATAAATCAGCATCAAACATTTGGATCAAGTTATTTATCACCTCATGCACTGACATAAAGAGGAAAGAAACAATTCTAAAACATCACAGCTGGAACACAGTGAGAATTCTGACACGATATTTGAAATTACAGCCAGTACATTTCTATTTCATTAGCACCTTTGATAATATTAACAAAGCTAAACACTATGGTGTACAACTGCAGATTGAAATGAGAACGCTTTACCACATGGAAGTGACTTTCAAAACACATATTTTAATTCTATCTGGATTATAATTGCTAATAAAAGATGTTTTCATTAATTGGCCAGAACCCTCATTTCATTATCTCAGACAAGAGAAACAGGGACTGTAAGTAGGCATTGTAATTTTAAAGTAATGCAATCCTTCATCTGACTAGAATACAATATGAATATTTCACTATTTCAATGACTCTAATTTTTCACTTAGTGCTCAGGCAGAACTGATTCGAGACAGCTTTCCATTTTTTTAAAAAAAGATGCATGGGTTCAAAAGTGCATGCCAACATATGGACATAGAGTAATTCTTTAAAAACTCAGCACTGGAGGCTATGAAGAGAAGATCTTATACAGAAAAAAAAAAAGATCAATATAAAGAAAAAATTGTTCTAGATGTAATTGAAGTCATACATTTTTACATGACTTCTGCTATACACCCAATTACTGCTATTTATCAAACAGCAGACAACATTGAACCTGGCAGCATAAAAAACAAATTTTACTAAGTTAGGAAGAAAAAAAGAGAAAAAGAAAAAAAATCATCAGAAAGGGAAGGAAAAAAGATACAAATAATAAATAATTCAATATTCCTGAGGAAAGCTCTTGCAGAAAAGGCCTGACTGATTCAAACATCAGACGTGAGGCTGACAAGAGATATATCGATTTAGACAATTCTATCATTATTATTCCAGCCTGAGTCCTTCAGAAAAGCTGTTCTTTTTGCCCCTGTTTTTACTGCTGTAACTACCAACCTTTCCTCTTCTACCTTCCTCTCTTTGAACTTGTATTCATTATGGCTTTATTCTCAGCCTAGCTATAAAACAATAAACAGAAATCCTAGTCTCATGTATTCGAGATCTAAGTTCAGTTTAAGATACAATGGTGGAAAATATTTGCTTTATATACAGGCGACTTCAATGCTTCCTCAAAATAGGTCAACTGCTTCTTGAAGTTTCTAATTATAAGAACAGGCCTTCGACTTCAGGATTAAATACATGCAACATGACAGCAATGTTTATCTCCAATTTAACTTTCCTAAATTCAGACTTTTACCAAACTTACCAAAGTTTGCTTTATATATGTAGGTAAACTAGTTTTTTAAAAGAAACCGATTTTTTCAGTTTGTTTTCCCTGTCTATATAAAGCTATACCACTGTAGATGTTCTCAAAAAAAACCCCAAAAATCCTTGTAGGTCAATGCAAATCAGTAAAAAGAAGCTGTATAATTACTGGAAGAAAGCATTCCTCCATTAGGCATCTGCAAGCAGAACTATTTCTTGGCTGTTCGATGTGTTAATTACAAGCAGATAGGATATGCCACAGAAAATTAACAGTCTAGCAAAGACATCAGAGGTAAACACACAAAACAGGAGCTGCTTAAGGGTCAGGAGAGCAAGTCAATTTTGAAGAAAGATAAAAGAACTGTCATGTATATGATTGCTTATGAAAGAGAAGAGGGCAATCCTGCCTTGTTATCATCAGTTAATTAGGCACTACAGTCAGGCGTGCACACACTGCAACATTTGCCATGGTAATCAAATGTATTATTCAAATGGGAAACAAAACAAAAGCAACTGTAACTCTGACAGGGGAGAATACAATCTGCCCACACAAAGGTGCTGAATTAACTTTATCTGTTAAAAGAAAGCCCAGGAATATGTTATATGAACTTTCTCAATCGGCACTGCCTTGAAATTCAGGCTACAGTCCCAGTTCTAAAGAAAATACTCTTTTCCAAATTTGATTCACATGTGAGGTGATGACCTTTGCAAGCAAAGACAAGGGTAATGAAAAGCAATTGATAGTGCAGTAGGGTTTTGTTATGTCTTTAATATAAATATGACACTGAGACTAACAAATGCACTCTTGCCAAAGTACACAATCTCCTCAGTAAAAAAAAAAAAAAGAGAAAGCAATATACCTCATTTTCCCTGTCCAGAGCTATAACTGCAAGCAAAAATAAAACTAATAACTGCTCTGCAAATGATGTGATGACACTATGTGATAACTACTCTTTCTGTCTCACTAAGGCTTATACCATGTTACTGTACAACCAGTCTTATTTCAGTTTATACAAAAATGGATACTTTTGGTGTTATCTTTATTCCACCGGACAGAGGACAGTCAATACTAAGTTCAGTACCAAAAATAGGATATTAGCCAGGGAATGACAGCGAGCTAATGGTTTCTTATGTCTTAATATTAAACTTTTGAGTACATAATTTGCAGATAATCTGTTTCCTTTACTGAAGATTGGCAACAAAAATCCCACGGGAACTTCTTTTTATTTAACCAAGCTCCATCTCCCTAAGGGGGTGACTCTATAGAAAAGGTAAGCTCCCTGCCAGGACTATGGAAAAGCAGAGCAGAGCCTCCTCAGGAAAGCCTTGGAGAGTTGGGAGAGGTGGATTCCAATTCGCTGGCACTGCTCCTTGTCTGCAGTGAGATGGTGAAGGAGCTGGAGAGCAGCAGATCAGCAGGATAAGCACCCTGACATCCCTTCCCTGGGCACTGGAGGGGCTGAACTACCACCACATGCTGTCCTTCAAGGCTCCCAGTTCTTACACAACAAATGTGATGAAGGAACACCTGAAATCGTGATAATCTCCCAGTGCCTTAGTCCCCTGCCTCCTCCCTTCCTCATAGCAGGAAAACAAACAACCAAGGGCAGGGACTTCTCTAAGTAGCACCATCAGTGCCCACTGATCTGGCGAGTCCTGCTCTGAGAACCCAAACTAAAGATGAGCCAGCAGCCCATGTTCTGCTGGATGGAGCCTTCCCTGCAGCTCAAGACCTACTTCTGCAAGACTAGAAAATTACTTAGGCTTTCTCATGCCCAGACTGCAGAATCTCCTCCACAGTTCCTTAGACATTTTTCAACTTCATATTCTTGCATTACAACTATGGTTTTCTCATATTTTGCCAAAAAAACCCCACTGAGAGTACAATAAAGAAAAGTGTCTTTGCTGAGTGTGCAGGTACTGACCAACTTCACTGATTAAATTATTCTACAAATATCAGTAAAAAGAAGTAATAAAAATACAACATTATGTAGCAGAGTATTATCTATTATGTTATTATTTTGAAGACAGCTGCCATCAAAAGATATATACCCATAGTGAAAATCAATGGAAATAGAATTTATCTAACAAATCTGTATTATTTTTTGAATGTCTCTCTTTTCCAATCCCTTCTTTTCCTGCACAATATTCTCAGTGTTTGACCATCTCAATCAAATACTAAAGGAGAAAATAACGTGATACAGAAATCTGTCTTCTGATCAAATTAGTCTAACATGGATCAATATGAAAGCTTGGTGCATCTGCAATCTCAGAGTCCTCAGTGTCCAGGAATACAGTAATCTGGGAGAAAGAAGTAATATCTGTTTCTTTGACACGGACATTTTCTTTTAGTCAGTCTGTCACTTCCCATTTCAGTTAACAAAATGTTGAATGCAGCTCATCCTTGGACAAATATTACAGCCCTACGGAGCACAAAATGGGAGGAATTGTTTCAGACTGAAAATTTAATATAGAAACAGTTCTGCAAGGAATTCCAAACTTCAGACGACAAAGATGAAAACACAGCACTACATATACACCTATTTTTCCATAATCCTTTCCAAAATGCCTAAAATTTATTCTGGAAGAAAAAAAAGCATAATAATAATAATTAAAAAAAACATATAAAACAAAACAAAAAAATTCAGCTTGAGGCAATTCAGCTTTCTGGTCTTGCAAACAGGCCTTTTTTTTTTTTTTTTTTCTTCTAATCAATGCAAATGTTTACAGTGATCACAGACAAAAGACCTGACTACTAAATCAGATGAACATTCATCTTGCTAAGACAAACAGGTATGTTCCCATAATCTAGAGATGCAAGTGTCTTATGGACAAAACATCTGGATTGATGCCTGGTGTGGGTACACACCAAGTGAGTGTTCTGCAAAATTAAGACCACTTATTCCTCTTTACATGTCACTGCATTTACAGCTGGCAGACTCAGGTAGCTGGAATTTGAAGTGAGAATGAAGCAATTAATCCCCATCCCACATTCACACCGTGTGAGTTACCCACCTCTTTCACAGACTCGCTGAAGCCTCCACCAAGACCTTTGTCAAGGATCAACAAGACTCATCCTATGAAAGGTCATTCAACTATTTGATATGTAAAGAGGAGAATGGCTACGTAGGGTAAATCAGCAGCATTCCTGCCACTGTAAAATTGTTTAAATGTTCACAAGATTTCCTTTTTTACTATTCTATATGGATAAATAAATTAAAAAAGAAAACAAATCACCCTTTCATTTTTCTTCCCATAAGGCACCTATAACATTACATCACATACTAAGATTTCTCAGACATTGCTTTGTTTTCACCCAAACTTATTCTGATTTCTGCTTCTGTGTGAAACACATAAAGAAGCAGTGAAATTTTAAGGGCAGTGTATATTTCTATCTTAAATAACTTTCATCTTAGAGTGATTTCCATTTAAAAACTTTTTAGTGGTAATGGAATTAACTTGGTAAGTCTTGCTATCTCCACACAAGAGAAAATGTGTATTAAATAGCAAAAATCATTGGTAGCATATACAAACAATAAAGTTGGCCTTCCATATCTGCATAATTCACAAATGCTAATTAAAACTCTGCAGAAGATCTTCAAGTATAATGCCAGAATTTTTTCGATTACATGACACTTGAAAAGTTCAAATAGCTTACATCTTACTGATGCACAACATAGAAACTGATTTTCAAGAATAAGGGTCAACATGGCACCATAGCATTATTACAAGGAACTCAATTTACTATTTCAGCCTCTTCATTTTAAGATATTGCAGTTTTATCAATTTTTTCCACACTTTAATTTGTTTGATTATTAGGCAAATACCATATCAAAGCAGTGAGACTAAAGAGAAATTTCATGCTCTTGAACTTCAGTAAGAAATGCCCACCAGCAAGAAAGTGAATACAATGCAATCTTGAATTTCTAAGGCTCATCTCAGTCCCAAAGAGAGCAGGTAGGTGGTGCTTAGAAAAATACAGTTGTCTGGAAAGGCTAAGTGCATTAGGAGAAGCTTTTCTTTCACATGACTATTATTTCCTGATTATAATAGTGTCACATGATTTTTTAATTTTTTTTTTTTTACATCAGCAGGAAATAACAACACTTTGGGATTTTAACAATCTCTCTGAAGGTGTAAAATAAATTAAACACAGTATTCTGTATTATCTTTGTATGGGATTGTGCTCTGAAATGGGTATGGGTATGATTATAGTATTAGCTTTTCCTCTTTTGCATTTAGAACATTTTTCCCCTGCTCATGTCGACAGAAGAAAAAAAAAAAGTATCCTCAATCCACTAAAATAAATACTTCTGTTATATTCTTTTGCTTCAACAATGAATAAAGCAACCATGCAGGTTTATAATATCAATTCACAGGGTTCTTTCTGCTTCAGTGAACTGTTACTGAAAGGCTCAGAACAAAGCTACAGGCAGATCGGACAAAGCTGCTGTAACAGGATTTACATTATACTCCAGCTGATAAGACCACATCAGAGAACTGCTCAGTCTCCAGTACCTTTGCTTAGAGTGGCATGAGGGCTTGGAATATTTTGGCTCCCAGCACCCCATCACAGCATCTGTATTACACCTTCCAGCTTAAATGATGATCCAATCTTACAGCAGTAGGATAATTTATATTTCCTCTTTTTCTTTCCCTCCCTCTCTGTCACGTGCATTGGGATGGTGATAACGTGGGAACCCAGGGAAGCCAAAGGAATGCTGAGTTATCTGCTGTACTCATACAGTCATGAAAAGGAACAAATTACTTTACACACCAACATCTACTGAGATCTAAAGTAATTAAAATATCCTACATTCAAGTAATTAGTTGACGCTTCTTGTGTCTCCCTCCTTCCACCAAGGAGGAGGCAGATCATATCCCAAGGGAAGGCAAACATAATGCTCAATAAATAATTAATTAAATACCGCCAGGTGAAGTCACTGCCCTGGATTTCTTACAAGCAATGAGTTTCTTTGTGCAGACTTAACTACAGCCACAGTTCCGAATATCTTTCTGCTTCAAGTAACTGCTGTATTTCAGCTTTTTCCTTCCTTTCCCCTTAACCACGTTTACCTTTGCAGCTCACACTGATTATGCCAGACTACCCCAAAAAGAATCTTGGTTTCACTGTTGCTATTGAACATCCAGTAAACATTCAAACAGAAAACATTTGTGCAGGACAATAAACTGAAAGCTTTAATTAAATCAAGTGCAGAGGAAAACAACCCAGAACATAACTCTGCCATCCTAGAGATTTGTGATTACCTGCTACAAGGCAATTCCCTCAAAGCTCCTGGCTCAGGGCAGTACCTAACACAGATTTTTTGCATCACCAACACAGCAGTCCCTGATTACACCTTTCCTGGCAGCTGATCACTGCCCATGATCCAGCCTTTTTGACTGAAACCATAGTAGTCCTTGAGCAACAGCTCAAAAATAAGAATAGCAATTAAAATGCACATTGCTTTTTATGTCACGAGCACAATGGCTGCACTCACCGGGGAGGCAGGAGAGAAACTGCTCTGTGCCAAGTCCCTGAATTGATTCCTGCTGCTATGAGTGCTGTTTGCCTGAGCATTTTGCACTGCACTATTGTGATCAGTCACAAGTTTGGGGCTCTCATTACCTCAAGCAAACGTTGAGACCAAAACCTGAAACAGAACCGACTGGTGATGTACAAAATTCCTGACTCGGCAGGACGAAAAGCAAACAAAGGAAAGAAACATCTTTGCCCAAGTTAGTGGGAATAAAGTGCCTAGAGCAAGTTTGCTTACTGGAATGAAAAACACAAAACATCAAATACACTAAAGGTTAGTAATTTGAACATCTCACTGAAAAGATACCCCATCATACAACAACACAGCAGAATATTCACAGTAGTCTGTAACTACTGATTAAAACAGCCTCTTATTTACCCATGGCCTGTGAGTGAATATCTTTTCTTCATAAAGAAAAAATGCATTTTTAAGAATGTGATACCCACAAGTGATGTCACCAAGTACCAAATTGTTTGATTCCTACTGTTTAGTTACAAAGAGGTTTGCTCTGAAACGTGTAGGGAAGATGCTCCTGCTTCACGAGGAGGTTTCAATGGCTGCATTCATGAAATGTGCACATTTGCTCTGAGCAACTTCCACTTGAGCTGCAAACTTTGCTGTGGCTGTATGTTCTTTGGCAACACCTGGTGGAATTTGGATAAAACTACAATAATAATGTAAAAGAAAAGTCACGGCAACTCCCGGACTTTTTGTCTAAATGCTGATGAAGTTTATTAAAGTGTTCACAAAACACAAACTTTAGGTTAAGAGGAAATAGTTTCTTGGGTTTCACAAAACATCAGTGGGTATTTGTGTAATATAAAATTCAATATTAGGATAACTACAATACCTAGTTTTATTCTTGAGATTAGTAGTCAGCTTGCTTTGCACTATTATGGGGAAAAAGGAACAGCAAAGAAAATTTAAAAATGCCATCTGTTTAATGCAACCCAGAGAAAAGATTTCATATTTACAATAAACCGTCACTCACAGCAACAAATCAAGTAAACTAACATCTCTACACAAAAAAACCCACAATGAAGTAAGGCACATGCTTTTAGAGACATTTTAGAGAAAGTATCTCACCACATTTTGTACTTCCTCTGTCAATGCCTGGTAAAACCTTGTCCATTTAGTCATTTAACATTCCAACTAAACAGAGAACTAGTAAGTGATTAGGCATTATCAGCTTGTAGTGCAGACCTAAAGTTATAATCTCCTATCAAAAAGTATTCACCTGGGGGGAGGAAACTTCTCCTCAAAGTAACACTATAGGAAATATTCAGCATAATACGAGACTGTGGCTGTCAAATTAGTCTCGTTTGAAATACTGTAATTAAGAGAAGGGAGCCCAATGTACTTATCACAGTCAGCCACTTGTATTCAAATCATGCTGCAGAATTCTGAGGCCCAGAAACACATTTCTGGGTTTTCTTTATTTTTGTTCCCCTACCAAAACACTAAAACCCAGCAGCATTTTACACCAAGAATAACCTTTAAAAAGCATTTGTGATTTATTTTCTCTTTATATGGCCTAGAAATAAATTAATGAAGTAAACTACTCACACAGGTGAGACCATCTTTGGTGGAAGACTTTCAACTTATTAAAATTCAGGTCAAAACAAAATACAATGCTAAGAAGTAGCTGTGCCAATGACCAACTTCTATTTTTGTACTCTTCTATTGAAAACAATTTTGGACTCTTATGTTTAGAAATGCACTGTCTCCTTTGCAATTTGACTTTGAGATGTCAAACATTTCTGTCAAGAAGTATTCCCAAATACAGCATGAGATTATTTTGCAGATCTGAAATACAAACCACTGCTCATCATTCCAGCCTATCTTTGATATATTCATTTCACAAACATAGTACTGCAGCTTGAAACCTGAGCCAAGATGACATGCGACCAAAATATTACCGTGACACAGAGTTTAGATGTAAAGCAATTAAGCCTAAACATAACACTATCCATTTAAAAATTAGGATCTGAACTTTAAACAGCAGGACTGCTCATATTTTCTTCAGTGCCTTTCACGTGAGCACTATAAAGCACTTGGTAGTAATTAAGAAACAACTTCCAAGAGTTCTGAAGAAGAGTAGAGGTATCACTTAACCCACCACAGAAATGCAGCCACCTTTTAGGTGAAGCACAGATGCACCAGGACATCCTACAACTACTTTTGAAAGAAAAAAAAGGGAAAACTCTGCATCATGTTAAAAAAGAAATTAATAGAAGTTACACCTTTAGTGTCATGGTGTTTGTCTGTGATGCCTCATAACCAAAAGCAGAGGTGACAGCAGCATCCTGTGGTTACTAAGAGCCTGACATAAAACTTTTTGCACTTTTTCTATTCAGATGGAAAGTTTGCAAAGCTAACATTAACAATAGATGCTCTAATGGCTCAGGAGGAGACTAATTTCAGATTTGTGAGTTGGTGCTCTGTGTCTCCCACTCCAGACTCACAACACTCACTGAGGATAGAGTCCAACCTGCATGACTGCACATTTCCACACTTCCAATATTAGAAAGATACCTCTTTATATTCTGCAACTCAGAATTGTACAAATCTGAGGTAAACACATTTTTCAAATAATAGATTTAGGCTTTTTTTTCTTCTCAGCTGAACCACATTAAGAAAAGGGGTATTTTTTTAATTTTTCAGTGGCACTACAACCTCTTTTAATAAACAAGATAGGTGCAATTTAGATCCTGCATATCTTTCATTTACTTTATATGAGCTGCCAGGAAAAGGCAGAAGAGTAGACAAAAGGTCCAGCATGTGAAGTACAAGATTCAATTCCCTTAAATGCATTTACTTGAAGGCTCTAAGAGCCATGTTATAGTATCTTCCCCAAACCATTCACTTTCTGCTAGATTTAGCACTTTTGTCCCTTTGTATTCACAGACTTCACATAGCTTCTCCCAGGCTGGCAGGCCAACATATTAGAAATAAAATGCAATTCTGGTATCTGACACTTCAATTTAGCTTCTTCAGTAGCAAAGATCATCAACTGCACTGCTTTCTCCCATGACAGAAGATCACCTAAATATCACTTAACTGATGTGAGCTCTGTTGGTAATGCATACACTGTCTCCTCACTACATTACCACCATGCTGCCTAGAACAAAAATCAATTTTTAATTGACTGGATTATTTGAGGAATGTGGCCCATCCACTGTGCACTGCTGACAGATTCTCCTAGTTTTCCTGTCAGCAAAGATTGTAAAATTTCAAGCATCTTCAACACAGTAATTCAGGGATTTATCCAGAAGCCATATGAACAGAACAACATCACCACTTTTTCAGTACTACCCCTCCATTATTATTTCTTTCCTGGCTGGCCAAGCGAGGTCCCTAAACCACAGCACAGACGAAAAAAGCACTGACATAGGAAAGATGATGAGGTGTTCACTGAAATGAAAATCATGCAAAGGATGCAAATGAACAAAGAACACAGAAGACTAGAGCGGACTTGCAAAATTCATCTTAAGGCGTGGAAAGTAAGTCAGTGGATTTCCTGGTAGAGTATCAAATCTGCAGGATTCCAGAACAATCTGCAATACCTGGCCCCACAGCAACCAAAATAGTGTAGTGGTTCGAACCTCAGCTAAGTACCACCCCTGTTTTCTGTTACTGCTGCTGGGAGATACAAACCCAAGCAGTTAAGGCAGATGGTTGACATGAAAAAGAAACATTATACAGATGAAAATATGGAGGTGAGTTGGTATAAAACATATGACAATTTATCAGTAAATATTGCAGTAAACAATGTTATAAAATGCAGTGTAAGCTGTTCACTGACTATACTGTAGAGACTGTGAAAGTCTCTGCCACTTCCAAGAGTTTTCTGACAGGTCAGGTGTATAATCTTACCAACTTTTATCTCTCCCTTTCTTACTGCTGAAACAAAAGATGACTGCATCAATGTATTAAACAGAAAATTCTAGCCTTATACCAGCATACCCAAATTCTGCCAAATTCTGCACTGTACTCACATTACTTTTAATTGACTAATTCTCTAGAAATTGCAGATTTAAGATATGTTGCCAGTATATATATATATATGAAGATATATTTGGCTTCTTATGTTTTTGAGTCTTGTTTCACAAAGGTCCAAAATACCCATTGTTCCATAGCTACATGTATTAGAGCTCGACTACGTGGCTGGATTACCTGCAGCACAAATCTTAACAAATTAGCCACAGTCATTTTTCTACCCAATAAATTAGAACGTGTGGATCAGAGGGGGATTTGTGCTGCCTTTATGAAAGCTGGGAGAAGACAGAAATACCTGATCCTGCCTAAAATCAGAGTGACACCGTAAGAGAATGCCTGATTTGGGTTAGACCTGTCAGTACAAAGTGAGACTGGTGAAGTTTCTCTCAGATCACCACCTTGTACCCTGTTAGACTGGCATTTCTGATGCCCTACAGAAAACTTTTCCACTTTAACAACAACCAAAAATTTTGTTTGTTTGTTTTTTCAGAGCCACTTTCAAGCTGCTCCACGAGCTCCTAAAGTAGAAAAGAACAAAGAAATATATCAACTGGGTTTTTTGTTGTTGTTTTGTTTTATTTCCTGGTGATTCATGGCAGGAAGATAATCAAAGATTAACTAGATGTCAGACAAAACAAGCCACTCGTAAATATGCAAATTATTCTAGGTCTCTGAGTATTTCAGTAATTATCAATCGTTATTCCAAAATAAGTGTGTATTTAAAACTAAATCTATGCTTTGAAACAAGACAAAAGGATGATTAAAAGTACTTTAAAATACCAATTAAAAATTAGAGTGGACCTTTGCACCTTCTTATCTTTCAGAATCAACCATGGTTTCGGTCCAGGTTGAAATGTAGCTTTCATAAATTACTAATGCCCACTTCCAGTACAGTTCTATCCTCATCCATATACTCTTGAACTGCTGGATAAAATGACTATGATGTCAGGAACACGAGATGAATCTAGACCACGGCAAATATCTACTATTGTCTTTTAAATGCATTCGAAAGAGTGACTCTAGAAATACTGCTAAATTATAGCAAACTTCTTAATCTATGGATTTCATACAGCTTTGGAATTTCTGTTCTCCAGTTCACACGAAAGCAAAGGACAAGGCTTGTAGCCCAGTGTGGATGTGCTACACTGGCTTTCCTAATGCCCTGTCAAGAATTAGTTGAGCTCAGTAACTGCAAAAGCAGGAGTCATTGAAATCTGTGCTTTCCATAGCCTGTGCTCACAGGAAAGGTCTCCATCTCACTGACAGGCAGGGAGGAAATTCTCAAATATTTTCTGGGTGTCTGCACCTCTGCCTTGCCCTCCTGCCTACGCTCAGCCAGCTCCAGAGGCTCCAGCCTGCTGTTCATTTTCCCCTAAGAGTAAAGGAACTACACAGTTATTCAGACGTATCTACTTGTTTATTATCTTTTTGTGAATATAAAACAACAAAAGGTGACAATAACTGAAACCCTAAATACCCAAATTGCTTAAAGTACTTCAGTTAATCAGTTCCTGATTGGCCTCTTAACAGGAGCTCCATTAACTCATATTCACAACAGGTCTTTTCAATGGTGCTGTAGAACTCTGAAAAGCAGCTGCTTAGGAAAATGAGTTATAAAATAAAGAAACAAACTTGCCCAACTAATACAAATGACTGGGTTTGACCCCTAATGATTCCTGCTGTTCCATTAACACTATGGATGTATACCACAGCTCAGCTTGGACAAATTGAGTGTGGTGTTATAGTCTATAGCACCTAAAAGCCAATCCATGTATTTTAGAAGATGATAGTTAAGTTCTTTTTCATTTGCTTATCACAATAATTGAAAATGTGGGTTTTTTTCCCCTTTAATCAGGACAAATTTAGCTTATGTATAACTGTGACAGATTACCCGGTGATGAGGCCACAATGCAAAAGGTTCCAGTCTTACTTTAATAAAAATAGCAATAATGAGCTACTCTTACACAGAACATTCCCTCTATTGATCCCGTTTTACAAATAAAGAAAAAAAGTATAGGTTGAAATCAACATTTGCAAAGATTACTTAAATTGCTGCAGATTGACTCTTTTCCTCAAGCATTCATCATCTCCTAAAATAAAGCCTCTCTGTCTAAAATCTGGCATCCTTCTGCTGAGACATCTAAGAAAACAGAATTCCTTTAAGATAAAGAAAGCAGAGTAAAGCTCCTACTAAAAGCCAGAAGTCCTGATACTCTGGTTTACCTCTGGACTTCCCAACTTCGGCAGCTGCACAAGAATTCTGACTTGGCACTATTTTCAGATTAGAAAGCAGCCCTTTTGGTAAGTGCTAAAATACAGCCAGGCTGCATGTGATTTGATGCAGTACTTGGAGTAAAACAGCCTGAAGGTTCCTGCTGTTTCAAGTCGTGATGGTGAAACCAGGACTGAACAAGGAACATGCCAGAACACAGTAGATTCCCCTTCTAAAATCTAAACTCTTCAGATTTTATCTGAACGTTTAAAATCAAGGTTATATTCTTTTACAGTTGTGGGGTACATATAAAGCACTTGTATAAAATAGTAATATTCTTTATAGCTAATGATATAGGATAGTAAATTAAAGCATCACTGAATCCTCCCTCACCAAACTTTAATACTGTGTCAGATGAGCACAATTACCCCAAGTGAAGAAATGACAACTTCATTAATTTCAGTCTAAGCCAATAATAAAGCTGACTGTTATTGTATTTATTCCCACAAAATCAAGCAGATTATACTAGTAGGCCAATGTAATAAGATCTGTTTCACAAAGAGGGAAACCTGATTCTGACCTGCAGATCAGAAAAGATTCATCCATCACTGGACAGCGATCCAGTGACTGACAGCTGTACTTAAACAACACTATCTATACACAATAGATAATATTAATATACAAATATAACACGTATTTATACAAAATATAAAAACAACTAGCAGATTTTGGAACTTTTGTTGTTATCTGTGTAGGATTTCCTATCTACTAAGAGTCATTAATAAATAACCCATGCCTCGGTCAGCTGTCTTCTACTGTAATAATTTTTACTCGATTCTTTGTAAAGCATCTTTTGTTGGCTCTTTTGCAGAGGATGGATTGCACAGCCAGCTCTCTCTCAGTGTTTCAAAATCCTACACGTTGCACCGAGGAGATTTTGAAGACATTTGTGTCAGCTATTAACAGGCTCTTCCACACAATTTTTCGGCTAGATATTTTTTTGTTCTTTGTGTTGTGTATTAAACTTCTGTTTTAAAGTTTTCTGAAATGCTACTTCAAGCAAGTAATGATGGAAAACAGTATCTGCCTCTGGCTACTTGCAGGCTGTACTCTGGCTTCTCAGCTCACACACACAGAGATTCCTTCGACCTATTTTACTTACACTCTATTTAACTGTTTCTGATAGCAAGTTTATGTCCATCCTCGGTTTACAGAGCTGTAATTCCTTCATAACATTCCAAATGTTTTTCTTTAGCTGCAGTTCCTACCAGCAACACAGTTCCTCTCCATGTTACTGCTCTACACTATAAAACCTTACAAATTTAATTTAGGCATATATAGTGATAAAAATATTTAGTATAACTCAGACATTTAGTCTTCTCTATTTCAAACATTCATTTAATAAGAGCAGTCTATTAATCTGATAAATGCTAAGTACAGGACAATGTGCAGATACCTAATTTTACCCAGAGGGAAACAAAACAATTTCCAAAAAGCCATCACTTACTACAGCTCTCTGTTGATATTTCAGGAATGCATTTGTCCCTTGGATATATTCAGAAAACATTCTACAAGCCTACAAATGCATCTTTTTAATAATAGTACCACATAATTCTTCAGCACTACACAGAGATGAGAAAGAGCAAATGTTTTATCTATCCCCAAAACAAAGGTAATAAGCCTTTGTCTTCGCTTTTTTTGCGTGTGCTTTAAGCATTTACCTTAATGAGCTTTGTTTCTTTCTACCTCTGGAGAATAGTATTCTGCCCAACAAAACAATTTATTGCCCAAAATGTTACTGCTGCTGATAAAATCTTAGCTCCTCCAATACTTCTGCCTTGACAGCTAATACCCTAATGTTTCATTTACAGCTGAACAAAGCAGCTTATCTCTACTAAAAGGGGAATTAGTCAGTAGTAAGAAATAATTTCAATCATCTGTTCTGTTCCCAAGTAAAGTGATGACTTGGGCTTTCTTGCTTCTATCTGATGACAGGTGTGTTGCAGTTCTTGGAATACAGAACAGGTCTGTCACATAAGCTTTGTAATTCCTACAATGCAGCTACATGGATTAGGGAAGAGACAGGGCTTGGCTGTCAAAAAAAAATCTGCCATCAGCACTGTGCAGCAGTCAGCACTTTTACTTTACAGTTAGGGCACGGACTGAAGGGAAAAAATCAGCTCTGATCAATAAATAGCCTCATTTTCTATCTGTTACTTTATGTCATATTCCACCAAGTATATGTGAAATTCCCTATTAATAACAGCATGGATTTTGTTGACAAATCGTGCCTTACGGGCTGTGCTTTGCAAAAATGGCTTTGATTATCACCTTGCTGTGCAACTACCTAATTATTTATATCTCCAGCAATGAATCTACTAGGATTTTTATCTACATACCATACACATCAATTCAGTTGTGGAATTCCTCTCTAGAACAGCTGATATACACTTGGAAATCTCTATGGCAAATGACAAGGACTGATTTTTGCTTGATGTCTGAATGACCTTCTTATCCCAACATCACTTTTTCATGTTGGTACAGAATAAGGTCACCTGAATACTTCAGGGAAAGCAGCATAGCATTTGCCCACACTGTATTTTCTCTGTACTAATATTTTTCTGTAAGTAATAATTTTATTTGTACCTAGTTTAAAAGAATTACAGAAGTTGTTAGAACTACAGTGCCATTCTTGAGTTCTCTAACATTTGGTTCTTCAATTAGACACCACAATTTATGAGAGCATAAGAATTTTTTGCAAGTAATTTTAAATTCAGTATTGGTTTTAACTGAAAAAAAGGTTGAATTACGGATTGCAGGTGGCAATAATAATGCTCAATTAAGTTGGTGTGAGAAAGATGCACTGTCATTTTGCAATCCTACCATAAAATCCTTCACTCAGAACTGTACGTCTTCATGGAGTTCCCGTGGATTTTAAATTAATTGTGCATTTCTGAGATCTTTCTTAATCCTTTCTCACACTGTTACTTTTCAATCAGAAATAAACGTCAGAAATCCATTTAAAAGTTAAGTTATAATATACATGACAGTTACATTAATACTATAAAGGTGTCCATCATTTGTCATCTGTTGTATAATATCAAACCTGATCTTTCTGCAACAGGCATTTCACTGACCACTTCAGATGCTCTTTCTCAGCTCTCAAGAGATGCCAGACAAACTTTGCATTACTTTCACTCATCTGTTAGTCCAGGCATCTGATCCAACTTCATATGGCTGAAAGGTCAGCCTGTTCCTCTGCAATGAGAGGTCACTTCATTCCACTTTCATGTTTCTTATGTCATTATAAAAAAAGCTGAATGGCCCAAGTGGCCCTTTTTACTGAGGGATGTATTTCTCAAAAAAAAAAAAAAAGGATATCACAGAGGATAATATTACATGTTTATTTATTCCAAAAGCCATTTATTAAAATCTGAATTTATACTTTAACTGGGCTTACCAATGGAAATCTTAACTGCTTACTTGGCTGCTGCACCACCTGGCAAATTCTGCATGACTGCCCAAGGGAAAGCTGATTAATCAAAAGGTTGTGATCATTTCACACATATTTTCGTGGAAACCCAATAGTACCAGTCAAATGCTGGTAAAATCCAGCAATGGGCATTATTTCACTTATCACTAAACTATAACTGCCTCTGAGATTCAAATACATTCTGCAAAAGGAACACCGAGGCACAACAGTTCCAGGGGTGATGCTGAAGGAATGTGGTTGGCAGAGTTTCCTCCACAAAGAACACGGTTGGACAAATCAGCTGCAGGAAGTTGTTGAGTGTGCAAAACATTCAAGACTGTTTCCTGTCCAATTTTTTGTGTTTATCAGCATTTAACATCCAGATAAGACAATCACCAGCACAAGTCAAACTGCTTGTTAATAATTCTATTTTTCTTCTTAAAAATCTTTCCTTACTACTCATCCTTTCCCGGTGCCACAGTTTTAAATTAAGTCATCAAAGCGGTTGAAATGAGCTGATACCACACAATCACCCAAAACACCAGCACATTTTCTTAATTTGAAAAGGCCAGGAAAAGAGCAAATTCCTTCATATTCTCCTACCTGTATGTCAACCTTTTGTTTGCCTGCCTACATATATATCAATATATGCCTACATATATATCAATACATGCACACATGCAAATGGCTCATCTCACTTCTGTAATAAGTGTTACAGATATAATAATCAAAACAGGGATAGAATACTTTATGTTCCTATGAATCATCAAGGTACACATTGGCAGCACATTAAGTAACTTGGGTGACAGTTTAAAATGCTCATTTAGCTGATGGCTTAACATGAATAAATGCTCAAAAAAGGTAAGGCAGGAAAATATAACGATTATTTAAGAGTGCCAGGAAAGGTTTCAGCCTGATAAAATAGGTGGAATAAAAGTACTTCTACCCAACCTGAAAAGGACAATTTTCTTTTTGGTTTAGTGACAATTCTCAATAAAAATGTAAAGAGAATATATAAGAAGGTGTAAACTAATGCAGCTGGAACAGCAATTATACAGACAGCTATATGTAAAATGACACTGGGAGAGGATCTGGCACGTAACATAAACTTCAGGCACCCTGCATATAAAACCCACAAAGCTATGAATTCATATTTACACAATGCAAAGTCCTGGAGTTCTTACTCACTAGAAAAGTTCTAGTGAAGGAATATTATCAGAATCTTGAAGATCACAGAGAATGAAGCTGGATTTTATCCTAATTTATTTCTCATGGCAGTAATGACAACGTCTACATACACAGAACCAAAAAAGAGCTCTATTTGGCCTGAAGTTGTTTAATTTTTAGTGCAGGTACTGTGCTACCATTAATCTTTTAAAAGAGCATTAATATAATGATGTATGCATTAAAAAGGTAAGCACACAGCTGTACAAGATTTAATGCCTCTGAAAAAAGCAGCAGTGAGGCATCCCTTCACTGAGATTTTAACTCTGAAATTGAATTTTGCAGTATGACTTCAGAGTAAACTCCAAGCAAGATTTCATAAGTGAAAAAGGTAATTAAGTAGTTGATTCTGCAACCATCAGAACTGTCTTCAGCCACAGTATAGTTCCTAATTCTGATATTTAGTATAGTTTCAAGACGTGATTTTTTTCTTTCTCTGCACCTACTATTAATAATTTTAAAAATACACAAATTTGACAGCATGCACAGAAAGATATGGAAACTATCCATTTGCTGCACACTGTGTCAGTTCAATTGTCCATAAATGCTTAAGAAAATGGAAAAATGGCAAGCACATGGGTTGCATGCATTGACTGTGGTCACTTCTGTTATTTTTTTCCACCTCATCACACATTGTGTGAGCTGCATTCCCAATTAACCTCGCCCTGAAACGAGCTAACTTGTTACAGTCTGCACTTCATTTTCTCTTATACTCACACCAACTATAATTCCTTTATCACATAAGAAGATGGGTATTTAAATTTGTATAAACCCCCAGAACTTAAAATCAGCATCACAGAACAGACTGGCGTGTCCCTGAGGACTCTGTGAAGCCAAAGACTCTCTCTGTGGGAGCAACTGATTGTCCAAACACCATAAATTTCAAAGTAATAATTTTCTGTGGTTTCCATGCACGAAGGACAAGGTTTAGGAAAAGTAGCACTATCACCAAATATAGTAGTAACATATGAATTACTGAATGTGGATGAGAAAACAGAGATTTCTTATTTTTCAGGGACAAATTTAGCTGGTTAATCCTCTCAACTGCAGGGAGTTTGGCAGTTGAAAATGCAGGAGCATCTGTGGCTTTGACTTTTCTTGGAAAGAAAGCAGAGCTGGAAGACAACTCCTGAGTCAGTGAGTTGAGTCACCTGCTAGGAAGCCACATGATGTAATTTCTGTTAAGAAAGTGTAGAAATTCCATCTTACAATTTGGTAACTGTTTGACCTCCCCTGGCCCACGTCCAAACTGGAATCCTGTTTCAGGAACTCCCTGATGTGACTATTTAAAGGTTCTTTTATCTCTCTCTGCAAATCATTATGGACAGCACACACCTATTTAGCTTTGTGCCTTTTAGCTTTAGAATGCTGTCCATATCCTTGGTGTTTACTCCCAAGTAGCCACAGAGAGTAACAATATCCACTCCTCAGCCCTTTTCCTTTGCTTGACTAAACACGCTCAGCTCTTTCCTAACATGAGCAGCTCTGCATTCCCCTCGCCCTACTGGCCCTTGTCTGCACCTATTTCACTTTGCGTCCATCTGTCATGATCCAACTGCACCATCTGGTTAACAGAAGACATTACATGGACCTGTAAGTCTTGGATACACCATCAGACTTCAAATTAATTGTGTGCTAAGGAGTTTGTGATATATAATAATATTATATATAATATGTTTTTATCTATTATCTTTTGTCACTATTATAAAATAATATTATCTTTCTGGTTTGGAGATATTATACTATTTAACAATGACACCTTAGCTACTTCTTGAATACAAGTAATGTGGGGTGTCAAGGACAAAAACACCAGTCCAGCAATTTACATTTGAAATTAGGCTGCATGGCCTGTTCATGCAAAACCAGCAGCTTTTAAATGTCCAAATTTGTCAGAGATTAGGTTTTTTTCAGTAGGATCAGCCTTTGTTTTCAGAATTCTGAGCATTTACTTTAAGGATTTTGCTACAAACAAGAAATAAACACCACAATAAATATCTGTCATTTTACTACCAGGTTCTGTGATTATAGTATGCAAAGACTGCTTAAGCATCTTGAGAATATTCTTTTAAGCATTTTTCATACCCATATGTTATGGCTGGGGAGCTATTTGCTCAGTTTGGGTAATTTTCTTTCTAAATACTTATCTATTATCATGACCAGCAGTAATTATAGACAATTTTTTTTTTTTTAATGAATACACTGGAGTTTCTGTAGATTTTTTTGCCATTTTACAAGGAGCTACAATGCCCATCAGAGCAATGGTGTCTCTGTTAGGTGGCCACTTCAGGATGGAACTCTCAGAACATACGTTAGGACAGGAGAAGAACATGACAAAAAGAGAAAGCATTTTATTGGATTAAATCAATCAGGAAGATTTCCTAATACTGTACCCCCACCCCAACACCAACAGCCAGTCATCACAGTTCTAGAAAGTAATGGATAGAGAGCTTAATATAATGTAGGTCTCTTTACTCACTATGGACTAGGTTATGTCTGGTCCACCTGGCTCAATACTACAGGATATGGTGATGTCTCGTGAATGTGAGCTCATCAAATATATGAAACTGCTGCTGTGAGTGCATAGGATTATACTGTCATCATCTTCTTTGCCTAGCAAAAGATAGAATTGGGATATTTAGCACTCCAGGTCAGGTCCTCAAGAGGAATAAGTTCAACTGAGATGTTATCACTTACAAAAGTGAAAGGTCTGGTCTTTGGACTGCAGAAAATGTTGTCCTGTGTCAAAATACTGTACTACCAGAACTGAAGACCAAACTGGTTGTGGTTTAACAACTCTTTAAAAAAATTCAAAGTGATTTTCATCACCTTAACAGTTTTGAGCTTTTGGCACTTCCGTTAAACATTTACATTACCTGTAAATCTTTTGACCAAGGAGGTATTTACCATAAATTTATCATTAAACATAGCTAATATATGAGCAACATGATCCACAAATACATCTCATTTGCTAATATGAAGCCACATAAAATTTCAAGCACATTTAGCTTATTGCATTATTCAGGAAGGATATGTATCTGTTTAACTGGTGTTCTTTACATGCCAATTAATGTAAGTACTATAAGCATGCAAGCTACTGTAACAATGACTGAAAAGTCATTGTTAAATAAATAAGATTTGCCTTAAAATATAAGTAAAAAATCTTATTTTCAAAATAACTTTTATTTATAGGCACATTTTATAGGTTGACACTCGATAATTAACACAAACAGAAATAAAAAGAGAGCATTACTGAGCAAGGTTAGGGTAAAAAATTCCATAACTATAAAATATGCATATTTTACACTACATAAACACACATAGGTATTGCTTAATGCAAAAATTATACAGACAAGTGCTGTACAAATAGACATAAATATATATATGTACAAGGTACTTCAAGAAATTTTAACACTAAAATTTGAAATTTAAAATTACCAGATAAGTTTGCCACCTAAGGTTACTATACAGTCTTACAGATGACTTATCAAACACACATAACTATGAAAAATATAAGTAATTACAGGTATCTGTCAAGCAAAATACAGAGTTGACTGCCAAGCTAGGCAAGTGTACTGAAGTTTCATACACGGTTCATATTTTACTGAGGCACAGCATACTTTGAAAAGTACAACCAATTTTATTAGATATTATCATATCTAGCAACTGAACTTTGGAATTTATTTTACTGATAACTAATGTTAAGTAATGTGGTTCCATAAGGCAAAAAATACTGAGAAAAATACATAAGGAGTAAATAAAGATACTCAGGACACAAATACCAAATATTTCATGGTAGAAAGTTCCTTTCTCTTTGTTCATCTCCAGTGTTGATAACACAGGTTACCTTCCCCCCCCCCCAATCTTACTTGCTGGACATTTCAGCAAAATAAAGGACTCTCAGTCCACCAGAACTGAGGCTCCTGACCTTCATGAAAATGTCATTTTTACTAATCTTCTGAGCATTTACCATCTCCAAGTCTATTCATGCATTTTTCACACCAACCTCTACAGCCCCATTTTTAGCCAGTTCTGTACCTTCCATTCTGCTCCAATTTCAACAGAAACAGCTTCCACTCTACTTCTCACAGCTTTGCTCTGCTGTTTGCATGAGCAAGAAGAGAACCACATTAACATCCAGAATGCCTGCTAAGCACCCAAAACCAGGGGACAATGTCACTGGCATTGTCTAAACTTGTACAACTCCACAGAATCATCCGAGAATGGTTTGGGTTGGAAGGCCCCTTAAAGCCCATCTCATTCCACCCCCTGCCATGGGCAGGGACACCTTCCACTAGCCCAGGTTGCTCCAAGCCCCATCCAACCTGGCCTTGAACACTTTCAGGGATGGGGCAGCCCAAACTTCTCTGGGCAACCTGTGCCAGTGCCTCAGCACCTCCACAGTAAAGACTTTCTTCCTTAAAATGTATTGTAACTCTGCCCTCTGACAGTTTAAAGCCATTCCCTTGTCCTGTCACTATGTGGCCTTGGGAACACTTGAGCGGGACCCCAGGTTTGTTCATAGACATCAGTAAACTCCCACATCTGAGCAGCCCAGAATGCTCACACAGGGACCCATGGTTTGGTTTCCAGTTTTTCAGTCTTTGGAGTCTCCTGCCTCACTAGAAGATTGCTACATTCTCTGACAGCTCTCAGCCACCAGCCACCAGGATCTTTGCATAAAGAGCAGCGTTCCTGCACAGAGGTCACCGACTGCCTCAGCACCACCAATATTCATCACTATTGATGGAGTTCAAATTAAACAGACCTGCTGAAGGTGAAAAGCTCTATAACCTACAACTTTTCCCTTATTGAACACCTTTGTCGCTGCAATGAATTATTATTTTAAGAAACTACATAAAAATGTCACACATAGTATTTGCTTACTGTCTTTGGACTATTTGTAATGGTCTACTAACTACTGAAATCTAGATATTCTCCAAAAGAATAGACCTTTACCCTAGTTTCTATGAGTGAATGTTTCATACAGCACTTGGAATCAAGTTATTAAGAACTGTTATTTAAAGCAGTTATCTTTCTCCAAAATTTTGCTTGACATTCTCTGAAATGCTAAGGAGACAGATGTATTAGAGGAGGAAAAAACAGATTATATCACAGGCTCAAATTCCATTTTTCTTTCTAATAATTTCAAATCTATTTGCAATATATTTAACTTTTTAAACATAAATATGACCAGATTACATTGCTATGCTAAGCTGTGTTAATCACATCTGAAGTTTGTTTGTAGGTAACATCTTTTCAAATTAGGTGAATGAAAGAAAACTCAAATTTAGAGACCGACACACTGATTTACTATTTTTGTACGTGTCAGAAAAGGAACAGCACATGACAGAAATAAAATTGTCATTGTCTCTGGTAACAAATTAGGGACAAATATTTGAGAACTGACCAAAGCAGCCGTGTATCTATGCACACTCAGAACACGAATGAAAGGTTTTGATTATTGATAAGCGAAATATAAAAGCAACTCACTCAAGAAGCAACTGAGGTGCAAAGAAGGGTAAAGGGTCATTGAAAGTGTGTATTGATGCTTGCCTGGTACCTGGAAGATGAATTGCAGTTCTGTTAATTCCTGTTGGCAGACTGGGCTTGGCAAGCACAACAGTGAGATCGCCCTCCTGACGTGTTGAGCTGAGGGACCCACAGCACCCAGGATAAAACAATTTACACCTTGTCTGCCAGTTGTCTGTCTGCCTCTCATTCTTTAAGAAATCATGCAGAATCCCCAGCTAGAACCAACCAAAATTAATTCCCTTTCTGTGTGAATTTCCTAAAACCCTCACGATTCATTTGGTGTCAGCACTGTGATAAGCTACTCACAGTGACAGAAATTACAGTACAGATCATACTATAAAAATTGGCATTAAAATCAGAACACCATTACCTCTATAACATTATTAATCCTCTACGCAATCACATACTGTAAATTCATTCTGATTATTTATTATTTGTATTGTCTTTACCATTTTGGAAAGCTCCACAGCAGGTACCTTAAGTATGAGACCTAAACTAAACTTAAGAGATTTGGGAGGCTTAGAGCTTCTTGATTTAATTGCATTACATGTCTATAAGTAGAAAGCAATTTAGTCTGAAGTGGTACTTATGCATTATTCCTTTACAGCTTCTCAGTAACATTGCTGCTAAATTCTTAGCATTCCACATATTCTGGTTTCATAATTTAAGTAGAAAAAATGAGGTAGACGTTTTTATTATATAGCTTAAGAAATGTCCAGTAAGTATATGATATTTTATTTTTTACAATGACTAGCAATCAAAAAGCAACTTCCCCCCCCCCCCCCCAGGATTGGTTCATTGAATGGATCAGCCATTGTGTCATGAAATTACAGGTTTTAAACTGTAAGGTAACAGCACAACTTTCTAACATTATATTATCTATATGCAGGAGAGCTGTCAGTGTTTAATCTAAGTTAACAAGAATGCCAAGCAGTTACATTTAATTAAAGCTATACATCATTCTAGATAATTAGTAATAATTAAGAAGAATTACCATCGTAAATAAGGCAAATAATATTATTTCTACTGAAATTTGAAGTCTGAATTCAAAAACCCCAAATAAACTCCTGAGAGTGCAGATACGCCATTATGCAAACTGTTTTCTTTAAGTGTGATATAATTTATGTAACAAAATAAATCTATGCTGTTAAAATATTTAGCAGAAGTGAGAATAATGAGTAGAGATAGGATTAGTTTAATTAGTTTACTGAAATGGAGTTCTTATAGTGGCTAAGTGTGATGTATTAGCTTTTGTCACTTGGAATAAAAAAAGAGGTAATTAGTTCTCATTCAAATATATTGTTTTCTTTGAAGAAGGAATTGTAATATTTCAGCCTGCATAATAGAAAATAATACATGGAGCATAAAAGTTATCATCTTCATCCAAAAGTACATCTATGATAAATCAGAAGAAAATAGGAGATATTTAAGCATGCAGGAATGGAATGTTGAATAGATTTAACTGACACTGGTGCAACTCCACGAATTTAAATGAAATGACAACTCCTCAGACTGCAGAAGTCCAGTCATCATTTATCCCTTCCTAATTTGAGAGTTTGTAACAAATTTTGTCTCTCTATTCAGCAACTACTTCATTACTCAGAAAATCCTGCACTGTTGTCCTAAATCAAGGTTTTTATCAGACTGACTCAAAAGGAACAAGAGAAGTGCCTCCCTCAATAATATTTACTATTGAATCATAAACATATCCATTGAAAGGTCAGAATCGAATTTTATCTCTGTAAAAGTAAGAAAAATAACACTAAGTATCCTTTTATAGAGTATCATTTCACAGCCAGAAAACTATTTAATGGTAATTGTACATTTCTGAAGACAGCTGCATGGAACAAATTTAACAAGGAATAGAAAGAAAATGGTTTATTCATCTCTCCCAAGAAAATCTGAAATTCCTCTACCAAGAATGGGGTATTATTGCAATCAAGAAACATGAATGTATTTAAACTACAATCTAAAGGCACAAGAAATTAACCCTCCAAAAAGTGAACATGCACAATCCCCCCAAAAAAACCAGAAAGAAACCATGGTAATACCACGATGGGAGCAGCAGGAATACATAGAAGTGAAAGGCTTGCAAAGTAATTTATTTATTTTTCAGTTAATAAAATAAAGAAGTTATGAATGGACCAAATTAAATTTTACTTTAAATAAACACTCAGGAAGGGGAAACCCTCTGCTGTAGCAACTGAAAAGCCTCAGGCATTAGCATAATAACACAGGCCATCTATTGTTTAATTTTGCTTTTTTTGGAACAGTATTGTTGCATATGAAGGAGCTATTTAGTATCCTGGATTACAGAGTTTGGATGATTCCACACACAAGCTTACAAGAGTTCCAAAACTGACATACAGCAAGTCAATCACAAAAAAAAAAAAAAAAGAAAAAAAAAAGAAAAAAGATGATCGCTCCCCTTTTTTATATCTTGCAGACTTAGACACAGCACTTCTGTCAGAAGTTCATAATATTTATGAGAATATAAGAAATGCAGCTTGTACTTGGGTTTAGCTGCGGTATTTCTGTTGATTGTTTGGACTGAACAATAACACAGACAACTGAGCTCTGCGGGGCATAAGAAACATCAAAGTCATACAAAGCCTTCACTCTCCATGTATTTGTCGATATTTCCTACTTGTGTCTAACTAACCTCAGACATCCACCTCCCAGATGAGTTTGAAAATAAACCCCAGACTTCAGAAGTGCCCAACTTGAGCTTTTTTAAAAGATCATGATATTCTTACATTGAGGGAGTTGTCATGTTCCCGTTAAGGAAAAGGGAAGAGTTGTGACTTATGCATGTTAGAAAGCCATCACTGTACTACTAATTGGCAAGCTGAAATCTATAAAACCCCCTCAATCACTGCTGCTGCTGATGTTACTGAATCTGGAAATATGCTCCTGCTGAACAGATCACACAGGCTCCAGAAACTGATAATCCAAGTACTACACTGATCTTCTACTGTTAGATTGTAAGAAAGTTACGTTTCAATACTATCTGGAATCCTAAAACTCATTGATATCATAATGAAGACAGTTGGGGGACTATACAATTTGATTTGCATCTTTTAATTGTGAAGTCCGAACAATAAATTCAGAAGAAATTAACTTGGCGCATGATCTAATAAAGATAATCAAATCAGAGATGATTTAATAAAACTAAAGCACACAACTTGGGTACCCAAGAGACTGATACATAATTCATAAAGTTGCCACATTCGGTCATTAGGTCAAATATATTAACTAAGTAGTAAGCTATTCTGAGGACTGGTTATGAAGCTGGGAGATTCAACATGAGCAGGGACCACAGAAAAAGCTTTTTGCCTCATTTCTAGGTGCTACAACTGAATTTTACTGTATAGTTTGTATGACACTGCAGACTAGCCTCAGGACTAAAGTGATGTTTTTTTGTTCACATACTTTCCTACAGACACTCATCCACCTCATGTAGGGCAAGTACAGTGGGCTTTGGGTACTCACAGTAAAAATGCTGAAATCACTACAAGTCCACAGGAGGATGGAATTCCCTTTACAGTTCCCCATTGGAGAGGCTGTGACACAATACTGGCCCACACATTACAACTCCAGAGATAACATTAATCCCTGGGTGCTGCCAGGAGCACGAACTCAACAAAGTTTTCCATGCTATCCACAGAAGAGAGGGGAAAATGAAAAGAAAGAAAATAGAAAAAATTGCCTCCTTTTCCTCATGCACAGGGAAAAGGATGTAGTTACAGAGTATCCAATGCTCTGAACATGATGACATAGAGGTGGCCAGAAGGAGTGACCTATTGAGAAGCTCACTTTTCATCTATTAAAAGTGTGAAAATTAAGCCTGGCTAGAACCACTGATGCTGCTCCACTCCCCTCTCCCAGTACTCAAGGGGCAGAATTTCACCATTCCTTTAAGACTCAGCAGTCCAGAGAGATTCTCACACTTCTGTCCCCAAGACCCCACTAGATTTGTATAGTTGATGATGCCAGAACCAGATGAATTTCTGTGTTGTGCCAGAATGGAAAGTAAGGCTAAAATTCCTCCCATAGCAAGAGTTAGGAAAGGAGACAAGAAAGTTGGAAAGACACAATACAGTGAATCTTTGCAAAAAAAAAAAAAAACAAAACCAAAAACCAGAGGATCAACTGCTTAAAATATTCATCTGACAGTTACAAATTCCCTTTCAACATTTTTTAACGCAAAGAAAAAAAACCTAAATTTCGGGGAGAAAAATTCTTACCAACCTAGAAGGCTCTATCTGCACTCCCAGCACCTGCACCCACGTGTTGGAGAACACGTTTCTCTCTCCCAGAAATAACTCATCCTGCTTCTTAAAACAGATCACCTACATAATCTATGTTGGGCAGTTTGGCAACACAACCATTTTGCCTGTGTAAAAAGAACAACTTGTAAACCTCAGGAAATCAGCCCAAAAGTTTGGGACTCAGAGGCACAAAGAGAATGGGATCACCTTGAGGGAATTTTGAATACATAAGTGAACTATGGAACCTCAACAAGTTTCTGCACTACCAACAGCCTTCTGACTTAGCAACAAATCCAGCTTTATCCCATATAATGCAATTTTATAGCAAGAAGGTGGGTGATGATGGCAAAACTCAACTGGGGGAACCTGCTAATGCAGTCAAAAGACCAGTTCTCAGTTGTACCTAAGTAAGCTACACTTTTTTCTAGTTTTTCTTTTGTTTTTTAATTTGGTAGAAGAAGGAAGGGTGGGTCTCCATCCACATATCTTGGCAGTAAATCACAGGCAAAACACTGCCTAGGTTGATATAATCATGTGATGTGCCTGCACAGGCTCTGTTCAATACAGTCTAACAGAATTTTCAGTGTTAGACACTTTTATGCCACCTCCATTAGCACCAGTGCTGTACTTAATGCCTTGAAAAACCCCAGCTGGTACACTCAGACCACAAGATGTCTGATTATATGAACACATGTCAACGTGGATGCTGACACAGCACTAACAAAACATTGAGCTCCCTAATTTAGTCAAGTTCTAACAGAAATTTCATATGACAAAAATAAGTTTTTCCAGTTACATTTATTTACATCTATTTTATTGTAAAAAAAAAATAGTAATAATATGATCACACCAAACTTCAATCACAGGTGTATTCTTTGCCTATAAATCTGCACACAATGCAGACACCAAGAAACATGTATTAAGCATATGTTCATTACATCATTTCCAGCACTCCACTGATTAAAAAAAGGGTTAATATATATTATAGTGTGGCTGCTGGAACAAACCACATCGACTCTAAAGCCTTACTACAGGCTGAAAGTCAAATTACAGTAGCCCCTTCTGGAATTCTAGCCTATGTGTTTAATGGAAAAGAAAAAGTTGAGCTACAGTGAAATCACATCTCTTATCTGAAATTTATTCTGCATTCATACCCTTTCTTTTAAGATTATGAAAGGAACTGATTCAGTTCTTTTAGTACCTGTTAGAACAGAATTGTTCAAAGAATCCAATTTTCTGTGAATGAAGAACCGTACAGTGAAATTCAGTGTAATGAAAGATGTGACACAGCGTCACCAAAGCCCTTAAATAAATAACCAGAATACTTAAATATTACTTTTTTTTCTCCTCTCAACTGTGTTAAGATATACAAAAAGCTGAAAAGAGATAGCAAGTGATAGAGGAATGGGCTCAAGAAAACAAGCAATTCTCTCCATAATGCAACTTGCATATAGAAGAGGAAGTAATACAATTACTTTAAAAGCTTTTCTTCAGGCACAGTTCATGCTTTCCACTGTACACTCATCAATCACACGACTACTCTCTTGTTTACCCACAGTTTTCAAATCAGTACATCCAAGAATGGATCAGACTCCTATCCAGGAGCATGAGATCAAGGGAAAAAAACCAACTGTTACGTATGTGCCTCTCCAGAAAAAAACCTGACACCTAATACAGTAAGATTTTAAACAAATTTTTGTTATTTTATTTATTTCTTTTTTGCTAAGACTTCCCAGTCAGCATATAGACATTTAAAAGCTCTATCAGTACTTGCTGGACTACTTGTACAATTTTAGCCATGGACAAACCTCACAATGTAGCTCAAATTTCAGATATTACTTTAAACTACTTCTTCTTACAAAAGCAACATGATACAAATGACTGCTTTTCAAATAGAGCAATAATCTTCAGAATGACTAGATTATTAAAGCAGTTGTTACCAAACCTTTAGTATCCATGATGAACTAGTGACATATTTAAAATACAACCATGCCTGGTTGCTCTACTAAACTAGCATTTGTTCAAACCTCAAACACATATTCCTTAGAAGCTATTAAATTATTCCATGTTACACAGTATTAAAATGTTTCCCTTAAAGAAACTTGCTCTAATCATTAAACAAGAGTAAGGAAAATTAATTGAGGCTCAGTTAAGAAACTTTAATGCCCATTCAGGTCAAGAAGTCAGTGGCCAGCACACTGAATTTCAGTCCTCTAAGAAATAATGAAAAACACATCCTTATAATTCCCATGTTCAAACAAACAAACATAGTTTCATGTGCTATATTTAGCTCTTAACAACCTTGAGAAAAACTAATTTTAAAAAAATTAATGTTATTCATCCCAATATAAATAACCTTCTTTCATAAATTGACTGAACTCAACTGGAGCAAATAAAACAGAAAAAAAGAGAACTAGTTCACTGTTTTGCTGAGCTACAGAGGTTTCTTTGGGACTTTGAAGAAAAGCTAAGGGATCTTAGCAGAGGTTTATCTGAGGGCTATTCTAGACTCTCCTAAAATAAAACATTGCCTTTAGAGTGCTGCACAAGTCAAGAAAAACTGGATCAGGTATGTGCAGTCACACCACATGTGGGCC
Organism: Corapipo altera; assembly: GCF_003945725.1. Lineage (NCBI taxonomy): Eukaryota > Metazoa > Chordata > Aves > Passeriformes > Pipridae > Corapipo > Corapipo altera. The sequence goes on from NW_020884914.1 coordinate 4,801,883, forward strand.
AAGATGCTCACACCTTCAAACAAGGCTGCTGGAAAAGTCTCCTGCCCTCAACATGCATTCCTGGCTCCCTGCCCGTGCCATCTGCCTGCACTGGCACAGTGCCACACTCACATTGCTGTGACCCTCTCTGAGTAATATCATGAGGAGATCAGATGAAAAGTCCACTGACAACTACATAGATAACAATATGTCCAAAATCACTCTTTAGAGAATAAACTTACCACGCTTGCAAGATACTTTTCTCACGGGGGGCAAAGTTCCAAGAAAAACAAACAAACCAAAAAAACCACAAAAACAACAAGGTGAATTCAGTAAATATACAAAAACTAGTTTGCAAAGGCCATCTAGAAGTTTTCTAAAAAACTCTTGTTTGGAAAGATTTTTTTTTAGCATCTGCCTTTTCTTTCAAAACACGGAGCTATTAGTTGTGATTTCAGACTACAGAGAAGAAGAAAAGCTAAAGATGATTCAGAAGGGGAAAAGTGGTATGTTCCTCCCTTTCCTTGTAGTGCAGTATTTCCCTAGAAACCACAGCTGAGGACCAGTGTTAGTTTTGAGTCGATGGTACTGGTGGGTTTCTGCCTGGGATACACCAACACCTCTTCTTAACAGCACCTATTACCTCATTTCAGTAGAATTATTGCAAATTTGGTTGCATTTCACACAGCCTTGCCAGTCATTCCTGCAGAAGGAGGAGGATTGTGAGTCTGAGAGCACCACGTGTCCTACATTTGGATGGTTTTGCAGCAGCAGAGCCAGAGCACAGACGCGCACGCCCCGCAGAGTTGTCACTGTGAGATCCTGTCCTTTCCCGGATGGGCTTTCCTGGAAAGTTGTGTAGGCTGACAGACTGCAGATCTGAGCATCAATGCAAAGACTAAAAACCAGCAACCACTTTCCTACTAGAAACTGCTTTAAAAAAAAAAAATAAAAAAAATTCCCAGATAGCTACATGTTCTGAATGCGACTCCTTTCAAAGAAATGTTCTCAAGGACTAGCACGTAGAAGTAAAACTGCAGTTTGGGCAAGTTTTGTTTTAGACACTGTTTTGCTCAGCATACTTATGACTATGCATATCTGAAACTATAGAGAGAAATTTAGAAAAAAAAAACCACAAAAAACCCATAAACTTGGCCGAAAAAATTCAACATATAAATAATCGGTCTACACAAAGACAGCGATTTTCCTTGGGTTCACCTCTATAATGATCAAACCTTACATTTTACCAGGTCTTTATAGAGGTTTCAAAGTGCTCTTAAAACCTCAAATGAAAGGTCACACCACACAGATGGCACAAATTACCACCTCTGGCAGTTACTTTATCTACATTATGTCTTAAAGAAAGACAAAATCACAACATTTAATGTAATGCTATTTTAAAGGTAAAGAGCTTTTAACTTCTACACAATTATCTTGCATACAAACTAAGAACTCAAAATGAATAAAGAAACATTTTTAGTTTTCAAAACTTTAGAAAGCCTGCAATTGTAATTTAGCAGTGTATTGTCTGCCAGCACACCTGTTGCATGTTTGCAATATACTCAAAGAATGTACATTCTCACATCTTTAGACCAATATTTTGTTTAAACTTACTGATATCCAAGTCCATGTTGAACCTGTAAATTCAAAATTTCTGAGCCTTCAGGCAAAAAATTCTAAATCCGAATTTCATTCCTCTAAAAACAAACCTAAATCTCTCAGGAAATATACATCTTATGAAGCCTCTGATATTCCTCAAATTAAAGGTCACATATTACAAACAGCACCCGTTTTGCATCAGGTATGGCTTTATTTCCAAGTGTAAGACTAAAAAGTTTCAATGCAAGTTCAGCATAAAAATCCATATTATATTTTGTTTTCAGGTTAATAACTGGACTTCCTTGTGCCCCAACTACTCACAAATGTCAAATAACTAAATAACACAGTCACAACAGTAGCCCCAAACCCAATAAAGAATAAAGTAGCCTTTCTTGCCTGTCAGAGGCCCCCATTTTCTATTCTGAGCAGGCAAGCTGAAAGCACTGCTCTTCTGTCATTCCCTGACAGTTATAGACTAGCTCTGCACCTTATTAAAGATTAAGGTTTGCCCAGGCATTCTCTTTTGGCCATCTCCTGTCTGCAGCCCAGCATTTATTACAGGGGAGCTGCACATTAGCACCACACGTTCTGCTTTGAAAGAACACCCCACCTGCAAATGAGGCTGCAGAACCAAATGTCACCAAGAAATTCAGAAGGCACTCCGTGAAAAAACCCACAATATTTCACCTAATTTAGTCATTCTAGATAACCATATCTTTCGGGTTATATACACAAGTGGTTTCTCTCGTTTAGGTTATTTTTTGTGGGTTCTAAAAAATAGACTAAAACTAGTAACAGGTTGCCTTTTTGTGATGAAAAGGAGGGGGTTTTTTGTTTGTTTGTTAAAAAAATTATGAACACAATTATGCAAGAGTTATATAAGGCTCCATTGGGTGTAAACATTTGTTACCTGGTTCTGGTCTGATGCAACAGCACAAATTCAGCGAGCTGAGCTACTGCATAAGAAATATCACCCACTGGGGGATTTCCATAGAACACCATGTCCCAGAGTATTTAGCAAAGAACATTATGAACCATCAACGTTTCTTAGAGGCCATAACAAGCAATCATCACCCAATTTTTACCCAAAAGCATTAGAAAGGCTACATGACTCCATGGAACATTTAACAATGTTGTCAGGGCCACAATTTGACAAGATGCTTTATAAGATCAGCATTTTTAGGAGCACTAATAGTTAGTTCTCAACTGACACCCTAAAAATATTCATTGAATATCATCATACATTTCCAGTATGATATTCCATCATACATTTCCATTTTACACTTCCTCTAACTTTTGAAGACATTTATTGACTGTTGGACTCCCCGTGTACACAACCAGCCCCGGGGGGATGTGAGGGTACAGTCACAAGCCAGTTTTCCAAGAAGGAAGATACATCAAGGGCTCTTGATTTTCAACAGGTTCCAGGGTTTAGGACCAGCAATGCCTGAGGAACCCTGTGGCCCTCCAGTTCCACCCACTGGGAGCACTGCAGGGCACTGGTCTAAGTGTCACACAGTGTTTGTCGTGGTGGAAAAGGACCCAAACAGTTATGGGTCACACTTCTAAACTGGTCATGACACAGTGAACATGGTCTGTCAGGCTATTAAGATATAAATTACAACACTGAGATTCTATCTGCTTAATTATTTACTGCTCACCACGATAAACATGCTGAAATGTTAGTAATGTCCCAGGAACATGGGAAGTTCATTTTTTATAGGATATATACCAACAGAGATTCAAGAGATTTCCTTCAAAGTGCATAACTCTCATCAGAACATTTTTCCATTGCACTTTTCCTCAGAAAAAAAGTAAATCAATAGAGGCCTTTCCCAGCTAACACTGTGGTGCAGGTTTCCAGTAAAGCATCTCACAACACAGTATTCAAGCCAATTAAAGGTTACACTGCAAAAATAACTGGTGACTGTGGCATCCTGGGGTGGGATGGAAGGAAGTTAAACAGAGGAAGAAAAGCAAAGGGAAGGAGAAGAATATTCCACAGTTCTAAAACAATTATTTGCTATTGATGTAGAAATATCATTATTCTCAGTACAAGTCAAAATGCATTAGCATTCCATCTGCCAATGCTGCAGCAACCATTTTTCTCCATTTCTGTTTGACCTCAAGCCTTTTATGCATAAATGTCAGGGCTCTTTACAATTAATCATGTCTACCACAGACTAATTGTGGACAACAGTAGTGCAATTAACACAAATTTGCTTCAAATATTCATGAACATTCAAAAAGCATTCATTGACACAAGTGTTAGTTACCTAACCACAAAAAACTGACAATTCTTTTCTCTCTTCCAGCAGCCTCTGCATTAGGAAGCTGAACACACCACCAAGGGTGATAGCAAAATTGGAAAAAATTCTACCAACTCTTCAAATTCAGTGTGACTACAAATACATACTGGGAGAAAACAAGTGAAATAACAAATATGAAAGCTAGTCCTCTTTTAACTCTAAGAGGAGGGTAAAGCAGTGAACAGAAAACCACTGAAACTCCTGTTGTGTAATAAAAAAATGATAATTCACAATTCTACTGCAATGTAATTTTAAAATAAATAAATAAACAATAAGTATTAGTATCTCTAAACCTGATTTAAAGAAAAAAAAATTTAAAAAAAGGCTTGAAAAATTAAGAAAATTAAAACTGTGCTTGTCTTGATTAATTCTCAATACTATGCCTGGTACTGTGTTAGTATCTCACCAAGGAACTAATGGCAAAAGTCTTCTTAAGCACAGAAAGCTGTTTCTAAGGCCTGACCTAAACACAGTAGATGTAGATGACATTTTTTTATTTTTTAATACATACTTTACATTAAAGAATTTCTTGGACAGTTGTGCTATTTCTAATCAGGCCCCATGGCAAATATTCACCAACCCTCACAGGAATAAACTATTCTCACTTCAAACAATTGTTACAGTTTGAATCCAATTGACTCTAGACAAAAGTACTGAGATAATCAGCATATTAAAGCCAACACTATAACCATATGTTAATTATGTAAATGATTCATTTTAATCAGCTAGAACCATGTAAAGAGTTACAAGGAATGCAAATGTAGGGAGTTATTAAAAATCTCATTATTATTCATCTTGGTTCCATGCGTGAATGTATCCATCCAAACAGATGAATTAATAGTTAGATGAAAGATGAAAGAGCTGGAGGGGAAGTCTGTGGGAAACCATCTGTCTTGCTTTGTATCCCTCCCAGGCTTCAACTGTACTGCAATAGCTACATGGAGAACAACCCCAGAGAAGAGACAGGGACTGTCTCCACAGCCCCTCAACCAGTAGGCAATGCTTCCACAAAAAAAAAGAAAAAAAAAAAAAAAGGAATAAAAATCACAACTCACACCCATTCCCAAATTAGTCCAGGACGTGGAAATGGAAACCTGAATAATAAGTTCAGATGAACTGCTGCAGGAACAAGGTTCTGTGCTGACTACAAATACACAGCAAATAGTGATTTATGCACAAGTTGTGCAGTGTTTTAAAGACTGATCTAAAGAAAGCCCTTTTACAATTTTCATTTAGATGCTAAAAGACAATCAGGAGCTGCTGTGATGGGGACCTGTATTAGTAACTAAACTGGTTCTCTTAACTTCAGCAGAAACCCTGTATGGGGGAAATACAGAAATCCTTTCAGCAATACTACAGGACTCCACATCTTGTCTAGTTCTTCCAAGGAATGTGGGGGAATTGGAATGAATTAACTCTTATTCCTCTAAGGGCTATTTTTCATTTATCCCATTCTCCCAGTTTCCTGTGCAAAGAAAATGAATTCTACACAACAATCATTTGTATGAGGAAAAATAAGGCCCAAATGCCACGTGCATTCCTGATTGTGCCACGATTTTGTCACCCCTCTAGAAACAGTGCAGCACCACGTGGTTGTGTGAGGAAATCAGGATTAGCTACAAAGGTGCTGTTTAAAGACACACAAGGACTAGGAGGGTTGGTATGCTGTAAGAATATAGTAGGGGAAATCCACCCTGCAATTCTTCATAAATCTTCAATAGCATTTTATTTAAAATTAAAGACACAACTTGTTTTTAAAATCCCTGGTTAAAACCAGCCCCCACTGCTCTGCAGAAGAACCCCAAACTCCCTAAACAAAACACATGAAAAATACGATTCCAGTGGTTAGTTCATTACAACACAGGAAAATATGTGCTTTCCCAAGAAATTATTTTCAGTCCATTAGAAAGAGTTAACAGAAATAATTTTGGAAATATGTTTGTCAGTTTTCAGAAGCTTTATAAAAAGCTTTGTTCTTCATACTCTAATTCTTTCATGTTTTCCTGCCTGATGTCTCCTAATGCAGTTTCACTGGAATCATTCTATTTTTGATCTTTAATCCTTTTATATGTTTTTTCTTTGCTTACTCTTGCATGCCTTTGTAGTTTATGTAATTGGGTCTTTGCACCATTTTAGCAGGGTTTAGCACTGCGCAGCTTGTCAAATTTAAGTAGAAGTGAGAATAATCTATCACTGCTATAATAAATAAGCGAGTAGATTCACATATCACTGACCTAAAGTCAATGTTTGCCACAAAATATTGTGAACTGCAATTCCCCTCATTCTGCTGGTGAGGTTTTTATAAATTTTGTAATCCAGAAACAAATGCAACTACACAGAAAGTACTTCAGATCCCTAAAAGTTTATTAAACACGGCTACACACGTGCAGTGAAACAAGACTTCATTAATTTCTTCTTGAAGTGCTCGTGTAAATTCAACTTATGGAAAAGTGTTTGACAGCTTTGCAACTATTGACTGACATTCTTCAGCAAAGCTTCACTGAGTACAGAGTGTGATTTAAGCACACCCTGGTGATAATAAACGGAGCAAGTGAAAAAAGGAGCATGTCTACACCAACTGAAATGAAGAGAATTTTGGTAATGGTAATTTTTAAGCACCTACCAAACCTTTTCTAGTGTTAAAAACACTGTAAACTCTACCTTACTGAGAAATTCCAGTATAATCTTCAAGTATTTTATTATCTTTAAAAGCAGATATTGACATTTCATAGAAATGCTCATACAAAACAGCTCATAATCTAGACACCATAAGTTTAAAAAAACCCAGTGTTGTATTACCACTATCCAGAGTATTTAAAACTACACCTGTCCTTTTCACAAGTCTCCCAAAGAACATCACTATTGCATTTTAATTTTATAATATATGTGGCTACCTCAAAATCTGTTCCTGAAAGAATGAAATGAGCTGTGAGAAGTTTCATGACATGAAAATACATGATCCACATTAGGTTACAAGAGAAACAGATTTCTCCTCACATAGTCCAGACAGAAATCTTCCTCATATCATTAAATACACATGTATCCTTACACATATGCTTGAGATAAAATACAAAACATATTAAGCAAACTAAAAGGAGTTTCCAGTCTTATACTTGTGATTTTGTCCGCATTACAAGGATCGCTTCCTATTTATGCAGGCATTGATGCATAAACCAGAGCAGAGAGGGAATGGCAAATCACAGTGGAAAAAAGAAACAGCAGGGAAATTATATTGATGGAATCACAGAGTGGTTTGGGTTGGAAGGGACCTTAAAACTCATTTCATTCCAACTCCCCTGCCATGGGCAGGGACATCACTCACCTACTCAGAGCCCCCTCCAGTCTGGCCTTGAACACTTGCAGGGATGAGGAGTCCACAGTGTCTCTGGGCAACCTGTGCCACGGCCTCATATCCTTATTGCAGATAATTTCTTCCTAATATCTAATCCAAACCTGTCCTCCTTTATCTTAAGGCCATTAATATGATAAGAGTTTTAATTCGCTATCATCCTCTTTATCATTATGAACCTGAAGCAGAAAAAAACATAGCCTTATTGTTACAGTCCCCTCTATTCTTCTACGAAATAAATGGAAAATTATATATAAACTCTTTAAATGTTTCTTTAACAGACGTTCTTGTACCTGTATTTTGTGTCTGGGAGTGAGTCAAAAGGCACTCTTTCATCTTTACACATTTCTTGCCACATGTGACCCTTCACAAGCTCTCCCCAGGGATGGTAAGAGCTGACAAAGCTCTCATTCTTCTCTGAAATGACACAGTAAATTCTACAAGAACAAGACATGGCAATGGTCATCTGGAGGCCTCCAAGAAGGGCTGTGAGCTTCCACCACACTTCCATCCCTCACTAACTCTGATTTTCTAACAGGTTTATTTCTGCTGCACACACCTCAGCACATCAACACTCCTGCAAAGAACTAAGGGAAAAAAGCAAGAGGTTTTTTTCCAGGGCAAGAAGATTCCTTAAACCAGAAATGTGGTACATAGGAGGGCTTTTTTGAGACACTTTATACACAGTGATACAAATAAAAAGTGGTAAATAAATCCCACTTTGCTAAGGCTCATTTATTTTGCTTTACTTCTCTGTGTGCCTTCATCTCTCTGCTTTTCCATGACCACTTATCTGCCTTTTCCTGATCACAGACTGTTCTTGATCTGAGCCTCAGAGTTTCAGATCCCATCATCAATATTAACACTAGGAGAGAACTTGAGAAAATGTGAGTACTAGGATCCCAGTCCAGGAAGGTACTTCAGTATGTGCTTTACTGTAATTTCAGTGCCTTCTTGAACAGGAGTGTTGCTAAACACATGTCAAAATGCCTTCTCTACTGGAGGCTGCCAAATGAAATATGGATTAATTACAAATTTGTAACGTGTGACTTTGGAAGACTGTGGCTTTAAAAGAACTGAAGAATATATGTATTTATACAGTATATTTTGTCAGTTATCTTCTGATAACAAATTTAAAAAAAGAGAAAAGATACATATAAGACAGTAATTCCCTACAGTACAGTGATGATTATTGAGGAAAAATTAAGGTCAGGTAAGACAAGGGTGGCCCAAGTGCATTTTGTTCACTGTTTTGCCTTTAGTGTAATCAGTTATCCCTACCAATAACATATCAAGATCACTACCCACTGTGTTGAGGTTATAGAAAGTATCATGTTTTTCTTGTACATAAATAGTCTGTGGCTTTCTGCTGTGATTTCTGTAATGGTGTCCCCTCAAACTGTGGGTGTGACACAACATATTAGTGCAACAAGCCACCCTTGTGCACTGCAAGAGTTAAACATGTCCCACATTAATGCAAAGGTCATACAGTACAATGAGGTTTCTTCACCCCATTTCTGTATTAATGGGGACTGGGGCATTGTTACACGAATGGTAATAAATGTATCCAGGTGGAAGGATGGGATGTCCTGCTTTTGGACATCCAGAGGCACAGGATGCTCTGTCAGTGCTTTGCCAAAGCCATGCCCAGAAACTGATACTGCCACAAGTACAGCAGCACCTCAAAATTAAGCCTCAGCTGAGCTGCTGATGAAGGAGGGATATGCAAAACTCAGTTAAGAACTAGCCTGTGCTTTAAATGGTTTTCCTCCTACTTCACAAAATTTGACAGCCAAAAACAGCAGACAAGGCCTCAGAGTGCTGATTATTTAAATAGATTACTTTACAAATGTCACTCTTTGCAAACACACAGGCAACATGATTGCTGTTTCTTTCAGCACTGTATCAGAAATAGACTCAATAAATGGGATGTTTAAAAAAATCCAAACATTTATGAATCGCTTGAACCTACTGTACTGTGTCTTGTTTACTGCTGCTCTAGGAAGCTTTTCCTAAAATAACGTGTTAAATCTCAGAGGGATTATCCTGAAATGAAATTTTTAATAACAGCAAAATAAACTCATCCTTCACAGTGCTCTGTGTCTCATGACTTACTGTTAACTCTCAGCTCTCCTCCCTGTTGTACATCTGTGTCTACCAGTAAAATTTTATTATCACCTGCTCCAATTTCAGGTATCTGAAGGAAAGTTTTGCTTTATACATTATACTATGTTCTTAAGAAAAGAAATTACAAACCTAAATTCTGCACATCCAGAAGTCTTATCCATACTGTTTCACAATTCCAGAAGGGAAGACTGAAGGAATGAGGATTGCACTACCACAACAAGAGAAGGTTGAGATTGACATCACTATCTTGAAGCAGAAAATGGTTCACTCTGAAAAGGGTGGAAATAGTGCATTGCCCATGCCCACTCTGCATGAAACCACAGTGGGAGGTCAAATGACAAAATAAAATATTTTTAACTCGGACACTGGGGAAAAGAAACCCCTCCAGTGCAAGTGTAAAATGCCTGAAGAGGTTAGAGAGTCCCTGCGGTTCAAGATCTTAAGAACGGGCCCAACAAATGTCTGTTGGGACTGATACAGGCAAAACTGATCTTGCTTTCAGGAAGAGAAGTAGATTATGGGATTCCACAAGGTTCCTTGCTTCCCTATTTTCCTCCATGCCTATGACACACATCTCTTTTAGGAGGTGGTACACTCCAAGAGGGTATTTTGCATTTTCAATCTTAGGAACACAAAGCACGGCAGGAACCAGTGGCCAGAAGCAGAAATAAGGAGAAACAGAGCCCTGCAGTGTCCAAACTGCAAGGGGAATTAAACACACACACAGTTCATCGGGTAGAAGGGAAACTGAAGCAACTAAAAATTACTTGTTTTAAACACCCAAGATTAAATATCTTCCAAAAGGTCTGCTTTGAGCCAGCCTCCAAGAGAAATTCTGTAGCATGTACTTTCAAGAGGACAGGCTGAATTATCATAATGATCCTTCCTGGCTTGAACATCTTCGAATCTGTGAATTGGAAATTGCTCTTCACAGCAAGAAAATTTTCTTGTATGAATGTATACATTCACTTATTAATATGGAAATAAAAATAAAATAGAAACCAAGACCACAAAGAAACCCCCAAAATCTAGGTTTTGTTACATTAGATAAATGGTTTTTGTTAAAGAGTGTGCAATCAATTTTTAACAAAAATGTTCTGTCCTGAGACAGAGAGAGAAAAAGAAACATATCATATTCAATTTGGTTTTTCTATTTCTGCAGTGGGTAATATATAATCAAAGTCTCCTGTCCTGTTAGAGCACAAAAACTAACTATTAACCACAGCCACAAAGTATGCACATTGGTTTTTTTTTTTCCCAACAAGGCATGGCGTGTAATTAACACTAAGTGCTTGATCTTATTCTTGAATCACAACTTATTTAACAAACAAAACTAATAAATTTGACTTATTTTACAACTTTCATCCTCCCCTCCAAGGAAACACACAGCTTAAGCAGAGTTATGCACACATACAGAAAAACAAAGTGGTAAATGTAACAAATATCATCAATGGTATCAGGGTACAGTATATCCACAAGTTAATTCTTTAGCTTTAGTCATTTAGAGAGTACATTTCAGAGCCACCTCAGGAGTGAATAGGCATCATTCTCAAGAAATAATTCCACAAAGACTTTAAGTGCTTGCTAGTTTGCAGCGTTCCCTAAAAATGCATCTTGGATCTGTTTGGGAAGGTGTCTGATTCTCACCTCACCACCTATTTCTGTGATCTGGAGGCCATATCATACATTTTTTTTTGGCAAAGTAATGGGTGAATGGTGACAAGAAGGTAATTTTAATTAATAAAATTCCAAAAGGTTATGCTGTTTAGTAACAGAGAAGTGTTCTAAATCACATAACAAAAGAAAAGATTTCTAAAGCAACATGGTGAGAGAAGCAGTAGAGGTACATAAAACATCCAAAGTAAAAACTGTGTATTAGAAAAACAGTCTTCAGAATGGTATACAGGAAAATGGGACACTGGAAAGATTACTTGCTATGTCAGAAAAGAAGGACTCAGAAAGAAGCAAATAAAATTATGAAATATGGGCTTAAATAATTACATAGTCTGGCTCTGACCCAAAACTACTTTTAAGTATTTCAGGTACCTCATTCTGACTTCTTGAACTCAGTGGATGAAAGTCTCTACTGAATATTCAACTAACAAACTGAAAATGTAAACCAGAAATTATCATCCTGTCTATCCAGAAGCAAATGTTACACATTTATTAATATTTTCAAATAATCTCTCCCATGCTAAATAAGATTCCAAGAATCACAAGACTACCTCTTCCCTTCTTGATTGTCCATTTCTTATTGGAACCAAGAGAATAAAACTACATTTCTCAGCCTTTTGCTATTATTATGTTGGACAAAGGTTTTTATTAAAAACTAAATTAGTTTGGTTGTGCATAAACCAACCAATAATAATGCAAACGATAATTTTGCAACCAGATACCTTAAACCAGGAACACACCAACCTCAAGATGACCACAGAACAGCATATAAAAATTATATTTCAGACATTTAAACAAGAAAATGCTTCTTGGAGACAAGCACCAAAAATAGACACATTGCCATCACATGAGTTAACACTCAGAATAATTTCGAGGCACATATAAAGGCCATATGCTGTCCAACAAGGTTCTAGGCACTCCTCAGAAGTCCACCAGCTCCAGAGGACTAACAAAGGTATTTAAGAGATTCTATGTCACAGGAACAAAGCATGTTTTCCAGAAAAAAAAAAAAAAAGAATAGTCCCACTTTTTTGCCTTATGAAATACAGGGAACTGTGTCCCATCATCTGCACATGAGACTCAGGACAGGTTTCACCCTCTTTCTGACAAGAGTAAAAATAACGTGAGATACTAAATTCAATTTATATCCAGCTGAAGAGGAAGTTAAAGACACTACATGGAGAGCTAAGGCCAGAGAAAAATAGGAAAGCAATATTTGCAGGTTTGTGTCTTATTAAAGGAAAATAAGATGAATAACAATCAGGTTTGTTTTAGAATTCTCTTGCACATTTCAGTGAGAAGATTTACTGACTGCCCAGAACTTACAGACTCTGTTTACAGACCTGGCACAGAGCTTTTTACATTATTAAAAGACAGGCATTAGACAACAGAAGAGCAAGGTCTGTCTTGCATTTCTGTCCCCCCTCCCTACCACGGAAAAAAAAAAAAAACAAGGCAAAGGAAGACTGATATGAAATACCCACTGACATTTTTAGGTCAATACACTTTCACAGAGCCTGTATAATATTCTGATACAACAAAAATAGTCAATCACTGCAATTTTCTGCCAGGAAAGCATGCTTTCCCAGAATGGCCAACTATAATGTGTTCAATTACAATACAAATCACAAAATATAAGAGCATTTGGTTCTCAGCATTTTTTTCAACAGTAGATGCTATCACATCACTGGAAATGACAAATTCCACTCTCTGCATAAACATTTTATCCATGATTTCAAAAGCCTGCAGTGCCTTCCTCCCTTCACTACCAGTATGCCTCTGAAATCAAAAAGTACCTCACATTTCAGACATAATATGCAAAAAATATATCCCTGTAGTCATCACGAAGAGTTGCCATCATAAAGCTGATTACAGTGACAATTACACAGAATGTGGAACATTACAAGGCATAATATCACGAGCTTTTTAAGTCAGTTGGCAACATTACACCAAATGCCTCTCAAAAATCAGATTTCAAGCATTAGCATCCTTGAAATGCATAGAAAATTTGCTCATGGATTGAAATTGTCTCTTAAAGATATAGTTGTATATAGCATAGCTGTGCCTTAAAGACACAGAGCAGTGCATGGGGCACAGGTTGAGCTGTCACTCAGGTCTCCTGTGCCTTTTACACAGTGACTCTCAAAAATCTACTGCAGATGAAAGTTCATATAAACTTCCTTCTTTCCAAACCTGTGCTTCCCTGTTGGGAACATATTCAGGAAACTTGGCTTACAGTACAGGATGTATATACTGGGCTTAATTGTGCCTAACAATCATCTTGGCCAGCGGAAGGCACTTTCAGATGGGAAATGTGTATGAACATCTGTTACACTTCCCTGTGCCTGATTTTAACTGTTCCTTCATGGAGGAAGGCATAAAAACGAAACCATTCACTCCTGCAGTAAAAAGACCATCTACTCCCTCCAATCCACCGCAGTGTGTCACCTAAAAATGGGACTTGGAGAATCTCATCCCGCGACGGATGGATTTCATTTCCTGTACCAGCAGTGTTCAAAAGGCTCGAGTGGGCTTTAACAACTTCTGCCTCCAAAATAAGTCACCCCAGGAGCCAGGGAAGGCAGTTTCCCAGCACACACTGACCAGTGCTATAATGAAACCAATCCATCTGTTTCCTTTTCCTACGGGACAATCAGTTCTGAAAAATTTCTTGGAGCCATCAACAGTTTCAGGTAACCTTAAGAAGCGTTCAGAAATAAGCCCTTTCACACAGTACTTGCCTTCATTTTATATTTAAGATTCTGAATGAATAAACAAACATGGAACTACAGCGAGTGATTTCTGCAAGTGCACAATTTTCTAAAATGAAAGGGAAACATCAGAATGGAGTTGATGAGGGAATCAAGTAGGAGGAGCAATTTGCCAAAGACTGGCTGGTCTTTTAAGAACTGGGCCTAACCCCAGCTGCTGTGTTCCAGGTTAACCTTAAATCCTCTTGTGTCTGGGTGGTAAAAGGTGAGAGGGAGATTTATGTTTTAAACGGAAAGAGAAGACAAAGACAACATGGAAGGTGGATTTTTAAGAGTTGGTCACATACAGGTTAAGAGAGTTTCAAGATTTCAAGTTCTCTTTATCCTGGTTTTAAACACTACAAGGCCAAAAAAGAGAGTAGAGGGAAAAAAAAAAAGGTAGTGCCTCCTGTCTGGATACAAGATTTTAAAAAAAGTAATAATTAAAAGCGTAATTTCTTCCTCTGTTCCAGAAGGAGGACTGCTCCAATTGCATTTAATTTCCCTCAGTGAAAGGAAAGCTTGTGCTGTTTTCCATGTTCAACTCAGAACAGACTCTTGCGTGACTTGTCACAACAGAACACGTTAGATTGTTCATTCTCCTTGTTCCATCTCAGGACAAGGTAGAAAAGATTGCTGCACTTCTGAAAGGAACATTCCCTGGAAGGAGATGAAGCAGTGAACCCACACTCTGCAGCATGGACCTCCAGAGACAGTTTTCCAATACAGGACAGTCCCCAGGTACCACCGACTTCTAAACCCCTTCATAGTAATTAGTTGCTACAAAAGCATAAGAAAATACAAATTATTTCAGATTCTGAGGATTAGACCTTCTCAAGTATGGCCCAGCCTGTATAGAATCAAATTTTTGAGATTCTGTTAATGATCCTCATGACTTTATTAAGAATTTGAATTTTCTATTTTGTATACAAATAATCAGCATCCTCTTCCATTCTGTTTTATTCTGTTATTCTAATAGCTCTAAATACTTGAAATGAAAGTATTTTCATTCTAACAGGGCATTGGAATACAATTGCAGAGGTTTACTTTTTCTCTGTACCTCAGATGTTAGCAAGATCAAATTTTTTTAAAAAATTTTATTCAAATAATGTTTTTCAGAACAAATCCAAGTCAAAGAGAAAGAAAAACTAGCAAAAATAGAATAGGCTGTTCTGTATTTCTCAAAATATTAAAAATGTATCTCTATTATCTTTTTTTGCACAGGTAAGATCTAATACTTTAGAGAACAAATAAAAAGATACTGAAAAGTTGGTCCAACACCAAACCCACTCTCACAAAAATAAGATAAACCCAAACCCTGCGCACATAAAAATATCCAACACTTAGGGAATAAGGAACCATTTTGCATAGAGCATAAAAACCTTCAAACTTTTTCAGAAATCTGAAGCAGGTCCTGTTTTATATGCCCGGTTCAGCACCCAGCTGAGCTGAGCCCCATTCCCTGAGCTGAGCCCCATTCCCCGGGCTGAGCCCCATTCCCCGAGCCGAGCCCCATTCCCTGAGCCCCATTCCCCGAGCTGAGCCCCATTCCCCGAGATGAGCCCCATTCCCTGAGCCCCATTCCCCGAGATGAGCCCCATTCCCCGAACTGAGCCCCATTCCCCGAACTGAGCCCCATTCCCCGAGATGAGCCCCATTCCCCGAGCCGAGCCCCATTCCCTGGGCTGACCCCCATTCCCAGAGCTGAGCCCCATTCCCTGGGCCGAGCCCCATTCCCTGGGCTGAGCCCCATTCCCCGAGCTGAGCCCCATTCCCCGGGCTGAGCCCCATTCCCTGGGCTGCACTGCCAGGGAAAAGTCATCCCTGGGGAGTGAGGAAGGACTTCTCAGGTTTGCTAATTCACTGAAGTCAGCATCCCTCTGAGGCTAGTGGGGAAATGAAGAATGACTCACTCTGTATTATTACCTACAGGATCATTCACAAATGCAGGAAGAACCTGCTTTCCCTCACCTCCAGTCACCTTTTATCTCTCAGCTAAATGTCATCTTTCTTGCTTTTAACCAACTACATGGTTATAGCTTTTAAAAAGCCTGATGGTGGGGTTTTTTAAACCTGCTATTACTCTCTCTGGAATACTCACCCATGCTTAGGTTGTGATTTAATACAGTTCTAAGATTTTCTCGAGAATGGAAATAAAATGTTTGGAAATTCCCTTTTTTTCCTCTGTTTGGGTTTCAAATGTCAACATGATTTGTGCTCAGAGTGTTTGAAACATGCTTATATTCAGTCCCACTGTCAGGGAAAATAAAGACAGCTGATGTGTACCTGCACAGTTGCTGGTAACTCTCAGAGAAACCCATGTATTTGCATTTTGGCAGGCACACTCTTGCCTGGGGTGGATGTTTTGAAGCTTAAATGTCTAAGATGGCTGGAGATGAATTTGATTGAATTTGCTATATATTAAAATGGTATAAAGAAAACAAGGTGCCATAAACATTTCTCATAGTAAACCAATATAGTAACAACCCACCATTTTCTCCTCCACGATATTTAAATGCTACTAATTAGCATTATTACAGGAGGGCAGTACACGCTTTTGAAATAATATGGCAAAGGACAGAGACATAACAAAAGTGCATTTCCAGCTCTATAAGAGGAAAAAGCCTTGGGATAATAAAGCACCTCATCATACTTTTAATCTCTCGGAATTAAAAAAAAAAATCAATAAAAAAATCAGCATAGTTCAGATCAGTTCAGTGCTTTGAGTACTTTTAGCTTTATTTTAATAAGGAATAAGTTGCTTTTACAGAAGGATATTTTCCAATACTGTCTGAATAACATTTCAGTGAAATGTGCCATGTTTTATTTAATTCAAAGCCTCAAATAAAATCTTAAAAGGCAGACTAGGAACCCTTCTGACTCTTGAATATACAGGCAAGAGACTTTTTCTTTCTTCTCAGCTTGATCAGCAATAAAACAGCATGCAGATTAAAAAAAAAAAATTACATTCTTTACTGATTTAATAAACTCATCAGAATTAGAAGATTAAGTCATCCTCCAAGCCATCTAACTCATGGAACTCTGGCCACTAGAGAAAGAAAAGGAACCAGGATATCAGAATTTACCCTAATCTACAATAACCTGAATCTTGTGGAACACAGTTAGAAGCTCTGACACCTAAAATTTACCTGGATCGATTTCCTATTATCTATTTACAGTGTTCATGATCTGTCACTACATGTAAAAATACCCCCGATTTTTTCAAATTATCTGTGAACCCTTTGGATGCTCATAAATTTAAGCCAGCTGTGATACCTGGCTGGCAAATATCTGCCAGGTGTGGTTCCATCACTCTTAGTGCAGTTCAAATGCAGTTCAAACCCAACTACTTCAGATGGAAGTATTTATATCTGAAATTACGAGGTCCTCACTATATTTTTTTTCCACACCCTGATCTACTGAAACAGACATTTTGTATGTTTTTACAACACCCTGTTTGAAACCAGGTCTGAGCAAACAGTTACCTGCACACCCCAGTTAAAAAAAGCAAGCAAGCAGACAGGCCAAAAGATGTATTTTAACTGGGTTTCTAATGTTAGCTCATGCAACACAGGATAATTTTTCAGAGGGTAAATAGGTGAAATATTCAAGCCAACTCCATTAAAATGATTGTTCTATATTTAGATGTACAAGCATATTTTTATATCAGTCGTGAATCATTCCAATGAAAGCAAAAGAACTTCAAAGTTGTATCTCCTGTCATAATCTGGCCATCAGAACTTTTATTACTGATGATTATGCATGAGTCAGAAAAGAAAAAAAAAAGTCAGCTGAAATTCCAGATCCTCAGAAACAGTCCTATCAGCTCACTGGCTTCTAGCTGGGGAAGCCAAATTAAACAATCTGCCCTTACAGAGAATCCAAATTTTAAAGGCTTTCTCTTATTTACAGGATGAACAAATAAACAGAATTTACCCTAATGAAGGTTATTTTATCTGTGGAAATTATTGTGTTCATGCAAATTCAAATAACCTTGTATTTATTCCACTTAAAAACCTCTGCAAAAGCTGCAGTCAAAAAATTACCCAGTTCTTCCCATACTGAAACACTCCACTGAAGTGTATTCTCCAACACACAAAGTATTGACCGTAATTATAGATCATCATTTCTGGAATTCACTAATACTGGTATTACATGCAAAAGTGGAAAAGGAAAAAAATTCTGTCTGTTGGGTGTCAGATGAAATATTTTGCCTTTTTTTTTGCTGAACTCAGAAAGAAAAAAAAAAAAACAACCCTGACTCTAAGACAACATTGACCCAGCTGACAGAACAAGAGGTAATGCAGTGTTGCCTGACTCATCCAAATTATGTCACCCTCTAATTTCTGAAACAAAGGCTAGTGAGACAAAATTAGATGGGAGGCCACAATAGCCACTTGTTTCTTAGGTGAACTAAAAGGATTTACATAGGCTATCCTTCTTACTAAAATTGACTTTTTGTTCAGTGGGAAAGACATTCCATGTCATTGCCCCTCCCTCTTGCTCCTGTAGGTTCACTCACCGGGTATTTTATGATATCTCTGCACTTATTGGCAAGAAACAAAGGCAGGTTAAAAGAAAAACTCTTGCAGCATCAATAACCAAATAGTTTCAAGCTGTCTGCAGCCTCTTGATCAGGTGACAGGTTTCACCAGTGTGGCATCTTGGCTCCACTGCTTGATCCATGTATCAGAAGGAAAAACAATTAAATCTGCAGTGGTATGGAACAGATCACCTGGAGTGCCATCCTGAGGCACACACAGGACAGTGAAGCAGTCAGGCCCAGCCAACATCGGGTTAAGAAAGGCATGTCCTATGTGACTGACCCTGGGTGACCTCCTTAATGGATGAGGGCAAGGTTGTGGATCTCTGCCTAGACTTCAGAAAAGCCTTTGACACGGTTTCCCACAGCATTCCCCTGGAGGAACTGGATGCTCATTGCTTGGATGGGTGTGCTCTTCACTGGGTAACAAACTGGCTGGACGAGTGGGCCCAGAGGGTGGTGGTGCCTGGAGCTCCATCCAGCTGGGGATGCTCCCAGGTGGAATTCTCCAGGGCTCAGTACTGGGTTCAGCTCTGTCTGACATCATTATCCATGATCTGGACAAGGGGATCAAATGCACCCTCAGGAAGTCTGTGGATGACTGAGTAGGGTGGGAATGTCCACCTGCTGGAGGGCAGGAAGGCTCTGCAGAGGGATCTGGACAGGCTGGATCAATGGGTCGAGGCCACTGTATGAGGTCAAGTGCTGGGTTGGGTCACAACCACCCCCTGCAGCTCCAGGCTGGGGCAGAGTGGCTGCAGTGAAAGGACTTGGGGGTGCCGGTGACAGTGGCTGAACATGAGCCCAAAGTGTGCCCAGGGGGGCAAGAGGCCAATGGCACCTGGCTTGGATCAGAAATAGTGTGGCCACAGGACCAGGGCAGTGACTGTCCCCTGTGCTGGGCACTGCTGAGGCATCTTCAATCCTGGGAGCAGCTTTGGGCCCCTCACGACAAGAAAGACATTGAGGGGCTGGATCATGTCCAGAGAGGGGCAATGGAGCTGGGGAAGGGTCTGGAGCACAAGTGTGATGAGGAGCAGCTGGGGGGGCTCCACCTGGAGAAAAGGAGGCTGAGGGCAGACCTTCCCTCTCTCTACAAACGCCTGAGAGGAGGTTGGAGCCAGGTGGGGGTCAGACTCTGCTCTAGAGTAACAAGACAAGAGGAAATGGCCTCAAGTTGCACCAAGGGAGACTCAAATTGGAAGTGGTTGTCAGGCATTGGAAGAGGCTGCCCAGGGAAACGGTTGAGTCATCATCCCTGGAGGTATTTAAAAAGGGTAAATTAAAAATTAAGCATAGATGTGGCACTTAAGGACATGAATTAATGGTGGACTTGGTAGTGCTGGGTTAAGAGTCAGACTTGATGATCTTAAAGCTCTTTTCCAAGAAACGAGTCTATGATTCCATGATTTCCAGAGATTTAAACATTGCTTACAAAAATCTTCATTTATCAAAGTAACACAGACTACATTCATCACTAATACCACCACTTTACATCTGTTAAAGGCTCTTCTGATACAGAAGGGAGAAAACACTTAGCAAGTCTCAGGCAGAGAAGAAATGTTAGATATACTCCCTCAAAACCAAAACAAGATACACATTCAGATGAAAAGTGATTGCAGTAGTAAAACATATTCAACCTCCACTCACAAAGCACTGGGAGTACAGTACTAGTAATAAGAGACCCTTATCACTTGCAAAGACAGAACAACACAATCAAGCCAGAATAAATCTGCATCTAAGGTAAATCATCTACTTACTGCACTTCAAAG
The DNA here is from genome assembly GCF_003945725.1 of Corapipo altera. Classification (NCBI taxonomy): domain Eukaryota; kingdom Metazoa; phylum Chordata; class Aves; order Passeriformes; family Pipridae; genus Corapipo; species Corapipo altera. The sequence continues at coordinate 4,821,985 of NW_020884914.1, forward strand.
AGGCAATTCAGCCAATGTAAACAGAAATTACACACTGCATTCCACTAGATCATAATCTAAACCCAACAGAAACAACTATACACCACTTCAGGCAACACGGGAAGGAAAAATTAAAACCTCTCATCACTGCTATTTCAAATGCATTATTCAAATAAAACCTGCTAAATTACAAAAGCTTTTTCGTGCAAAGTGTCACAACAAATCCATGGCATTTTCCAAGACTGGATTGCCAGAAAGCAAGTGTGATTTTTGCAGGTAGCCTCACACAGCAGCATCTGCAAATATTCTGCATACACTCCCTGCTAGCACTTCCCAACACAGCAGCAAACCAAGGATTTTCCAGATGGGTACAGTGATGGCACCGTGATAAGTTTGCACCACTACTTTTCACAGCATATTTTAAGTAATTCTCTCAGCCCTAAAATAAAATGGAGCTGTCTCCAGATTACCACATTTTCAGCTGTCAGTTCAACACACTAGTTAACTGGTTACGGAAAATCAGATGCACGGAAAAAAAAATATAAATATCTTAAGAATAATTTAAACTTAAGAATGATGTATTTAAAAGCACAGAAATTCCCTGTTTATTGAAATAGTTACCTCAACAGCTTTCCATTTCCTACTTTTTTCTCCACCCTCCCCTTCACCACCACATAGATAAACAAGCAAATGAAAAGGTTTTAGCTTAGCTGGTTGAAATCTTTAACAATAAAAACATTAAACCTCCAGAACTCTTAGAGCTTTTCTGGTCACTATGTTAAAATAAAAGTATACTTTAAAAATTACTGACCATATTCAAATATAATCCCATCTTTATCATCTTTATATTTAAGTAGCACATTCTGTATTAAATAGAAGTGTCTGACTATTTAGAACTTTCCAGTTTACTGAAAAGTCTGAGAAAACTTCAACTTCAATAATTTTTATAATAATGCCTATGAACTCCTTTTTCTCTGCTAAATGGAAATTGAACCACTCAAACCAGCCATGTAATAAATAATTTAGCATCCATTATTAGAGTGTTATATATTGCTCATGTGTTTTTAAAATATTTTATCATAAACCTAACACTCCAAGTAACCAGAGCAATTGCAGAGATTTTATATGCCTGAACCACTCAGAGCCATAGAAGATGTGGAGACCTTTAAGTTATTATTTAACAAAACACAATATTCGATGAATTGTGAGACAGTTTTTTCGATGCTGCACTTTGTAATTTTAATGATAAATAAATGGATCTTGGTTTCAGGTTTACCCTGAGAACACATGAGATGGTGGAGGAGCACACACAGCCACTCCTCCTGGCAGCAGGGCCATGCTCCCACACCCTGGCCAGTGCACATGGACCTTTTCCATGGACACCCCAGTGACTTCCCCGCTCATCCGGACATACGGGCTCCCCCTTGGGAATCAAATGACAGAACTGGGATGGGAACCAAGGTCAGGATAAGAAGCCTTTCACTGGATTGACACAATCCTGGATGACATTTTTTTTACCTCCCTTGCCAGGACAAACAGCAGGATAGTTTTGCCCCAGCGGAGGCCTTGCTGCCCACAGCACACACAGGGGTTGCACTGCAGAGCCCGTTCGGGTCCTGTGACAGCCCATGAAGCCACCAGGACATCCTCTGTGCCAAGGCAGAAAACATCTCCCCACCCACATGAGGCATCATGCTATTTATGCATCATTTGTACTTTCATGTGATTTTTTTTTTTTTTACTCCTACAGTTTCACTCAGGAGAAGCAAGGAAGAGGAAAAGAACATTTTCTCATTTAAAAATGCGTTAATACATCAGAGGCAATAACAGCACCATCATTCTAATAAGGTTTTTTTAGGGTACATTTAGTTATTGGAAAATAAAACTAAGTTTGCAAGTTAGTTTTTGCAAGTTATAGTTGAACACCTCAGTAGCCCTGGACCTTCTCTCTCCAAGAACACATGTATTTCCTTTTTCACCATCTCACTCAAACATATGATCTCAGTAAGAGGAAAACAAAGCTCCTTAATAGAACACATGGAACTGGGAAAATGCATATTGTTGCTCATATAAGGTGTTTTCAGAGATGTACCCATGGTATCTGCCCTTTTTTTGTTCATCCCAGGGCTCACACATCCCAGGAGTCCATAACAAGCCGGGGGGACAAAAGCAAGCAGAGGATGTATGACAGAGTTTACTGATCAGTTTAGGAGGAGAGGCTGGAACAGGTTGCACATGCACAGCACTAAGGAAAATAATATGCAGCTCCTCAAGGTGCAGAACCTCTGAAGATTAACATTCCTCCACGGAGATCTGAGCTCTCTCTTGCTCAGTCATGCAACACAAAACATAACAAAACCCCAAAGCAGTCCCCCAAATCTCTAAGCAATACTCTACACTGTTTTCATATGCAATCTAGGAATATAACCAATTGGAAATCACGAGGAATCTCAAATTAGAAATACATCTATTTTCTGTAGAAATCTGTGCAAGTAAACAAACTGCATTCTTACAAGCCCATAAAATGTTAAAACTGCCTCATATTCAAAAATACTTCAAGGTTGTGATTTCAACCTGCAACCCAGAAAAAAACCCATTTGCATAATCAGTTTATCAAGGCATATTTTTTTGAACAAAAATTTCCATTAAAGTACTGAATGTTATGTAATTACTGCTTAGAAGAGGATGATATAAATATGCCTATCAGGTGTCCTTTGCATTATTTATTTTGGATACTTAGGTTTACTCTAAGAGACAAACAATAACCATTCTAGTGTCATAAGCTGACCAGAGATACTAACAATGTAATTAAAAACTTAGGGGGAAAAAGCAGTCAAGCCATTTAATGCTGTAATTTGCTCACTAAGACAATAACTCAAATATCTGCTTTCTTTCTAAAATGCAATTTTCAGGTTTGACATCAGAGAGAGAGAGAGAGAGAGAAGACAAGAGACTTGAGAAGTATCCACATGATGTACACTTTCCAACTGCACCTGTAAACATATCTATTTTTTTTGGTTGTTTAACAGTTCTTATTGCTTGACTATTTTAGATCTATGCTAAAGGAGTAGAACAGGCCTGGATATATCTTTCTAAGGAAAGAAAGAAAAGGAAAAAGACTGAAATAAGGCATCCCCAATTTTCAAAGGGCCCTTTCTTCTAATCTATCTGCTTGGATAATGCGTCCAGAGTGGCATTTTGTAATGACAGCAACTTTCCAACAAATCAATAGTTATTTAATTCCCAACAAGCTCTCGAGTCCATTAAACCTGATTACATTCACCCATTTCAGTTGGGTGCAGTTATTTTTCCTACACCGGCACTTAATCTATAACAGGAACTTATGAGAACTTTCAAAAGCAATTTCAACATCAATCAGCATAGAGTGAAAGGCACGATTTGCTTGTAATTATTTATTGGACAGGATGGCACAGGGGCTGACTGAGCTCCAGTGTCCGACCTTCACCCCCAAATTCTAATGGATATCAAGGCCTGCTTGATGTGTTCAGATGTGCTCCCATGTCTCACTGCACAAAAAATAGCACCAGCTTGCACACCTCAGAAGGCACAGGTTTTCAACAGCTGAGAGTGGCCACTGTGCAATGCTATATTTCTATTTTAGATCTATGTGTCTGATATCAAGCCTGAAGTGAAGATCATAACTCACAGTCTTTGATTACTGAAGGGACCTGTATGGAAAACCACCTGTTTCATGCTGTGATTGTCCCTCTCTGCCAGCAAAATGCTGCAGTAGAGGAGCATAATGAAAATTTCCCTCTTCCTCACAGTTCATTTGACTCATCACTAGCACAGCACAGAAAAGCCCTCATGTCTTGACCCTGTTAATGCATAATATCTACCTACGGTCACAAGGTACCTTTCCTTCCACTTTGTCAATGCTTGGAAATGTTATTTGAATTCTTTCTTGATGTCTTCCAATAATGCAAACAACAGGATACTTTTTGCTTAATTAGCATCTACACAATCTATTAAAAATCCTAAGTCCAATAGCAGAAACTTCAGTAGCACCACTTTTTGATAAAAATAAAATCAAATCAAAAGCAGACAACACAACAACAACAACAATCTAGTAATTGCCGGTTAACTCCTAGAACACAGAACTCTTGCCCTGTAGCAAGATCTTACACTTCAAGGGTTCAAAAGAATTAATGGAATGTGTATAAATATTCTGTGCAGGTGATATTTTTCTATACACACAAAACCACAAACCCTGTGTGACGCATAACATACGAATTAATGCACATTTAACACTATTCCTATTTGCTGTGCTAAAACACTTAACCTAAACACATCATGGTAAGTTACTTTGTCTTATGACCTGCCGTGGGAATGCTGACTCCCTCAGAAACCTGGAATGGATAGCAAATCCTCTGCCCTGTGGTCAACCTTGTGAAGCAAAGGCATGAATGTTAAACAGCAGACAAATCAATACAAGCAAATATAGCTCAACTACACCATTTATTCAGCCATGAGAGATGTCAATACACAGATTAGGGTGATCCATCTTTTTGATTTCCTACTGTCTTCCCACTGACTACATGAGAGCTTTTGCCTGTATTAAAAGTGTTTGCTTTCTCAACCATAAAAATTCCAATTATTGCTCTAAGTGCACTAGAGTTAAGTTGCTTGTTGGAAGCGGCCTTGCATTACCTGAACAAGTCCAGCGAAGTATGGTGCTGCCGGCAGAATCATGGGCACTCCATAGGGATGTAGCAAAACTCCTTGAGACGACAACATGGTTTAAGTGATAGTATTACTCCCAACTAAAGCTAAACACATCAATTGAAAGTTAGGGGAAAATCTATATACCAACTTCTTCCAAACTCAGAGCTAGAACCAAATAACTTCTGTCAGGGGCAAAGCCCACATCAGCTGTAAAAAAAAGAAAAAAATTGACGTCAGCAACTCTTAAATGTTAAAATTTTCTTCAGAGACAACAGATAGAGACAACAGCTGCAAACCTAACTCTACCAAAAAAGGAAGGTGCTATTTTGGGACCAGCTTAAGTAACATGACTAAGCCTACTACTCTTTATCAGTTCAGATTTTCAAGTACTACACATATAGAGATCAAATTCTGTACACAGGTCCACTAATTAGAATTAATTTTCCTATCAGTTCTGGCATATACATGACAACAGTTACTATTAGAAGCCATTTTAAAAATAATCAGGTTTATCACGATTGCATAAGTAAACATTTCCCTGAATTTATAAGCTGTTAAACAATATTCATGTGAGTGTTTAAACTTAAGTCTGTCACAGTGGGTACATACCCTGTTTTGATTAATTGCATTTTCCTTGTTTGTTTTGAATATTTGAGCTAACTGATACAAGCTAACTACTTCTACAAGTGTAAATTATATCTTAACGGCTTTTCTAACCTTTCACAACATCTATGTTGTTACATTGATATAACTATTTTAAAAAGACCAAATTTGCCCAATAGAGTACTTGAAATCCGTCCTCCAATTCAACTTACACTAAGAATGTAAGAGACAAAAAGAGTGAAATTTAGGTTGTTTTCCTCCCTAAGGAAAACAGGTTTGATTTTAAACATACTACTTGCAAGACATTCTCTTCCACAGCTAATTCTTACTTTAGACAAAACAAACTCAGTCATTAACACCTGTTTCACATGGAATGCATCTTCGATTGCAGATATGGCTAATGACAAGAATTACAGTTGAGCAAGACTAGTTTTTTATTTCAACAAGGAATTACTTAGGTACTTACAACTTCATGTTACAAGAAAAAAAAAAACACAAAAACACAAAAAAATCTTCTCCTACAGTCTTCGAATAACCAGGGTGCTTCACACCACTAATTTCAGCTCCTTGATTTTGTTGCATAATTACTTTTCCAGATAACTAATTGCAGACAAGATTTGATGTGATACTCAATTATTTAATGTCACATTCTGACCATCGTGAAAGGTTCCCAGTAATTGATTCTCATGTATCACGGCAGCCGTGGTGCAGGAGTCACAAATCTACCTCAGCAGCTGCAGGCTGGCCCTTGCTTCTCTCAGCCTTCGACCATTTCTAACTTTAGCTGTTGAATTGTGACCCTCTGGGATGCTCTCTGGAGACCCTGCCAGTGAGGACAGCGATTGTCACATGATGGAGTGATGTTTACCCAACTCCATCTCCCGTTACAGAATCACTTCACTTTTCTGCTGGGGATAACGCTGGTCACACTGGTTATCTCACTGTGCTCAGGTGTAAATCTGATTTCTTGTTCTTTTCTTATTGAGAACCTTGCAGTTTAATTATTAAGAGTGCAGTAGGGCTGACACATCGTGGATTTTTTCAAATGGTTTTCATCAATTCCGATACAAAACGAGTCATGAGCTTTCACACAAATATATAAACAAAAGGTATATATGAGAAAGCCACTTGCAGTGACAACTCACCTAAAAGTATTTAATTTCTTAAAAAAAACCCCACAACTTCATTTTAACTACCGCCTAATTGTTTCATCTAGCAGACTGAGCTGCATTTGAAGAGAAAGATTTCTTTCACCCAGGAATGGAGATTATAAAATGGATACTGCAAGCTTTACTCAAATGACTCCAGTGGGACAACTGACATAAATAAGACTGTTAAATTGCTCTGTAAAATCCCTAGCAGGTTTTTTTGTTTCAGCAGGTATGTATTTGATAAGATGTTAGAAAACCTAAAGGAGAAGACTTGTATAGGGAAGCACAAGCTTAAGGGAAGCTTTTCTGTGATCTGTTTTGGGACAGATTTTTTTTTTTTCTTTCACATTTTCTTTAATTATTCTGGCACAAGGCAACACGCTGATGAAATTTCCTGATGACACAAACTTGGAAGGTACTGTCAAGACTGAAAAGGATAAGAATATTACATAGAAAGAACTGCTAAACCTTATGGGCTGCATTAATAGAAATGGGATGAAATTCAATAGTACAGAACACAAGATCATGATTCTGCTAATAACAGAAACTGCAGCTCTAAACTCAGGAGGAAGAAAAGCAGGATCTCACTGCTTCTGTTTAAAGAATCTGAGCTGCTAGTGTGATGCAAATTAGAAGTATTTCTTAATTAATTTTACGTCTCAATTAATTTCCTGATTTCTTAGAGGTTCTCCCACTAGCATACAGTTTCCTTCATTCACATTTAAAAAAAAACAAACAAAAAAGTCAAATTCAAACACAATAGCTGTAGAGAAATTCCTCTTTGTATTCAGGGGAATGGAACAACTATGCTGCAACAGGAACCTGAGGTGGATTTGTTTATCCCACCAAAACAATCTGTGAACAGGGAAGAAAACAGTAGGAGGAAGGGACTGTTTAAGCTAAGGACAATCCTGACACTCTAAAAATCAAGAAAAACCTTGTTATGAATAAATTTAGGCTGAAAATATTTTTTTTCAAGGGTTTGTTTTTGGGTTTGGTTTTTTTTAAGTATTTTGGTCTTGGTTAATGAGGGTCTAGAACAAAACACAGTAACAAAAAAGGGTGGCTTATAACAGGCAATTATATGATGCCAATAGTAGTCTGAACTCAGCAACTCCCAGGAGGACCCTTCCAGTCCTTTGCAAGCAGCATAAACATTCAAGAACAATGAAAACATCCAATGTCTAAAAAGCATTTATAATTTCTACATTGCAGATTGTAACACAGAAAAATAAACTTGAAAAACAAACGGTAGTTACCTGTTTTAAGGTAAGGCTGTTTTGCTTGCCTCACTATAACAACTTCTAGAAGTCTGGCAGTATGGCACTCCAAAGCCAAGCTCTGACTCTCTGGGGGGCTCTCTGAGGATGTCCCATGTGTGCACCAGCTACCTAAGTTCTCACAGACCTCTGTGAACCAGAAGCACAGAGGTACAAACAGAGCTTTACTCGTGTCCCTGCCCCGTGCCAAGCTCTGAACTCACCAGTGCAACTGCAGCAGCTTCACCACTTTATACCAACACATTTGTGTCCTGCCTCCCAGTCACACAAAAAAGGAAATTTGGGTTATTTTGCAGTTCACCAGTAATGGTCACTCCAGTTTGGCAAGAACATATTGAACACGTGAAATTTGAGCGTAAAGAGCGCTGAGAACTCAGAGAGTGAATATATGAAATTTGAACACAAAGAGTGCTGAGAACTCAGAGAATGAGCCAGAATGGTGTTCAAATAAACAAATAAGCTGATAGGTCTGTTTTATTTTAGCATGGTAAAGGTTAAGCACAGACCTAAACATTTTTGGTAGGACAAAGCCAGAATGGTCAGGACACAGTACATCCATCACCTGCCTGAAGCCACAGGGGGGGTGACAGCACGTACTTCCTGCCCACTCCAGGATTCCTACTCCCTGCAAAAAAATTAAGTTATGTGTAGGTGGAAAAGGGGAGATCATCTATTTTAAACAACTATATAGCTTTCAATTCCATTACATTCTAGAAAATTATAATGTTGGTAGGAAAAAAAAAAAAAAAGACATGCTAAGCCATTTTCAGTGTGCTAATGCAGGCCACATTGCCTTCAGCCCTTGGTTTCCAATTTTGGGTTTTCCAGCCCAAAACCTGGTTTGTTTCTATTTAATTAAAAATTTTCATGTATTTTCTGCAATTGAAAATTGATTTCAAAAATGAGAGAGGAGGAAAGAATGAGAAAAATAGATGAACACTAGTTTGCACAAATAAAATGTGCCATCTTATTTGTTTCATTGCTGCACAATTTTGCTAAAAGGTAGGTATTATTTAAGAAAAGCTGGTTTTAACGGTGGAGAGCGTAGGTTAAGCAAGTTAAGGTAGCAGTAGAAGGTCACAAAATATAGAAGTATTTCAGGCCCAGCAGTCTAATACAACAATCTTCTGTTTTAGCACAGAATTCAAGTTACTGACAGTGGTGCTCTAATATTAATTTTATTGAAGACTTGCTAAGAAGTCATTTAAAATGGAAAGGAAATGGAGACTGCTGTACAGTAGGGATGCACAGAGACAGAAATAAAGCCAGAATTATGCCTGAAAACTGAGCTACACATTCGGGCAGAATAAGAAAAATGAAAATGATGCAAGAAAGGTCAAGGTTTTGATCCCACCTGCATAGAACATGTAAATGGCACATTAGACAATGACCAAAATACTTCCCCAAGCAGAAGCAGATGCTTAGGTTTTGCTGTGGTTCAAGGGAAGGAAAAAAAAAAAGACTTTAGCAACTTCCCTGGGGCCACAATGCCTGGAAAAGGCAGATCCCTGCAATGCAGTCATCAGCCAATCAATGATGTATGCTCTAATCAGATTTTGACAGAAGTAATCTATTTAGACCATCTTTCTGCCAAATAATTAATTCTTCTTAATGCCTGTATCTAGTTCAAAATACCACAACAGTTCTTGCAAATGCTCAACGACACCAATGAACTTCAAATAATTTCTACTTCCTTCCAACACTGGCGTAACTTTCCCATCTCTCAGATCATAAATAATTCAGGTACCACTTTGGCACCCTCTCTATGCTATGTCATATTTGTTTCTTTTAAGTTCTTCTTCAAGCCTCTTATTTCTGGCCACCTTTCCTATTCTCCATTTTCTCTAAGGTTTCCCAGTGGTTTTCTGGTAAAGGAAAACCCAAAACTGAAAGGACAGATTAGTTTCCAAGTCTCCTGATAATTTCCCTCATCCACAGCAACTTTAGATTGCTGTCTCTAAAAAAGTATTAGCAGACACCAGCAGCACACATGCTTTGAAAGAGAAGGTGAGTTGCCATTGATTAGCAGTGCCTGAGCTAAGCAGACCCAGGCATTAAATGAAATACTGATAGACAGAAAAACTTGGTCTGCACATTTCCCCCCACCCTCCCCAGCACAACTGGTGACACTTATAACTCCTACTACTTGTCTTCCAAAGATTATTTCCACCTTTCTGCAAAAGCCATTTAGGACCAAAGGCTCTTCAAGTGCTCAGAAGCACTATCCAGACTTGACCCCTGCCCTCAGCTGGGGGCATCCTCCTCCCCTGTTCCATCCTCCTAAGCAAAGTTTGAAGTATGTGTAGGAGCTTTTCCAGCCAGGTATGAATTCCTCAGCCAGTTCCTATCACACATCACAGCAGAACTGACATACAGCATGTTTTAGTGACTTTTAAAGTAGAAAATATCACCTATACAAATCAGAGATATCTACTGATCTCATACTGATACAAGTGTGGTGGATGAAGTCAGAGTTTCTGGAGTTTACCAAGCATCTCTCTTTATATTAGTGAATAGAATATTGATATAAGGATATAGATAAAAGATAGAGATATGTAAGGATATAGAAACTGTTTACAACTTAGAGAAACCATCATTTTCAAGTATGTGGAACACTTGTGGGATACAGCAGATTAGGACTTAATACATTTTTCTTCAGAACTTAAAGTTTCTATTTAAAAACTACATTAGCATTTAACAATTACGTTAGCTCTTGGGAGCACACTGAAAGAATCAGCCAGGTTCATTTTGACCTGCTGCTAGTTTTTAATCAGACACTACTGAAGTTCAACTATTCCCTTTTTCTTCTAAATATAAAATGATGGCAATTTTTGAGATTTCAAAGATGCATAAAGGTAAATAGTTACAGTCTTACTGACTATGAGAACTTCAGAGAGAATCACTTCACACAAAAACTTCAGAAACATATTTTGGAAACTATTCATAGCTCTAGAAAAATCAAGGCTTTCACCTTGTAGGCCGATTGGTCTTATAACATTTGAAGTGCAACACTGCAGCAAATGTTGGTGTCTGAGTACACAGCCAATCCTTTTTCTCTTCTTTAAGTAACCTGAAACTTTCTTTTTTGTTGTCAGTAGCGTGCACTGCGCTCTAGTATCTCACTGGTTAAAGAATGGCATGTTTACTTTGCATTTCTTTTGGAATGCTTAGACAAAGATCACTTCTCATTTTGCTCCTTGCATTGCCCCAAAACACATCCTTTTGCTACCTCAGCAGCTATACAGTACTTGTCATCACCTCCCATGGGCTCACTTCAGCCTGTTCCTACCCCAGCTCCTACTGCCAACAACTGAACAACTAATACTTTTCATTTTGCCTTGAATATTACACTCCTACCGCTCCTAACCAAACTGGAAATGGCATTGATGCTTTCCCCTGAAATTGCCTGATATCAGATAAAACTTCTTATAAACACTTATAAATGTTTCTCTTTCAGCCCATTAAACCTCCTCTTGGCCAGAACCCCCCACAGAAACATTGACTGGGGGATGAACTGACTGTCCAGTGGTAAATTCCTTTAGAAGAGAACTGTGTCTGCTACAGGAGATCACCATCTCTGACAGCAATACAAAAGAACACACACATTTCAAAGGTACACACCTACTTAGCTTCACTTTTCCAGGAACTCCTGAAGGCAAGCCTTGCCCGCCTCTCCATCCTTGGAAACCTTCAGTTCTTTCAGACTAGATTGCTGGAGATATGTATTTGTCTCCTGACAGCAGAGAGAGTGATTTACCCTTCAGTGAGTCACAAAACACATTCACTTACAGAGGAGATAAATGTGTGCTAGAGAGGGGAAGCAGGTTAAAGCTGGAGTCAAGGGATGCTCTCTGGCTGGACTTCCCTTTGGTTACTACAGAAATGTAGGGGCCTGTCATCATCCCTACATATCACGGCACAAAAGCAGACAACAATCTGTGAACAACTACTCTCTAAAAAAAACAAACAAGGTGCCTTTTGACTCAGCTGCACTATCACACCAATTAGCAAGATTCTAAATCACAACCCGATTTTTATGCCAGAATTTGTGTCAAAATTCAAGCAGGATCAATCTGGAAACTTTAGTTATTTAATGTGCTGGGCACTGCACTAGGAAGGGAGATGACATCAGACTGCAAGGTGTCACACAGAAAATAAGTCTCCTAAAGCTACAAAAACTGGGGCAACACACATGGTGATGCAAGTCACTTTTATGGCAGCTCCATGGGCCTGTACAATTCCATTAGTGAAGGGAGTTTCTCTGTGTGCTACCTGTTGTCCTGGATCACTCAGAAAAGTTAGCTGTAAAACCAGAGGAAAAATCTCTTGCTTTAAGCACCAAGGGTTGATTTGGACACACAGACATCAGTACTTATTCACAACAAACACTGCAGATGAGTTATCAAGTTCTTCACTTTGGTTCCTGTGCCTCAGTGCACTGCATTGTTTTCCCTCTCTTACAGAGTTTCATCCTGGCTTTTATTCCATAATTCCTATCAGCTGGACAGGGTACCACATCTGTTGTATTTTCCCTGTTGCCCTCTTTGAGAACAAACTCTCTCCCATCTCCAGGCTACTTCAGATGTCTTTCACTGCTCTGCTCTTGAGATTATCTGCATTTTCTAAAACAGTTGAGATTAGCCTCCAATCTATAAGCAGTTAAGCAGCTTACAAAATTTTGTATGAAACATAGAACACTTTCAAATCTCATGCTTGTTTGATATCACACAGTTACACAAACTGCTGAAATCTACGTACATATTCCAGTTTTACAAATGATAAATATCACATACATCTTTATTTAATAAAGTGTCAGGCTATATATATTTTTTTTCCCACAAAATACATATTAGAATCATAATTTCATATATCTTTCTTAATCTCTTTCATTTTTTCTTCTCTTTTCTGTGCAAAAGATGACCAAGGAATATGGTTTTTTTAGGTATGTATTTTGCCAAGAGGTAAGAGCAGGCTGTAATCTTCCCCTTAGGGTACTTTCAGTTGCAAATAAAGACCAGCAGCAACAAACATACTCTTCCTTGCAAATCAGGAACAGGCTGACTGTAATCAATACCCACTCTTAATGAATCCTAGTGATACATCCAAGCAATGCCATCAGAGATCACTGTCTATTCCACACAGGATTTTTGCCAATACTTGAGCACTCAAGCAGTCTCAGTGTGAGTTCATGGCCATGTTCTTATGGAACCAACATGCAGAAAAGAGGATCTCAGGAATACAACACTATATTGTAGAAGAGATAAACCACCTGCCCATCACTGCCGTGTATAAGGCTTTAGTTGTGTGGAGATGACAGAGATGACAGATAATCACATATTTTTATTGCCAAATCTGGTCAAATCGACCTCTCTTTATTGCCGTGGTCAGGCTACTCTAACTACGGTATCACAGGAAGCTATGACTTCTTCCTGACCCCAATTAGCACATTCATTATTCATCAAAGTACAGTTTTCATTTGCTTCCCCTGGGAACAGCAGAGTATCACTGTGAGGATCTTTCAATACAACTTCACCCCCTTAATACACTCAGGATTTGCTGACAAGTAACAGCTACTTATTCCCCCGAGTGAAGTTCATATTAATAGGACTGCACAGTGAATCATGAGATGGTATTAAACCCTGCCTCCTGCCTGTATAAATACATCATTCAAGCACCCTACCATGCCAAGTGCAAGGGTTTGATTGCAGCAACCAGCATAGGGTGCCTTGGAGAAACAGCCCATTCAAACCTCAAAATAATAAAGACCCTACAGGTCTTTAAAGGGATCAGAGGGAATTTCTGTTCACAACTGACAAGTTTCATATTTTCCAGAGATAAAATATCAAGACTTGAAGGTCTTAGATGTAATGCAAGCCATAATTCAGATCTATTCAAGACACTGGCAATACTCTTAAGTACTGAAGTTTAGCCAAGAGCTACAAGCAAGGAGCATCTAAGGCAGGCAGGCTTTGGCTGAAAGCATTAGAAAGCTCAGTTGATATGAAATGTGCCTCCAAATCTGAATAACACAAAGTTAATAAAGCTTTTTTAAACTTCATTGCTACGTTATGTCTGCAGTCAATTCAGTCTCATGGATATTTCCTAATGCAACTGTTTGGAGACACACTTAATCCCATGTTCAGCAATTCAACCCCCACACCTAAACTCGGTCTTAGAGGCAGTTGCTGTGCACGGCCTGTCCAGGCAAAGTTCACACAGCACAGGAGCCTTTTCCTGACATGGGCCACATCTTTTCTGCCCATACTCTGAGCATCTGTGACTGAAGAGGAGTCAATCACAGTGGAATTGCTCTGGTCCTCTCTGTGGGCACCTTTGTGTAAAGAGCCAGTATACAGAAGAACCAAGGTAAAAGAACAAAATTCCCTGGGTGAAGCTTTAAGAAAATGTCCTCATAATATAGTAAATAGATCTCACCTTAAAGAATCACATCATGTGTTTTCTTTTCTCCCCTCTCCCAAGACCTGTTAAAAAATATTCTATTTATTCGTTATACTTTCCAGTCCTAAATATTCTTCAGCAACACAGTGGATACTGAATTCATGTGAATACTTGATTTCTAATGTTATCTCTCAACTTCCTCAGGACAACATAAACCTACATGGATCATGCTACTGGTCAGAATAACAGAAGAGGGTAGAACAAGCACATAAGATCAGGAAACCATAACACTGTTACATCAGTGCCAGATGGTAAGAGCCTTTCCTGTCACCCACTTACCAACTTTTTTACTTCTGCTTAATTCCATTTAATATTTGAAGGGAATAATGAAAGGATTTTTAATCTCACCTTCATTTAGGTTTTAATCAACTTTTGTCAGTGCCCTTGGAGCACCAGCCAAAAACTGGTGCAAATTTGTGCAGAGAAGGACAAGAGAAGAGGATTATTTCTATTTTTATTGAAATCAGTACTTCAGCATATATTAAATGTATTAGTTGGATATTACTAAGATTTTTATTGCTGCAAGAAATAAGAAAGTGAAAGTTGTCTCCATCTAAGACCTCAGATGTTGTCAATCCTCCTGCAACGCAACATAAGGGGATCAGACACCAGAAACTGAACTCAAACTCTTTGACTGAGAGCATTGTACCTTGTCTCAATTTTTTTTTCAGTAGTTATTTGTCCCTAACCAGAAGAAATGAAACATCTGATACTGCTTAGTAAAGAAGTAAAACACTAAAACACGTTACTGAACACCAGCAATAAATAAAAACAAGAAATTTAATATCCCCTACCAGTTTCGAGTTACTCAACAAACATGAACTGCACTGGAAGTTCATAAGACAGACATAAGTTTTGCACATCTGGATTATAAATGCTATTATTGGAACATCTCTCTGGTATTGACAGAAAAGCACTACACAGCTGCTTCTACAGAGCTGTCAGACTTCAGGATAACTAATGAGGCAACTGGGACTAGTGAATTCTTGTAGAAATTATTTTCAAAGGTTTTATAATTACCTCTTTTTTTTTTTTTTCCCTATTGATAGGTCTCCTTCACAGCCTCCTTTCCTGAATGCTTTTGTGATGTAGTACTACAGGCTAACAACTTTTGTTATCTGCTGATCTGTTTGCCCATTCACGGTAAAAGAGCTAAATTTCCTGATATCTTATCCTCAACTCTTCAGCCCTAATTGGCCCTTTAAGGTCATATGAAGAAAACACTGCAATATTTTGTGCTCCATAGCCCTGATTCTTTGTGAAGCTGTGAGAATAACCAGTGCCCATCACTATCACAGATCAGATGCTGACTCCTCTAACTCAGCATCCTTCATCAATCTGAAACTTGCTTTCCCTTAGAGTTTTCAAAAAGCAGTTTCAAAGTTCATTTTCTTCAGGAAACAGGCACACACTACCTGTACAATTTTAGTGCAAATAAACACTTAAAACTATTCTTAAGCACAGTATACAAGAAAACGATGATAGAAAATGCACATACACTGTACAAAACATTAATTGCATGACAAAGACAAGGATAACAACTTTAGTCAATAAACTGATCTACCCCAGTAGAAATTCTAATCCTGACTATCTCACCCATTAAAATCCATTCCTGAACCTGATGCCAGAAAAAATCCTGGGAATGCTCCATTCCCAAGCACGCATTTGAAGACGCCTGCCTGGTTCATTTGGTCATACACAAACACATATATTTGTTTATAACCAGTTCCTGAGAGACACAACCTACCAAACGACTTAGTAACAGACATTACAGGAAAAAAAAAAAAAAATCATTGTTCTTTGTCCCTTCCACAGTGGGTTTCTGGAAACACCTTGAAAACAAAAGTTCTCTCTGAACAGCATTACCCTGTCAATCCTTCGTTTCTTAGGAAACTGTAGTTAGAAATTCCTGGTTTAGTTTCCACTTGTCATGTTTGTGGAAAGTCAAAACTTCAAGTGTAATTCTTCAAATCAGCTGAGGAGCATTTACTGACACTGGAAGGAACAGATCTGAAATCCCTGTTCTGTGCTCACATCTTTTGCTGCTGATGCACATGGGTAGGGAAGAGGGAGACTGCAAAGTATTTCTAGCAAGCCCTTGCACAAAAAAAAAAGTGAAGAAATCTCAATCTATGCTAAAAAATTACTACCATTTTACAAATTTACATTTCAACAAGCTCCTGAAACACCAGTCCTACCTGTTAACAACGCATACTTTTCCAAGTAACTATGCTTATTATATAGTTTTTTCCTTTGAATAAAGTTCTTTAGGTACAAGGGGTAGTTTAGTTCACAGAATCAGAGAATGATTTGACTTGGAAGGGACCTTAAAGACCATCTTGTCCCTGCTGTGGGCAGGGACATCTTCCACCAAAACAGGTTGCTCAGAGCTCCATCCAAGGCCACTTGGACACTTCCAGGGATGGGGAAGCCACAGCTTCTCTCGGCAGCCTGTGCCGGGGTCTCAAAACCCTAACAGCAAAATACTTATTTCTAAAATCTAATCTAAACCTACTGTCTGTCAGTTTAAAACCATTCCCCCTTGTCCTGTCACTCCACGCCCTCGTAAATAGTCTCAACCCCATGTTTCCTGTTGACCCCTTCAGGTACTGCAAGGTCACAATTAGGTCACCTCAGAGCCTTCTGTTCTCCAGGCTGAGCAATCCCAGTTCTCTCAGCCTTTCCTCACAGGAGAGATGCTTCATCCCTCTGATCATCTTGGTGCCTCCTCTCCAACAGCTCCATGTCCTCCCTTTTCTGGGCCCCCAGAGCTGGAGGCAGCTCTGCAGGTGGGGTCTCACCAGAGCAGAGTTCACATTAAAAGGATTTTGAACAACTTTATTCCAAAGGAAAACCTTAGTGCATAAGGCAACCTCATTACATTACCAACATTTCAAAGGCCTCAAAAGTCCAGTGGTAAAAAACAGACCCAGCCGCAGCTCTAGAACAGGAGGCAGCAGCAGCTTGGGAGCTGTGAAAATATTATGTTCTCAAACATTTTTAATAGGTGACTTTCTGCAATGATAAAAGCCACAGAAAGCCTAATTTTAGGACCCGTTCATCATTTGTGTCTGGAACATTTTCTTCTACATTTTATTTTGAGGCAAAAAAAAAAAAAACAATCACATGCTGTGTAGTTGAAATCTTTCAGTGATTTACCTTAATGCATCCAGATAGAGCATAGTGGAGATTAGTGCTACATAAAGGAAGTTAAAACAGTTGACAGGTACATCAAAGCAAAGCAAAACTAAAACCAGATAATAAACAAGCACTTTTCCCTCAAGAAATCCATTTGTACTAGAGTCAAGTTCTCCTGAGTCATCTCCCTGCTCGTACAGTACAACTTCTCTTGTCCAGGGAGTACTAAGGACTGTTCTGCCCTGAGTAAGATCTGGGAGAGTAAAACCTTGAGCCTTGCCTTCCCCAGCTGATGCTCTGGTAACAGCATTGACTTTTACTCAAAAATAATCCAAGTTAACTAGTGATGCTTCTGTAGTAATAGTTTGTCAGTAGCTCTTTTCAGTTACAAATGAAAATTAATACACATTTCTAATTTTTATATCAGCATTCACAATTCAGGTGTATTATTTCAACATGAAATGCGTGGTAATACCAATTTAGTAGTGACAAAAATCAATTCAATCCACATAGAAAATAGAAACTCACTATTAAATTAAAACTGCCAAAGACCATCACATATTTTTTTAATGGAATAGCATAAATTCAACCAAAATAAAAGATTAGTGTGCAAACACTAGACAACTAATTACATAATGTACCTCTACAAAATTACATAATGTGGGTGCAGCTTATTTCCCTGTTTGTGTTTGAAAAATAGATTGTTTAATAACCCATCAAAGCTATCTGTAAACCAAGGAAACAATAGAGCAGATGTTGACTGTTGTCTTGTGCCTCACAGACATAATTAAATACAATGAAACACTCACGCACCCAAATAATAGAGGACAAACAAACAAAGCAATGGTACTCTATAAACAGAAACCTCATTTACTGGGCACCTGCCTTATATTAATCTGTGATATTTAAACCAGTGAGGAAAAGGAATGGAAGGTATTTATCTGCCTCCAGACCACAAAACAAACTACAAACAAAGAATTCCTCTCAGGATTAAGGAGCTGTAACTTCTGCAATATTGATCCCCACATTGTTGACTTCCAGAAGGCTCAGAGGGAACCACATTTTCTGTTGTGACAAAGCCAGGACAGGACAGTCCCATTTTCTGGAAGCAAAAGCTGCTCGAATCTATGATTCTGAAGGACCCAAGGAGACTAAAAACACTGTGCCTGCTGTGCAACACCAGGTCTTAAGATTCCCCTTGGAAAACTGGATTCCCTTTAATTGCAAAACATTCCCTGCAATTATTTCCTGCTCCCCCTCCCAACCCTCTTGTAAAGCAGTAATGGAAAGTAAAGATTCCATTCCATAACTATCAAACCAAGTGTGTTTTTTCTAGGACAATGTGCCATAACACTATTTAATACTCTAACTCATAGCAAAACTTGAGAGCTTTTTTTAAAACCATCCTTCCTTATCTTCACTTCTATAATCAAATGTAGATACATATTTTCTTTTGTAATATCAATATTGACCCACTATTTGAAAAGAAAATTTATATGAATTAATACAAAGTTAAGTAACCAATCCTGCAGTCGCTGTTCGGAAACAAAGTTTCCAGACAAAAAAGCAACTTCAAAAATTATCACTCATGTGTATTGCAAAAGAATATGGAAGCATATTCTTGCTAATAAAAATTACCTTGATTTTAAAATTATGATGCTCAATAAGTTATTATTTTTTATTTTAGATAAAGAATACAAAATTGCTTTGCTTACTGCAAACATATTTTGCCTTTATATTTCATTTATTTATTTGTAAGAAACAAGAGGGAATATAATGTGATCTGCATCTCTTTATGCTAATAAAACCATGCTAGTCCCTTTCTATAGACAACACCATAAAGCATAAATCCAAATGGAAAACAAATGGAAGTATAATGCCACTGTGAAGCAAACCAATCAACCCTAAAACAGCTGAGATAGATCTCATCCAGCAGTTCATTCATTCTTTATAGAAAAGAAATGAAAATATTCCTAGGTGAATCAGATTAAAAAAAGAAAAAACCAACCACCCTCAGCAGCTCTGAAAGGTTGTAAAGCACTAAATTCCTTTGATTTATGAAGGCAGCATCCACTGCATTGAGCAAAACAACTCAGCATGCCGGGACCCTTTTCCCTGAAATTCCTTTATTAACACAACCTGGCTGTGCCAGTGAACAAAAGCAGTGGTGTGGGGTGTATAAATCATTAATACTATGCTGTGCAATGGCTGAATTTCCTGTGTGAGCTGGAAAGCCTTCCTGCACAACGGGGATTTTGGGCTTGGAATTGGCTGCTATGAAATGTACTTCATCATTCGCCGTGTTTGACGCTTCCCAATAGCTTTGTACTTTTCCTCTCCTTTTTCTCCCCCAAGCCCAGCAACTGCAATAGAAATTTATTGGATTTTATGTCTGCAAATAAAAGGAAGAAAAAAGCAGGAAAGAAGCAAGCAAGCCCATTTAGAAGCAGAATCCTTTTCCCTTAATTTAAAGACAGGTCGTGTTCAAATAAAATCTACAAATAAATTCAGCATTTTCGTAATTTTTCGTTTACCACTCTAAACTGAAAAAGAAATTGAAAAGAAAAAAAAAGTCTACAGAAAGGGGGATTCCCCTTAAAAAAATAATAAATCAACTACCACTAAGAAGGTGACTCCTCTCCAAATGAAGTAATTTTCCATTGGAGCATTTATTTATCTACTTTTAAGAGCAGGCAGCAAGAAGGGCAATGTCTGGGCACGAGGAACTCCTGAACTTGGTTGTTTCAGTGTTTTTTATTTTAGGTGTACCAAAAAGTTTTCCAGAGAGCAACAGGCAATGTCACATGCACGTGCCAAGCCTGGCTCTGCAAGTGGAGCTGGAAGGGATGGCAGCAATGGGAAAGAAAAAAAAATAAAGTCAAAACTCTTGGAATTGCAGTTTCTGAACGCTCCTGTGCTTTTGCAGCAACACACACTGAACTTGGGTAGGGAACATCAAAGCCATTTATCTTGCCTCTGAAGTACGTGCAATACAACAACAACAAAGTTGAATGTTTCTCCAAACTTTGAAATGAAATAGCAAGTAATCTTTATAAAACATTCTCCACTAAAATATTCCTTTTGGGGTTAGACTTGGGAAAACTAAAGAGTATGACAGCCAGAGTGATATTGAAAAAGCAGTCTCCAGCCATATGCTACCCATCAGGGACAATGACACATTATAAAGGTAACTAAGGGTACAATCAGTCTTTCAGCTGGGCCAGAGCAAGATTCCAAATATATCAAGGATCAGCACCACCAACAAACGAATTTATCGCCATCTAAGCAGTAAATATTTAAGACACTTGGAATTCAGTTTTGCAAAAGTGAACAAGCTGAAGTCAGAAGAGGGAAACGTTCCAGTGGGCCATTTTACACTCCTGCAGCCATCCAGCAGACTCAAGATTACAAGACTAAGCCTGCAATGCATGCACAAGTCCCTCTGCATTACACAATAACGACATTCTGAACGGAAATAAATGAAGCCCCTGCAGTGCTATTCTGTCAGCTTTTGAAAGTAAATAACTTTGCTTCTGACAAGACAGAGACATTTTTTTCCTCCTCCTGCCACAGAGCATTAATTGAGCCATGCAGCCATGTAACATCCCAGAGAGAGGACTAATACATGACAAGGGAAAAAGCTTATGAAAGAAGGAGACACTCGTTGAATATATGGACTGCCTGACTTCTTTTCGCCCCCAAATTTTCACACTGCCTCTGTTTCATCAAGATCTTGCTGTCAGGGAGAACTTTTAACAGTTTTTTGCCTCCCTTCATAATGCTTACTGAAACATTTCAAAGAATTACTTTAATTTCACACTGCCTTATGAAAGATTGTGCCATTACAAAACTGTAAGCTTATATTTTAAAACTTATCTTTCTTTTGTTTGTGAATTAAGCTTCAGGCCTACCATCAACATCTGTAATTAACTATTTAATGTATAGAAGACCTACTGTCCACAGTAGAGGTAATGAAGATAGCTATAAAAGGAGTAGCTATGAGAAGCAGAACCAAAGAAGCAGTCTTCAAAACAACTTATAATAAATGTTAGTGCAAGTCAGTAAGGAATTCAGGGAAGGCATATTAAAAATATATACACAAACCACATATATATATCTACATATATATATGACAGTATGAAATTTGTGCACTGTTACAAAGAAAAAAGCATATTCAGGGTGTTATAGTTAGAAAGAGCAACAATTTCTGGTGCATTTTGATATACAGGGTTAAAAGGTATCTTTAAAGATGGTCTAAGATGAAAGCACTTGCATTCTTATTCATGAGCATCTGAACATCTTAAGTATTTCAGTTCTGAAGTACCACACTCTTTCTGGAGGAAAAAGTAAAAACCGGTGACTCACTGTGAACAGAAAAAATAATTCACTCAGTTCTTACTACAGTGTCTAATTTTGATTCTGCCTGTGTTCAACACAACGAGAAAGAGCAGGATCAAAACACTGCGAGATCTCTCCACAGCTGGAGCCTGCTATAGTGCAAAAGACCAAAGGCCCAACTACAACTGCTCAGGATACTATAGACATTAGATATGCTATTTTCTCTAATTAAATTCACTGGGCTGCTGCACTGACAGAGTAGGAGGGGAAGCAAAATGTAAAAGAAGTCAATGGCGCTGCACCAGGCGACTCAGAGGTAAATGAGCAATGCTAGCAAAGAAATGACAGCAGGTTCTCAGGAGAGCTCTTGCACTACACATCACACTTTAAAACTGATAAATCAATCGCACACACACCTTTAAAAGGCAGGAGAGCTTGAAGGATTCTTAGAGGGTGTTGACTTCTCCTTTCCACTAACATTATTCTAACTCTATAAAGCAAGGCGATAAATTCCAGTGTCACAATTTTTATCACTTCCATTTAAGCTACCTATTAAATGCCTCAAAAATATTTTAAGTAGAATTAATATTAACATGATTATAGCATTTATTTACCAGCTCAGAAATAAATGCATTGAAAACCAAACAGCTTCATACTCCAGATTTGCGTGACTATGGTTAAAAAAAAAAAAAAAAAATCTACACAAACTGAAATATCTACTGGCTGCCCTGAGAAAAACCCCTGCTTACATAACAACCACCACACACTTTCCTTGGCATGAAATACCACATCACATAATTTTTTTTCAGAAAATAACCACCCGTATACATATTTAGCAAATATCAGTGAATAGGGACAACTTACGAACAGTTCCCAACAGCAAATCCAGCCATCACTTTTCACCTGAAGTGTTTGCAAACGTTCAAAGAGCCCAGTTAAAGAAACGATGATTCTAAGCCAAAAATATTCACCTGCTTCTGCCACATGGAAGCTTTCTTTGCAACTGCTCTTGCTCTTATATTCCAAAGCAGCAAGTAACCTTCTTAACTGATTCTTCTGCTTCGTGGAGGGGTTTTTGTCTTTGGGGTTGGGGTTTTTTTCGGTTGTTCCCCCCCTTCCCCACTATTTAAAGAAGGGAGTACTTAACTAAAGCACCTCCTCTGAAAGAGGCTGACCTTGTTTGACAACGTCGTGGTTAAATGCCCCAAACTAGCTCTTATTCAGAATGAGAACTGCTACAGCACTTGATCTCCAAGCCACTTCTCATTAGCCTCTGGAAAACAACAAAGCCGCTCTTGTGAGACAAAAGATACGTAAACATGCAAAGTGGTCTTGAATCACAGGTGAAGTCTCAAATACCAGCGTTGAAGTTTATTGGCGAATACCCAAGGAACTTATTTACCCTAATCAAGACAAGCACATCATTCCTTAAGTCCGCATTAACAGCACTTCTGGATGCAACAGCTGCACTCCCACCTTTTGAGGTCTGTTTCATTCATACGCTAAAATTCCCTAAGAGTGCCACACTGCCCCCTTAGGTACAAACGCATCCACAGGATACTGTTTGTAGCGTGGTAGTTCCTTTTTTGCTTTAACAGGGCATTGTAATTTCTCTGACAGAGTACAGGCTTTTACCCTACACATATGAATAATCAAGCACTATGTTTCTCTTGGGGCAGCAGAGCTGGTTAAATGAATCAGAAACCCCTGAAAAGATTGCCTACCCTCAGTCCATCAGCTACAGGACAATTATTCAAGGCCCAGCTGTAAGAGAAACAGATGGTGAGTGAGCATTAGTACCGTGGACTTCTTTTCACTCATGCAGTCATAAGCAGAGGTTGTATGTTCTCACACGAAAATTGCCATGAAATAACAGACAGAGGAACAAAAACTGTGCAAAGACTCCAACAGATGCTTTAAATTTTCACGAGCTAAAAGTCAGATTAACTGATTTTACAGGAGAGCCCCAGAGTGAATGAGTACTATAAATGGACAAGGTAAAGAAAGGCAGTGTTCTCATGATTAAACAGTGTCATCATAAACATCAGTTACTGAACGCAGCTAACACACCTGAACCTTTGAAGACTTGCTGAAGTATTAAATGCACAAACCAAATACTTAGAACTGTAACTGCAATGGTGGCATTCAGCAATTGATGTGCTTGTGCTCTATAAAAAAGTTAAACTGTATCCAGGAATTATTTGAATTGTTCATCCATTTCAATTCTTTACACAATTTCAGCACAAAGATAATCTGTTCTAATCCTTATTCCATTATTGACACTATTGACTGCATCAACTGAAAATGCTACCAAATAAATCAACATTGAATTAAGCCATGGAGAAAGAATGTGATAAAAAGTCTTTGAGACTCCTATAAATCATCAGATCCAGGAGCATGACATAAGTAACTGAGCGGGGAATTCAGCTTTTCTCCATAGTCGTAATGCTTAAGGCCCAAATAAAATTACACTAATTTACCATGTAAGCAGTAATGGAATAGCTGGGGTAGAGATGGAGAGTTTGTTGGTTTTTGCTTTGTTTTCATGGTGGATTCCTTTCATCATTGATATGAGAGCTGTACCATGAACTACTTTGTTAAAGACAGAAAAGGTTGATATTGAAGTTTCAGTTCAATTGTTTTCGATCTGTGAATGTCCACTATGAGCAATTGCTCCATTTAAGAGGAATTACCCTTTGTACAAACCACTTCACTATTTAAAACAAAGCACATCTATCATCATTAAACAGAAAAAAAAATTACCAATTTGAAAATAATGACAGCAGCACTGTACACTGTGCCATGGGATATTATGGGATGTTTCAAAACAACAGTTCATTTTGTTACTTTACTCAGAAAATACCAACTAAATAACCTTATGTCAAGGAAAACGTATCATAACACCAATTAACAGAACTAAGCTCCATTGATATCAGCTAAATCCCAATTTAAAATGGTCAACATTTTGCTGCAAAAATTACTTCACGCCAGCATTTGATGGAAGCTTGTAGTCAAATTGTTTTTTGTATTCATTGTGTCATATTAAGGAAAAGAAGAGAAAATAGATGCATTCAGCTGTTTACAACACCATAAAATATTACCAAGTGACAGGGTGCACTACAAATCCAAGTTCCCTTTTCCTGTCTCTTTAAATATTGACACTGGGGAAAATTCCAACCCAAATGCTTCTCCACTTCTCCCAGTTCGCCCTGTCCTTATAATGACGCAGTGAAAACTTCCAACTCAAACCCAGACATTCTCCTTCTGTTCTTTGCTGCCACCAGTACAGTCATTTTGGTTTTAATGTTGTTTGAAAACTCACTCTGGATTTCTATAGTTGGAAGCATCTTGAAAAGAGAACGTCCAAATAATTTCAGACCATTTCAAAAAGCTTAACTAACTCAGAAATATTCTTCAGTTAATCTACATGACCTAGGCCTCTGTTCTTTATTCATTTTCAACTTTATTTTCAACAGTTAAACTCAAAATCTTTTTAGGTAAAGCCTACTGTGTGCACAAATTATTTTTTTAAAAACATCAGTTCCACACTGAACTCTTAAAATGTTATATACATGTGTAAACTGGAAGATAGCAGAGCAAATATTAAAGTTTCTAACCCTGGAAAAAGTAGTTGAGTACTCCTGTGGTACATTGTGGAAAACAATTCATCCATTCATATCAAACAAACTGACCAAGCAATGTGAGTTTTGTAGGTGAATAATGGTCAATTTTAAATGACTACCAAAACACAGATTTTCCCCAAAGACTAATAGAGTTCCACAGAAAACCACCCTCCTCACGGTTATGAGGATAAATAAATATTTACTGACAGAGAGACTGGCTTGCCCATCTTGAGAAGAACGTGATGCCTTTCACAGTCTTTCAGGAAAGACATATATCCAATTATAAAACCTATATATGACAGAATGCTGGTGTATTTAGCAGGTATACACAAAAGAATAATTCTTTTCATAAATTCTAAATAGGTGGTAAAGTTTAACAACTGAGAGAGCGCTCTGGTGTAATACAATGTCTGAGTTCATTTTAATTGAGGTGCAAGTGAGCAGACATATCTGAAGTGCAATTTTTAGAGAAAAAAAAAACTTGATAGCTTCACATAATGTCTATATACTGCTGGTAACAGGTTCCACAGGCAGGGGGGATTCACTAGTTATTGAGTTGCCACATAAAGCTTTTAGGTTACCTGTATTCAAGATCGATAGACAACTTGATAGAGTGGGAAAAACATTTACAGTTTCAGTGAAATAGTGACATTTGCACTCAACATACAAAACAGGTATTTCTCTGGGTTTGCTATAAATTATCAGATATGGAAAAAAGAGAAAAAAACCCAAGTAGACTGTCCTGTTAAAAGTTTAATAATGTTTTTCAAAAATATGAAGCACTTCTTATCCTCTACTGTTTAAAAACAGAACCACATTACATTAGAGCTTTGCAGGTAATGTCAACTCAGTCCTATCTGCCTGAATAATTCTGAGATAAAGTAACGTTGTTTCTAAAGAAATACTTAACCAAATACACAAAATAATAGATTACATCTGAATTAGGAAGATGATCACCTGGCTCTCTAGGAATTCAGAATAACTAAAATGCCAAGCCAGCAACCAAAAGAAGCAACAAGCACAGAATTTTGAACCTGCCACAATTTTCATCACAAATTTGGAAGACTTTTCAACCTATTCTATAATCGTGATGAGTAGAGGCAGAACGATTCTAAACTGACAACAGGATTAAGGAGATGAGAAAGCAAACACTTGAAAAAAAAAATACTTTGAGTGTGGCAGTTAATCCACTTAAAGAGTTAAAAATTATCCGCGAGATCCAGCGCTTTGTAAAGTGCATTAGCAATCACTTCTCATCTTTCTCCCGAATGGAAGGGATGCAATTGAATTCACTGGTTTAAAGTATTCCTTAGAGTTGCCCAGTTTCCTACACCTTAAAGCAGTGCCATGCCATAGGTGGGTTTGCATAATGATACTGCAATAGCTCACCGAGGAAGGGGATTACAGCACCCAACCCCAGCCCTGTGTTATCCTTTATCTGCTCCTTGCGTGGCCACGTTGACCTCTCACCTTCATTCCCATTTTTCCCTTCAAAAGCTCCGTCTTTAACGTACAAGTTGCTGTCTGACAAACTCAAAAGAACAAATCCAACAAAACGCAGGAGTACATTTTATACATAACCACTAAGTGCTCGAGTCACGCTGGCTCATTACAGCTGATCCATAAATGTCATTTCCAAAACATATCCAGAATACAGGACTACCAAGAACGTGCATTTTAGCTATGACATGCAAATTATTTCAATTTCAATTCAAATACATCATATTTATCCGATGCAAACTTTAATTGCAGACATATGAATGCCTCCCACATACATGTATAATCTAGGGCGTATGCAAGAATCTTTTATTATGCACTCCCATGCTGGAAGTCAGAAAGGGTTTATACTACACTGTACGAGAAAAAAATAGCTACAGAAGGGTTTATAACCTGAAAATATTGGACTTTTGTTCTTTCAGCAGTAATAGAAAACAAATGTTCTGAAATCAAAACAAGCTTTAAATCTATTTTATCTGATCTTCAGGAACAAAAAGAAATACCGTAAAACATCTTCCAGGTATTTGTAAATATAGAAATAAAGTTAGAGACTGTCTCAAGGAAGTCAATATGAACATAAAGTATTGTAGTGGAACTTGGAAGAAATGTCCCTATTTGTTACACTAGGCACAAGAATTTTTTCCCCCTCAAGTTTCAACAGAAGTAACAGAATAAACAGGATTAGTCATTTTTGCATGATAACATATTTCTGTCTTGGCTCTACACACTTACTAGATGACTCTGTAATGGTGGACTCAGTTATAAAACAGAGGAGTAGAATACAAAGATGATTTCAAAATACTAGTTTCAAAATAATGTGTTACTATCCAGTTATTTCATGTTATAGAAAAGAGGGGGATACCAAATATTAAATAATTTAAGGGGGAGAATACTTAAAAAAAGGACCCTACAAGCAAAAATGAAATTAAATTTAAAAAAATAATTAATTAAAAAGGGACTAGAAATTGGTATTGTTTTGCTGATACCCAAACATTCTTTTAAACCCAGTCCAATATACTTCAGAGACAGAAGTATATTCTGCACAGATACAGCTTTATAAATAATTTTTTTCTTCTTTTTTTTTTTTTTTTCTCTGAACTAAAAATCAGCTTGATTTTAATCAGCAGCGTGTTTCAACACAGACTTAAAATTCCTGGCTTCAAAGAAGGCTTAAACAAAATTGCCATTGGGCACATTTACATTAGAAGTATAATTTATGCCTGCAAGTGAATAAAGAGCAGTCCTTTATGGCTGAAACTCTGCTACAATATCCACGAGAAACACAATCAAAGTACCGTGTTAAATACCTATAAACAGCATCAATAGAGACGTTGCAAAAAAACCCAAAAATAAATAAAAGAAAAACCCCAACACACCAACCTCCCCCCCCCCCAAAAAAAATGTATATACATATATATATGCAAAGGCTCGATGTCCTATTAAAACAATTTTCTACTCACTCTCACATTCTTAAGTGCAGGCACAACATTCGCTCCACACAGTGGGAGACATTTATACAGTCTATTCACACGGAAAATACCTCCCCGGCTGCAAATCCCCCAAACGACGCTGACAAAGCAGGCACTACAGGAAAGGCAAAAGTTAAGCAAACTTACCTGCTGTAAGTACATAAAAGTCAAGGCACAGGAGAGCTGGGGACACATGCCCACATTCGGCAGTGCCACGCAGGTTGCACCCGTAAGGGGATGCTGCATGGTGTTGCTCTGAAGTCTACGTAGAACAAGTGAGGGGGCTTGCATGCAAGCACGTTTGCCCTATCTTGTCACTACCTTTTTTTTTTTTTCCTCTTCTTCTTCTGATTATTTAAATAAGAAACAGGGTTTCTCGACTGCCTTTTCCTCCCCAGCGCTAAACCCCTACATTCGTTTGTCAGCTAAGGCAACTTGGTAGATTTAAACTACGGATTTTTTCACCGAGAGGAAAAAAAGAAGACACAGCCTGCAGCCTATTGATGAGCAAATGGAACTTCCTCAATGACAGAGAGAGCTGAAGCTTGTCTCACAACAGTAGCTGCTGACTAGGAGAGAGAGAGAGAGGGAGAGAGACTCAGTGAGGCTCAGTCGGCTGGTGCTGATGCTGCACAGCTTCTCATTTGTCAAATGGGTCCTAGGGCAGGGTCTTTACCACTCACCAAAATTCAAATACTGCATTTTAAAAATCCCTGGAGAGGATAGGGAAGGAGAGAAAGTGAGAGCGCTGCATCACAGGCATCCATGAGATCTGGGCAATTAGTGTCATTGCCCAGCTGGGACTGAACGCCTGTTATGATTCTGCATGCACACAGACACACTCACACACTTCTTTTTTTTCCCCTCCCAGGACTCACACCTGACATAAAAAGGGCTTTCCCCTTCTAAGAACAAAAGTATGGAGCACAAAGTAGGAAAGGGAAAGAATCTTGGCTAGCCAAGAGGATTCCAGCAAACATACAGTGCTATAGCTAACGAGCATTTTTAAAATACAAATTAATTTTATACCTACATTTCATTCACTATCTAGTTGCCCAGAGGAGCCTACAAAAGCATTACAGTGAAGCTGTGCAAGAGCTGTGTAACCACTGCAGCAGAAACACTGGGAATGAAACAAAATTCTATGGCACACTGTGCTTACTTCACTTGGGGGGAGGGGAGCAGGCTTGGAAAAAGACTGTATCTTAAAATTGGTCTAAAGCCCATCTCATCTAAAATTACAAATTTATTTGACAGCTAGTCAATCTATTATCAAGGACTGCCCTATCAGGTTACATGGAAAAATTACATTTGCAATTTTCAGAATTTAATGTTTACTTTTTACTTTGAGAACGATACCTCAAATTAGTATTCCACTCTTGCCAGCTTTTTCTTCCCCCCTCCCTTTATTTTATGGAGTAATAATTATTCATTAGTAGATCTAGTTAGTCTTTATGTAATAAAGTAGGATGTGACCTGCAAATCAAATAATTTATATTACAGCTTGTCCTTGAGGTCCTATATTACAGGTCTTTTTTTTCCCTTAGATACAACTCAAGTATAACAGAAGATACTACTATTTTTAATTAGAATTTGACAAATGAATCAAATATTAATTCTTCAGAAAAGAAGGTCAAACCTCAGAGCACCACCTGAGGTTTTGAAGGGGTTCCTTTTAAAAGGACTCTGCAGAAGATTTTAACATCACCTATTTTATAGGTTATCTAATTCCCACAAAAACACATCTTAGATCAAGATTTTAACATTAACAACACCAACCAAATAACCCACATTCAAGAGAAGTCTATTTCATCAACAGCATAACTGATTTAAGATCTACCCTTAAAAACAAATAATAGTCCCCGCTTAACTGGAAACAGAATCAAAACATGTCACTGCAACTCAGGTGCTGTATTAAAAAAAAAAAATCTTTTTCATTGTACATGTGCACACACATACCTGCACCCACACAAGCCTCAGAGACTGATTTAGATCCACTAAGTCTGCTTCATGCAAAACTGAAAATTTTCCAGCAGAATCAGTTATCACGTAATTTTTGTTTCTCAAAAGGAGTCAATGCAAGAAAACCAACGTATTTAGGACTCAATAATTAACACCAAAACAATAATGTACAAACTTACAATACAGGAATTGGGTTTGGCTTAGGAAACACTCATGTTTTTGCAGTCTATCATGGACTGGTCTACTAGAACAGCCCAAATTACTTAATCACAAAAAAACATCAAAAAAACCCCCTGAAACCATCAACCAAAAGAGCCCACATGCCACAGAGCAGGAGCAAGCAAGAAGGAGGAGAAACGAACCCTCTCTGTGCCCTCTCTCCTTTTTTCATTCTTTCTCTGTGCCCTAAGCAGTCTCCTGTTCTGACAGGAGTATGTCATGCTTTTCTTCATTCTTTTTTTTTTCCCCTAGCACAGAAAGGCTGTTATTCTGCAAATGCCCTAAGCTGAGAGAAGTTTCCCTTCAGTTCGTTTTCATATGAAACACCATAAATAATACATGGTCCTTTAATAAGACCTTATCAGAATGTTTAATGAAAAACAAATACGTTATGTAAGGAGGCAAATAACCAACTCCTTCCACATTATGTCAAAATCAAAGGCATCATGCTTCCTGGCCAAACAGTTTGGAACTATGTAAGTCTATCCAATTTCCCAAAGTGAAGTTCTGGAACATGATGTTGGTCAAGCAAAGCTTCTTCTGTCTATTGCACTATTTTACAGATAAAAGGACATCCATAAAACAGATTAAACTCTTAAAAGCAGTGTGTTGAACAATTACTTCAAGAAAATTTAGCAGTGTAAATGGAGTGAATAGTAATTGTAAAAGGAAATTTCTCATTGGCCTTTTATCCTTAAATTGCATACAATTCAAAGTCAGAAAAATATGACCCACAAATACTATGGATTGCTTTCATTTACATATTCATGTTATAAAAACAAGAACATCAATGTTTTCACTGTCCAAATCATCTGTACACAGAGAAGCAATAAACATACATAATTCAGTAGTGTAAGAGACCTAAAAAAGAAACACAATTCTTTAGGCTGATATATGCTACTTCAAGACATGCAGGGGAAAGTCATTACCAATTTTCATCCCTTCCAAGGATAACTTGTCATTATGTCTAAATAGAAAAAAAGGTACCAAACTGTGTTTTAGTTTTATAAATACAAAATCAATGTCTCTTCTTTAAAGCCATTTCCTTGTTTATACACACTCTTCCACCTACCCCAGCCCATTAATCACAACCACATTCCAAGTTATGGCTATATATACCCTAATACCCCCTCAGATTTGCCAAAGGGACATGAATGACTGTACACAAGCTGACCTTCCCTCCTCGTGCACAGCCAGACTCTCACTGCAACAGAACAGACAGCACAGACCCCATCAACACCTCGGCTGCAAATTATTAACAACTGGATTTCTGCCTTGTCCTGCAGCCATCAGGGTGTGCACTTGCAAAGCCACTTCACCCCCAGCACAGGACATCTCAGTGCTGCCCTGTTGGGTCAGGAACTGAACTCACCCCACACTCAGCTGCTGCTGTCATCAAGTGCATATCAATTAACAACAAATACAGATGTTTTTTCAAAACAAAAAGAAGCTACTCGTCTACACCACCCAAATCAGCCTCGGTGGGAGTCCAACCAGAAATGTTCTAGGAAATAAAACCTTCCTCCACACACGAGATATGGATCCACCTGAGGTGCAATATCTACTATACCACCACGGGAGGCAACACTCTCTCTTCCAACCTGTTTGGGTTGCCCATGCCATGGTTTATGGCACAGACAGAGATCTTGCACTCTCCCCACACCCAGTGAAAATGTCATTTAAGAAACACCAACAGCAAAGTTTTGATCAGTCTTGAGTATGCAATTAAAAACATGAAATCAAAGAAGCTCTGAAGCAAAATAAAAATAAAGAACAGCATTTCTCACACAGCTGACATACAAATCCCAACCCACTTTCATTTACAATGCATTTGTTTAATTAGTATAACATTTAAAACCATCCGCTCAGTTTGTTGTGATCTGGGAGTCAACCTTCTGCTTCTCAAAACTTAAGCTCAAATTTCCTATTTCCAAACCTTTGACCTAGAAGTTAACCTTTAGACTCACCACAGCAGACTGTCTAATCAAACCTTTCCCATCAAGCAAAAGATCTGAAACACAACACTTGCAAGACCACACACCATTTTACAGTTCAGGCTTGTCTCAGTACTACAGTACTCAGTATCTACACCAACAAATCTGCACTTATAGAAAGCACACAGTATTATAAAGACTGCATGCCTACAGATATCAAGCATTAAAAAAAAATCATGACTGTATATTAAATTAAACCATGTGATGAATGTATTTTCTTTTCAACTTTATAAAGTGGTGGATGTGGCACAAAAATAATTCAGGCAAGTGGTATAAAATCTAATAGTAGTGCAGTCCCTTCTCTAAACACTCCTTATCTAACACCACAGGAAAAAAAGAGCTCCTAAGCACTTCAAAACAGGAAAAGAAGTACAATGTAAGTTTAAAAATAGAATACATATTTTGATCAATTACTATCAATTATCAGTATCTCTGCCCTTATTTCAGTGTTCTGTTTTCTGTATATGTACCATGGTTGTTTGGTTTTTTTTAAATAATTTGCAGAACTATCCCAGATGTTTTTAAATAATTTGCTTTGTCAAAAAAAAAGGGGTTCCCTCTATTCTTGTAAATCAACAGCCAACATCTCATTCTTCCAGTGATACTCTGTTGTCATGAATATCCCTGTTTCTAATATAAGGTTTCTGTTAAGATTGCTGTCCTTTACTAGGTTTTTGCACAAGATCCAAACAGTTCAGAGGCTCATTCTTACCTCAGGTAAGTAAGAATCACCAATTTTCTGTTTCTATTAAGCAGGGTGTTACTCCCATTGACTTCTCCAGTATTTCCTACCCAACCTCTACGAAGCCTCTGTAGCACAGTTAACCTCTCCAGCACCACTTCATATATTTAACATTCACTCCGTGGATTTTTCACAACAGAAGAAGCCTAGAGCCTTTATTCCCATCCATGGGCGGGGGTGGGGGAAGGCAACAAAACAAAGAAAATGTTCTGCCCTTAGAGAGTTAGAGACGCTCGCGAACAGAAGGTGTAGGTGGGATTTCCCTGGATTACAGTCCGTGGGCATTCTGTGGGAAGCCGGGGGGGCGGCGGGGGGGGAGGGATGGGAAGGAGTCCGGCCTAACAAGGTGATGGTGGCTCAGTTTAGAGCGGGTTTACAGCGTCTCTTGACTAAGCCGCGGGTTGGTGACTGTTCCCCGCAGAGCCACGGCCGGGAGCGCTCCCGATCCCGGTCCCATTGCCGGTCCCGCTCCGCCGTTCCGGGCGCTCCATCTAGCGGAGACGCGGCTCATTCCAGCCGCTCCGGCCCTGACCGACCTGCTCCGCCACTCCCGCACTTCCCAAAGGGAACGAACACGGGTTTCCCGAGGACACTCGTGTCCCCAGAGCCCCTGCCCACCCCCGGCTATAGCAGCGCGCTGGAGGCGGCTCCAAAGCGCATTAAATTCCTTTGGGATCACCACCGTCACTCCTCTCTCCTCTGCCTTCCCGTCCACTTTTTACGCTACATTGGCACCAAGACTCGGTGGCCAGAGGTTGGAGAGGCTGATGCCTGAAGCAGCTGAAGCTCTGGGAAAGCATTCCTCACCCAGTGGCAGCATTACCAGGGCAAAGGGAGCTGTGTGGGGAGCAGTGGGTCCAGCAGCCCTGATTTTAGGGAGGTTTAAGATGATGTGCAAGGAAAAAAAAATAAATTAACAAAGCATCCTTATCTAAACTGTTACCTGCAGAGTATAGACTTGGGAAAAGCAGGGAAGGAGGCAGAACCAAGCAGGTGAAATGGAAATTGGGGCAGCAAAATACTCTGTCAGTCCCACTCCCACCTCACTTGGCACAAAGGTGGTATGGACACTTCCACATTTCTTTTTCAGGAGCACAGGGTGCTCACACCCACCACGCACTACACTCACAACAACAAATAAACTTTTTCAAACAGGTATTTTTAGAGGTTGTTCAAGTCTGACACATTGGTACAAGCCTGTGTCACATAAAAACCCCTTTGACACAAGTGTCCATCTACAATAATTATCATTTAAAAACTATAATAATTATCATTTAGGTTATTCTTTATATTGCAATTCTAGCAAGAAGACAAGTGTGTCATGTGTAGTGTTGCCCTATACGACTTTCCCAGAATTCCAGCTGAGAAGACATGACAGTCTGACCCTTAGAAAATGAACTCTGAATTAAAATTAAAAACTCAGGATTTTTTTTTAAAAAGTAATTAAAAAAATAATGAATACTAATCACATAAAACTGTGTACACCTTGTTAAGCAGCTTAAAGCTTCAGTCTGCAGGATGGGAGGGATACAAACTACTCAAAAAAGAGAAGTCCTGTTTGACCTGAAGTGATGAAGCCTGTGGCCACCTGTGGCAGTTTCTCAAGTATGAGATAAAGAATATTCGAATAGTAAAGACATACTACTTATATATCACTCAGATTTGCTTTTATACAAAATTCTGTTTTCTTACTTTATATAGACACAAGTCACTTGCAGCACTATAAACCTCTGTTTTGTTCACAACGAATACAATTAAACTAGAATTTTCACACTAATTCATTAATCCACAGAAGTTTGTCCCACTTTTTTGCTCCTTAATTTGCACCACCACATCTCACACTTTGCTGCTGCTATGAAAGCACAAGGAAAGAATTTAACTTGAAGGGCAAAATAAGCAGCTGGAGCACATGAATTTAGATCCTGTTTTCATATGAGAGTAATAAAAGTTAAAAAAGTAAAAATACCACCAAATGTAATTATAAGAATACACAGTGGGGTAGCATAAACATATCTTGCTGAAGAAAGTTTTTGTCAAATATTATTAATCTATTGAAAATTAAAAGAATGTCAAATCTCAGAAGGGGAATAAATGATAGATTAATTATGCTATTATGTAAAGGTTGCATCTTTTCTCTGTGGGAATTAAATTAAATGGACATCAGCACAGTTTCCTTCTACAATGAAACCACTTCTCCTTTTAATATTCTGTCTAGAGCTGGATATCTCATATATTCTGCCTGAATCTAAATTCACCACACTCAGTCCTCAATGCAGCAACTCATTTTAATGAATATCACCTAAATATCAACACGTTCATGTATTGAACCAAGAAATCCTCCATTAACTGCAGCTGAATCCTGAAGTCTCCACTTCTCCTGTCCTTTGCTTACAGTCTGACCATCCCCCAGAGTATTTGATCCCCCCAGTGGAAAGAACAACACCTCCACAGCTCCCTTGAGGACTTTATCTTCATCTACCAATAAAACTCAAAATATTCCCCATCCTTTTGGCCCTACCCCATAAGATGGGCTAATTTAGTTCAATGACTCCTCAAAATCCAGCCCTTCATCTCCAGCTCTTCCTTGTGGCTTTCCATCTGACTTTTAACTAAAACATTTCAAAACTCTTTTGGCCAAGCCCAACAGGTTCTAGTTAAATACCCTTCTTCATCCAAAGAGATAAAGATGTGACTCAAAAGAACTAAAATTGAGGGGTTTGTAGTTTTGAACTTCAGTTTATACTGAAGCACTCCAAGGGTTTGCAAAGTAGGCAGCAGTACACTCTCCAAAATACCAGACCAGAAGAAAGATGTCTGATGCCATGACCCAATCCCACTCCTGTGCCAGACTCTAGAAGAAGAGTTAGTTGGTTTGGGGGGAATTTGGTTGTTTGTTTTTTAGTTTATGATTTTTTGGCTTTCTATAACCCTTGCAGAATGAGAAGCTTTGGCATAGAGGAAACTTTGCCTACAAAGCTGCCTCTACAGGCCTGCTCACTTATTTTGAAGCAGGGACAGAAGTCCTGTGTGAGGAAGCCCAGTTTTATATCCAGGGTCAATATTGTGTCCATTCCTTTTATTCCAGTTTACTCCATCAGCTGATTTTAAAAGCAGCAGTTGCTTTTTTCTAACCATATTATCCCCTGAACCCTCCAAGGATCCTCTCCAGATACACTGTTCCATCAGTGTAACCTCTATCAGGCCTGTCCATGAGTCCAGCATCACCTCCCTCCTCTCTTCACACTCTAATTGGTATTTTTTTATCTTTTCCTACTTCAATTGATAAGGTGTCACATTTAACACCTCCGAGTCTACCTTTTCCTCAGCTAATAACTAGAGTCTAAGAATTCATCTACAACACTTTCTAGAAGTTGTTTGCTTTCATCAGTGCTAATCAACTCTGCCTTGTTAGGATGGCCATCCTTCCCCTCTCCTACTTGGAACTCCTTCCACTCTGATCTTCTTTAATGCAATGAAATTCACACTGGAAACACTGATTTCACTCTCCTGTGCTGCTTTTTGGCCTAATCACCACTTCTGCTTTCAGCATAAAGGTCAAGTTTCTCGTCCTCCAGGGTTCAGACCATTCAAGACTCAGCACTAAAATCTAGTCCTGTTGAACATTTACACACAGATTACCTCACATTGCTCCCTTTCTCGAAGACCCCTCTCAACTTTCTATCTCAGGCATCCACAACCAGAGTCCCCTACACTCTGCTCAAGCATCAAACTGTATTTCATTTTGGACAGGACCTTCACCTCTGACTTCCAAGAATCTTCCAGTTATAGACACAAATATTCAAACAAATAAAAACATATAAGTTAAATATTTTTTATTCTAACTACGATGAGTCCAGTCTTAAAAAGTCTTAGTTGTGGGGTTTTTTTTACACGAGAGAATCTTTGCCTCAAATTACAAGTAGCAAAACATCAGAGAGATCAGTTCCCATTTTTACTTTTCACTCGATACTCACAAAAAAATCTCATCCTTACAAACCCATTCATATTCATGTACTTTGAAGGGGAGAAAAATAGAAAAATTCCCTTTGAAATGTTTTTATGCACATAAATAACACTTTCTTGTTGCTCTTCCTGAATTAGCCTGTTGAAACTACTCTCTACAGTTGAGACGCTGTGGGTGTAGCTGTTCCTTTAAGATTTATAATTTGGTAATGAAATTCAAAACCATTTAAAGATAAAATTTAGCAACATCAATTTTTTAGCACTATAATTAAAAATTATTACAGGTATTTGAATTAAAGAAACTGTCACAGAAAATGGAAAATAAATTAGTTTTAAAATTAAACTTATTTTTACTGTATCTGAATTGGTTTTGCAGTTTCTAACTTCTTTTTGTGGAGTGCCTCCAAAGACTCTCAGATTAAAATATAAATCTGAAATACACAAACCAAAGAAGCTTGGTTTTGTCTTAATTCTGACTATATAAAAATTGAAAATGTATTCTCTCATAACTTTGATATTTTGTCAGAAAAGTATACCTCCTTTTCCCATATCTCAATATAATATCCACACAGCATGATTTATATTAATACAAATATTATTATATTTATCATTAAACCCACAAAGAATAATACCAAAACTCAGAAAAAAAAAAAGCCAACAAAACCCCAACAAGACCACAAGAAAGAGATCTAAAATGTGATAAATGAGATTATAAACAACTGCTTTTATTTGAATACAGTCTTTTTTGCAAACCTGAACGATACATGAAATTCAGCTACTCAAAAGCACTGTTAGAGAACATCAGTGAGGTCAGGTAAAACATATCTATAAAGTGCCTGAACATAAGGTGCTAAATGCATTCATTCTCAAACACAATATGAAATCCTACCAACTATTGTCTTAGGGCTTGTGGTGCTTCCTAGAACAGTGTCCAATTGCTCTTATATACAGAGAAGCCTTCTTGTCCTAACTTAAATCTCCAACCCAGCATTTTCCAGTTTCACCCACCAAAGTAAATTTCTCTCCTATGAAAGGCCTCTACACTGACAATCCCAGAACACAAAATGAGCAGAAACATTACTAATATTTGGCCACAAAGCTGCATTAAATCAGCATGGATAAGGATGTGCCTTCCTCTTCAGACAGAGCATGGACATGTTTCCATAGTCAGCAGACTAGTGATCTCCAAAACACAGGCTAATTTCTGCCCAAACAGGCAGAAAAAATACATCAAATAGATAAACTTATTAATTAGCAAACACTCTAATTAAATTAAGGGACAGAGAACTGACAAGCACAGATAACAACTTGGTTTTGTAGTGGTCATTCAAAGCAATACAGAGCCCAGACTTGTAACTTACTTTTTCTTGAAGTTCTGTTACTATATCCATAAAGCACACACACCAATTAAAACATCATGAAAACAAATAAACCCCCCTGTATATCTCGGGGCACAGGGACAAATGGAACATTTACAATTAAGTAAATTAAAACTGCAAAATTACTCACATCAGATACTAACAGACCTGTTTTTCCTTGCAGTTAAACCCAGCACAGTGCAAGTTCTAAATGCTTCCAAGCCTTTGCAGCAGCTTTAACTCACACAGACCGACTCTGGGAATGACCCCATGGATTGTTCTGCCTGCCTGTTCTCACCTCTGCCCTCCTCCTGCCCCCACAGGTGTAGGTTGTGAGGAAGATTCGTCAGCTGGAGAGACTAATTGAGATCAGCTGGGAATTCCAGCCCGGCCACTGAACGCCAACAGGTGAGAACAACGAGGTCCGAGTCAACACCAGCCAAGTGACCCCCACACAAAGGGTCTCCCATCTAATTGCATGTGTTTAGTGCTATCTTTTACCTGCAAGTGAACTCTAAAGCACCAGATCTCAGTGTGTGCATGAACCTTTCCTGCTCCAGAGACAATCTCAACCCTCATTAAGGTGCAGCACGTCTTTGCTGGATCCACTGCATTATGTGCATTAGAGATGCAGTTTTAGCACTGGAGCTTGAATTTTTACCAGAAGCCAATATTATTGGTACCAAAATTACATTCCCTAATCTTGATAAGAAGCATTGCTGGGGTGTAACAACCTTACATAGCAACAAAAAGCTAAAATATCAAATACCGGTTCTGCCTTCACTGGAATACAGAATAGTTAAGAACAAGATTAGATGCAAGGACTCACTAGGAATCTCCAGACACGGCAACTTCAGGATCTGACAGATATACAAAACAGCAGAAGAACAAAAGACAGCTTAACTAAACAGCAGCTAGACTACAAATAACAGTAAAATATCTGTACTATTGTTCCATGCTCCATTAACCGTGAGCAAAACTCACTGAAACTGGTAGAAGTCTGAGCAGTCAGTGAATGCAGGTCTGGGCTCTCTGAACACAAAACACCTGCAGTGATGCAGATAACTTAGCAGGAATATTTTTCTCAAGGATTTAATGATCTGATTCTAGTTATAATACATGAAAAAAAACCAATTTTATTAGCTTCTACAACAAAATATTAATCAAATCTAATATCTAATAAATCTAATATCTAATAAAATCTAAAAAATATCTATTGTCCTTCTAAAAGAAGAGCAATACTAAGACTGGATAATCATTTACACCTGATACACCACTGATCCTCAAAAAAAAACATCTTGACACAAAGTTAAGGTGTGCTTTTATGTACTCATGATTCTTAGTTGAATATTTCACAACCTATTGCTGAAAAGCCAACTTGATTTTTCAAGACTGAAATAATATGGAAAGAAACACATTTGAAACAAGCAAACTTTAACCATCTTATATACTTAAATCTTGCCAAAATAATTCAATTTCCACAAAATACTTAGTCAAGGAGCTACATAGCCTTGCTGCAAAATTCATTAGCCATTTTAATCCTGTTGATGAATACCAGGTTCTCTACAGAAATGCTTTTAAAGAATGCTTAAGAAAAATCATTATTATTTAGGAATTTATGAGATGTGTTACTAACAGATAAAACAATAAAGCAAAACTTCCCCTATGGCCTCTGTAATGGAAAATGATGTTCATATAAAGAAAACTTGTACCCCTGAAATCATAAACAAACTGCAAATGCTAATACTTTATATGGCAAACTGATCTGAGTTGAGGTTCTCCCTAGCATTTACTTTCATTGAAAAATATTGCATGCAAAGAAGTATTTGCTCAATTCTGAGGTTACTCTCATTTATTGTCAAGCTAAAAGCAACAAATTTATCAACAAAATGCAGTTGTACACAGGGGGTTAGTCCTAATTATTGGAGAAGCTTTTACTTTTTACTGGTTTTACTTTTTTTCAACACCTAAATGATTTTATATAGCAACACTGACAAAAGTAAATTACAGACATTACTAAGATTGTGAACTCAATAATCAAGCCCACGAAATACCAGAAGAAAGTTGAACCCCCTGAGTATTTCATCACATACCTCTTTCCCACACACACCCTGACCCTCTCTCAGTCAGCTGGGAATATGCAGAGTTATGGCACGTCCCACTGGAATGACTGGATCACAAATACCAAATCTTTGGTTCCTCACTTTCATTCATCCTTTTTGGTTCACTGCTCTGACAGAACCAGAGAATTCTGTCCTCTGCAAAGCCTCAGCGTCAGCAGGAGGGAACCAAAGAGAGGACAGGCTCTCCTGTGCCCCAGTGCCCTGTTCCCAGCCAGCCCCAAATCCCCTCCCCACACACACGTGAGGCCAGAGGAGCTGGAGAGTCCAATTCACTGGGGACAGCTCAGAGACAGCTCTGTCAGAGCCCTGAACTGTGAACCAGGGGCAGGACTGTAACCATTAACTGATTTAATACTTGTTAGTCAAATCTGAGCAGGTATTCAGACTGATTTTAAGGGGCCAAAGTCATGTCCATGAAAAAAAGTCCCATCTTTCTCTGGCCACCTATCAAGGACCGCTGGAAATCTAAAATTATTAAGAAATTTTCTTCTTTTTCTTTTTTTTTTTTTTTCATTAAAGATAACTCCACAACATAAGTATTTCATTTCAGGCTTCCTGAGAAGAAAGCATAGGGCAATTCCATAAAGTCAAGTATTTAATTTCAAGAAGTTTAAATTTATCGAGTTAACCTTGGGATGAATCTCACATTTCTGGACACAATGGAATAAAGTGTTGCAAATCCCTCATTATTTAATTGGTGTGAAAAAGAGACCCCTGGACTACCTCAGCTCCCCTCTTGTCCAGCTGTGGGTCCCAAAGGCTGAAGCCTCTCACCTGCCCCCGTGCCAATGTTTATGACACCTCCCTTGTGTCCAAATGTGGGCATTTGGATTTCACCGGATTCACTTGGTTTTGAGAGTCAGAGGAACCATCAGCTCATGACGTTCTACTGCTCATTCATAACACATAACCAGAAGACACTAGAAAAGACACCAGCTTTCTTTGTAGCAAGGGATTTTTGTCCCAGCAGGCAATAAATCATCATGAGTGGACGACCAGAGGTGATTCCTCAGAGGTACAGACAACCTTAGGGTGACAGAGCCTTAGTCACAGACACGAACTGACACAAAATAGGCCAAGAATTTGGTCCACCAGGTCTCAGGGACCACAAAACCAGGTAATTCTTGGTGCATTCCCTCAGTGACACCACTGGGCAGGTGTCCTTCACCTGCAACCCAAACAGCCTCTTGTTCAGCACAGTTAACATCAAATGCACTTGGAGTATAAAGACACACTCTCACACTTCATGTCCCTCTGGGTATGTTTTCTGTGCCAGTACAAACAGCACACATTTAACACAAGTACTTTAGAACACTGTGCCAAACAAAGAGCAGAGTATGAAGGGAATGTTTCCCAAGTCATGTGTCCTTAGCTGCAGAATTTTTAAAGCTGAATGAGTAATAATTCTTGTTTGGTCGAGCTTTTTTTACTATTAATTGAACATTTTATTCTTATGCTTCAGTTTTCATTCCACCAGAATGTTTTCTTTTTGCTTCAGAACAGTTAACTTTTTTTAGGAAACAAACAGGGATGGTTGTATCCCTTAAGATATTTCTGTACTTTATTCTATTAAAAAAATCTATTTATGTATTTATACAATCTTTTTGTAGTTCAGAACAGAGGTAAGGTATTCAAATTGTATTCATAAGCTACAAACCCAGATCTTTAGCCTGGACTGAAATAACTAATCTGTAGAGGAACTCTGAGTTCAGATTATCTAACTGACCTCAAACGCAAAAATGACATATTATCTATGTAATTATGAAGAAAATACCAAGGAACTGAGACAAAATCCATTGAAAATGGCTGCCCTGACACAGAATTCACAGCTGGAAAATACATTCACTTTCCTTCTCAAACAAATATTGCCTCCCACTAGGATAACCCAAAAAGGAAAGCTGTATTTCGTGACAAATATACATGTTTTCGCAGTGTACATTGTCTCTGCCTGCATATATCACATTCATTACCACGGCTCAGGGAGGCCAGGATGGGTGAGCTACACACTTTAATGTGCTGATGGCTCTTTGTCCTTTTCCTCCCTGGGAAAGATGAAAAATGCTGTGAATTGTTTTTTTCATTATTAATAATGAATGCCTTTCTTGTTGACAGTCCTCGCTGCCAAGTGAGAAGCCTGGAACCCGAATCTTTACAACACAAGATTTCTGCTCACGTGGAAATCAACCAAAAAGATCACAGAAGAGGAGCTTAATACCCAGTCCACACAGTGTCTGGGTTGTTATATCCCTTTCAGAGCTTTTCTTTTTTTTTAAATCTCTTGGTATTTTCCCAACATACATTTGGTACCATGACAGACAGACTGGGGAAAGCAGGATATGTCCCCTTATTGCACAGCACCAAAAAGACTCTTAGTAATTTCTAAAACACCACAATGAACCAAAAGCTGATCTGAAGTTATTTTCCTCTAGATTACTCACAGAATTTATTCCAGCTGTGGAACTCTTAACAGTATTTAAAAATCTGTTACATCCTAGCTATCAATCACTTTCTTATATATATATAATCCTGGGAGATACATAGGTACACACATATATTATTATTATTCATTACATAAAGTAAAAATCATGTAGTGTTGTCACATACTCTGCAATTCTCTTCTATTTTCTTAGTCTGATAGCAATGATTATAACCAAAATTCAGAGCCTCTCTTGGCTGGAAGTGTACCTGGAGTAAAAGAGTAGCTTGCTTTCCTTTCTCAGGTATCCTCTCTCCCCAAAAGTTTTACTTACTTCTACAATATTTTTCACATCTTGGATTGGTAACAATTAAAAGATTGCTAATGATTATAAAAGGTGAGGGATAGCCTAAGTTTGTGCTTCCCATCTCTTGGTGGTGCTCTGGATGCTTCACCCCACAAGAGGAGGCTGAAGTCCAGGACAAAGCTGCTCTCCCAAACCCAAAACACCACCAGGGAGAAGGAACTCAAAAAGGAGCAGCAGGGAACAAAATTAAATAACAGCTTACATTCACACTGGTTCTCATTCCCCACAATAACACTTAAATGTTGATAGAAAAGTCAGTTAATTTTCATATTACAGCGGAAAAATTCAGGGCTTGGGGTACAGGATACGCTGGGTTTCTAATTTGTTTTATCAATAGATGGTTGTTTCTTAAAAAACCCCTACAAACCCTCAAATAAATTCATTCAAAAGCACCATTCTGATTGTATTTGTCACACACATACCTTCCAATCAGACATTTTTAATGTTCTTTTGTTTTGAAACAAAAAAAATCAATCACTATAAGCTTCTTTTCCCTTCAGCACTCACAAATATCCTGACTATACTGTGCCAATGCTGACTCAGGTAAACAATATTTTTGTT
This sequence comes from Corapipo altera, assembly GCF_003945725.1. Taxonomy (NCBI): domain Eukaryota; kingdom Metazoa; phylum Chordata; class Aves; order Passeriformes; family Pipridae; genus Corapipo; species Corapipo altera. The sequence goes on from NW_020884914.1 coordinate 4,865,913, forward strand.
GTGCTATCACTGTCACAAGTTAATGCTAGTTTCTGCATATCTTTGGACAAACTAACCTCAACTTTACTTGAGTTATGTCCCATGTAATTTAAATTTTTTAGCCATTAAGAAGTCCAGATCAGATGCTTGGAGAAAAACTGTTCTTTAAATGTAGGAATTTCATGATGTTTTCAGCACAAGAAAAATTCAAATGCTCAAGTCCTGAACCTTACACATATTTTTTATGTAGCTTTATTGTTAAATAATATATAACTTACTCAAAGCAAATATAGGTTTGCTACTGCAGTAAGGAAGTGCAATGCGGGGAATAATGGGCTTTTGTGGGGGATGAACAGTGTGATTTATTGTTATCTTTATCTGTTGTTACTGTAAATTTAGTATTTGCTAATATAACCTAAATAACTGTGAGATGCCACTTGAAAAATAGAAATTACAAATACATTTAATACAATGAATTTACAGATCACAAATAATCAAATACTTGATTGGTTCAGTGTCACCCCCGGAAAAAAAGCTGATATGCAGACTGAAAACTTTCTCCACTGTAGGTTTAAAAAAAAGAAATTACACAAACACAGAGGGTTTCCACACCTGCTGCAAAGGAGACAGTCGTAGTTAGGACTGGAGGGAGATGAGGTCAGTGACAGGAAGGAAAATGTGATTAAGTAATTCCCAATACGATGCCAACTCTGACCTTTGGATTCCATTTCAAATCCAGCTATCGTGTTATCAAAATAATATACTGCAGGATGGATACGGTTTTGCTAATATGATATATAGATTCCTAATAGGAATTTTATGCTTACAACTAAATTACAGATATGCCAACTATGATATATTTTCATGTGCATGTGACAGAGTATTTCATAACATGCTACAGCAATTTTTTTTCCCCTTGACATATAAAGAGACCAAAGAAAAAAAATAATAAAATATTCAAGCTGAATAACGTGTCAGTGCTCTTGAGTTGATTTTGTACAGCAATTTCTAAATGGTCATCTTTCATTACTGGCTTATTAATGCTACAGAGTTAAAACCTCAAAAATTCTTGCAGAAGATATAAAATGACATTTGGTTCAACAATACAGCAGCAGGATACGTGGAACAAGATTTGATTTGATATTAGTACATAAGAGGTTGGAAAAATATTCCAAATGGTCTGCCTGAAGTGAGTTATGTTGCCTTCATGGCAAAACTGAATCTTGAAAAATGAAATGATTGTTTCTTTCCAAAAGTAAGCTGTGAAATATTGGTTCATGCAGCATTTTACTAAAACCTAGGCCTTCTACATCTTGGTAATGATCCTGTGAATGAAAACGAGGTGAGACACCAACTCACATTAATTGCACAGCGAAGCCACATTTTTAAGCCACCTAATTAACTGTGAAACTGGAGGGACACGAGGAGCTGGAGAGAGGGCAAAATCCATCATTTATAACTTGCTTAAAATTTGTTTTTAAGGTACTCATTACAGAGGATTTACAAAAAATATCCTTTAAAGCATAAGGAAGATAAAGTAACAGGCAAGTCCACTTGTGCCCAACTGGAAGCAACAAATGGAGTCACCATTAAGTGTTTGCAGCACTAAATTTTCATTTAATCAAGTCTTCTCTGATGAACAGCTGTTATTTGTTATTGATACTTGCATTCAGAGTCATTAGAGAGAACCAGGTTTGTTTGTCAATGATGGTTTTTGATCATTCTGCAAGGAAATCATAAGTAAATAATGGCAGTTACTTCCAGCTACAAATAATCCCCAAAATGTGATGTGCTTCAATTAAATGTATAAACTTACTCCTTGCTTTCATCTTAAAGAACTACAAAGTTTTAATGCACTAGAAAATACACCTAAGGATAATTTCTTCTGCTGAAAGAAGAAGGTTTATACGTATTTATAAAGGAAAAATACAGAAAAAAAACCTACAAAAGATTTTGGAAAAAATCTGGCCCCCTGCAATTTCAAAAACTAAGCCAATGATTAGTCATAAGCTCTGAAATGATGAAAACAAATACATCCTATTTCAAACAAACACTTATGAAGAAAATATTTTAATTATGCAAGCAGGATGTTGACTGGATTCACTGGGGATAATTACCTCTAAGAAAACATTCTAAGCCAGAAACTCATTAGAAAGTTGGAGAATTCTTCACAACACAGTACCCACACACTCATTCTGCCACGTCATCCAAGTATCCCACCTACTGAATTGCTGAAAGAATTCCTCATGTCAATGAGAAAAAAGGTTTTGCAAAGCGAGATAACTGACTCGTATGCAAAAAAAAAAATAAAAAAAATACAAATTCATTACAAACTTGGAGGTTGTTTTCAGATTTTGTTTAAAAGAATAAAATTAGACACAAACTGCCTTGATAACAATAGATTGGAGCAGTGGATATACTAAAATCAGTAATCCAGGTGATAAAGGAAAAATTAACAGTGAATTGCAGGTAGCAGGCAGGATCTGTAGCAGAAAATGTGGCTCTGGTGAGCCTATTTCAAGAAAAAAATATCCTCAGAAACCTCAGGCTGAAACACAAAACCACCTCAGTCTTTCTCCTTCTCCAAACAGGTGTGAAATGCAGCTCAACTGCAAACAGTGCAGTTCTCACTTGCAAGTGGATTAAGCCTTATAGAATGATAAATAAAATGTTCAGTAATGTGCTTTTGGTGTGACTGAATAAGGCATCTGGATAAAATTGAGAACTGTAGGAGAACACTAAATCAGTTTAAAAACATGCATGAACTTTAGAATGATGCTGTCATCACATTATTTATATTCTAGACATACCAAAGTGCTATTATATTTCAGGGCTTTCATGGCAAAACAAAAGCTTTACACAAGTAATATTAAGTATTTAGATGCTTTCATGCAGGATTTATTAGTTCATATTTTGCCCTGTCTCTATATTTCTCTCAATTTCAACTGTATTTTCAGTCATTTTAGCTTTTTACTGTTTGGTACATTTGCTTCATTATATATTATCTGATGAAAAGTCTGAATGCATGCAGAGCTGGATCATCAGGATCAACAAACTAAACAAAAACAGGAGACAAAGAAACGTGGTAAAAAAGCTCAGTTTTGTAATATTTAGACAAAAAAAAATCTTTACACACCTTTAATGCCTATCTGAATTAAACATGTAACTAGAATACAATTAGCCTGTAGAACAGTCAACAGTAAAGAAAGTTATTTCACACAGTAAGACATAAACTGTCTTTTGAAAGACTTATTCTGTAATTTTCTTTATAGATACATAAACGTGTACAAAAACGTATTCCTTGTGTTCCAGACAAATTTTATAAATTTAAGTATTCACGAAAAATAAAATAATTACTTTTTTTCTACCATCACCAAAATTTGTCCTTTGATCTAACTCTTAAAACACAGGCTTCTCTGTGCTTATCTCCTCTCTTCATCAGGGTGATGTTGCTCTTTCTGGGTTTCCCGTGTTTCATTTTTTTTCAGCATTAGCCTTAAAACTCTGCAGTTAGACCCTACTTCATCTACCAACACACAAACATTTTCCATACTTATTCAGCTTGAAATTGTCCCTAATTTTTGCTCTCTTGTTTTGCCAACTATTCTGAGTATAGTCACCAAATCTTTCACATGATGGCCTTTTTTAATTTGCTTCAGAGCAGCTAAACATACCAAGCCATCAAATTGTCAGAATAAACAGCTCCAGTTCAAGTCTGCACCCTGATTTCTGTCCCAATTTAACTAACTTTTACTTTATAGCCACATTAGTTAGGCTACACAGAATAAACCTACCAACTATGATCTGACATTCTTTTTTTGCTTAAAAGAATTAAGTAAAACAAAAATCAACATCTACCTGTAAAGCAGCTCTGCTTTAAAAGCACATTTGTAGGGAAACAAATATAGATATGAATTAATAAAAAGGTTTGCATAACCAACTAACAGGACTGATTCAACACACAGAACAAATCAGATGGATTCACCCATCACTTTTGCTGGATTTTATGAAGGATTTTCTGGCACTAAGGCAGAGGGGAAGGGTGTTTGCTGGTGCCTGTCACACACCTCTTGGTGTGACTTCATATGATGCTCAGGTATTGAACAAGTTTGTTGTTCTGCTCATGGGAAGAGGCTTAAGAATAGAGTAGTTAGTACAGAGGGAATAACACAACCCCAGAGTTGTCCAGGAAAACTGGGCTGTCTCCCTTGTACCAGAATTCCCAGAAATCCTCAAAGAGAGCTCTGAATCAACACAGAAGAACTATTTGAATGCCACTTTTTGTGAAGTGGTAAATGATGGGCTCAAAATGTTCCAGTGAGCCAGAACTCAGATTTTCAATTGATATTCCAAAGTGTGATGATAGCACAGATCAAGAAGATAAAGTATATAAGCAGCAAAGATAATACACCACCATCTGCTATGGATATAGGTGTAAAAATGCACATATAGATTCAGCAGGTGATTATTCAAGCACACAGTAATTAATCTTTATTGTGATAGAAGCAACAGAGAGAAAAGAAAAAGTCTGAAGCTACTTAAAACTTATTCTATCAAATCCTTTCAGCACACACCAAGCATTGTATGTTCAGTCTGTTGGTTCAAATGCTAATAGTGAATTATGTTTTAGGAGTCCCTTCTCTTTGAAACAGAAGGTAAGTTTTCAAATCCTTGTTATACATTAATTAAATTTTATATATTTTAATAACTAGCTAGCTATAGGAAAATTACCTTACTAGTTTTTACAATAAATGCAAAATTCTTTACTTGAGAAACCACCCACATGTAAAAGCCACTAACACAAATGCTGACAATCAGTCTGACATCCAATCTGTTTCCAACCTACAGCCACAGAAATAGAGCACTGTACATTCCATAAAAAGATCACTAACATTTTTCCTAGTTTAAAGTACTTTTAAACTTTTTTTTATTACTCAGAGTCTTTGCCGCTGCTTGGTTCCTCCCTCCTCCAACTCATTAGCACCTATAATTAAAAGGTAATCACCTAAAGTTTCTGTACTGGGGTTTTCAAAGAATAAGGCACAGACTGCCACTGAAATTCAAGGTATTGAGCTCTTAATAATGTTCTTTAAAAGCTGTAAGGGTAATGTGACTACAGCAATGACAGCAACTGAGCCATATGAATTATGTGTGGATTTCCAAACTAATAAAAAGAATTGTAGGATGTTGTATTTCTCAGATAGGAGAGAAATGAAAAGCAAAAGGAAAGACAAAACATTTAGACAACATAGGTAGAGGTCAGCATGAATAAGATAAAACACTGATGCCTATAATAAGGGGTATTCTGGGAGTGATAAATTCCCAAGAGAAGAAAAAAAAAACCTTAAACCCGGATTCTATACATTGCTCAAAGGAATTCAAAACCAGCAACTACTACTACTAAAAACACAATCCAGGTGATGCAGTGTGGTAAGGAAGAGGACGAAAAGAGAACACTGAGCAGTGCCAAGTCCTGCATCTGGAGAGGAAGAGCCCTGTGCACAGGCTGGGGAACAACTGGCTGGAAAGGAGCTCCGTAGGAAAGGACGTGGGAGACCAGGAGGACAAACTGAACACAAGGCAGCAACGTGCCCTTGAAGAAAACCAGGTCTGCAGCATCCTGGGTTGTGTTAGAAAGGGCCTGGAGAGCACATCACAAGGAATGTGATCCTTCCCCTTCGACTCAGTGTTGGTGAGGCCACACCTGGAATTCCACGGTCCCCAGGATGGGACGGACGCGCTGCAGAGAGTCCAGCAAAGGGCAGAAAGATGAAGCAGGGAATGGAGGATGTGATGTGCAAGGAGAGGCTGAGACAGCTCAGACTGCTTAGCCATAAAAAGAAAAGGCTGGAGGGATCTTACCAATGGGCATAAACACCTGAAGGGAGAGTAAAGACGAGCCAGATGCTTCTCAGGGCTGTGCAGGCAAACTAGAGGAGGCCATGGGCACAGACTGACTGACACTGTGGCCTGTTTAAAGATCAGAGAACCTTTTACCCTGTGAGGAGAATCTCTCAAACATTGGCACAGTGTTTCCACACAGGCTGTGGAGTCTCTGTTTATGGAGATACCCCAAATCTGGTCCCTATGTACCTGCTACTGCAGCTGATCCTGTTTTGTGCAGAGTGGGTGGATTCAGCAATCTCCAGAGGTCCCTTCCAGCCTCCTTTGTTCTGTGATTCCATAATATTAAAACTCTGAATCTTTTACTGAGTGTTGGAATAACCAGCCACTTACCTTTCATCCATTACCAAATTATTCAAGCTTTTAAATCTTTAAGAATTTACTTGCAGCTACTCCTCTACTCCTCCTCATAGTCAGAACCTGCGACCCCCTATATTGTTATAAATTAATTAAAAAATATATGAAGGCATCAAGAAAAATTAAAAGGAAAAAGTGCATTAAGTTCATGTGGCAAGATTTAGGGAGTGAAGTCTGTGAAGCACTGAAGTGTAAAAAGGTGAAGTGAAAAAAATTTAGACCATCTATAATAAGGAGAAAGAGAATGAAGAAAGAAAGAAAGAATAAACCAAAATGTAATACTGCCAAGCTAAAATATTTCAATCATGACACACTTGGAATTGCAAACCCAAATGATAAAGGTTTTATTCCAGGATAAGGCATCTGAAGATTTAACTCCAAAAGAACTATAAAGTTCAACGTATATGAATCCGTTATGACACAAAATCCTTAAATTGCACAGTGCCAACTCTATCCTCCTTGCAAAATCCTCATCATATATTACAAATTTTAAAACTCCACAGCTGCCACAAAAGTAAATTAGATTGATGACTACATCTCGTTAGTTTTTGTCCTCAGCAATGATTACTGAACCTAAAGGAAAAAAAAAAAAAGACCCGAAGATTTTAAATAACAAGTCAGAGTTCCATAATCCTCTTTTGTCCAGACCAGCTCTAGACACAAGTTTGCTCTTACTCATAATTCCTCATGCTATGACACTGGGATCTTTCTAAGGATTTAGTATGTTCTGAATGCATGAAAAACACAGGATACTGTAACTTAAAGTGGGGAAAAATCCTTTAGTTCCAAGACAGATGATGGCTGCTCAAGTCTTTTCAACTTCCTCCTACCCACTGTTTTCTTTCAGAATCCAGCACTACCACACCAAAAAGGAACCCTGCTCTGTCCATGGGGTAGTGAATGTTCATCAAAGTCCTTTATTGTCTGCCTTAAATTGGGCCTTCCCTACCATGTTTGACAGATGAAGCAGAAAAACAATATTCTCTCAGCTTTTTTAACCTTTGGAAAGTAATGTTTTAAGTCTACAGTTCACCTCAGTTGTCTCCCTCCTTCTGATCAATATATATTTAAAGAGTTTTCCCTGAATTAATTAGCACTTATTTCATATTTACTACTGTGGTATTTTCACTTAAAAAAAAACAGGAAAAAAAAGGATTTTGCCACTTCAGAAGATCTCCATTTCCCACAAGTGTTTGCACAGAACGTTCAGGCTTGAAAACAGAAGTTTCAGTGTTTATCTCCCTACCCAATCCATACACATGAAGCCTTTTGAATAGGAAAATACACCTTTTATGCATAAAGAACTAATGGCTAACCAGAAAAGACTACTAGTTACTAGTTTCAGTGTACATTTTCCAGTGCCCTCACTGTCACTGGAGGCCACTCAAATTATTGCAGTCCCTCTTTCTAATGCTTCACAGTGGTTAAGCCTACTATTAGGTGTCTGATAACATGAATAGAAATTATTCCTACAACTTAAAAGGAAGCAATCAAACCATATTTGGATGCATATTTAGATACATTATTCAGGTATAAAAGAATGGTAGCAACGATCACATAAAAGAATTCAGTTTAAGTTCTAAACATTACATTTGCTAAATGCTTTGAGCCTGCTCCATGCAATGGCATTGTAAAGAGAACTCAACAAGGATTTGTTTGGTTACTGAGCAAACCTGACTTGGGAAAAGTCAGAGAAATCACTGAAGTTGCACCACTGAAAATATTAAAATAAATGAACGCTGTAAGAAGTGTGGAAGGTAAAGGCTTATTTTCATCATCCTAGTATGTGTTCTGTTTTTATTTTTCTCTCTTTTCTTCCACCTCTTTCCTTGGTCTCCCCCTTTTTCCATTCCCACCTGCCCAAATGCAACCACATCCTCATTTCCACCCCTACCTGTACGTGCATGGCATTGCCTGTGCTCTTTCTGCACTTGGCACTGACGTGCCTGATGCAAGTCAGCCAAGAGAGCAAAGGGAAGAGAGAGGAACATGCTCTGTGCTGACCCCAAAATAATCCTGCTTGCCCAGCTTTTCCTTCCCTTTTGGATGGCAGGCAGAAGGCACAGATGCCAAGCTGAGGAAGTTATTTTCCAGTGATGGCATCTGGCTCTCTGGCACAATCCACTGACATTTGTGTTGGCTTCCTTGCCATTGCCCCTGGGTTTCTTCATGGGTTAAGTTGATGATAGGATGTTCTCTGATCCTGGATGCCACATTTCTTTGAACTCACCTTTGATTCTACTCAACTTCTGTAAGAATAAAGCTGCTCTTCATCCTCCTGAAACCTTTGTACTTTAGCTGACATATGTAATGATGTCATTTTGGAGAGTCCTGTTGTGCTAATGGATAACTTGGATAGGTCAAACCACTTCTTTGTATATTTTACACTTAAAAAGTTATGTGTGCCAAAACTTATTAACACAAATACTTTATTCAAGGACACTGTTTTCTTTTTTGATCTTAAAACTAACAATTCTGAAGGTGCCATTACCATAAAAAAAGCAAGCATTTTCAAAATTTGATTATATTTAATTATAACTCCTTGTGTTAAAAAAATAAATCATAATATCCTTCTCTATATATTGCAGGAAATGTTGATGTAACATTTATTGTTTAAAGCAGAAAGCCGATGAACTGCTTCAACACATCACAAAAGGTAACTCCAATGGGCTTATCTCACAACAACACGATTTCTAGTTCAGAAATATCAGTTTATATGACAGTAATTACTAAAACAGATGGGCAAGGAGCCAAAAAGTGGCTTCACATCGACAGTGGGCTGAATGCAACTGGGAGCTGTGGAGCAGAAAGGAGCTGTGCCAGATTGTGTGGCAGCTGAGAGTCCTATTGGTGACCATTTGCTGTGCAATCTTAGACACATGTAAAAAAATTATGCATTCCCCATCGATTTCATGCTAAAAGGGTAAAGAATAAAAACCTCTGTCTGAACTTGAACACAGTACCTGCTGACAAGTTCCTCCCTTCCAGTACTGGGGATTGTCCTTTGTGCACTCCCGTGTTTCTATCTGCCATTCACAAACGTGGCTGCACGTTTTAGATCCATATTGTCAGGTGTTACATTAGTGGCAGTCAAAACAACAACAGAGGTCTGCAGACAGAATCAATCAATAAATTCAAAATATTCCTAAGAGCTAAAAACCCCCCCACCAAATATTATTTCTTCCCTTCAGGAAATCTATTTGAAAATACTGGCAAAATATTGGTGAGCAGTTCTTTGCTAAAATAATCAGGAAAAAAAAAAAATCTAGACTCAAAAAGATAAATGATCTCTAAAATGACTAAAAAAATGTAAAGCAAAACCAGAATTCTTTAACTGTACCCTGTCCCCATCTGATTTTTGCTTGTTTTTTTTCAGAGTAGTTCACACAAAACTTTCATTTAAATCTTTCAGCTGACTAGTCAACCACTGTGCATTTTAGAAGATACATTTTTTTAATTATTATTGGAATTGGCTGTCATTATGCAGAATACTAACAAGCCAGCTGAGCAGATTAAGATCAATATTCATATGAATTGTTCTCTAACAGCAATGAATAGCTTTCAATTGCTAAGACATGTACAGTCACAGTAAAACGTTATCTTCAGTCCAATCTGATATCTAATGTTATTTAGATTATGAACAACTTTTAATAAAGAAATCCTTGGATATAAGAGGGTTGGCATTTCCTTCTGAGTCTCTCAACAGGATATTCAGGCAGGCAGCCTTGCAATTAATCTTAGCACTTCATTCATTTTCCAAACATCCTTGCCTATTGACTCCTACAGAAAAGTGCTCATTCACTCACTTGGTTACATTAATTATACATAGGAGATAAAGCCAAGGAAATCTGCAAGACACCAGAGGCTCCATTAGTTTTCTGTGTAAATTCCAAATTTGTTCCATGTAAACAGAATGAGGCACATCATTGACACGGGCAGGTCCCTGTCCAAACAGGCTCCTGATTCCATGGGCACGTTGGGTTGATATGACATCCCCTCTGCAACTGCTACAGCAGGTCCTACAGACCCTGTACAAACCCCACCAAGGGATCTCTGGGGGTTTATTTGCCTTTCAGAACTTCAGGGGCAAGAAAGAGGCTGTAAAACATCACAAACTTCCATCAGACTTTTCTGTCTTAACAAACTACGTTTGTTTACCTCAAATTAAACACACTACAAATGAGCAGAGAAGGTATGAAAAGGTCAGTGGGAGAGCAAACAAAAACTACAGGTGGGGTGGGAAAGGACAAGGCAAAGGGAGAAGAGCAAGGTAGTTACAGTGTAAAATAGTTTTTGATTTACCTGGACTTCTTTACATTGACCTCTGACTGCAACTATATTTCCTCTTGCTTTTTTCCTTCACAACACCTAAAAAGTAGCCCAGAGATGAACTAAATAATTATTGTGCACACTTCACTTTTGTCTCAGTTCCAACAAAATTTGATACCTTTCCAGAGTCCAGAGTTTTCTTGAAGAAAGTGATCTTAAATTCTCACAACTTAGCAAGCAGGTGTGATATATTAGACACTTTGCCCAAATTAAAAGTAGCAATATACTCCCTGCATGAGGTATAGTATTTATACTGCATAAATTGAAAGCAAGCTGCTTCCTAAAGGTAGGAAAACACAAGTACGAGGGAAAGAGCTGTCAGTGGGAGCACAAAAATCCTACTCTCACTTGACTCACAGCATGCAGACAAATATTCCAATTTTTGTGTGCATATCAACTTGGCACTGTTGCCCAGAATATCAATTTTGTCAATTTAAAAATGTCAAATTAACAATTAATTTGGACATGAATTTGGAGAACAATTTGCATATATATATATATATATATAAAATATATATACGAATGAAAAAATCTCTTATATCAATCAGTGGCTTGCTAGAAAGGGAAATAGTGAAGATCATGGTTTACTGCCTTTAGTCAGTTAAAAGAAATTAAAATGAAATATTATTCCAAAACAAGCATTAATCTTCATATGACAACATAAAGCTCATCGGCACAGTGAATTTTTCATTAGCCTAAAAAGGAAAAAAAAAATATATGCACATATAAAAATATAAATATGTATACATACATAATCCTGTAAATCCACAATTAAGTCTGGGTAAATTTAAGGGACAAGACAGTGAGATTTAATCTGTATTTTCTCTAATACTGCCAAGTCAGCCAAGAGAAGTACTGAAAAGGAGGTGGTAAATGAATATTTCAAGCAACTGCAAAATAAAAGAGAGAAAAGCCTTTGGAGCCTCTGTCTCTTGCAGGAGCTCAGTGTACCCAGTGTGAGAAGGGAGACACCCCTTATGCTGGAATATGAAATTATTCTTACCTGAGGAAAATTCAAATTGAAGTGAAGCAAAGATTGTGTGAGTGCTTACTGATTCTGTGTGTTAAGGAACAATTTCTAATAGAGAACATTCCTGTTAAGAAACTGAAAATGACTGTATTCCATAATATAAACTCCACAGTCCCTATATAAACAGAGAAGTGCAGCTTCTGTACTTAAAAGTATATTAATGGGACTTTCCATGAGAATATATGTGAAAATAGGCCCTGAAAACCATTTTGTAGCAAAAAGGAGTTAATATCAGTTATTATAAACCATCTGGTTGATAGTTACTGCAGGCCATAGCTTCACACTTGAGAAAATCCTTAAAAATACTGAAATTCCTGAATGGAAATAGACTCAAGTCCTCTTCGGTTTGCCCTCTCCTGTTCTCTTTCTATGAACTTAGATGAACAGTATGGTACTGATTAAGTTCATTAACTCTTAGAAATTACATTAATAGGCACCATTTTGTTTTTTAAAAAAATTCTACCTTGCTAATTACAAACTACATGCTTTTTATTAAAAGATGAAAAAATGCTATTCTACTGACAGCCCTCGCTATTCTGGTTTTGTCCAAAAGCACCATCACACCATGAAAATCAGGAATAAAGCAATTATTTGCATGTAACCCTTGCAAGAAGGTAATAATCTAAATGGAATATCCACGGTTTAATATACAAAAAGTTATTAAAATATTAAAATGTAATTAAAATGAAAATATTTAAATGTAATCACTGGGCATTTATAAGACAGCCCACAAATGTAATGTATGCAAATGGCTGCTTTTTATTTATTTATAAATAAATATGTTAGCATACACCAATGTAATCTAAAAAGATATTAAAACAACAGGAAATAATCTCAGTAATTTCATCCAGTGACGCAACACAACTTTTAGTTCACAGCACTAATAAAAGACAGTAGAAATAATCTCTATATTGTTCACCTGTAAACAAATATACTTAACTAAGCTGCATTATGTTTTCATCCATTTGATTAAACACATATACTTGAATAAAGTGTTGTATGTTTTCATCCATTTGATTAAACAGATATTCCACTGATAACTAAATAAAAATATTTATGTACTCCCGTGAACAGCAGGATAAAACATTTACATTTCTCTTCATTTTACGTACTTGAAATGGGTTTATGTGACCCCTAAATTTAAGGCTCCTAAAATGAGTAATGCTGCAGCACTTCGGAGCACACGCACTGAGGTCACAGAGCCAGTCGTGCTGACCCCGGTGGAATAAAGTCTATCAACAAACAAGTGTTTTACTGAATCATATTTCATTTAATAATACCTGCAAATGTGACTCCAGTGAAGCTCCAATATCTCGCACACAACCAGAAATGCAAAGAGACGTTTTCAAGAGCCAGGGCAAATGCTGGGGATGACTTTCCCTGGCTTTCACCAGGCACTGCCATTAGAGTGCTTTAGCTTCCATTAAGTTGTCACTTCCCTGTGCTGCCAGCTTTTCAAGGGGGACAATTCGTTCTGACAGAACCATGGCCTGTCACATACACTCACAGTTCAGCAGGAAGGAACAGGAAAACCCCCAGAGCTGATGGATTTATTAGCTACTGGAGCTGGCACTTATATTGCTTATATGTACAAAGCTAGGTAATTAATAAGCTCTAACCTGTCCACCTTCAGTAGCTCATATTTAGTTGCAGAAACTTAATTCGTGGCATACAAATGGAAACCACACAAAGCTGCTCTTTCATTTCATTGTGACGGTTTTGTAACAACAACATCTAGTTCATACATATTTTTAATACATAAGAACTGCCATACTGCCTAAGAGAAAAGGCTCATCTCATCCAGAGTCACAGAGGCAAACAGTTATGGAAGGAACATAAGAAATGCTCCATGGAGCACAGTCCTTGTCCTCAAAATATGACCCTGCAGCCAGTGAGCCTCCTGAGCTAGAGCCTGTACATGGGTCACTGAGCACACCGGCCACTTGATCCATCCTGCTGGAGCCCACATAAATTCTAAGTTCCACAATTATGCTCCATGTGAAAAAAAAAAGTACTTTGCTTTGCTAATATTGAACTTGCTGACTGACAATATCACTGAGTACTTGTGCTGCAAAACATTCCATCTTCTTTGAAGTATTGCTGATTGGATACTCTTCTCACTTATCTGTCATCATTCCAAGCTCAAGAACTCTAAACTATTTAAGCTCTCATCCAGTAGAATATTTTGGTACCCTCTGTCTTGGTACCTTCTCTCTTTCTACCTCTTGGACATATGAGTGGCCAGAAATACACTTGCTACACAAAACGTGGCTGCATGAAGGGTTTCAGCATTAAAGAACTCTGTATCACTCCAGTTTTCTATCACAGAAATGACTATCATCAGTCTTTATAATGCTCATTGTACTTTAAGCTTTCATGACAACAGCAATGAATTATTAATTATATTTTATACCTGTTCAGAACCAACGAAGGAACTTCGTACAACCCGAAGAGAAATTATTTAACTCAGCCTGCTGGTTTTGGCTGGGAGAGAGTTAATTCTCTTCATAGCAGGTAGTGTGGGGCTGTGGTTGGGATTTGTGCTGCAAACACAAATAAACCCTGATAACACAGGGATGTTTCCTTCCAGCTGAGCAGGGCTGACACAGAGCCAGGGCCTTTCCTGCTCCTCATCCCAGCTCACCAACAAGGGGGCTGGGGGTTCACAACGAGCTGGGAGGGGCAGCTGAGCCCAGGTGACCCAAGGGATATTCCAGACTATAAAATGCTCAGCATATAAAGCTGAGGAAGAAGAAGGAAGAGGGGAATGCTCAGAGTTATGGTGTTTGTCTTCCCAAGTCCCCAGTACACGTGATGGACCCTGCTTTCCTGGGATGGCTGAACACTGTGGGAAGTGGGGAATGAATTCCTTGTTTGGTTTTGCTTGCAGGCATGGTTTTTGCTTTACCTATTGAATTGTCTTTATCTCAATCTGTGAGCTTTGGGGTTTTTTTCCAATTCTCCTCCCTGCTGGGGTGGGCAGGGGTGGGGGGTCAGTGAGCGGCTCTGTGGTATTTGGTTGCTGGCTGAGGTAACACCACAATACCCACTCAATTAACATTCTACCTCTTCATGAGTCTGGAAAAATGAAGCATTGAAGACAGTAAATTGTTTTCTGAAACAGAAATCAATTATAGAAGATACAGTTATACATAGAATCCTCAAAAAAATAAGCCATAATGCATTTCTGCCTTACAAATCTTAAAGAAGGCTTTTGTCCTTTCTCTCTCTGTCCTACTAAATCCATGCTCATCTACCCTGCTGGAACTCAGTGGTTGTCCTTCTGCTTTATAAATCTTCTACAAGTTATTCTACTGGGCTGCAGCAGAAGCCACTTGGGCCACAGAAAGGGTGGCAGAAATGGTGTCAAAAGAGAGGAAGCTCAGGAAAGCAGAGACACTGTTATGCAGAGCAGAGCCAGAGCCAGCTGGCTGAGGAGGAAGGATGACAGCCATCAGATTAACTGAGAACAGCCAGGCACCACCACAGCAGAGACTTGGCCCATCATTAAGGACAGAACAGAGTCCATTAAACATTTTGAAGGACAAAACCTAGGTTAGAAAAAGGTTAGACTATGTAAAGATATGTAAGAAGAATACACAAGAATGATTTGAGCTATGTATGTGAGAGGCTAAAGAGAAAAATAAAAAAGAGATTCAGAGCTGAAGCAGTAAAAAGATGGAAAAAGGAAAAAAAAATAAAATATTGATCATAAGTTTGAAATAAGGCTGACTATGTAATGAGGAAATCAAACATAAATAAAAACAAAACAAAAATTCAGAAATGCATCTTCCTCACTAGCTAAGTGATTAGGTAGTAGAAATTCAGTCTTCCACCAGCTGGAAGGGGAATAATATTTTTTTCATTACCATTCCTATTTTATAAACAAATAAATTTTGAAAGCTCAACACTATTTTTGAGTCTTAACAATACTCTTGACATTTATTATGTCTTTTAACCTTCCTTTTAGAAATGGAAGTTAACCAACTACTCACAATATATGTTTCTTAACATATAGTAGAAAACTTCACCAGAATCAAAATAAATTGTCTCCAGTTGTGTTTGCATATTAATATTCTCAGTTGCACAGTTATTGGATACTTCTGGATTCACCTTTAACGTTCCCAGTGAAGGGACACATAATTCTCTGCTCTGGTGATAACTCTAACAGCAGACAGGACCATTCAGAAGGTCAATTGTTCAGCAAGTCTGGCATAATCTTTATTGACTTCTAATTATTACTTTTAGCTTTACCATGTTTTGCTTCCTTAATTACAATTTTGACATATTTGAAGATTTATTTAAGATGCTGAGGTGCAGGAGCTCGTACATCACCAGTCCTGGTGATTTGCTTGAGTACAACGTGCAATGATAAGAAGCTGTATCTGACCTAGCACAATTCTTGGGCTAAAATAAAACACTGAAAGTTAATTATTGTCAAAATTCAAATTATTTAGAATGGACAGAAAGTGAAAGAGATGTTTTATTTGCTTTAAAAAAAGGCAGATTAAGCTGGCTGGTGCCACTGAACAGTCAAAATTACATTTCTCTTATTAGACATAGACTCTGACCTAAATGGCCTTCTAACTTCCAGTGCCCATTAAGGTTTTTCACCAAGAGATAGCCATTACAGGTTTGGATTTGTATGCTTTGAGAACTCAGTCTTACTTAAGAGGTTTTTAGGATAATTCTGCTTAATGGTAGAATTTTTTGAAAAGTGTTTTAACCTGAATTGCTCTGAATTTTCTACATATATGTCTCAAGGTAAACAGAATGCTTCACATAAAGCACAGAAAAATTTCACCTGTTTACTTCCCTTTTATTGTTAACATGAGGACTTCTGGGATAACTGGTAAAAATGAAGGTTGAGTGATGTCTCATGTTGCCAGATGGCTGTGCTATTTAGAATCAGCATCAGAGAACAATTAGTCAAGTTTTCATTATGAGTAAACACTAAGGACAGAAATAGCTGAAAAAATGAGTTCTGACAAACTTGTTGGTCGAGTAGGAAATGGTAAGCTGCTTCTTTTTTTCCATGTTTGTTCTAAAGTGCTTGTTATATTCTTTAACATGCCTAATAGCTGCACTGAAAATACAATTTATTTATTAACAAGCAGTATTTCCATTCTTTGACAGGCTCTCCACCCCCCCAACCAAAGAAAAAAAAAACCCTCAAAACTTTCAACTAAGCTCATCAATTACTCTTAACATTCTAAATAGTTGGCAATGTTTACACAACATCTTTTCAGAGTTATTCAGCTCGATCTTGCAGCTCATTAAAAGGATCTCTATTTATTTGCTGTGTGTTACAGTTCTTCACTTTGGCACAACACGCAAAAAGGAAGCCAATTTTACTTTTCCCTGTGGTGTTAATTGGTGGAGCATGCTGCCTGCCTCTTCATTAATTATGTCAATGTGTATGAAACTTTCATTTTCGTGGCAGTGTATTAACAAAGCTTTGCAACGAGGCTGACAAAAAGCCAGCAAACTCCAGCTTACAAAAAGTGGGTAATGAAGGTTAGCAGTGGCCAGAACATAATATTTATTTTGAAAGGCAGCTTTTTTCCTCCTCATGCCTCTCAGACACCACGGAAAGCAAGCACTTACCGGAATGAACAAGATCAACTTTGCTGTGGAGAGTAAATAAATCTCCATATAACACACAGATAATGGGTCTGGAAACACTGTAACTGCACAGAACACAGAGAATGAGAGAAGGACCTTTAGTCCAGCTGAAATGGTTTTGCTCCTAAACCCATTTTCAGATAATTTACTGATTTCATCCCATCAAGTGTACAGAAATCACTCACTGCTTGATAGCTCACTAAACACTGGGGTTTTGTCTAAAGACAAAACTGCCACTAACACAGCAAAAACAGGCACTGTCCAGAGGAAATTCTTATGGATGCCTTTAGCCTGTTTTTGTTCACTAACTGAAAAGGTTGGTAAAAGATTGACACTGAGCTTTTCTCCCCCTTTTCTTTTTCCTCCCTCAAAAAAACCCCAAACCAAACAAAAACCCCAAACCAACCAACCAACCCAACCAACCAAACAAAAAAAAAACCAACAAACACAAAATCACAAAAAAAATAACATAAAATAAAAAAACACCAAACCCCGAAAAAACTCCGTCAGATCTCAGTGACTTCAGACAGAACACACTGAATTTCATTACATTCTGCCTGGAGACCGAGACTAAAGCAACACATAAGGTATGTGCTAACCCACCACTTCAGTCCTTTTTGGAAATTCTAAGCATTAAAATAGAGCAATACCATATTTTAAAATATGTAAAGCATTACAAACTATAAATGAAATATATCAAGAAGTTACCACCTTGCATTCATGGAATTCCAGCTTACAGCCCTGGAAATCACAACTAGAGAAGCTTTCATGTTGCCACTGAGGTTGTAAATGCTGCAGAAAAAAAGTGCTTATTTCTCACCCATATCTCTTCTGACTGGTAAAAAGATTCACAGTGCTAATATCTCTATTTGAAGGATTACAGACACCTAAAATAAACCCTAACAAAACAAAAAAAACCCCACAAACCCCTCACAAACAACTGAATGTACATTCCAATCTATGATCTAAGCCTTTTCATTCTATACTTCTCTCCCTATGAAGTATTTGGGATATCCTTAGAGTAATTCTTTGCAGTGAGACCAAGTAATAAAAAGAGGGAAAAGTATTGAAAAAAAATGTCTCCTGCAGTAGGCTTAAACTCTAAAACAACAAACAAAAAAGAAATTTATTTGTACATTGAAAGAATCATCCTTCAAATGATTGTAGCCAGGCCAATAACAAGGGTGGGATGAGAGGAACATTCACTTTAGGGAAGCACAGACCTTCTGGTGAGTTCACAAACCTGGAATATGTCTATTCTCTGGCAAATGCTTTTGCTGCCAATGGAGCAAAGACAAATCCTCCAGTGAGAGAGGAGCAGCAGAACTGCAGGTGCCCCAATTTTCTTTATTTCTCCTTTTCTCTTCTACTTTACCCATATCTATTATATCAGTTTGTTATTTTTCTCAGGCTAGAAGTGTTCCAGGACACAGACTGCATCTTCCTGTGTATCTACATGGCCCAGCACCTGGACCTCCAAAACCACAATATGTTCATACTATTAACAAATAAATTTCTTTATGTACCTCCTCCTGTACTCAAGTCTCCTCAGAAATACTATGAAACAGGAAACAAACCCTCTGTTTGCTTGTATGTAGGAAATAGTGGAGCCTCTCAGGACAAAGAGATTAAATCTTTTTGTACTTATGTTTTTTTATTCTACATTTTCTCGCCCTTTACATATTTAACCTCTCTGTCTTTCCTTCTTGTAACAGCAGTTCCCAAGCATCACAGACTCCCTGCTCTCATTGTCTTCTCCTCACTCAGTTTCTCTTAATCTTTGACTCCCCTTTCATCAAGCTTTGACTTCTCTCATACCCATTAACTCTGTTAAACCTATTCCTCACTTCAGTTCTTCCTCCCTCAGTTCAGTCTTCTCAGGATCCTCCTCCTGTTTTCACTTGGACTTAAGGCACCATTACTAAACTCCTGCTCAGTGCTACAGATGCTTCACTGCTGGGCAGGTCTGTGGTCTCCTGTTCCCAAAAACCTCATTTCTAGGCCTTTCTTCTTCCCCTCCTGTCTGGTTGTTAAGTTTCCCTTCTTTGTAAAGAACTTTACTTTGTAAAGTAACTTATACACACCATGTTTCTTTGCTCTTATTGCCATAAAACCTACACTGAAATTCTATGTTTTGCTCAACTCTCATAATTCCTTGCTTCTGGTCACTTAGGAAAAGCCATGACAAGGGCACATCACGACACATTTTCTACACTGTTACTCCTTATCTTCAACAGGAAGGGATTTTGCAAAGACACACAGAAATTAACCTTGCACTACAAGAACACAATTGAACAGCCATTATATTCTGTAACTGAAACAAGCCTAAAAGAAACTCTCGGGAAAATTGTGCACCCTCCCTGCATTTCTTCTGCAGCAGCAACTACTTCAATATCATTTCAGGAATGAGTTTTGAAAATAGATCTTAAAATGTGGCACTTTCTCCTATTTCTCCCTAGAAGCAGCTGATACATCATACAATGTAAGCTATTCCTCTTGAATTTCTTGTGCAGTTCTCATTTGATATTTCTGTATAAAATACTGAATTAAAACACTGGTTTTTACAACTTCTTGGATAATTGCCTATGTTGATTTCAATTAGAAGCTGTAAAAATTACATGAAACTTTTAGAAGCATTACATACCTAATGGAAAGAATGTGTGAGGAAGAGTAGGAGAACTCTTTAAAAAATAGACTTATGGTCATTTTAGCCAGAATTCATCAAAAACTGAAAGCTTATATACCAAAGGTGGCTGATGGATATTCTTTTCTGTTTCATATGGATATTTTTTTCTCTGTCACACAGATAAAATGTTCTTTGTCAGCAGCTACACTTCCCTGTCAGATTTTATACTTCAGTGAAGGATGTTTTATGTTCAGCAGCTGGCACATAAGTATTTTCATGCCATTACTGAAGTTCTCAGTTCTACAGGGTTAGGCTTTGTTTCCTTATCTTCCACCCCAACTTAAACCAAACAAAAACATCCTAAAAATAACTCAGTGCAATTTACCTATTCCCATCAGCATTCCCATACCATCAGCACTGACAATGACACATAGCTGCACACCCACAGCTGTGTTCTCCAGAGTTGGTGAGACAAAACCAACCCCTTGATTTCATATATAACAAAAAATATATTTCTGAATCAAGTCTTGCTCAAAACAGAGCTTATGGTTGGAGAAAACAAAACTCTAAAATTCTTAGAAATGCAGAATTAGGTCTCTAGGAATTTGCATCAATATTTCATTTCTTAGGCATTTTCAGTGCCAAAATATGGCAACCTCAGTTTGTCTGGTGTTGGTGTCTGGGTATTATTGGCTGTTGTTCCACTTTTGCTGGTGCAAGTGAAGAAACCTCTGTTATCTTCCTTGGTAAATGTGTATCAATAGGGAACAATCACTACTTATCAATTGGGAACAATCACTACTTATCAACTCTGGTCAAGTCAGTGTAATAGTTTTCTTTAAATCATAAGATGCCTCTACATCTTTCACTCTTAAGTACCTTCCCCAACCTACTAGTGGTTTTCATGGAATTTCTCTATCTTTGCAATTTATAAACATTCTTCTCGAACCTTCATGTGTGACAACAGGACACACTACCCAACACAAGTCCAGCAGTCTGAATAAAACAACTCTATCTAAACAGTCAGCTCCTTACATATCCAAGAACTGCATTATCCCTTCTGGACCCAATTACAAGGAACTCCTGTTTCAAGGCTCCAGTGAAATGGTAAAAGACCCCCATGATGGCTTATATTCTTTTTTACTACATATTTGGTTTTCAATTGTAATTTTTAATAGTAATTACTTGCCTGCAGGCAGTTTATCAAACAATCAGTTTGCTATGACTCAGTTGTTTCCATATTTCCCCGTCTCTGCTCTTTCTGTCTCCAAGCTTCAGTTTGCTGTGTTGTGTTTGTGTCTTGTCAGTGACAAAAAAGGACACATTAACTCAGTTCCACGGCCCAGCACTGGACTGTGGGCAGCAGATACTCAGACACTGCACTTCTGAGTCCAGAATGAAGCCAGAGTTAGTGCCAGCTGTGATACTGCACAACTGGAAAGGATTAGAAAGTCAGGAAGCAGCAGGCTGGAATCAAAGCTAGCACAGAGCTGCAGATCTACCTGGCTGAGGGAAAGCACAGCCTCAGTATTACACCTGCAGTTATTCAGATCCATATTATTCATGCACAACATGCCTAAGCAATTTTCCTTCCTACAAAGATATAAAAAGTTTAAGTGGTGAGATATATTCTGCTCAATATATGGGAAAGACAAGTAATACTTGGACAACAGCACTAGGAAAAGAATATTACTTTTAGTACATTTGAATTTTTATGCTAAGATTGCACATTTTAATTTGGACAGACCACCTCTCTCTCTCTTCTTACATCCACCCTCTTTTTCCTTTCAAATGATGCCTTCTGTGGCACAGAAGTGGGATGCATCTGGCACTGTCTGTTCGGCACCCACAGGTCTAAAAGCCCAGAGCAACACCCTGCATTTGGCCACACAGTTGTGCCTATTTGTACTGTGCCATGTCTACCCCTCAACTATGATCATAAAATTTTATTTCCAGCTTAGAGGGAAAGAGAACAAAGGACTCTAGATTTGGGATCTCACTGGGAATGAGCCAACAGGAAGTGCTAAATAAACAGTGTGCCCTAGGCACCAAACAGTTAATGTCCACGGCACACAGCTTCCAAGCTGGGAATCTCATTCTAGTGCCAAAACCTCCTATATCTTCTTGCTTCAGTTGTTATTAATCAGTTCATATACTGTATTAAATAACCAGACCCCTAAAAAACCTTCATACTTTTAAGTTTCTAAATTGAAAGAAATGTACGTAACAAACCAAATAAATACTACTATATTTGAAAACTAATCACTTCGAGTTGTTTTATTTATTTCAAAGTGTGTTAGGAATAGGCAAAACAAAGCAAGGTAATCAAGCAGAGGAGAATACTTGCTCAAGAACATGTAAAAATCATCACTGTCCTCACTGTGTGTGAGCTGGGTAAGCAATAATAGAGAAGTACAACTGATCAAGACAGATTATTTTGGTCTCCCCTCTCACTCCTCAGTGCCTTCCTGTACCCCAGCTCCCAGGATGAGCTGTACCTACAGCTTTAGTCTAAACTGCTCCTCATTTCACTGGAATTTGTAAGGAATTTTGTCCAGTTTTCAGCTGCTTTTCCATTAGAAAGCTTTTCCTGCTGATGATCCTTAACTAGCTGTGTAGCAAAGCAAGCCAGCTGCACAGTGAATACAGAGAAAAAGTTGATTACTTTCTTATTTTCAGCTTCTTCTTATTTACCTGAGGACTATTATCAAGTCCTTGTTCAGGCTTCTCTTCCCCAGCTTTTCCCTGTGGGTCACATTTTCCAGAGCTATCATTTTACATTGCTCTCCCCAGTACTTCCACTGACTGAGCCACTTTCTTCTTGAAGCCTTGTTCCCAGGATATTACCTTGCAGCTGAAGCTTTACAAGTG
Source organism: Corapipo altera (assembly GCF_003945725.1). Taxonomy (NCBI): domain Eukaryota; kingdom Metazoa; phylum Chordata; class Aves; order Passeriformes; family Pipridae; genus Corapipo; species Corapipo altera. Next base: position 4,888,634 of record NW_020884914.1, read on the forward strand.
CCAAATTTTTCAGGAGTATGATTTCATAGGCCTTACTGATGTTTACTCTGTTTTTGTATAAAAAGTATGGCCTGTGCATGCCTTTTTTGCAATAGCACATCTTTCATATGTTCAATTTCTGATTTACTAGAAGCTAAAATCACTGTACTGCACATTACCTACACAGTCATGATGCATTCATATTTTCACAGCCAAATATTTTTAAGTGTAAACCTTTTAATTTGCTCTACATTGCATTCTCTTCAGTCTCCAACTCATCAAGGAAATTTTTAATTCTAAAGGTATGCTTGCAGGTCCTTTCAGATTGACATTCTCAGGGAATTTCTAAAATATGTTTAGTACTCCATCATTCACGTCAATAATGAAAACACTTAGTAGTAGTCCTAAAGCAGCATTTTCTAAAATTATTCCAGAAACATTAATCTACTTTGACAGAAAGTCATTTCCATCTATTCTTGGAGTATGGCATTTTGTTGGGTTTGTTTTGTTGCTGGTTTGTTTGGGTTTTCTGTTGTTGGGGTTTTTACTTGTTTGCTTTTTGTTTGGGGTTTGAGGTTTTGCTTTTCTTGAAGGAGGAGGAGTGTGCTACTTTTTTTCAAAGTTGTTTTACATTCATATACAATAGATTTATTTAAGCTATCTTTCAAAGAAGAAACATCAAAATTGCTCATTGGACCTTCAAATGTAGAATCTTGCTAGTGAAACACCTCTACACTGACTTTGAAAGGCAGAACTGAGCCCACTGTGCCAAACCCCAAACCAGATCCAAAATGCAAAGCAGATTATCACAGTGCTGTATCTGATCTACTAAATCCTCCTGCCAGAATGGAGAGAAGGAACTGCAAAAACCAGTCATATACACATCTTTCACATTATTCTTCCAAATAAAACTGGAGGGGAGGGACACACACTCTGCCTGTCCCATTAAGCTCCTTTTTCCCCCAAAATGGTTGCTAAATGATTTTCTCAATGACAAAACTGCATTAGCCCTTGTTAGCCAAAGACATACCATGGCACAGATTTAAAAAATCAAATATCCACTGAAATGCATATTCTCAGTCAAAAAAGAAGGGGGAAGCCCAACTCTCACCAAGTCAGATGAAGTGAAGGTCTGTGATTTCACAGAATGGAGTCTGCACCTCCAAAGAACTGAAGCAATTTAATGGGAGATGAACCAAAGTTTGACCAGTTTTATGAAGAAAGACTGAACCTATAAAGGACTCCAAGAGAATGTACAGGGGAGCTGCTGTGCTGCCCCAGAACACACAAGCACTGAGATCAACAACATGAGATACAAGGTGGGTAAGAAAAGATGCAACAAGCAAGTGTTTACAGCCAGCTGAACACGAGGATGCTCCTGTGCCACCACAGAGGTTGGGTGGCCAGGGTGAGGGTGAGCTTTCACAGAGGACAGAGCAGAGTTACATCAGATAAGAATAAAATTTCAGGAACAGTTTTTATACACAGTATTTGTAGATTAACGTTCCTGATACTTTGTCTTTTTCTTCCCAACAGAGACCCTCAATTGTTACAGTAAATAAAAAAAAACAACCAACCAAACAAAAACCTCCAAAAAAAACCCCCCCAAAATTAATCTTGCTTCCATCTTGAAATGTTCTGTACAGTGCTAAATCAACAGTCGTATTCCTTGTAGGTTTTTAAGACATTAACAAGTAACACATCTAAAAAGCAGTCACACATACCTTGTTGATATATTTTCACATGTTCTATTATTATTCTGTTCCTTGCATTCTAAGTTCACACAACACTTCTTGGTCACTCTAGGAGATGATATAGTTAAAAATGCAATGTTCTCTCCATTTTTGGCAAAATTCCAATCCATAATGAGTCCATGGCTCACTGACACAATGAAAATTGTTTTTAAAAACTCAGGGTGCTTTTCCATAAATGACATTTTATTAAAATGCAGAAAGAGAAATAAATCTTAAATAAATCTGAAAGCTTCATTGAAAAGATTAACTCTTATTGCTCAATAGAAGTATGCACTGCAGTGTCCTTTTGAAATGAAGTTTATGTGAGAAAAATGCAAATTACAGTTAGTCAGGTTGGAAAGGCAGTCATTGCTGCTAAACTCCAAACTCATATTGTTAATGGCATACAAAAAAGGAAAAAACAGCAATTATTATCATAAAAAATCACAGCTTAAGACAAACTCTATATTTCCCTATGTGTATCAGAAGTGTTGCCATTCTCTTTTTCTTATGCCATATATTTGTTTTCTGAGGATCCTCTGTCTAACTCCAGGAAAGGTGATGTTGAAAGGTGTAGTTTAAAGCAGGTTTCTCTCATTTCTGAGTGTCTTGCAACTTTTAAATCTGTGAGGTGGCCACAAGGCAACTCCTCAGGGATTAACCTTGTGTAGAGAAATAGTAGAGACAAAACAAATCAGCAAAGTAACTATGAGAAAAACAGTTGAATGACCATGACAAAGCAACACCGCAGAGAGTTAAACAGCACTTGGAGGGTATGCAGAAGACTGAGCTGAGCATGGCAAGGCTAGAGAACAGTTTGATAATTCTTTTGTTTAATAGATAGATGGGCAAAAGGAAAAGGTAATGAAGGAAGTAAAAAAATTATATTTTAAGTCTCTTGCTGATTAGCAGAAAATGTCATTAAGATTGATGGGGTCATCTAAGACACTGTTATCAGCTGAGCTAAAGCACATACACATCTGCATGGTATTTCCATAAAGCCTCTGAAATCACAGGGATGAAGGATGAGATTATGTGGAGTCACAAAGGGCTAAATTGGCTCCAAAAGGCCATCAAACCATGTGCAGTATCAATGAAGCAGAGCTACAGCAAGAAGAAATGAATTAGTATTACCCGTCAAGACGATTTCTCCAAACACTCTAAACTGAATTTCCGTTCCTTCCCGATAAGTGTATTATTAAAGTTTATAAATCCTGACTTGCAAAAACTGTTCTGCTTTTCACTTAATGTATTCAGCTGTATTGAAGTGCACTATTGAGAGTTTTCTGAGACGTTTCCTTTCTGCCAGGAGCCTTCGAATTCAGTTATTGAAAAGCATGTGGGAAATGTAGTGGGCAAGTGTTTGTCACTCTCAGCAAATCCTTGCTCTGTGGCAGACATGATTTGGAGATCACCTTTGAAAGCTTATCTAAGTGAGGGATAAGGCAGCATTCACATTGCTTCATCTCCACTGCAACACGGGCAGTAACAAAGGACAGCAACACGTGATTGACAGAGAGATGTTCCATTCCCAGCCTTTTAGTCAGGTCGTTTCTACCACTGCCCCCTCCCATATAAGCTCTGGTAAACACATTTATTTGCAGTCACTCAAAACAACGAAGTCCCAGGGTAAAGATGTTTAAATTCAGCTTCAAATACAAGCAAATATTAAAATCCCTACTTCACTAAATGACTAAAAAAGCTGAAGCACATGGCAACCTATCTGCCACATGGTAATTTTGAAAGGATAAAGTGAAACAACTTGTACAATTGCTATTTAAAGCGTTATTAGCAAGTTTATTTTTAGCAAGTTGGACTTTTCAGGATGGATTAACTCTTTTCCAGGAATATAATTCTGTTAGCACAGAACTGTAAATACACAGCATGGTGTATTATCTTGAAGGGAGGACAAATTAATATTTACTACAACCTACTAAATATTTTATTGAGTACAAAAGGTCCACTGACTTAAAACACTCCATTACAATCTCAGAAGAATCTCCACTTAACAGAAAATGTTCTGATGTCAAGCCACAGCCACCACCAGTTAAAATGTTACCATGACAACCAGCAGCAACTTGGGGTGGTGCAATGAATAACTGGGAGCCAGTGCTGAGCTCTCTGCTCATCTACTGCAAAGAAATTACTGTTCACAAACACAAATCCTGGAAGCTGGAGCATATTTCCAAGGAAGCCCCTCCAACTGGAGCTAATGCCTGAGAAATCTGAGAAAGGAGCAGCACTGAGCTGCTGCTTCAAGCAATGCCTGGGCTGTGCAGGCACAGGTAACTCTTTGCTAGTCAGCAACCTGACCTGGGTTTTGGAGTTCTTACAGGAAGTTCACTGCCTAACCTCTAACTAGTTCTAATTAGCATAATAATTACTGGGTATGCATATTTAATTAGTTCAGTTTCAGATGTGCTCTTTTTGGCTTCCAAGTGTGAAACCTCACCTCGGATGCTGCTCTCAGATCACAGGAGGCATCTTGGCTCTCATGGTTCATGTCCTTGTTGGTCTCTAAGCAGAAGTGAATATACTCATGACTGACACGATAATCTGTACTAGAGAAACTTGCTGGAGACTGCTTTGACTACGAAAAATAATGCTCAGCTTAAAATGGAGTCCTTCAGGGCAAAAATAACAAAAAAAATTCCAGTTATAAGAATTATACTTTGCCCTTCACATTCAATGAGACACTGAATAAGAACATGAAAATGGTATAATCAGCTAAAATCATTATCACTTCTGTTTACTGCGTTACAAACACAAATGCACACCTTTTGGAAAGTCACAGTGGTACAAATTGTCAGTCTCAGCTGAGAAGCACTTTATTGTCCAGAAAGACTCTGGTTTTTCTTTTCCTGTTACAGCACAACAACTTCTGTGCAGTTTTTGTATATTTTCATACAAAACTTGCTTTGTAGACTTCTAATACATCATTTCAAGGGGAGGCTTGAGCAGTTGCTTATAAAACAACTGTTTTATGAGGATACCTTCCAAATAATTTATGGGATGTTATCCCAATGGCTACAGTTTTTAAGAAGGTAAGCAAGTAAGGGGAAAATCTTTCAACTTTTATGCAAGTGTTGTAGGCAGCAGCAACTTCCATATTGAAACAGCATCCCTTCTATACTGTGCACATTTTTTGCCTATTCTCAAGACATGTCTCATTATTTTTAACAAATTGCTATCAGATTTCTTAAATGACAGAACAGGAAAACCTTTAAATGCTCAATGAATCCTGAATTATTAAAGATAAAAGGGTACTTTGGTAAATTTATTATCATATTGAAGGAAATCATCATCATTGATGTCTGGATTAAGCTCTTATCTTTTTAAATGGCCCCTTCAATGCTGAGATAAACTTAAAGATGCACTGCTACAAACCTCCAGAAATGAGTGGGTGTTTTGGGTTGTGTTTTTTGGGGTTTTTTTAACTACTTTTTCATGTTATTAAGTGTAATTTCACTGTGTAGAACCCTTTCTTCGAATAAAAGAATTAAAAGGTTGTATTTGAATGAAAACTACGACATGCTTGATTCCCCAAATATATGATTTCTTATTTAAATTATTTCGGTTTAGAATTATTTTCTATTCTCTATAATTAAGTTATTCCTGCTGAAAGTGCTGGGACAAATAAGCATATTAAAACACCCATTTACAAGGGGGAGAAATTAAAACCCTGATGATCATTTTACTGGAAGAAAATGGGAGACAATTCTTTAGCCAGTGGTCACCCCTGTAGCTCCATCAACTTAAATGCCATTCCATTTAATTATCCTTGTGAGCAAGACATGATACAAATTATTCCATTCTTCAGTTCCACCTGGTGACTACGTGACATATTTTGCTGACACTGTACATTGCCAATCTTTTATACAAAAAAAAAAATTACCAACAAGAGTTCAAAGATCACACAACACAGAGAATGAAATTCCTGGTTGATTTATGTGAGTTTGCATGAACAGTAACTGGGTACCTAATTTTTAAATAACGCTCTTATAAACCCCACGGCAAACAGCTAATTCTCCTGATGCCTTTTCTGTGTTCCCCTGCTGATTAGTAAATCTTGTACTTCCTTGAAAGCTTATCAGCCAACTAACCCCTTGGCCTTCTGCAGGCACCTCGTCCAGCTTCTAATGGGGCTGGGAAATCTGCTTTCATGAGAGCTGAGCTCCCACCACAGGGACAGCCACACACGTGTTTATGTCCAAGGGCATTAAATAAATAGGAAAGAGTAGTCAAATGAGGGATGTGGTTTCATTGAAGAAGATTTTCCCCTCCTTTGCTCTACACTCTCGAGTTCAATGCAGTGGTAGTTCCTTTAAGCCTTTTATTAATGTCGTGGACGAGGCACACGACAGAGTGAAGTGCAGCAATATGAGAACAGCAAAGACTTGGCAGTTTGAAGTTGGGTGAGATGCTGTCCCCTGGTTTTAAAGGTTTTTCCTGCTTTGTACCACCAGCCCACTATGAAAGGTGGTTTTTGTGGCCAGGCAACACACCAGAATGGGCTCTGTGGCACTTCTGTCCCTGTGCACAAAGCATTACCTGGCCACATCCAGTAGCAGTGTTCTGCCTGCCTGTCACCTGCCATCCCCAGGAGCTGGGAGGCACTGGGAGGCAAAGCACTCAGCAATATGCAGGAGTCCTTGGCCTACCTCACTATTTTTTTACTAATACTGGTGCAATCCATCTGATTTCCCTTTCATTAACCAATTGGACATGAACGCAACGTGAAATGATGGACTGAAGGGGAGAACCCCTCCCCCCCCCGGATGTAATTTTAAAATGACATTTTTAAAATGTAAATTTTCAATTTAAAATGTTATATTAAAATTACGTTTTTTCAAAGACATTCTAAGACAAGGTGTTGTGCTTATGTTTTCCACTTTAGTGGAAGGACTTTGCAGAACAGGCATAGGCCTTATTTTGAAGAAAGCAAAAAATACTTTCAAAAAGTCTGGAAAAACTCAGTACCATATTTCCAAACTTACTTTAAAAAAAGAATGAAAGATGTGGAAAAAAAAAAATCAATTCTCCCTCTGAGTTAAGGTGAAAAGCCTCTTATTTACATCCTAATTTTGTCCCACAGTAACAAGTACAATGCTGGAATTATCTTTTAGCAGATACAGTAGGAAAAACAACATAATTTCCAGAGAGAAGTCCATTGAGATTTGATAAAGTTCAGATTTTCAATAGGTTTCTCTCAGCTGCTTTTACATCCACCAGGATTCTGAGGTGGGAATGACAAACAGATCACAAAGGCAGCAGAGTTTCTCCATGTGACGTTCTGCAAAGTTTCTTTAGTGGTGAGAACAGCCAGGACTGAAGAAACAAGGACTGCCTTTTTTCCCCATTGCTAACAACATATTTTTTATGGATGGTGAGGCATTTAAATAGAAGGCTGAAAGAACCCACCTCCTTGGCAGCTACAAATTCTTTCTGATGAGAAAGATGAGGCATCAGAAAGTCTGCCTGGTAAATCATGCAGAGTTTCCAAATAAGCTCTCCCCTCCCATGGATTTTTTCTGCAGGAGATGATGATCAGGCCATATGTTACTATGACAGATTTGGTATTTCATAACTGAAATCCATATAGCTCCTGCATTAACATTTCCTCAAAACAGGGCAATTTTTAATAAAAACTAAAACCTATTTTAATGTCTGCATGCTACAAAAATCATGACTGGGGCACCGTCCCCAAAAGCAGCTCTATTTTCAATTACATTTGTAAATACATCCCCTTTTATTATTTTTAGGTTTTAAAAGACAACTAAATACTGCATTTAATAGTAAGCATGTGCCCTACTGAAGGGAACACAAACTATAATGATATGCCTAGCTTAAAAGCAAATCTAATCTACTTGCTTATTAAATTTAAATGTGTTTAAGGCTGATATGGTTTGAAAATGATATGTAAAATAACAGCTTCCATGGCTATAAATGTCAAGTCTAAAAATTATATGCAATATAACATACAAAATAAATGCTGCTTCATCTTTACATTTCAGTGTGATCAATTCATTAAATGAGGTATTACAAGCTATGAGAAAATTTTACAACTCCTGAGACATAATTCGTCACAGTGTATTACAATGCAGCAAGGAAATACTTTAGAGCTTTTGTCATCAATGGATTAAAATTCTTATTAGAAAGAAGGTGGGGGAAAGTAGCTTTCTGATGTACCATGACCAAAATTACTCATCACAGCATATATTAAACACCTACGTGATCCTTTTTCATGAGACAGTTTCTGTATTAAATGCCTTTTTTTTTTCTTTCCTTTGAAAATAAACCAAGGAAAAGGTAGGTAATCTATTTTACTGGGCCAAGATGGAAGGACACAAAGGACAAAAAGCTTCCCCACAACAGCAAACCCAAATATTCTCCATGGGTTTGTTTGGCTTTTCTTTCCTCTTTCTTTTTAACTGCAATACAGGGATGGTCTTTCCCACTTGCTGTGTTTTCCAGAAATAACATGGCAACAGCCTTTCCACCACTACTTAAAGAGAAGCAAAGAGCCAGGATGCCAAGAAATACAGGGGGGGTGTGTTCCCTCTCTCCAAGTCCCCACCAAAAACCCCTGAACATTTTATAGGTACAGCACAGCAAAGTCCATTGCTGAGAAAGCTGGAAAACCTGGAAAACCATTCCACATCTTGAATCTACACGACTCCCTACTCCAGAAACATTCAGCAAAGCTCACTTCAGCTCAGGGAAGCTGCTCATTTCAGCCCTCTCAGTAACCAGCCAAGAGACACAAAGAAGATCCCACAGGAGGTGACTCAGACCATCTAAATTAAACTCTTACTCTGAATTGCCTCCTGAAGGCTCCTCTCTCTCTACTGATTGCACAGGGAGTGTCAGGAGCCTGTTTTATGAACACTACCCACTCTTTTCTCCAACCTTCTTCTTTCCAATAAGTCTGTTTCCAAATGAGGGACCACTCACAGATGCTTTGGCTGCAGCATTGTCAATTACTAGCCCATCAAAACGAATTCCTTCATCCAGTTAAGTCTGAAAAAATTATAAATTATAAAATATAAAATTGTCATGGTCTTAGAGATCACTGAAAAAAATCCTATTTCAACTTGCTACAGGTAAATAAAAATACATTATGTATTGATGGCTCTTAATTATTTCCCTCAAGGTTTTGCAGACTCAAGTGTTCAAAAAGTCTTGACTGTAAAAGAATGTTATCGACACTTAAAATTTATTAAGACTTTGTTATTTATAATTAAATCCTGTTTCAAAAACCATCCTGATTAAGAACATTCAGGCTTAAGGTCTTTTAATAAGGCACCATCAATTTTCTTACATGAATATTTACAGCAGCTAAAAGGATAAATGCTACTTCTGTTATTTCTCTCTAAAATAAGAACAATATTCGCTGCTTCAAAAAAATAATTTTATTTATAATCCCATTAATATTTCTAAGATACGTGCCTGCCTCTTGCCTTATCACTTTTCCAATCTGCCAAATATTTAACACATTTGTCTTCCTCTGACATATAATTTGGTATCATGTAACAGGAAAACACGCATCACCCCAGATGTTCTCAAGGTGCAATAAAATCTGGGGATGCTTTTGCAGGCCAGTATCTCGCCATGAATTTCTGCTCCCACAAACCCATCCATATTACCAGGGGAATTATTAGGTGGCTGTATCTTTCCAGGCACTCAGAGGAAGATAACCCTAATCTAGTCTTATCACTTGCACACAAAAGCATTGGATCCAATAGGCTCCCATGTAATCCATCTCTGTCAACCGCATTAAGGAAATTACCTGTCAGAAATATCATGGCCAAGATTCTGTGATTAAATGCAAACTTAGAAAATGCTCAAGGGTATAGTAAAAAAAGAAAAAAAAAAAAAGCTGCATAAAATTGCTTTCCGTTTAGTTTTCCTTATGTTAACGTTGTGTCCACGAGCATTTGAACAACATAAAGAATCGAGTAAATTTATCAAGCAAGTATTGCATTGCCAAAGGAAACAAAACAGATTTTTAAATTTGCCATAATTTCATGAAGCTGACTTTCATTATTAAGATGGTAGCACTTAAAAGAAAAAAAATCTTTCAAGATCTTTGAAGAACCGAGAAGCACTTCAGGTTCTTGTTTAATTTTTTTTCCCCAGGAAGGAAAATTGTTACTGCTGATGAAGTATAGAAATGTCTAAACTTTCAGATTCACAATCTTAATACTATTTTTTTTTCCCCTTTATAGTCTTTGTCTCTGCAAACTTTACCATGTAAGGGTTACTTGTAATAAGTTTGCATGGCTAACAGCACACTCCTACACCTCAGGTCACTCAGGTCCAATTCTCTTCTCCATCAACAACTTAGATCTTTTCCTTAGGCATCTTTCTCTAAAATGGACAGAGCAATCATACATATGTGTGATTTGAATATAAATGCACTATTAACTGTGAATATCCTGCCTCTGTGTCAAAGAAGGGAATAGAAGAACAGAAAAAAAAAAAACAAAACAAAAAAAAAACCACCTTGACCCTCAATTCTACAGCTAAACAGTTTTGAAGATAAAGTAGTCACTGAAAAATCCTCTATTCTAAAATGCCCAGTGTACTCTAAAGAAATGAAAGGAGGGGGAAAATTACAGTACGAATATTTAATAATATTGATTAATATACCCAGTACATTGACATAGTGGAGAGAGTCTAACAAAGGGCCATTAAGATGATTAAGGGATTGGCACATCTCTCTTATAAGGAAAGGCTGAGAGAGCTGGACTGGTTCAGCCTCAAGAAGATTCAGGGGGATCTTGTCAATGCATGTAAATGTTTAAAGGAAGGGTGAAGAAAAGGCTGAGTGAGCCAGGCTGTTTTTAGTGGTGCCACGTGGCAGAAGCAGAGGCAACGTGCACAAACCCCCACACAGGAGGTTCCTCCAGAACAGCAGCAAACACTGTGAGGGTGACTGAGCGCTGGCACGGTCACCTGGGGATGTTGTGGAGTCTCCTACCTTGGAGATACCAAAAACCATCTGAATACAGTCCTGGACAGTCAGCTCTGTGTGTCCCTGCTCGAGCAGCAGGGTTGCTCCAGGTGACATCCAGAGGTCCCTTCCAACCACAACCAGTTTATGATTCCGTGTACCTTTTTTTCCAGCTCCTCCAAGTCCCTTTGAAGAGAAGGACTTTGATCACTGTTTGAAGAGCAGTTCTGCCTTCCACTGACAGGGCATCTCACCCCATTCTGCATGTGGTTCTTAAAAAGCATTGCCCCTTGAGTCACACCCTGAGGCACACCACTAAGGAGCCACCAAGGGAACTCTGAACCACTGATCACAGCCCTTTAAATCCAGCAGTCAAGGCATGGATGCTGACTTATCATCCATCCATTTATCCTTTCCAATTCTCACTAATGTGGCTGTAGGAATACTAGGGTAGGAAGTGTTAAAAGCCTTGATAAAATCCAGGTACTGAACATCTACTCCTCATCACATCTCTTCATAAGACAGGCTGATTATTTTCTTAGTGAAGCTTTGTTTGGGCTAAGGTTGATTACAAAAAAAACCCCTAAAAAATAAAAAAATAACACCTTTAAGCCAGTGAGAATGTTTGATATATATCTATTTGATACTACTGGAATTCTTGCTCCAAAACTGACATCTAAATCATACAATGGAAGTCTTCCCCTGTGGTGACACATTGGTGAGACAAATAAATGGCAGTCAATACTGGTCAGCTCATGCTCAGCTCTCTCACTGCAATGTTTTTGTTAATTACTCATAAAGAGGGAAAAAATTACTGTAATGACTCTCTAAAGCTGTTGCATCACTACAGATACCTGCTCACTAAGTATCCTGAATGTTCATACTGAAAAAAACATTTAGGAAATGTTGGTCTCTCTAAGCAGTTGTATCTATTGAGCTGGATCAAAGTTTCCAAGCACAACGTCCTATGCCCAAGCATCAAAACCAAGGAAGACAAACAAATTGGGAGAAAAAGGAGAAAAGAGAAAATATTCAAATTTCATGAACCTCTCCTTGCAAATGTGGAAACGCACCTTTTCCTTCACAAGAAATTTCACTGAAAAATCTATCTTGTGACAATCTAAGGTGTAGTTGAGAAGACAACAGCAAGCAGCAGGTTAGAGCCTGGCACAGTTTGTTCATTAAGATTCCTACAGTTCATCAAATATGTGATGAGTATTTACAGTGAAGCTGAAGATTTCCCTTTGATATGGTGGTATCAAACCTATACAGCTGTTTCTGTACTCCCAGAATTTTGAAACCACACAGTTCATACACGGGAAACTTGATTTGAGAAATGTAGATTCACTGAATGATGGAAGGGGACAGACGTGACAGACGAGTAGTCTCAGAAAACTAACAGTAACCTGCTGATGGTAATACAGATATCTTCTGATTAAGATGAAAGACTGAACTCTACAAATGCAATCAGGGATGTACCCTGTCAACTTTTTTTTCACTTAAGGCATCATAAAGTATCAGATTTACAAGATGAGGGTTGGGGCAAACAGTTATATCATTTTAATGTGAAGCAATACCACTACAAAGATTCTTTTCCGTGACAGGAGAGAGAATAAATGGGAAGTACAAAATGGATGTCCCTTTTCTCATTTTTGTCCAAGGTCAACCTGGAGTTCCACTGAAGTTCTCCTACTAGCAGAAGAGCTGCAGTTGCTTCTGCCAAAGCAGGGAGACACTGGAAAAAGTCAGTTTATAAGCAGAGGACTGCAGGATGTGTGTAATCTTTTGTACAGGTAGGACTAAAAACCCAATGAAAGAGCTTGAACTTCTGATCAGCAAATGAATTAAAAAAGTTTATGCATTTTGTTGGCTACAAAACCTAACATGGAATTTATAGTTCCTTTTAGTCTCAGTTAAAACAACTAGTAATAACACTCAAAGAATGAATAGCGTTTGGACAACCTCATTTGCTGACTTTATACAATGGTGATTGAAGTAATGCAGCTGATGAAGTCAGGGGATCGTTGTTGTCACACAACATTTACAGCTCAGAATACATCAGCAGAAGCCAAAATCACTCACAAAACAATTTTGAACCTTGCACATTAATTACGCATCAGATGAAAGAAATAGTCATAAAAAAATAAAAGTGGACCTATGTTCCATGTGGCATTTTTATTAGTTAGTTTATCACCCACCATATGTGCTGCCAAGGAAAATTATAACAGGCTACCACTACTAAACTACAAAAGAATGAATTGTTATTGATAGTCTTATTAACTAAGTTAGTAAACTCAACATAACCACTCATGATCACAGAGAATGAGGCTGTGTGTTCAACAATCCTACTGTACAGGACAGAAGGAACAGAAATACAGCTTTTAAAGCAGGAACAAAGTACAGTACAACTGCAAATTTAATCTTAAAAGCACATATTGACTAATGGAGATTATACCCAAAGTGAGCTGGATAACAAGTGTTTCCTAGCAGTCCATTGTATCAAGCAAGATTGTTCTTGGAATAACTCTCAGATTAATAGATCCAATATCGTTTCCCTTTTATTGGAAAGTGAATTCCATTAAACACCCTGTATTACTTCCATAACAGAACATCTATTTGCAAATGAATGCAAAGACTCTGGGTGAGGAACAATCCATGGTCTGCTCTACCACCACCTATCAGCATAATTTTCCTTTAGCTATTGTATTCATTTCTGCTTTACCCTGTTTGCTGTCATGGGCTCACAGTGGTGTTCCAGAATGAATCACACCCCACGTCTGATGTGTGGACTCTCATACACACCCAGACTACATCAGGAAGTCTGTGCTAGGCCAGTCCTTCACAGAGCAGGGCCCTACAAAAGGATTAATGAGCCAGTACAGTAACTGTGACTATTATCATCATCACCACCACCTATTATCACCCACTTTATGTAAAGAGAAACGAGTTCGAATTTGACTGACTCAACAAATGTAATAAAATGAAACAAGCAGAGCAGCAGAGGTGCAAACTCCAGGAGTTCCTGATTCCCAGTCCTCCAGACAACACTGTCTCTCTGAACCTTCAGAGCTGCATTATTACATCACTGTGATTAAGGCAAAAGGATGGGAGTTAGGTAGAAATAAAAAAAAAAAAAAAGAAAAGAAAATCCAGAATATGTTTTTTAATTAATCTTCCACTAATATAATAAAACCAGACTATTAGGCTATTTAAAAAAGACAGACCTGAGCGAAGTTATGATGTGATGTTTTTCCTACATTAAAGCATAAGAATTGCCAACAAGAATGTTTCTTGGAAAACACACCTCCTTCCACTGACATTCAAAACTACAAGTAAAGCACTACTTCGTATTTAATAGTTACATAATTGTATTTAAGGCCATTGACTCAATAACACATACACTAAAAACACGTTCTTGCTCTGTTTTCACACCCCACTCTCCATCTTTGTACCCAAGAAGAGTCTGGTAAAGCATTAAACAGTAATGACAAACATCTGTCATCCTTGTTTTCCTATCCACTCTTCACCTTTGTCCTCGGCAGAAATTGAGTGTATAAAGCAGGCAAACTTAGGCAGGCAGAGCAGAGAACCTCAGGGAAATATGCTATCAGCAGAATCCTTCTGTAGACCTTGCATTGTGTAATACACATGAAAAATAATTGTATCACAGAACTGTTAAATAACCATATTGGATTTGCAAAACAAGATGCATTTTCCCAGCTCACTGAGAGCCTGTAGGTTTTTGAAAATTAGCATACATCTCCTTCAAGGTATTCTGCATAAAATATTACAAAATGCATTTGATATAAACAGATAATTCCTTTTTGTAAGGTATAAAGTTAAAATGGACTGCACTTTACATGATTCAATGAACAAACTGGCAGTCAGAGCTTAAGGAATAACTAAGCACCACTTTCTTAGTCAATTCTGCCACCTAGCTCATCTTGGGAAAGCTCACCCTCCTACACTGCACTCCTGAAAGGCAATTCTCATCCTGTTTAGAACTGAGATTCACAAATAACCCACCCAGCACACCCAAATCACTTCATTAAGCACAGGTAACATGGCATATTAAAAAGGGGAGTCATTTACGCCAGAGGTACCACCAGAAAGTTGCTGTGCATAGAAAACCTGTCACTTGGAAACAAACTTTAATTCTGATTGATTCAACATACAGCAAACCATTTTGCTTCGTTTAATCCCTTAACCACAGTTAATGTTTTAAAATATACCAAGGGATTTTCATTTTCAAACTACGAAAGAGAAGAAAGCATCCTTTATCCGTTCTAAATCAAAACACGTAATGCTGGTTCTTGGATGGTAATATTTTCATTTCAAACTATTCCTTTTCTTGTCAGTGCCTTTTAACAGAACAAATTTTGTGCTGGGACAGACTTTCAAATCTAAGTACACCCCAGCATGCCATTCCATAAGCAAGTATTGTCACATATAAAACAGATATCTGCACTTTTAAACGAGCACATCCAAATTCTGCCATAGGAAACTTGTGATGATTCGAACAACTGCAAATTTTTAATATTTCACAAAAAAAAAGAGATGAAAATATGCAGGCTTGATATTAACTTCTCTGAGCAACCATGCTGAAAAATAAGGTTAGCAAGCATATCTCAAAACCATAAAGCTGCCAGCAGAAAGAGACAAACTGTTGTTTTGTTGGGTTTTCGTTTAAGTAATGAATTCTGACACACATAAAGAACACAAACCTAAGTATGGCAGAGAAGCCTGAATACCTCCAGTACTCAGTAGTATTTTAATCAGGAGATACCACATTACTGCTTAGGAAAGGTTTGAGATGAGATCTCAGTAATACACAGAGTTGACACAATCTGCAGAGCTGATCGTTGCACCCTCTGTGCTCTTGCATTTTTTGGTTCTTGTGTGAAGAACCTGATGCACAGCACTGATGCTTGGTCTTATTTATCTGGTTCCAGTTACATGTTATGAATTAACATCACAAAAAGATAAACAGCTGTCCTTATCTTGGATGCTTTTGCATTTGTGTTACAGCTGTAGTACAGTATAACAGCACCTTTGCTTGCTGCCAGTAATCTTGATTTATTTACTGGAAAATACTAACCCTCTCACAGGGTAGATGTTTCCTTTAACAGGAAATTTTCCTTTAACGGGCTAAATTTGGAAGAAAATATTTTCAAGTTACCTTTCCAAGGAATTACAAAGGTGAATGTATAGATTCCAGCTAGAGGATAAAGGAAAATCAAAATTCCCCAGTATTATGCTTTTATCTCAGAGTCTCAAAATACTTTACAAAAACTGCAAACTACATTACAAAGAAATCACCTTACTCAAAATGATAAAAGATCTAAAGAATAAGAAGTGATCTAAGAACTTACAGAACAACTGAAAACATACTCCCTGATCTGATTCCAAACTTAGACTTTTACAAAGCAGAGTACTAACTCCAAGGATATGGTAAAAAAAAACCCAAATAAGGATTGTTAATGACACTATTTTTAAGAATAATGCTCCTTATTTTCAGAAGTAAAGAACAGTAAGAGGAAACAGATTAAATACATGCATGTTAATTAAGATACTATTCCTATCATTTCATTTTCCAATCTCTACCATTCAACTTTTAGAATTAATAAAGGGACCGTGTATTATACAGAAGCAAAACTGCGAGGAAGCTCCCTGGAGAACAGCAGAAATACAAAGTTTGACACATGAAGGTGAGGTAGAAGTCAGGATTTCCAGAAAGCATTTTCTCCCTCATTAAAGAAGTAATGCCCTTCTCTTTCTACACTTTTCACTCCCCAGTGCTCATTCAAAAGAGAAGGTTGGGGACAGAATCCCGTTGCAGCAGAGACAGTATTTGTGTGTGTACAAACATGCTGTGTCATCTTCATTCTTTCAGCAGGGAGAGTCTCAGAGAAACTGTAACACTTCCTACTTCTTTTCCCAAACACACATTTCCCTGCATTCTCCCTGTAACATCTTCTGTCCTCCTGCTATATTTTCTATTCTTAAGTCTGACATATCCTTTCTCTTCTTGCTTTTATTCCCCTCTTGCTTTCTTTCTCATCCTGTCTATCCCTTCCTCTCCTCTTTCCAAGTGCCATATTACAGTTCTCCTTTAGTCTACACCTTTCTCTACTCATTCAATCTCTTCTTTATTCACCTGTCATCCAGAGATGGATTATTTTAAATGCTCCCTCAACCTTTGCTGCTTTCCAGACAGGCTGACAAGAAATCTGGAGACTTAGAACTAAACCAGCTTCATAGCTTTCTGAATATGATACTGATAGGGATGGAACAGAAAGGGAGTTGAAAGCATGTGACAGCACTGTTGCTGTCAGAGATCCTTAAGGAATGGACAGAGGGAACGAGGCTCCTCCAAGTTTCACACGTTCAGCAGGGCAGTGTTTCAAATCCCTGACCGTTGTACAAGTTCCTTTAGCTCCAAACCATTTTTGCACAACCTCTGTGCTCTCAGCTAATTGACTTGTTTTACTCTGAAATCAATCATGACACTCTTCTTCATGGAACAGGAAAATAAAAGCTGCTTTGTTTTTGGAAAGTAAAAAAACCTCATTATTTTCATGATTTATCCTGGATTTCCTTGCTTGGCCACTGAGGGAAAGGTGTCTGCTTTTATTTTAGAACCTTAAAGTGGCTTTGCTCAGAGAAACATCCACACTTTGTTAATGGGATAAACTGCAACAAGCAGCAGCATAACTTAGAATGATGCAAACACATTTTCCTGCAGTAAGTCAGATGTTCAAGTTGCTGCTGACTAGTCTATTGCTCAGCTTATGCAGCACGTTCATTCCTCTGCAATAACAGTGAAAATAGGAAAAACAGAATGTCTAGCAGGGAATAGAATAGAACAGAACAGAATAGAATAGTTCACTGGGAAGGAACCTACAAGGATTCCCTAGTCCAGCTGCCTGTGTACTTCAGGGCTGACAAAGTTAAAACATCTTATAAAGGGCACTGTCTTAAATCTGTAATTTAGCAGAAGCACCTTCAAACACTCTTCTAGTTCTTGTCATCTTTTAAACTAATTTCTCAATTCAAATATTACCCTAAAACATTATAAAAGAGAAAACTGAAGGCTTAATTTTATTTTAAAGGAATTTAATGTAGACACAGTCAAGGTTTTAAAACCAGAGTATAAAAGAGTAAAAAGAAATAAATAAATCACTACATCATCGCTGAAATGATATTATAAATTCCAAGTTCTCATAAGAAAGCTTTTCTGTATCTTAATATTGACATTGCATTTTCTCTGAACATTAATGAATCTCACTGTGTCAAAACTCTAATCAGAATCAATTTGCAATTTTAACACACGAACTGAGTTTCTCTCCCAAATCCTTTTACAAATCATTACCAAGATTCTATTTCTGGAAGTGCACATAGAGGATATTATTATCAGTGTTTCAAAAATGTCCAATACGAATAACTCTACTGAACTTGTAAAATAAATGGTTCCTAATCACTAAAACAATCCGATCCTGATGTATCGGATAAAGGTACATACTAGCAACATAAGAAAATACCTGTGATCAATGATAAATCTGGATGTTCACTTATCTACGTATAATATAAGTTTTGTCTAACGTTATAAACACACCCTCTGCTTACACAGCACATGTAAGAAAAGAAAAGCAGAGCATTTTGCCCTACTGTTTTTAAAAGCTTAGTGCACACAACGTTTTGTGCAAGAATATTCACACAAGAGTTTGAGCACAGTTTATATAATTTAGAGTAAAACCTACTACCCTTGCCTGTGAGAGAGCAAAATCACATAGCCTGTGCCTATAAACATGACTTCAGTTTTCGTGTGGGTTTTCCCAGATAAAGCAGCAATGTTCTCAGATATAAATTTTCTACATACACACACACATACACACAACTCTCTCTGTTTCTCATTAGATTTTTCCCTTCAGCCAAGCAAATGTGTATCCATAATAACCCAAGCCTTCCAATCAAACCTAAAGTGCTCATTTGGCAGAGCTGAACTCTCTGGTGAGCAGACCACTGAAGTTGTAAGATAGATACACACACACAAGTTATAGTAAATGTCAGTGCCACTGGGAGAACCTGTCTCGCCTGCTGTGCTGCTGAAACAAGGAAGCCTTTATAAGTTCACTACCCAAACCCAAACAACCCCAGCCCTGGAAACCATGGGACCTATTAACCTACTTAAACAAAAAGTCATCTCCTTTCTTCCGAGGCAATATGTACATCACAAAACAGCACAGCAGCTTTAATACTGGAACACCAAGACAGTGATCTGTCCGCTCATATTGGCAGCAGTGAAACATCAACACGGCTCCTTCCTGCTCAGTTCAGCTTTGCTCAGGGAAGGACTCTGTGGCAAGCACAGCTTAAGGCTGCTTCTTCCATAATTCTAGGGAAAAAAACCAAACAACTAAATAGTTTCTACGTTTTGTCTTTTAAACTGTTTGTTTTTTGGTTTTTTTTTTCCACACAGAATAACGGCAGCATCTGTTTGATAAAACAGACATTAAAAATTTAGCAGAGTGTACAGTTCCTTGAGCGTTGTAGGACATTGTAACATCCTCCCTTGGCTTCTGGGAGGAACAGAAGATTGCTGTGCCTTGTAAGCACAGTATTATGATGACTGCATGCAGCCAAGTATTTTCTAATAAGTGATACAGTCCTATAAAAAACTGATTTGTGCATGCAAGATAATCCAAACTCTACAGGGCAGAGTTAGCTCTTTCAGTTGGCTGTCACAGGTACAAAACCTAAGGGACATTTTCCAGCATCTTATAATTCCCCCTTAAAAGCCAAAACAGAACAAGTTTCACCCTTACCTTTATGAAATATTCAAATAGGTGCTTGAGATTTACCAAATCCTTCCCACTACTTTGGAAAGGAGAAAACAGTTATAGGAAATGTCAGAAAAGAAAGCAAAGAAAAACAAAGACAAAAAAAAAGCTTTTTGAGTAATTTTGGGTCACTATTCTTTCTTCCACCTGGTACCCACAGAGAGTAAGAGGGTATATTTCTAAAATATATAAAATAATATATAGTTATGGAGTTTTAATACAGGAGTTGTTCTTTTTAAACCAAGAAACAAGGCATAAGGATAGAACACCAAGAAAGTAATTAATATGTACTGGCATACACAAA
Source organism: Corapipo altera (assembly GCF_003945725.1). NCBI lineage: Eukaryota > Metazoa > Chordata > Aves > Passeriformes > Pipridae > Corapipo > Corapipo altera. The sequence continues at coordinate 4,908,446 of NW_020884914.1, forward strand.
ATGCTTCTTTGTAAAATTAATACTTCAATTTTAGAATGTAGAAGACTTAAGTATATTTTATTTATTTTTAATATGTATACATATGTAAATTCCTGCATCCCTGAATGCCTGGAGCATACTACTCTACTAAAACAACAGAAAAAGTTACATTATCCTCTGTGGAACTCCATTTGGCTTACTCAGGCACAACCTCTTGAAGTCTTGACTTACCAATTTTTTTTTGACCAAATTCATTTTCTTCCCCTCAGAGTTGTAGTGTGAGAAGTGAAATCTTCCCATACTGTTGTGCTGGCCACATAATCAGCACACATATATGATATATATGACATCCTCTCCCATCTGGATTCATATGGATCATCTCCTTCCACCAGAGCTGCTGATGTAAAGCAAGGAAGGTGTTTAAAGAAGCCAAGGCAGCTGAAAGATCCAGCTCTTAGGCCCAGCTGCAGCTCCTCTGTATTAACTCAGAACTCCAGGTGCAAGGAATGTTCTGTGCACTCCTGAGCTGCAATGCAATCCTTTCACAGCAACTTTTCAGGAATTCAGGTGCTTGGCAAAAGTACACAACACCCGAATACTCCAAAGAACTGATGTCTGACAAAGTCACACACTTGGATGCCCTGTGACAAAAGCCAACCTCTCTAACTTTGGATTAGGTTACTAATCCAAAGCATATGAAACAAGAGGATTTCTTAAAATGACCGTGGCAAATTTTAACAGAGAAAAAAATAGTAATTTTTCCTATACTGATTTTTTCCTGCGTTTCAGTTTTCGTAGTTGCAATTTTCAAATGAAAAAAACAGATCTAAGGCAGATGTCCAACATGTAAAATTTCAAGGTGAACAGTTAACAACAGACAGTGTTTAAAGCCAAGAAATCTGGCTGATAGTGTCACACAGCTGCTCTCAGTGTCACCTAAAATAATGACATCAGTTCCAGTAATTAGCAGGTGCTATCAGTGTCACCTCAAAGAATGGGATGGCACCAACACAGGACTAGACTCCTAAAGTCTTACTATCTCTAATGAGAATAAATGAGAGTGGTAGCATTTGAATTAATTGACTGAAAGTTCTTTAGGAAATGTAACAGACAGTGGTGCTCTGCAAAACCAGTTATCAACTGAGACTCCTCATGAGTGTTACACCCACCAAAAATGGACTTCAGTCACATGAACTATTTCACCTGCTGTCAATTGAGGCACCTCCTTTAAGCTGTTCCCCATGCACAAATGTTTTACTTTCACCCCTTCTTGCCAAAATATATCACATTAAATACTTCTACTGGACCAGAAAAATGGAAATTCACCTGCTGCTCTCACAAAAGGAACAATAAAATTCTTTGCTCGTCAGAACTATTAAAAAAAACCAAACAGAAAACAACTACGTGCAATCTTAAAAATGTTCATAAACACAATATATGCTGAAGTTTACTAAGAGAGAAGCTAAAGACCCACTTTCTTGCTGTTGACACAGCTAAGGGACAGACAACTGAGAGCAGATCAATCCTATCACGTGACAAAAGAGAGGTACCACGAAACATTGCCTTATTCACAAATTACCTCTGAAATGCACTCAATAAAAATGTTGGTTGTTTCATAGCTGGTTAATCAGCCCTTGCCCAAACTGCATTAGAGAGATAAAATTCTGTGGTTTTCTTCAGCTGAGCAGCAATAGAAAGCATTCCTGTAATGCCTCAATGCCTGCCAAACACTGAGATAGCTGAGGTTTTACTTCTTCTTTTTTTAAGAACTTTGAATTCCTATGCCTATGTGTACTAACTAAAAGAAAAATTAACATGGATCATTGGATGTAAATAGTAAAAAATGCATTGTTATTCAACACACAGATAATGAATATCCAGCCTAGGTAATGTGTGTCTCATGAAATAATTTAAACACCTCTATTAAGCTATATAATTCATTAATACCGATGTTTAAGTTCATTTAATTGTTGTATAAGTAAAAAGGAACAGTTATTTCACTACTGACAAACAGCAGCTGACATTTGGTAAACACAGACCAAGATTTCACAATCTTGAGGTGTTGATATAAAACATGAGACACTGTTACATCACTTTAGAGAGTGAAAGAAAGGTGCTCTCCCCTACTTATATTTCATGTAAGCTTTGAAAATGAAAATAAAAATAATAAAAAAAAGTGAATGGTGTTGGCTTGAATAACAGGGTAGAAGAGGTCTAAGCATAAGAGGGAATATGGCATCTTACATTTAAATGCTACAGAATTTCCCTTAAAACATGGATTAAATTTAATCTCTTCCAGTGGTGTTTCACTAAGACAAGAGTTGAGGCAACTACTAGATTCTGCCTTTCAGAAAACATAAATGCCAGTGTTAAAATGCAAGTGTTAAAAGAACAAAAAAAGTACTTAGAAAGGTTTAACACAGTACATGGTAAAGGTAAGTATGGATTCAACCCCACAATTGTTCTTCCAACTAGAAAGATGGTTTTAAAGATACACATCCTTAATGGAAAAACACACAGAGTCAATTTTGTTCTCACTTTAGATCAGGTGCACGGCATGAACAGTAAGATGTAGAATTCTTTGGATCCAACCCCCCTCAGTCTGGCACAGGTGCTGCAGGTCCCTGCAATTTGGGTTCACTCACATTCAGCACAATTTTACCATCCTGAACAAAAATGATTTTATCAGCCCTAACAAAAATTCCATGTACAAGTATTGTGAAAGAAAACACCGCCTTGCAGTTGGCATAAAATCCCTTTTGATTCCATAGCAACACCATATTATAACAATATTGTGCACGGGATACTGCCTTCTATTTACCCTAAATTCATTTTCAAATTGAAATGCTATCTTGTCCTACACATGCTTCCAGTGATAGAGTTTGTCCTATGAATGTATTTAATAACTAAGCACATGGTCCAGCTCCCCATTTCCAGAGCCCAGTCCTCTTCAGAGCTGTCACATTGTACATATGCATGAGGAAAAGCTTTTCAACGTGCAAGGCTGCTGCTGAAAAGATGATCAGATGAGTTTCCTTCCATTAACCTCCACTGAGGAGAATAATGCTGCCCGTGTCATCTCACTTATATACTCTTAATGACACCCAAGCCTCTGAATATTTAGTCTCTAATCAATTATAATAACACTGAATGCAAGGTTTGAATTTCTCTGTATTTAGGAGAGTGTTGCAGGCAGGTATAAACAAGCTGTATCATTGCATGACCTAATGCATACATAGTTTGCCAGAATAATATGCTCTGCAGTTCTAGCATAAACACAGTTTGCATTTTTGAACTATGAACTAAATGACAATACACAGAGATTTCTCTGCTGTCTCTAAAAGATCAAGACATTTTGACTTTGAACAAGAGATACTTGTAGGATAAAAGATGTTAATATGCATTTTATTTTGGGAGATTAGTGACTTTCACCCGAATGCTATCAGGTTGTTTCTCTTCTTGTACAGCCTTGAACTAGAGATTGCATTCACTGTTTGAGAAATCACTCTGAAATTGTGACTCCACAAACGTTTATAAATGTATATTGCCTAGTATATATGCATATTTTGGTGTACATGTTTTTCTTGTGAAACATAACTGCTTGCTGTTCAAATTATCTTCCACAATAGTAGCTGTTTTATATATTTCTTAGTCCTCACCAGCACAGCTGGAATAAATACAAAACGTATTTCAGAACCACAAACCCCCTTCTTGAATCTGTTTTCCATTTATCACTAGAGGGTCAGGTATTGTGGTATGTTTTAAAATGAACTTTTTTGATATAAAAGCTGGGCATATCAGCAATGCAAGATTTGATTCCTTTATCTTTCGACCTTATCTCTTTTTTTTTTTTCTTTTTGCAGTACTATTCTGCATGGCTTCATTGGTGTTTGGGGAAATCACCAACAGATACTGCCAAGACAGGATCTGTAAGATTATGGGAGATGAAGCAGCATTGCTCACCATAAGAAGCTCAGTGACTCAGTGTTCAAGGTTAATGACTCCTGTTTTGTGACCAAATCAGATTTTCTCCCTCTTTGCCCTTAAGATTCTGGAAGGCAGATTGTTTCAAACAGATTAAGTGGGTTGATATGGCAGGATGTGGCATCTGTTTATGTTTGATAGCTTGTATTTTTAATGTTAAGCATATAGCTGCACCACTACTTTCCATAAATCTTTCCAGACCAACATCAGAGCATTATGATGTTCTTTAGTAATTTTGAAGATAATGTCATTTTTGCTGGTAAGCATTGATGTGCTTAGAATAAGTGAGGTGGTGTAGCTCTATAATGCAGTTGACTGGCTAGAAACTCATCCTTAATTTTAGGCTGATTACCTTGATGTTAAAAACACATGGCAATAGAGGTTTAATAATGAAATCCAAAAGATAGTGCAGTGTTTCCCTTTTTGATTTGAACACTCTCTTTAAAGCAAGCCCAGAGTACCAGAAATAGAGAACATTTCCCTGAGCTCCTGAAGTTGCTTCATCTGATCTGTCTGCAAGTAAAAACTGGTAAACAGTACCCTTCAGACATGCAGTGCCAAACATAGGGACATAAACATATAAACAGCTGTGCTACATGCTAGCAAATAAATGTCTGTCTCCAGATTTTGACAAAAGGTTGGAAAGTATAGAGAAGAAGAAATAAGGCAACAATATAATGGTACTTCCCTGCTATGCTTTTACTTCCACTGAACTGTGTCAATCATTTCTGCTTACATAATCCATTAGGAACCTATTTTCCACGTTTATCAAATTGATTTTGAACTATGCAAGCTTTTGGCATCCACATTATCCTATGACAGTGAATTAAACAGTTAAAATATGCAGTGTACCTTTTTTAAATGGTGTGAACTTACTTATTGTAAGTTATAAACCTCGTCCCTACCTCCCAAAAGGAAACCTATGGGCTGTTCTGCATGACCTGTTAAAGAGAAGACATCTAAAAACAGCAGTGCAAGCCAGAAGGAGAGGTGTCTAGATTACTGTCTTGGAATCCAGTAGCTATTCCTTGTAAAGAACAAGCACTGCTTTTAATTTTAAAAGACTACATAAAGGCTTCTTTCCTCAGGAACAGACTTTTAGCTCTAAATTTACTAAAGACATCAAATGCTCCTAATTCCCCCTTAAGCGACAGGGGCAGAACTTGAGACACTTTATGTATACTGTAGAAGTCTGTCTGCATAGAGGAAATCAGTCACTGCACACTTAAAATTTAAGTGTAATTTAAATTAATTTATTTGTAATATAAGTTAATTGTAATCAAGTGTAGTAAGTATGGGTGTCAGTACTAACCTGGAGAACATTAATACTCCAAAGGAAGACTACTGTACTGATAATTAAATAAGACAATAAACAAGCACAGGGAAAGAAAAACAATGAAAGACTGATAAATTCTCTGCAATTATCTGGAATTAACTGTTCATGTATCCCCTGTCCTGTGGGTAGATCCCAACACAAGTTTCATAAAAAGTCTTCCCCATCCAGATCCAACATGAATTTGAGCCAAACACAGCTCCCTTTTTTGAGTATATTCTAAACTTTTGCAATAAGTTGTATTAATATCAAAACTTATCATAGAAATACACTGCGTTCATCCTGGACTCCTTTTATGAACAGCACTGTAGGTGATGGACTGGGCAAAATTTACATCTGGAGGGTGTCAGTGCTAAGGAAATACTCACACAGTGCCCCCTGTTCCATGGTCACATGGATGTTCCCTACACAGTGCAGCTGGGGAGGGTAGTGGCCAAGGAAATCCAGAATTGTTAAAGGTGTGACATCTTCTCATTCAACTGAATATTACAGTCTTATGCTTATTTCTACCCCACAAGAGAACTGTTACCACAAATAAGCTCATCAAAGTCAAGGGGCCTATATATGATTCTATGGTGCTGCAGAAATTGTTTCAGCACAAACAAAGTGACAAAATCTGAGGATGTTTGCTAAGAAAAGTACAGAACAAGATCAGAGACTTTTATAAAGGAATTACAGATTCAATTGTCTACCTTGTTTTCTCTTTCCTCCTCTTTTTAAAAGTAGCCAAGCAGTTCAGCAGTACAGGTTTTTCCACTCTTTTCCCCCGGCACACAGTACATTACAGAGCATACAATAACTGCTTTTCTTTTTTCACTAACTAGTAGATTTCTCTGTAGAGTTTCTCTGAATAAATTAAACCAAATCTCAGAGGTTGCTTCTATGATGAAAATTTTCCCAAGTCCTCCCAGAGCAAGGCAGTTGCCTCCTTGTATTAGAGTAATACAGTATTACAGCAAACAGGAGAGATTAGGTCCTACTGTAAAAGGCAAAATAAAGTGCAAAATATCCAAGAATGCTATGGAGCTTGTGCTGTAGGTCTTGGTGGGAGCTGCAGGTCAGTAACAACCCTCTGAGATGCTTCCCCTCAGCTGTCCTGCTAATGAGTGTCCTCAGCATTACTCACACCACAGAGCAGCTGGCTCCCCAAAAGCTGACAAAGGCAGAAACTGCAATTAAGTCTGTGATTTAGTGGTCTAACTATGGCTTTTCATTGATAAATCTGAAACTATATCCACCTATGGAACAAACAAGCAAAATAAAACTAAAAAAGAAAATAAATCAGAAGTTATTTTCCTTGGAAGGATTTCTCCCTGTGCACATCATCAGTGTTCCTATGCTTTCTGTTGCAGAACAACGATGGAAGTTCCTTATTCATCTCTCCTCATGCCAACTAATTTATATTAAAGAAAGGTCTCTCAATCAGCCTAGTTACCTATGTAATACTGGCTAATTTTTAAACACACCCTTGCATTGGCTAGGGTGACATACAAGTGTATCACAGTTGTCAAAATGAGTGAAACATTTCTGTTTGCCATTCTTTGCAGAAACAGGAGAATTGTTTTAAGTTTCATTTAAAAAAAAAATCCTTTGCTAATTCCAAAAAGCAGATTTAGTTAAACTGAAGGGATGATGAAAAGGAGTAAAGATTCTGAAAAATGTTCTGAAACATCCCAAAGAGCTTTAGTGGCACATCTCCAGTGAGCATATGAAGAAGTTGTGCTCATCAGTGGTTCTAAGCAAGGGGATGAGCCCCAAAATAGTGACTAACGCAGAAAGTAGGTGAAAGAAATGGGGAAAAAAAAATTGGTTTCTTGTATTTTAAAGAAAATGCAGAAGGAAATGGGAGGAGGTGATTGCTGTGCAGGTGTTAATTGCCACCCTGATTGAAGGATTTCCTGGAATACCAGCAGTGCCCAGGCTGTGCTCCTCAGCCAACACCAGTGAACTGCCCTCAGAAAGCACAACTGCATGGCTGGGTGCATGAACCACAGTGTCTGAGGCATTCCTTATATTTAACATTAATGTTATAAGACTCCTGCCTGCCTGCTGGGAGGATGGACCCGGGGCAGGAATTCACAGAGACAGGCAGTGCCTGGGGTTGAAATCATTTCACTTGCTGATTATTCCATTGGTAGTATTTTTCCTCTTGGGCAAAATTTCAAACAATTCAGCCCTGACACATTTTTAAAAATGTAACAATGGAGAGAACCACTGCTGTCTGTGGGCATCCTTCCCTTGCCTGCCTGTCATGATCAGCCAGTGAACACGGACTTCCAGAAATAACAGAAGTAATAAGTATGTTTAATTGTTATGAAGCAATTTTTCTGACCCATGAAAAGACGCCACATTTCTGTTCCCTATTAGTATCAGTCTCCTTTTAACCAGCATAGAGAGGCTGATTTTTTGTTTGTTTCCAAAAGACAAAAACCTGGATGTCTTTTAAATGTGTAAGTATATATATTTTATATATGTACATGTAAACAGATATGTACGTGGGCACATAGAAAATCATCTCCTTGATCATATATATAAAAAACAATCATACTTGATTGTATTTTCTACAAAGTAAGATTTCTCTTGCTTTTTTGGCCTTGTATATCATAGTTGATTTAAGTAGTTTTCTATAAACTCCTGTAACTTTACAACATGAAAGAGGGCCCTGGTTAATCTCTTCCCTAATGCAGTTCTGTTTGATGTGTAATAGGATAACTTGTCCCTTTAGGTTGGTACTTGGGGCTGTAGTGACAACTGGAGATGTCCAGTCTTACAGAGCACTCATTATGGAGGGATGTGAAACATCCCAGATTTTCCTAAGACAGAACCCTGCCAAATACATCAGGGATATTCATGGTTATCATGAACCTGCTGGATAAAAATTCAAATGGAAAATAATTTATATTTAAAGGTTCACTGGTCTAAAAGATTAAGAAATATGGAATGTTTTCAATTCTATACATGAAAGCACGTATAATATTTCCTTTTAAAAGTTTTTAAAGGAAAACAGTAATGCTTCCATATCTACAAATCTAGTACTATAACTCTACAAATCAATAAACTTCAGTTACCTCCTAGGTTTCAGAAGGAAAGCAGATTTATTTTCTTCCTATCCAGTTTTTTTTTTTAATTTTCTCTCATTTTACCATAAATTAATGATGGTTTCCCACCAACAGCTACTTGATTATCCATGAGACACAAGGCAACTGTGTACTAGTTGCCCAGAAGGATATCAGAAAGCACTTCAGAAGATAACAGGATACATAAAGGTGCTGCATTTTTTGAGTGTAGCTCTAAACCAAAGTCTTATAAATGTAAATAATTTCATTATCTTTTATTGAAAAAAATGAAACAATACATTATGCATTAATATTTAGATGAACAGCTCTGCATTCTAGGGCTCAATGAAATTACTAGTTCTGTAAATCAGTGTTCTGCCACAAATAATTGAGAAAATTTATCCAGATTGCCAAAGACTGGAAAATAAATACTTGGCTATCCTTAAAGAGGGGCTGAAGAAAATGTTTAGCCAATCAGAACCGATTTTCAGAACATGAACATAGAGATTAATAGGAACAGAAAAGAGTAAAAGAGTTAAAAATCTCAATTCTTGTAATTTGGATGAACCTAAGTGACCGATTATACAGAAGAAAAATATAGCCTGCCTTTTATTCAGTTTTAAAATACCTGCAAAGGGCAACCTGAAACAGAAAAATGGAATAAGTGCAATGAGGCCTTTAGAATAATTATGTGTTGTTAATTGAAGAATGTTAATCATGTCATATTAGGAGGGAGAGAGGGTTAAATTGGTAAAATTTCAATTCACTTAGGCCTTATCTCTTGTTGGAATGAACCAGATGATTAATCCTTAATATTCTTCAGGGATACAGAGAACATCAGCAATTAAATTAACAACTACAAAGTTTATGCTCCGAGATTCAAAAATGGAAGACAGAAACACTTTAATTTTTCACAAGTTGTTACCTTAATTATCTTCTTATTGCTTCTGTCTCTTCTCCCTCATTACAAAAACACACCCCTCAGTATTCATGGATCCCTTTAATTTGCTGTAGCTCGGCAACTATGTGAGGAATGTCATCTGAGCTGCAAAAGTCATAAATCTTACTTTGTGCATGCTCATTGAAAATAAATCGTTCTGCTGTACCTACTCCCTGTATTCCAACTGCAAGTGCTGACAAATTTTTGTTTCCTTACAAACAGCAGTGTCCATCAAATGCTGCTGGCAGAAAAGGAAGGCTTGCTTGGCACATCAAGTGAAGTTTCTTTTATGAAAATATAAAAGAAGTACAGATATCTTAAGTCAAGCTAATAGTTATTATGCAAAGTGCTTCTGGCAATAGGAAGATAAAGGGATAAGTTTCTTATGAAACCTTCTAATTCTACAGTCGTGAAAATAAGAGTGTAGCTCCAGATCATTCATGAAAATTATAACCCAGCAAGAAATTACAGACTGACGTTTAAACGTTCCTCGCTTAGAGAGGAAAACAACAGAGAAAATGGAGGAAGATAAGAACGTGTTTGGGATTCTTTGCATTAGAACTGTTACAGAACATGTGGAATCTCGTTATCAATACTGGGCTGCATCATATATTGAATGATTCCAAATGTAATTGCTGTGAAAGTAAATGCTCCCCTAAGCTGAATGCAAAAATCCATGCTGGCGAAACGCGGGGACTTGACACTGTTATCACTGGGCCTGCTTTGAAAATTACCAAAGTTTTAAAGTAAAATGTCACATCCCTGAAGGGTGCCCTTACAACAAATTATTACTGAAGCTCTATTGATCTTCACCCAAACAGCAAAATCTCAATAAATCTCATCTGGACCTTTGGTAAAGCTGGAAAATGCATTACACCCCCCTACTGACCACAATTTTTATTATCGCTATTGTGTTTGCAGGGCAGTCAATTTTATACAGCATTACAAACTGCCAAGTGCTAAAGTGATTTCCTCTATTACTGAGGTCCATGTATTAAATTTAGTGAGGCACAATATCAAGCTTCAAATATTGCAGGGTTTAGAATTGAATGCAGCTGAGACTAATGTCATCAACCTGACAAAATACACTGACATATTAAGTAGCAAATCATTTATTCATATTTGGGACTGGTTTTGTTTTTCTGTTCAGCTGTATAGTTTTAGATTAGCCACAGTATTTCAAAATGTGACTATTGCTGTGAAGTCCAAAGACTGTGGAATATATATTTCATATTCTTATTATGCACCGTAGATCAGAGAAATATGCCTCAAAAGCCTGTTATCACATATAAATACATGTAAATTAATAAATTACTTTCCATTATGCAGGTTTAGACTGCAAATACTTTAACTCTTTAGAATGATCAGTGATAAGCATTTCAGATACTTTATATTATAGACAAATACAAAGCTTAAATTCTCAGATAAAGTTTCATTTTGTGCTTCTTTTTCGCCCTGATCATTCGTTTCTCTTCAGTCTAAATATTCAAAACTAGTGGATTTCTGAGCTTGTAGATATTACTTGAGTTCTAGTTCTCGCTGAAATATGTCTGTTGTAATGTACAGCATGTCCACCTGGAAGAACTGATGCATCTTGAATAATCCAATCAACAATTTAATATACTTGTCACTAATACTTAATGATTGCTTACATCAATGCAAATAAAGCTTGCTATTTTTTTTTTCAATGGATAACAAATATTTCCATAACCAACTGGGAAGAAATATCCAATATTTTGCTTACTTGAAATAACCCAAGTGATACTCTGTGGTAAAAGCTGAGGCTACAAGGCTTTGAGTAAAGACAACGTCTGCATTTGTACCTGTTGTTTTACAGGCAATTGAATGACAATTTCCTACCTTTTGGAAGTGGAACATGAGACCTTTGACAAATGACTTTACATCCCAACAGTTCTGTGGTTTTTTACTTCTGTGGTCTAATTGTGCAATTAAAATTGCCATTAAAAATTGCTCCCAGTGGATCTCTGGACAGAACTATCTATCCACGTGCAAGAACTCTAGGGAAGTTTCTCTCTGAAAAATCTTCATCTTTAATGTGCAGTATACCCCTGGTTGAGAAGATAGAAAGAAAATGCCATTGATAGATTTGTGTAACATTCCAAATGTCAGAGAAAAAATCTCCAAATGAAAGGACAGGATTCTCCTCCCTTTTAAACCTTTCCAAGCCTAAATCACACATCTCAGTTCTCCAGGAAGGGCCAGACAGCCTGCTGTCTTTTACTTTGGCTATTTCATTGACATATATAATTTTGCCCTAACAACCACGTTGGATGTTATACTGTCCAAATAAATCATCAAACTGTTTAGCCAGGTGCTTTATATTGTCAAAAGGCTTGTACAGCTGTCTCACAGGAGGCAGCAGGTCAAAAATATTGCTACCTTGAATGTTGTTTTGGAGGTAGAAAGCCAATTTTCGACTGAAAAGCCAAATTCAAGCCCTGAATTTCTGTGTCTGCTTTTCCCCCCACGTATTTTCCCCTCAATCCTTCATAGAAAATTATTGCAACACTAGTTGGCTGCAAGCAAACAAACAAGCAAAGAGAGTGAACGCTGAAAAACAAGCACTAAAGATCTAAACTTGGAAGCATTACCCTTTTGGAGTTAGACCCCTGGTGCTTTAGTTGCAAACCCTTTTCTTTAAAAGATAAAGCATTTAACATAAGCCGACACTCAAACCTCTTGGTCTCATACACTGCCACAGTCCTTCCCCATCACTGAGAAAAGATCAGATATCATTTTGCTAATTGAACTGAAAAATGCTCTTGGCATTCAGAGACTCTCCACATACACACCACTGAGGACCTGGACCACGTGGGGCCCTGAACTGACTTTATGGAAGTTTCTTTGTGTTCTGCAATCTCACCAGAAATTGGACTCCTCTCATTCAGCACCAACATTTAACTGTTAATAAGTCTGTCTGTCCAGTTCCACTGTGGAAATTCCACATGAATAGTGAGGAACAACACTTCAGAGTTCTATGGGTAGAGCTAATGACACTGCTCCTTTCATTCCTGAAATGTTAATTAGCTCGTAAGTCTGACACTTGGTAATGAAATATTTATTTTCATGGAGTACTACATGTAATTTAAGAATTACAAGTGAATTTAGATGTATTACTGAATATAAAAATCATTATTCTAAACCATGTTGTAATCTACAAGGGAGAAACACAATCCATTATTACAAAGAATTCCCTTATTCACATGGCTGAGTACTCTCCATTTTAAGCACTTTGCATTTTGAATTTTGGGAGAGCAATCTCTATTGCTTGCAAGAGCTCTTTGAAACACAAAACACTCCACAAACTTCACATGCTCTAATTCCAACCTACAATTACATTACATTTCATTTAGATTCATCAAGGATAGAACCAATTTGAAAATATTTTTCCCCCTCTGTGACCTGAGCTTCTCAGAAAGTACTTTGGCATCCTGACAAAGAAACTGGATATGAATACCAAAATAACAGAATCATCATGTTGAACTCAAAACACTGGGGATAACCCTGAGAAACTGAAAAGGATGGGAACAATCACCCAGCAGGATCTCAGATTCTGAGAAGAAAATGAAGGGTGGAAGAATTGATTTGGGGGCTAATGAGCAGGGAAAGTCCAGAAAGGATCAGGTTAGAGAATGCTTAAGCTGGCTGGGCACAGATTAAGTCCCTGGGCCCTGATAGGATGCACTTCCACATGCTGAGGGAGACAACTGATGCCATTGCAAGGCCATTGTCCACCACCCATGAAAAATCCTGGCAAGTGGAAGAGATGCCTGAAGATTGGAGCAAAGCAAATGTGAGTCCTGTCTTCAAAAAGGGCAAGAAAGAGGACCCAGGGGACTACAGGTTCACGAGCCAGCCCCACCTCAGTCCTGGGAATGTGGTGGAGACAGTAACCCTGGGAACGATTTCCAGGCACACAAAGGACCAGAGGTGAGCAGGAATAGTCAGCATGGGGATTTTCAGTTGTGCTTAACCAACCTGATGACTTTCTATAAAGAAAGGACTAGCCTGTTAGATGAGGAGGAGACAAAGTGCAGTAAATATTGCCTAACTTGACTTCAGGAAGGTTTTCAACACTGTCCCCCATGAGATCCTCACAGGGAAACTAGCACAGTATGAGGAGGGTGAGCAGGCAGCCAAGTAGAGTGAAAAAAAACTGGCTGAAGGCCTGGCCCCAGAGGGTGGTGAACAGTGGTGTGATGTCTAGTTGGAAGCCAGTAACTTGCAGAGTGTCCCAGCAGTGGTGGGAAGGTAATCACTCACCACCTTTCAAAAACAGACCAGCCAGTCTCAAGCAACACCTACTTAGCAAAAAAAACACTCCCCCTTCACTTTTACTGCTGAGCATAAATATACCTCCGATCAGTTCAGGTTGGCTGTGTCCAGGTTGTGTCCCCTCCCAGCCTCTTGCCATCCCCAGCCTACTCACAGTCAGAGTGGGAAAAAGGGAAAGCCCTGATGCTGTGCCTGCACTGTTCAGCAGTAGCCAAAATACAGGTGTGTTATCCACACTGTTCCAGCCTCAAACCTAAAACACAGCACCACGTGGCTTCTGGGCAGACAAACTCCATCACAACCAGGCCCAGTACAGGGATTTAAGATTTTTAGCTGAAATGCTTCCTGAACAAGCATGAGGGAGATTAAAAGAAATCAGTGATAAACTTCTCCAGTGTGACTCCAAACGGGGTATCCAAGAATCAGTTCCTATGTCATGAAAGTATCCTTTGCCCAGAACATTCTGCTCCTTTAGGGCAGCCAAATGTTTGGTTTCAAAAATCAGCAATTCACAGTAAATGATCAGAGGTGGAAACAAAACAAAAAGTGATACTGTGCTGTGACCATGTGACTCTAAACTATTCTTCTCAGGCTTATACTACCAACTCCTTGGCTATTCATATCATCCAGTACATTTTCTAATACACAATCATAATTCAGTGATAAACTGCTGAATAACAGTTATATATATATATATATATATATATATATACAGTGATAAACAGTTTTAGAGACTATTCTGTTGAAGAGGAGCTCATCTGACAAGTAACAGAATGATGGTGTTTACCTGAAATAGTGCCAAAGTAACTGAGCTATTAACATGTATAAAATCTATATGATAGCAAGATTCCCATACAGCAAATCATATAAAAGACAACTAATCCCATGAATATCAGGACTGAACCATATTATCTCTCACAGAATCACTCATTAACTCTCTCTTCTCACTACTACTTTAGATGATGCATTTTCAGACGCCATTCAAGCCACTCAATGACTAGCAAGAGTCAACATAATCATTCTACAGACATGACTTGATGTAGGAAATGGTGGGTTTGAACTGAACTAAGTCAGAATAACGTGATTGAAAGGACTGGTTAAAATACACACAAGCATATGTGAAGCTGTGTATGCTGACTTTTCTCCAGGGGAACCTGAACTAAAATATTTAGCCAGTTAAATAATGTGCATCTTAGAAAAAGAAACAAGATTGCTTATTTGTGTATTTGACTGTGACAACATTAATAAATTTGTTCCCTAGTAAGACTTACCTCTAATATAAATTGGAGTCACTTCACTCAAAAGATATAGTGTCATGGAGGAAAAAAAAAAATCTTCACTGTGTTTTACACAGCTCCAAAACATGAGTAAATATTCATTTCTACATGTCCAATAGAATTAGACATGAACAGGCTTGCTTTTCAGCAGGAAAGATTCCAATTGGACATGTGGCTCACTTGTGTGTGTTTTTTTTATAGCTAAGAGATAAATTTGACTTGTCTGTTTATAATTGCTTTTTATAAACCAGTTTAAATTACGAATTTGTTCACAGGCTGTGAACATCCATATATTAACTTAAAACAGGATTGTTATCTTTGGTTGCACTGTGTAGTTTTGCACCAGTAGCATATGATAACCTTCTAAAATAAGAGAATAACGTTTAAAACACACATTAACAGTGAATAGTAAGTAACAGAAGTGCATGCAGGACTTTTATCAGTGCCCATCACACCACAGAATTCTTTATGTGTGTATGAGTGGTAGAATGAGATGGTTTATGCTACCCCAGCTAGGTCTGTATGTGTTATTAAATTACCTGCCTACTCTTTACAGGTCTTAATTCCACATTCCTCATTTGTCTCCAGCATATTTTTCTTATAGCATCCATAATTTAGTCTTCATGTTAAATCAGATTTCTTCTCTTGCTTGAGAGTAACCTCTTCTACTTGTTCTAGTTTTCACAAGGAATCATCCAGTAAACAGATAAAAAATTGCATTATTATTATCAGCATTACCAAGGTACTCTAGGTAGAAACAAATGCTCAAAGATCTCAAGTTTCCCACTGTTGCATGTTTCATGTTGCTCTCAGGTGCTGTGGCAGTAAATAGGGTTTGAAATACAGGAAGACAAAAAGTAAGTTCACCCTGTGGGTTGCCTTAGAAGTAGAACCTTAGTGATGTCAAGAGGACACGGTTTCTTCACATTTAACTGAAAAGGACAGTGACTGTTCTGATCTTAAATATACTCCTTTCATCTCTGCCCCTTGACCTCTCTCTTCTTCATTTTCCTTCTCTTTCAGTGACACATCTTGTTTTGTCCCTCTGCACTGTCCCTGTTGCTGCTGGGATGTTGGATTTCTCAGACGTCACGGCCGGAGCATGTGGGGACAGCTGGACAGACAACCACGGCTCCTTCACAGGAGAAAGGCACCTCAGTCCTCTCAACACTTCCACTGGACAAAGAACACGAGAGGCATGTAAAAAAATTACAGCTGGGCTTGGCAGTGAAAATTAGGAGTTTGTCACGGCTATGTAGGCTGACATCAGTATGGAGTACCTGATTTCAGAAGTGTTTGACATATTGTGTTTCCATGTGATGAAATTCATCTTGAATTCTTCTAGAACTTAACACCTTTGACTTGAGATGTTTTCTGAAAACTTGTAAGCCAAAGCAGTACATCTGCTGAAAATAATAAAGCACAACCAGCAACAGTCTTTTTTTTTTTTTTTCAGGTTAGGTGTTCCAGTTCTCTTCACAGAATTTCACAGAATATTCTGAGTTGCAAGGGACCCCCAAGGATCACAAAGTCCAACACTTCAGTGAATGGCACACACAGGGATTGAACCACAACCTTGGCTTTATTAGCACCATGCTTTAGCCAACTCAGCTAATCTCATGGTTATTTCTTACACGTGTGCTGCATGAAAAAAACCCTGCTTTTAAAAAATTTGGATTTTTTGTTTTTAAATTATGTCGCAGCTTTAAAGCAGTTTTGTAAGCTTTATTTGGTATTCATGCTGTGGTAAAGACTACATAGGGTTGCTAATTTTTAAATCAACAGTACAATTAACTTTGCCACTTGAATAACTGCAGTTACTCTTCAAATTGATTGTGTGAGAACCAATATATTAAACACATCCATATTCCAATGTATACACTCACCTATGCTCACCCTTGGAGGGAGAAGATAATCTACATATTTCATCCTAAAGAATGTTCACAATTTGGTTTTTTGAATAAAAGAAACACACATGTTTTCAAATTCCTGGTTAAAGCAAACACAAGCTCAAATAAACTAGGCCTCTGAATTAAAGTTTAAATCTTGAATAAAAGAAATCATAAGTATTTGGTCTGTTATAAATCCAGCTTTCAACTGTGAAAAACTCACTTTTTAATCAAAAAACATAGTTCAGGCCTTCATTTCCTATTTCGTAGCAATGGATGCTCTACAAAAGCTGGAAGTGAAATACCTACAAGTGTGACATTTCTCTTGGCTGGTGCTTTTCTGTCAGTTTGGAAAGCAGAGATACACTTCAAGTGCAGCCACTAACTGGCTGTGCCACTGCAATTTCTATAGAAACACAGTTCTCAAAGCTCAAAGGACAGTGTTTCATTCATTACTACAAACATTCCTAATAAAAGGAAGATTAAATTGTCGTGATGATTACACCACTCAAAACATGAAACGTACAGCATTTAACTCAAAGAAAATGACTAAAGTCAAAGCATTTTTTACTGATTTTCCAATTAACTAATACTGCCATGAATCAAAGTCTCAGTGAGGAAGGCAGACAGACTTTCCAAAGAATACACACCAGTTCTAAACCAGAGATCTCAGCTTTATCAAGTGTGCTCATTGCCTTGTATCTCAGACACAGACCTCTTGAAAAACTCATGTTTGTAACACACACAATCAACTCAAATACACACATTCTAATTTGAAGAATCTTTTTGAAATTAGTCCATGTTTTCTAATCTCAAAACATTGCTGGATGGGCAATTTTCATTTCTGTAAAATGACAAGTGGAACTTCATTTTGGGTAAAGGTTAATGTTAAGTTCTCAACTTTATAAAATTGCATTCCTGTATAGAACAAACCATTGCATGCTGGTGCCTCACATTGGAGACAAATGTTCAGAGAGTCGAAAATAAATGGTTTTTGTATTTCAAGGTGACAAGTACAATGTCAGCCACAATCAATCGATCACTGCATAATTATTATTGCAAATGATCCATATCCATGCTGCAAACCTTAAGGGGAATTTAATGAAGCAGTAAGCACATCAATAATAAGATCTACTTGGGTCTCTGTTAAATCTTGTGATTCAGAAACACATTGTCATGTTTTATTCTTCCTTGGATTCCTGTAATTATATTTGAGGAGAAGGAAACTGAAAAGTAAAATTTCTCTCTAGAAGGAACACCTCACTGTATTAGATATACACCACAAAAAATTAAACAGACAAAACTCTACAAAACACAGAACAATCTCTGAAGAAAACTTGAAATGTCAATAATCAGACTTAGTCTAACATTTTTAGCTGACTTAAATCTGTACTGGCTGTAGGGAGCAAGGTTTTGGAAATTAGGGAACTGCCAGGGTGGCCTCTGAGGGAGGACAGGGGCTGTCCCATCCCAGACAGAGAGGATTCCAGAGGGCTTGGCAATGGATTCATAACAGGCCACAGCCAAGTTTGGATATGCAGCTGCAAAAACACTGTAAAGACAGGGCAGAAATGCAGAAAGGAGAAAGGAGCATAAAACAAAAAGAGAAATAGTGGAGGAAATGCTGAGATCTGAGAAGGAGGAGGTGTTCCATGGCAAGGAACACTCCCAAAGGGGACTGCAGCCCATGAGGGACACATGGAGCCCAGGAAGAGTGAAAAGGAAGGAGCTACAGGGAGAAACTACTATGTCCTGACTGCAATCCTTCCATGCCACTCATTGCCTCGCTGAAGAAAGTGAGTTTATCTCGTGGTGATAACAAGAACAGCTCTTGGTTTTGTTTCCCACTACCTGAATCGGAAATGAAAGTGCCAAATTTAATTGGCAGAAATTATAACTGGCAATAAATAATTTCATTTCTTCCAAGGTGAGTCTGTTTTGTCTGTGACAGTGGCCAATAAGTGATCTCTCTGTCTTTCTGCTGACCCAGGAGTTTTCTCAGTCCTGTTCTTCCTGTGTTCTCCTCCCTCCCTGTCCCACTGAGGTGGACAGGGAACAGGAATTTGGCTGCCAGGTGGGTCCAACCCATGACACAATTGCCTTCCTGGAGTGGAAAGAATATATAGTGTATATAAGCAGTGATTTTTGCAGATATGTTGGACTCCACTTTTCTGGTTGCAGTAAGAACAGGTGTATTTCCATACCAGGCTGTTACAAGGCTCTAAACACAGATTCATCTGTTTGGCAAGGAAGGAATATCAACCCAGGAGCAGAAGGGAAAAAAGAAGCCAATATGGAAAGACATCAAAAGAAGATGTGAACAGATACCTAGACTTTGATGACTAAACATCTCCTTTTGTTGATTAAACTGTGAGACAATCAAACTAGTTATAAAAGCCAAATCAAGCCTAATGACATTTGCAAATATAACTGAGAAACAAGAAAAGCAAAGTCCTGGCTTGGGGACTATGACAGCTTCTCAAACAGGCATACTTCACTGGAATAAATATCCAAAAGCAACCTATAAAGAAATTAATCTCAAGATATGAATAACGTTTTTCAATCACCCAGAAAATCCTTCAGGACTTTCTCATTCTTCTGACTCACCAACTAAGACCATTCAAACAGTAGCTGTGTAGTAGCACATGAACTCACCAGATTGACACAGAAAAGGTATTTAGGAAGGATTTCCACTAAGACATAATAATAGTGGGACAATAGGGGAACTCTAACCTGCTCACCCAGCTGCATTCCATGCAGTCTTTGTTCAATTCTTCCCTCACATAAACATCCCCGCGCTGATAAAAAGACACCCACGCAGTTCATTCAAACCCTGATGGAAACCAAGGCTATTAAGAGGGACAAGAGGAAGATAAGGTTAATTGGACAAATGTAACTTCTTGCTGAAGTAAGGGGGAGAAATAGATTCGGTAATTAAAGTATACAGAGTATATAATGCAACTGCAGGGGAGAACAGAGCAAGTCTGTCATACTGCTTTACACAAAATCCATGAATTCTGCTGTAAGAATTAATAATAACACATATGTTCTTAATGTTCTGCTAAAACTCAATTTCATGAAACATCAGTACTTAGGTGTATATTTGTGTCTAAAGGGATGCATGTTGTTTTAAACAAACGAAACTGTCCTGCTTAAACCACCATTATGCAACTCTGGATATAACGGAGCATCATATGATTTGTTCTCTTGTTCCCATTCCTACCCCATATAAATAATAGAATATTGTTTTACTAAATACTGTAGCAGGTCAAGAAAACCCTTGAAGATTGAATGTACTGAATGACCAACTGTTACTGTCAAATATTCCAAACTGAAATCACCTTTCTCTTCTATTTCATTTTTCTTCACACTAAAAAAGGTGATTTTGCCAAATCTCTTTATGCTTTGCATGCTGGTGTGATTTTTAGCTTCTGTCATCACAAAATGAATTATTATACATATGATTTTTGAGTCAACTTATGTGTATTTTCCAATAGATGCCAAAAGATATCCTGCTGAGAACTGTCTCAAGGTTCTACCATAACTATTTGTAATCCTGTTTTCATTCAACATCTCTATCAGTCCTTTTATTTTAGCCATCAAGATTGCAGATTTAATACTTTATTATTCAGGTTTATTGAGTCAGATACCCTTGAAGGTCTTTAATATTCATCCCAGCATACTCCATTATTAAATCATTTTGTATTTTTCTGTGTTAATAATAAAAGGTACATATTTATTCAACATCAGCGGTCAGGTAGTCAGACAGAGAGGATGAAGCTACATGTTTTATTCAAGGTCTCAGTGGAAAGCAGCACAAGGATCATTTTTACTCTGAAGGTACCAGCAGCTTTTCAGCTAATACAGTTGATTTTTCTTAGCTAAAATGATCTAAATATCTTGATTACTCAATAGTTCTATGTAACAAAATCTATACTGCTGAAGTGTTCCACTGACAAAGTTTTCCACATACTCATGGGGTCTTTCAGCAGCTGCCTGCAGCTCTTCCAGCACTGTTAGAAGTGCACTTTGCCTTAGTCTGTGGCATCATTGGGAAGCCCTCATTTAAGACAGCAACACTTTGCTTAATGAACACAATGTCAATGCTGCAAAACACACACTAAACTTACTCAAAAAAGATGAGTATTGTATTCACTCTTGATTCCTATTTTAAAAATTCTAAGATTTTGTTCCTTTAATTTATCATTTTAGTACTCTTCACATCTGTTTAGGGTTCTAATTTCCCTTAGATGAAAAGCCTTCATAGACTTGTCCTGTAGCACTGAGTGCACGAGGAGCACAAGCCAGGTTTGGAATTCCACCCTTGCTGAACTCAGGAGAGAGGAAGGCACCCTCTGCCCCTGCACATATTTGGCAGTGCATAAAACCATGAAGCCTTTGGTCAGCTGAATGAAACACCATCTGCTTCTGAACATGTGAACTGACACAGGCTCCTAAATGTGCATCAAGATGTCTTTAAAAGGAGAAGTTAACTCACAAAAGCACCAGAAATGCAACCGTAAAGAACTTTAATCTCCTAAATATCCAGATGAAATTTCTAGTGCAGTGTTTCTGCTACTCCTCTTCCTCCACCCTTCTCCCAAAACATTCACCTAAGGAACGTTTTGCTAATGCAGGCAAGTACAATTCTCTATATTTGACCCAAAAGCTTTATTCTTTGGAGTTGTTAAAACAGTGCCCTATTGCCAGAAGAAATTATCTTGTTGCTATCACATACACATTTTTTCAATTTGTTTCTCTGTACCTGCCTACTCTAGTTTTGGGGAGGAAAAGAAACAAATTTCAGTTGCTGACATGCTTTCTGCCTTATTTGATCAAGTATTGTTCTGCAGCTGCTACTGAAAATCTCTGCTAAATATATACAAAATTTCTGACAACTCATTCCCTATTATTAAAAAGAACAGCAAACTGACAGGAAGGAAGCACATCTCTGACTAATCAGACATTAATTAGATGTTTATAAAATTTATAAAATTGAATTATTGTATATTAAGGTAATTTTAGTTCAGCATTTTCATAGCATATAACAAAATATGGAAAACTAGTAATTTGTATTTTGAAAATGCATTCACTGATGTTATTGCTCCAGTTTTTCTTGACTGTACATGACTTTTTCAAGGCATGTAGCAACTTCAAGCTCTTGACTTCTAGCTCAGAATATGGAAGTTGAACACGAAGTCTGTGAGAACTCATAGTCCAGTCTGAAGAACTAGAAGGAAAACAAACAACTGTTTGCTCAGGAAACAAGAAGTTGCTTGTGCTGTCAAGTAGACAATCTATGATTGTTTTTCAAAATATGAAAAGGAGCAGATTTGGAAGATTGTGGACTCTGTGGAAGATTCTGAGCAGTCTCAGCTTTCAACCATCGACTTTGATTTCACCCACCCATAGTTACACTGCTCAGTCCAAGGCAGGCACAAGTCAGCAACTTGAGAGCTCTCTAACTGAAAAAAAAAAATATCACTCCTTACATTCTGAGAAAATCACAACCTCTCCTGGGAGGTGAGTTACACAACAAATGGGAATGCCAATCTGCAGTGATCAAGCACACTCTTGTGTTGGGGAGGAAGGTGCCTTAAACTGCAGCAGGATCAGGGTCTGGACCCCTGAGAGAGAAGAAAGGTCCTTCTGACGTCAGGATTTAACTGGAGTTCCCAAGTCAGCAATGCCTGAACGTCCTCAAAGTTTATTGGTCCCCTGAACTCTGAGAGTGCTGAGCTCTGGTTCCCACAGCACAGGTGTCTGTACACAGAGCACCAGACCAAAACCACTTCTGCTTTGGCTGTGGGAGGAGGAGACTTCAAACATCATTAAATTGCTTGGGCTGGCAGCAAATATGGATTTCCCTTGACAGAGTTAACTTTTTGAAATCTTGAAATACAACTAATCAAGACTGTTCCATTCAACAGACTGAATCACTGGCTGTACTCTGCATCCCTGCAGAATGTTTTGATTTTAGTGAGCTAAACGTGTTGTTTGCTTGCCATAAAAGGAAGTTGACATCACTGCCTGCCATCAGTAGAATTAAAAAAAAAAAAGGTATCAAAATATTACAGGATACTACTCAGTAAGGCACTATAAAATGTGAAGAAACCACACTTCTCTTTGTAAATATTGCAAAAATATTTGTACATGATACATGAAATGAAACAACAGGAGCCAATAGTATGAAAAAATCTCAATCAATGTAATAGATTAATTTTGCTCCCTTTATAAGGGGGAAGACTACATTTCCACACAACTTGGCTACTTTAAATTTTAATAATATTGCCGAGGAGCTTTTTATAATTATATAAAATATTGATGTGGTGCCAGGAGAAAGCATTTCAAGTGCTGCTGTGAGTTTATACATTGCACCCACATTTGTTAAAAGCCTCTTGTTTACATATTGAATCTTTTACATCTACATACACATACACGTGCACTTAATGTAGACAGAGTTTAGAAATCATACCATTGCAGAAAGAAATGTTCTATGCATACAGCTCATCTAGTTCCAGATAAAAAAAAAAAAAAAGTAATAATGTTCTGCTACAATAAAAAGAAAAAGTTAATTCTCTGATTCTTCCTCCTAATCTTGAGATTTTTATACTATCAATTTAGATTAGGAAAGTTCAATTGCAAGTGGGAAGAATGCTTAGTACCCAAGTGTAGTAGTGCCAAAAGAGATATAGGTTTTTGAAAGAATTCTCCTAATCAAAAACCCAAATCAAAACAGACATCATAAAATATAAGTAAAAGGACAAAATAAAAACTGAATAAATACACTTTTAAATATGAAATACTAATTACTGGATGCTTTGGAAACTAGGAAGTGGTACCACCAGAAACTGCTTATTACTGAGGAGTTTTTTTGCTTCAGGCATATGTATACATCTTTAAAAAGAAAAACTAGAAAAGTTCATCAATAACAATTAAAAAAATACACTGAGAATAATAGATATCTGCAAGAAAATGTATTTCATTCAATTTTCAAATTAACAAGGATTCCTGGGCTTGGGGAGGGGGGAAGAGCACTGGCTTTTAAACCTTTAGAGCTAGTGGCACAAAGAAACAGAATAATACATGTCCTTTCACCTCAGTGTGCACGTTAGAAAAAAGGGGTTATCCTCAAATATTTACTGTGTGTCTCTTTTGGATGATGTTAACTAACAGCACAAGACAAACTGATTGAAAAACGGACTATTGCAATTAAGTGACCTGACTTTTAAATCTTAAAATAGAATTAAATTAATCCTTGCATTAACAACAACACAGCTTCAATAAAGAATCAGAGTTAGGGTTAAAAATAAGCAGCAATCGGGGTTGCTGTTACACGCATAGACAGTGGCTTGCGAAAATTAAAGTGACTTGTACTAGAGAACACAGGAAAAAAAAAAAAGAAAAAGACAAAATCATCAGGCTCAGTGATTGGTGAGCTCCCCAGATAGCACAGGTCAAAGAACTGAAATAAGAAACTTAAAAGTCTGCATTCAGTGCCTTCTGCACAGACAACAAAAGTTACTACAATACATTAGAGGGTCTACAGAAATTAGAAGGAGCCATAAAGGGAGATTTACAGCGTGAACTACAAGCGATTTAGAAAGAGAAGGAGCAATTACTGATAATATCTCCAAGATTTAAATGTTGCTCCTGTGCAGCCCGTTCTGCAGAGGTGGCCCAGATTAGCTGCATGCCTTTCTATTTTTACATACATTTAAATTAAATAAATAAATAGATTGTCAAATGAGATTAGTTTAAAATATTTTCCCAGAAGGTGTCCAGGTTTTGAAGAGGAACACAGAAATGCTTTTAAGTACGTCTATTTGTTCACTGATTTCTTTGTGGGGTTGCTTGCTCAGAAAAAAAAAAAAAACCACGTTCTTTACCGACACCTGGATGAATTAACAGGTTAATAGCTTTACTAATTCACAGTATGCATGCCACAGTACAACATTATTTTTAAGGTGAGCACAGTTTGCTGCAAGGAATCAGAACATAAAAATCACAGGAATAGGAACATTTTATCTATTTCTTTATCTGCGGTTGTCAATTGCCAGAAACTTCAAAAGCCAAGACAGACTGTGACAACTGCTATAAAAACAACCAGGTTAAGCAACACACATTAGAAGTTGTAATCATATTGAGATTGTCTCAATTCTTACAAAGAAAGCAAATTCTGAACAGCCACAAGTGATGCAGCATTTGTTGTACGACTGAACCACACAGCGAATCTCACAGACACAACTGCAATATTTTCTAAGGCAATGAAAAGAAAGCAGTGCACTATGCCACATCCTGCAAATCCTGAAAATAAATTACAGCTTCATGTTAATGAACCAGTTTGCTCAAACTCTCCCTGGAAATGCAAGCACATGGACTGTACAGTGGCTACGCTGAGCTCTCCTGCAGCACACACACCTTTACACAGCAGCAAACATGCTGGGACTATAGGCTAAAATCTACAGTCCCAAAGTCAATTTATTAATAAAAGATTGACATGGAGAGAGACACTACCTACCCACAAATACATCATCATCTTGAAAGAAATCAAGGGCTCTGTCAGCAAACAGAAGTCTCCTTACTTCACCAAGTATGTCTGGAAGGAAAACTGAAAACAGTGGGTAGAAATCTTGCCTTTTTCTGTCAAGTCCTCACAGTTCTCTTCTTATACAAGGTATTTTTTTTAAGTTTGTTTATGAGAATAGCATTCGTTCAGTGGCTCTTTCTGCTTGTGAAGTGACTTGCTTCAGGCTGTCTTTTTTCTTCCCTCTTTCTCCCTAACTCAGTCTGTCCTTTCTTTACTGTCAGGCTTGCTTAGGTAACAATTCTTGGTGTATCTATTTAATGAGCAGGTCCGTGCACTAAAAGCAGCCAACTACATTGGAGAGAGAGGAAAAAAAAAAAAGAAAAAACAGTAATAATAAATAAATAAATGGGAATATACCACTTCCTGATTATTATTATGGGATCTACAGACGCCCCCTCCGTAGGAATTTATAGGAGGATTTCTAAGGCGGGGGGGGGGGGGGGGGGGGGGAGGAAAAAATCCTCAGAGAATAGCAGGTGACTCCGGTGGCACTCAAGCCATTACCTCTCCTTGCTAAAGGACCCAGTTCACAAATCCTGCATTTGAGAAATTTTTAAACTCAAAGCAAAGCTCCTGCAGAAAAGAAAGGAACATGTACTGCACCCTGCTTCTCCTTTATCTCTTTAAATGTACTCCAGATAAAAGCCGCATCCAGTCAGGTCAAGGCCTTTCCCAATCTTATTACGCTGCACAGGAGCGTTCAACACACTTTTCTACAGCCATCTACTGACTCCACGGTGTTATTGCTGCTGCTGTTCCCGCTGCTGGGAGAGAGCTGCCGGGGTGAGGACCGGGGAATGCGAGCCGTAAATCATGCCAGAAGGAAAGGTGTTTGTGTTAATTCCATTTATTTTTGGTAGGGTTGGGGGTTTTTTCCTTACCGTAATACGTGTTGTAAAACCAAAATCTGAATTTTGATTTGCGTATTTAATAAAAGTTAATAAAGAGAATTGGATCTTTTGGTCTTTTTTGTTAAGTTGGGGGTACTTTATGCAAATGGGTGAGCATGGAAGGGACTCAGATTTTTTTGACTGCAACTTATAGTTTTATCATTTGCTAAAAAAGGCTAAGAAATCATTTGCAAAGGCTGTGAAAGTACTTTTAACTCATTTAACTAAATAGAATGTATTTAGTACATCGATTAACAGCATCCTCAGGTGAGAAACATTTTTACAATGTAAAGAAGACAAACCCTTGGTCACTTTTAAGGCTGCATTATTGGACTTGAAAATCACCCCTGACCTTGTGAACTGGCAGCACATCACACCGTGACCATAATATGCTTCAGGTATTGATGTGGAAAGCTACACACACAGTCTGTCTGCTAAGTGCACCAACTACAAAAGTATATCCATAACAATTATAAATCAATAATAAATAAAAAGAAGTATAACTAAAAAAACAGCCACAGGATTGAGATTAAACAGAAATTTTATCTTATTTTTATGTTTGATTACTTATTCATTATCTTTGGTCAGAGACTGAGCACTCCTTCAGACAAAAAACTGTTGTTCTTTTTAACTAGAGACTCCTGTCCATTTACATATTCAGTCTAACCATATAAGGTAAAATGCCACCTAAATAATTAAAATGCTTTAACTAAATAGCATAATCGTTCACTGCACCAGGGCAGGTGGCAAATGGAGAGGCACCTGCTGAAACAGCCTGCAACAAGGAGACATAATAGCAAAGCAGGACTGGGGGGAGCAAACTAAAATCCATACTCCTAAACCAATGGAAAACTACCACCAGGGTGAAACCCAAATAAAAATAACTGCTCTAGTACTAACATTATTTAACAGAAAAATGAAACAATGAATTCAGATTACACCTAACGTTAAAATATATAAAGAGAAGTTTATATAGATAAAGAGATACATATAAACACACAGAGCTATTCATGTTTGACCTGTCAAATATTATGTCCAGGTAAAAGGCTGCTGCCTCTTTTATTGGAGGCAGAAGGGAAAGATTTAACATAGCAATTACTGAAGTGATAACTTTTACTGTAATGTACAAGAACAATAGCATTTTAAATAAGTTTAGTGTAGTTTCATGAAGTAAAGCCACTTCCTTTACACAGATACACTTCAAGAGGAAAAGAAAAGCTTTTTGTTTACAGTTTTGAGTTATTTAAATCAGTTTAAGCCCCAATATTCAGCATTCTAAATGGTTTAACTTGGTCACCTTTAAGCTGTACACTTTCACCTCATTTAGTCTTCTCCATAGTGCACTGTGTTCAGCAGTCAGTTACACTATAATAAACCCAGAATATCATGACAGAATGAATTAGATTATAGTGGTTAGGCTGAAAATACATTTTCTGATAATGCATCTGCACATCTGCCAGCCAGCAGTTCTCTCTGATCTGTGCACCTCAACTGAACACAGCAGGCTTTAGAATTTTCAAAGACTGGGTAAAGATTTTATTAATATGATAAAAGGCTGTGCACAGCTATTGACTATAAATCACTTTTGTATCAAAATTTCCCTATTTTGGAGCACAGGTAGCATATAAAACTTCAGTGAATTGTTTCCCGAGGCTTTCAAGTAATCTTTCTGTATTCTAAATTCTCTTCATTATTAAATTGGTTACTCAATCAATTCTTTGTATCTTATTCCTTCAAACAGGTGGAACAATTTCTAATGCAGCTATACAAAACCATTCATTTGAAGTGTTTTATTTTTAGTGTAGATATTATTAAATACTTTGTTCTTTTAGATCATCCGTAGTTTCTGCACGGGTAGAAAAACCTGGATAAAAAGATGATTGAAAACAGGTACATTACTCTGGTTTTTGCACCTATGACTGAAGTTTAAACCAAATCCTGTCCACTAAGGTTAGTTCTTACATCTTCTAGATTTGCAAACAGCGGCAAAAAAAAATGTAAATAGAAGGTACTGACCACAATAATTTTAACAAAGGCTGGTCCAAGACAGCTGACATCTGGTCCAGGTTAAAGGCTACTGAAATCAATGAGAATCTTGCTGTTCCTTTAAAAAAACAAGCAATCAGAAACTCTGTTACAAATTTGAGTATATGTTATTTGTTGATAACGGCCCATGTCCTCTGATGCTCCCAAAGACATTATATGAGGCTCTTCCCCAGGTACTTCAGAGCACAGCATTTCTGTGCAAGCTCATACCACAGCCTTAACTTTTATAATCAAACAGAACATTATATATTTTCCCCTAGGAGATCACAAGGGATTGGTGAGATATTAAGGGTAGATTAAAATAGTTGCTAATAGCAAAAATGAAATAATAAATTGTGTATTCGTGATTAATCAAGACTAGTTATATATGTGATCAGCACATTCTTATTGGCACCTAAGCAGTTCAGGTTTAAAAAAACCCCATAAAATCAAGCTCTAGATTCTAGGAGTTCCATTACCTTATTAAAGGCCCATAATTCATGGACATCTCTTGGCACATTTATTAATGACACAGAAGATGGGAAAAAGCATTGATATTGCTGCTTACTGCATTGGAAGACAAAAGAAATGCAAACTAAGTTTCTCCTCTTTCAGAGGATGTAGGAGCTGCAAGAACATCAAAGTAATCTCTGTGCTCAGTGGTATGATCTCTATTATTCTAGGTCCTACATGAACATATAGAAGGATATTGAAATCATATATTTGACTAACGGATTGCAAAGACAAAACTTATTGACTTTAACAAGTCTATTTTTTTTCAACTAAAGTCTGTTCTTCAGAATTTAAATCAGAGGAGGGATTTAATAAATCTTAAAAAAAAACTTAATAAAGGAGGGAGGGAGTGTGATGGTAATGATTATGCTGACATTACTGGTAATGAACTGGTTTCTTTTACTTAAGCTTCACCAAGAAAAAATACCAATGATGCACATGATACATGAGCTGCAACAAGACTAAAATCTCACATAACTTACACAGAACACAAAAAATCATTTGAAACATTTAGAAAGCTAAAAATATTTGCGTTTGTGCTTAATTTCCACACTTTAACAGCCTCATCTATCATTGCTATTTATGAAATGAAAAACTGCAAATGGTTAGGAGGTATGGTAACAAAACAAGCCCTTAATCTGCTCTTGGATCACTGCAGCATTAAGGGGGTTTTGCTGTTGCTGTTTTTTAGGCTTTTGCTTTTTGGATTCAGTATAACTGCAGAAGAGCAACTGAAGCACAACTTTATGTATGCTTCAGTCAGTTTATAAACTATTCTGTGTTTTCACACAGTTTTGGTTGGGGTTTTTTTTTCATTTTCAATTAATTTCTACTACTTTAGCTCTTCTGCCGCTTTTGATGCAAGAAATTAGTTTCTGTGTTCATCTGCTGCACAACCAGGTCAGAATATAGTCCCAGGGAAGCCTGAGGAGCAACCAGCCAACAATCTGGTCATTAGACATCACCACAATTTAAAAATATTGAGTCAGGATTCCTGGTTGCTTGAAGAACTGTGTTCAGTGCACAGTCCAAGGAGTGACAAGCAGGACAGAGACAGATGGGAGCCTCCTCAGATCCCATGCACGGGATGCTCACAGCTGATCATTTCCCATTAGACAGGAAATGAAACTTGCTTTCCCTCTTCTTAGCACATGTTGGGAAGAACCATGAGGAGTCTGACCCTTTGCCTGGTAAATTCACTTCATTTGTGATGTTTCTGGAACAAAGTGAGCGGCTCATTTCTCTCAACATTCAAACTTCTATCCTGACAAGACTTTTTGGGTAACTAAGAGACTATAATTAACCCAAACCAAGTGATCATTGTTGGATTGGTAACAGCTCAACCCCTTATCCATAATTTCAGTGGCAGGTGCTGTTTTGCTCCTGCTTCTTCGCTGCTTTTAGTGAGACCAGACTCAGGCAATAGTTCTGCCAAGGAAAACCCTGGAAGCCAGAGGAAAACCTCAGATATTCTCTCCTGGTTTTAAGCTGTCATAACTGGGCTCCAGCCTCAGTCCTGATCAGGGAGGGTGTCACTGTGGGGTAATGATGGGCTTGGATTTACTTAGAATAAGGTCTGTGAAAGAAAAATACCAGAGAATTAACACAAGGACAATGGGATCAGAACTTACTCGTTATTGGAAAACATTGTTTTAACTAAATTTCCTGAAATGTTAGTATGGCTCTCTGATTTCCTTCTGGATAACGCCCAGGTGCTTCTGCAAATCTTCATCTTGATTCAGATACTATGCTCATACAGATCACAAAATGACACAGATCTGGTTCAGCATGTAATCATTCACACTTCAGCAAAGCAAGCTGGATATCAAATATTGAGTACCGGTAACAAGTGGCTCTTGATTCATCTGTTCCTTGAGAACTTAGATTGGTTGAATAAAACTGAATGAATTTAGTATCTCAGGATAATCTTAAGCAGAAAAAAGAAACTAATGTCATGAGAAAAATTACCTCCAGGCAAATGTTTACTTAGCTTTAGTCAACATCTTCTTTCCACTGCCCATAAAATCTTTGATTCAAGAGAACAC
Source organism: Corapipo altera (assembly GCF_003945725.1). Taxonomy (NCBI): domain Eukaryota; kingdom Metazoa; phylum Chordata; class Aves; order Passeriformes; family Pipridae; genus Corapipo; species Corapipo altera. The sequence continues at coordinate 4,939,263 of NW_020884914.1, forward strand.
AAAGACAACTTACAGTCTTATAATGCATTTTTAAAATCCGGTACAGGGTATTTCCATCTTCACAGCAGGACACATAATTATATTCTCCTTAGGACAGGCTAAGTTGAAACCAACTATTGCTAACTATCGTCTGTTTGTTGAAATACAGAAGGATTCTCTTTTCAAGATACTACACTCAAATTTGCTTTGGGTAAAGACCTTCTACCCAGTAGTAGAGCAAACTAATCCCATTCCTCAGCTGACATCAGCCAACATGCTGCTGCCAGCAGAAGCATAAATCACTTCACATCATTTGAAGTAGGGACATCATGGGGCAGGGGGGAGGGATGACATTCAGATAAATAAATAAATAAAACTTGCCACACTTGCACAATAAATCAATACAAAGTTATATCCATGACTTCTTTAAGTAATTTCAACTATCTTAAGGTAAGGTTTTGTTTTAAGAAGCGAGGTAGGGGTTAACATTTGATAATCATCACTAACATGATAAAAGGTTGCTATTACCAATGACTTAAGGACTTCTTCCCTGTAATTTTCAGTTTATGAGTTTATAAATTGCTTTGTTATTTAGTGCAGGCTCCTTAAATCCTGAAGTCTTTATGCACTGGATGATAACAAATGGGTCAGTTTTACCACTTATAATAGTTCAGTAAATCATGAAACAGTCTACCTTTCAGCAAAGCCATCATAGAGAACTTATCACAGCAAACCTATCAGTTGTTATTTCTGCCTATATACCTGACAAAGCTAATTCATGCTCCGTCTCCTTGGCACACTCGTTTTTTAACAAGGTGAGAACAGCCTGGTAACTGTATCGTTGTTTTGATTTGGTGAGGGACCTGCATATCCACAGTGTGTGCTAAAAGCACACCTCCTCCTCCCAGGCTGATGTCAGAGCAGCGCTGCTACAACAGCCATGGTATGAGGAAGGCAAAAAAATCTGCTCCCCTGCCAGTTGAAATCTTGGGAAGAGCAGCAGAACCAGCCTTGCCATTAGGCTGCTCAGGATCTCCAATCACAAAATCAGAAGGGTCTCCACAGCAGTGTCCTCCCTGGTGAAGGTGTTGCCCATCTCCAGGCGTGTAAAATGACAAACAAGTAGACACAGGGGCAGGGTTTAAGGAGGTGCTGTAAGGGGGAAAGGTGTGCATGTTGTATGGAAAATTAAAACACTAAAATACTGGGCATTCAGAGAGAAAATAGGGAAAAGAAACAAATAGGAGGATTCACATATCTACAAAAATAGACAAAAATCACAGAATCTGATGATGCAAAAAGGTGATGCTAGAGGTGCTGGCCACTCCCAGTATATTCCCAGTACACAAGAAAAGCACTGACTTAACTCTGTGAACAAAACATCTGAGTATGTAATTTTTATTGTTACTCACTATTGTTAAATTACCTGTCTCATTAAAGCTGTTTTTTTTTTACCATGTACAACTGCAGAGTGTGAAACTCTATGTACACAACTGCTGGGGTACTTTTTACACAAGTAGATGCTGTGTTTAATAATCAGGGACCTCATGTGCAAACACTGGCACACACTTGACACACTGAATTCCCCAGTCAGGTACACGCAGTCAGAGTGATGCTCTGGCAGTGGCATTGGTCTGAAAATAACTCTCTTCAGAATCTTCTTCTGATGTTCTGCCTGAAATTCCTAGTTCTCATTCTCAAGGAAATCAGAAACTGCTTGAGGAGCTGTAATGGCACCATCACATTGAGAAAAGGAAGCCGTGATGCTGCTCTTTAATAAATCAATGCCTCTTTGGCTGCCTTCCAGACCACAAAAACACTTGGGCATCTTTGCCTGCCTTTCATTTTGTGACTTGTAGGACTCCCTCCAACATCTTGATGTCTCTAGATATTCTCCACAGCCCTTTCTTTGTTTTTTTGGTTTTTTTTGGTTTCTGTAGTGAGACTCACTGAACATTCCCCTTTAATAGGTCTCAGATTATGGTTTTCCAGCAACCCTTGACATTTACTGAAACCATCTGTGCATTAATGACAAGTAAGTAGCGAGACAACAGTTAAGTGTTTTCTCAATACACGCACTGTGCTGTATGCACATGTATGCCCAAATTTGGATTTCCAGAAGTGACTCGAATTATTTTGAGATCACTTCAAACATACTGAGAAACTTCTGCCCATCAGTCCAAACCAGGTGAGGGAACCCAGGGAATGTCAGGAGACAAAATGAGGTGAAGAGTGCCTGCTTGGAGTCTGGTAGCTCCTGTTGTCTTGGAGCATGACACATCTGTGAATGGATCTGTTCTTGTTCACACTGAATGCTTAACAGTACAGAGGCTCATCTCTAGATTTAGAATTTCTTTAAACAGGACACAGTTGTTTTTGAAGGACAGGTATTTCTAGAAGAATTAGTGCAAGATGCAACTACCTGTAAAGAATTCCTTGTAGCTGAGTAGCTGCACATGCACCCTGTAGGTAAATGCACACAACATTGCTCTGAGGAACACGCTGAGACAAGAGACCTGTGCCTTGCTTCCCCCACAGGGACAGCAGATGATGACTAGGTCACAGAAGGAATGATTTCTTCTTTCTCCGGTCTAAAAAATTTGGGGAGTATGCAGCTTATTGCAAAAGGTCAAATTTGGAATACTTTTGCCTGCATGTTTCAGGCATTACAAAGCCTGTCAGGCCTCTGATTCTACACCCACTTGCACAGCAACCCAAAGGCCAGTAAACCAGGCAATGATCAAACCAACCTGTGCACATTTCAGATCACTCCACTGCCTTCTGGTACTATCAGAAATTCCTTCAGCAAAGCAGAGCTGGATTCCCTGACTACTCATTCTCACAATTACAGAGTTCACATATCACACAACTCTTTTGTCTGAAATCAGAATGCTCCCTGCATTCTCTCTTTACACGAGCTGCCCATTCCTTCAGTTATTAAACTGATTGTACATTAGAGATGCCATGCTTACCTCAGACACTCTCCATTAGGAGGGATCCAGCCTGTACACTAAATATTTAATTTGGTCTCTGAGATGTTCTGAATCTATGTATTCTCTATTTTCCTAGGGGGTTCATGGTTCATATCAGTTGGATACTTCTTCCCCAGCAACAAAATGCAAAGTTAACTATTTCCAACAGCAAATGCACATGTACTGACACCAAAACAAAACAAAATAAAACAAATTACATCCTATTCTGAAGAGAGTGAAATTCTGGAAACATAACCTCACTCCCAAATCTAAATGTAGATTCTTCTGGTAGTACACACTGAAAATATTTTTGTGTACATGTGAAAACCGAGATTTTTTTTTCTTCCTCAGGAGGGAAATTGTCCCGTAGCATCACAAGGAGTGATTGTTCCTCACTTTACTGTCCCACCTTTCATCAGAGACAAATCACTAACGTGATGGCAACATTCTGATGCAGCCTGAGATTCCTGCACAGTTCTGAAGCACTTCCCAGGACAAAACATTGTTGGCACTTTGAGCGAGACTGAAAGAGAGCATCAGTAAGGGGTTGACCCAACATCTGTTGCCTTTGTCTTCAAAAAAAACTATGCACATGGGAAAAAGGAGCAGCCTGTGTGACCACAGCCTTGGGTAACAGCAACACTACCCCTTCTCTCTGGGACTACATCAGTCCCAGTTGGGCTCCACACACAGAGTAAATTGCAAAATGTTGATCAAAGGCATCACAGTCTTTTACTGCTTCTCACCAAGCAAGACCTTGCTAAACCACAGCATCTTTGCAAACAAACAATATTAAAACATTTCAAAAGATACTCTGATTTTTTTTGACATATGAAATTTAATGTGCTGTTGTGGAAAACCAGCAAAGAACATTTAGAATTGGGTGCCCTGCTTCTATTTAGTGACAGTCTCTTAAGTCCACACAGAGCAAAGGGGTAACCAGCAAGGCTTCTTTTCCATTACAACCTGCACTTCAAACAAGGAAATTCCCCACGAGCAGAGCTCATTAATGCAATTCTTTAGAGGCAGCAAGACTCCAGACTGCAGTATCAGATTGCATAAAGCCCATCTGGCCACTCAGAGGTGATATTTTGTGTTGTTTTCCTCTGAGCATTCAACTCAGCTGCTCTCTGTGCACTGAGTCTCCCTGTTCACCAACCAGGCTGGATTAAACCCTTCCATGGTTATGGATATCCAAACATGCAAGTCGGGGAACACAAACACCTCATTAGACATATCCTATTTTTTTCTTTGATTAAGATACATCTTTTAAGACTATTTCTATGCTGCAAATTCTGATCCTGTTTAGATTCTTAACTCCACCTGGCCAAGGAAGGAATGTTCACTCCCTTTTTTCCCTGCATTCCAGCAGGACCCCAAGCACCCAAGAGGCAGAGATGTGCACCTGCCTGCTCCATCCAATGCACCAGCAATACTGGGCTTTAGTTCCAGCAACAGAGCAAAAGAAACAGTGCAGGAACATGGCAAGCATTTGGCTGGGATTTAGTTCAGAAAACCACACAGGGACATAAATCTGCTTTTGCTTTTTACTGTAATAACATCAAAAAACCCCTTTGTTTCAATGGAGTTTCCTCTACATTCTACTGTCACACTAATTGTAATATGATTACAGTTGCGTGTTTACTCAGATTCTTTCTAGTTTTAATAACTAGAAAGTTAATTTAATAAGTTTTATTTTAATAAGTGTTTTCCAGCCCCTTCAAAATAAAACTTGGATGATCCTGAATGAAATGTGAAAACACAATTTCATTAAAAAATTTGAAAAATAGAATTTTTTTTTTCTTTCAACCTTTTATTTAGAAAAGTCCACGTTTCTCATGTCATCATATATTTGGTATCATAGAAGCCACAGAGTTCTCTAAAAATGGTAAAAGTCTTTTTGAGAGTTAAATATAAACCCAATACCCTTATGTATTATCTTGGAGTCTCTAACACCTTTTCAAAACAAGAAATTAGTGAAAAAAACCCCCAGTTTTTAGAATTATTTTGGCTCAGTCAGAAGTATCTCAATTTTAATGTACTGAACAGAATATGGAAACTAATATTTTGCATACAATATATCTGACAGCTGTATAATAAGCATTGCTTACTGTTTTCAAACCAGAAGGAACTGCATGGTAATGCTGGCACACCACGACTGCTCTGTTCTGATGTCAACATGTGAACAAATTCTAAAATTTGGATACACACAAGTTGAGAAAAATGTTGTTATATTTTTAACAATGATGAATATTCAAAATATTTTACTGTCTTTCCCTGTAAAATAGATAATTTGGATATAAGATTATCAGGACTGAAAGAAATCCCCACAATCCTATACTATCCTATCCACATTTCCATCTGAGCATGAGAGTGGGAAGATGATCAGCACCCAAGACCTGCACATTTCAAGGGCTTAGGAAAAATTGAGTTGATAGTCTTTCCTAGATTTACATCTGTTTCTTTGGGATTTAAAAAAAAATAAATAAATCTCTGTTTAAAGGTGAAGGAAAATAGTAAACAGTTACAGTAACAGACCTTTGCTGTATTTTGGATTACTACTTTTCAGGCAAATAACAGGAACTATTTTTCTTAATTGAAAATCAAATAACTACAATTAGATTTTAAATGTGCATTTTAATGGAAGCAGGACTGAAGTAGCCCAGGTGTAACATATCCTTGAGTTGGGAGCCTACAAAGTGAGCCAAAACTCAAAAAAATAAACTACCTTTTCAAAGGCATCATTATGGAACATGTTGCCAGGTTTTTACTTGGGAACTGTGGCAATATCACGTGAGAATTCCTGGGAGATTTCAATATTAAAGATGGGAAGTGCCAGTTACATACAGTGGGAAGAAAAAAGAAAGAAGAAGGGGGGAGTTAAATGATGAAGAATCTGGATTTTTTTTCCAGTGCCTGCAGGTTTTAGATGTAAATGTATGTGCACAAAACTGTGTGCCTGGAATTATTAGGAAGCAGAAGTATTTGCAATCTTCAGTCCATCCTAGAGTAGCAAACAAATGATGAGTTACCTACATCACATGAATTGACTCACCATCACCTGATCATGAAATATTGTGGAAATAAAACAGGAGATTAATGCAATCTGCCTTAAAATTCCCAGGTACTGTGTGAAGTACAAAAGGCAAACCAGAAATCGAGGATGTATCTGAACCAGAGACTACCTGGGCCAAAGGCAGTATCTTACTCTGTGCTTGTGAAGTGCCTGTAATTTATGGTGCTATATAAATGATTTTTTGACAAGGATGAAAACAGTTGTGGAAAGCAGTAGTTCAGAGAATGGGAGGGGGGAAAAAAAAAAGAGAAATGAGCTGATAGCATATGAAGTAATCTATAGCACGAAGGGAAAACCAACCAAAAGGTAATAAAACTATTCATTATGTGCTCTTTGGAGGGCAGCTGCTCTCAAGTAGCAAAGTGACCTTGAGATGAACACCACTTTTTACTTCCACTATTGTACTCAAAGACATCTTAAGAATCTAAAGGCAGAGACAACTGCTGTATGAAAGAAATGCTGTAAATGGAACTTGTGAGCACAGAGGATATCTGTATTTTTGCCCATTACCTATGGAATAACAGATTCCATGGCATCTGATTACATCCTCGGGATACATCCGTAGCCACTCCTTCACATTAAGGACTTAAATTTCTGGTATTAGTGGAGCATACAAAATGCCTGTGATATGAGGTACTTGGGTTTTACATCTCCCTCTCCCTGTCTACGCCATACTGTCTTTAAAGCTAACAGAGGTGATCAAAGCTCCAAAACACACACCAGCAGGAGGAAAAAACACTCCCGAAACAAGGTCAGCTTCTCCCAGGGGTGCAAAACAACAAAGATGCTACAAATCAGCAAAGCATTTCTGCCTTTCTCAACTTCATGGCTTATGAAATGCATCCTCCTGCTACAGAAAGAATACCAGCTGAGCACTTCTTTCACCCCTTCATCAATTTGTCCCCAAATTGTCCACTGACATTGGTGATTGTCTCAGTCAAGGGGCACTTGGCCTTGTTGAACTTCATGAGGTTGACCTTGCTCCAGCTCTGCATCCTACCCAGGTGCCTCTGGATGACATCCCTTCCCTCCAGTTTATTTACAGCCCCACACAGCTTGGTGCCATCAGCAAACTTCCTGAGGGTGCCCTTGATCCCACTGCCCTTCTTTAGGACACATTAGGAAAGCATCAAAAAGATACAGGGATGTATGTTTGCTGATCTTACTGTCCCAACAGCTTCTGTGAACACAGTGAAAAGTGTGAAACTCTGGCTAATTTTGTTTTTTTCTAAAGAAATTTTTGCTGCAAGGCTTTGTGAAAACCAGACAAATTATTAAAGTTGTTTTTCAAATTCTGTACTTCTCTTCATCTCTCTTCCAACAACAGGAATAGCTCCCTGCTTGAGTCCAAAACTTCAAGATGGTGCAAAACTACTGTCAGGTTGATAAAACATGTCTTGGTTTGGTTTGTTTAGTGTACCTTCTTTTGATTTCTTTATCCTTCTTCCTGGGAATTACATACAGCTGCTTGGGATTTTGTACCAAGAAAACCATTCCTGCTGAACACAGAGAGAGACTTGGCTTTCAGGACAACTTGGGATTTTGCAGCAGAATAGAACAGACCACAGTTACTGTTTAAGTACTAATAAAAGACTGCAAAACTAAGAACAAGTACACACTTCTAAAATCCTGGCCAAAGATTTCACCCTTTATCTAACACTATGGTGGATGTGCATGTCAGGTACAAGTCTGTAGGACTGGATCTTTAAACTGTATTTTATATATATATACAGATAAAAAATACTGATACATGTTTGTATATACACCCATACATATAAATATTGATGCATGCATCTGAGTTTTTGTTTAAGATTAACTTATTCTTCCTTGTAATTCTACTGCTTTGAAAAAAAATTGGCAGCTACTTAAAAAAGCATTATCAAATGGTTTTGTAGAGTGGCAAACCTGACCAGTGTAAACAAGAAAGGTTTAGAAGGATTTTACAGAACATAAAATGACCCTTAACATCAACACTAGAACATGATGCCCATATTATAATCAATATTCCTTCATTCTCTCTACTTGAAAACATAGTGGTTCAAGAAGTCAATGTTGCCCAGTGACTGCATCTCCTAATAACACTACACTGTTTGGATAGTTCATATAAGATGAGGGGTTCTTTCAGTTATTACAATATTCTTAATGCTTGCTTTGTTCCCTTTAAAAATCTAGTTGCTCTGTCAGTTATTTTATATATAAGTAAATAACAGAAATCCACCATGCAGAAGGACCAAAGAGTATGTTAAAAATCCAGCCCAGCTACCTGCAACTGAAAAGCTTTTCCTGTTTTTTCAGGTTTTTTCACCCTCGTGACAAAGAAAAATAAATAGTACAAGCCAACAGCACCTCCAACTCCAAACAATACAATATCCCCCAAACTCACACAACTCCCACCCAAGCCAGAAAAAAAAAAAACAACCAAAAACCTGCAAAAACCCAAAACAGTCAAGGGGGGGAAAAAAAAAAGCCAACCCAAATTGCACTGTAAACTAGATAGTGTTTCCTGCTTGAATGAGGTGTGACATTAAAGGCACTATGATCTTTGCTAGTCAAATTGCCTAAGCAACAGCAGAGGTTGAAATAATAAGTCAGGATAGTATAAACACTGTTAAAGCTGTGCACTCAAAGGTCTGGTTTCAAGATGATCAAAGGCAAACTACAAAAGCTGCGTGGAAAAAAAAGAGCTCCCTCTCAACAAATACAAACTAAGCAAGAAAACCTTTCTTCTTTTCTAGGCCAGCATCCCCGACCGCAGAGAGTGTTCTGCAACAGAAGCTGGATGAAGTCACTGCACAGAGTCTGTACCAAAAGTTGCTGTTCTGAGGGCAGAAGCTGCTCCCAAATCCAGGGTGGATCCAGTGTTGTGTCTTGCTCATGTTTTTGGAGCGGGGGGTACAGAGCACCAGGGTATTGAAATCATGGTGGGCACTGGTTCAGCCCTTGTTCCAACTAAATCCATTTCCTTCTATCCCTTCAGAAGTTTACCACTTCCTGAACCTTCATTACACTTACTGAACTACCTCCTAAAGCAATTCCCTATCCCTGGCTGTCTCTATATAGCTGTGAGTCTAAATACACATTGAGGAGCTGCTGAAATCCCTATAGTGTGCTGCAACTCTAGATGGAATCCGCCTGTCACACTAAATGGATGGGTAGTTAGCGAAAACATTGCTTCAACCTCACCAAATATTACTGTAATCCTTCCATTTCAGCAATTATGAAGCACCATACAGAGAAAATACTTGACTGTGCAAAAATCAAAGCTGAATTCAGAAGAAAGTGCCCTTTGAACAGTAGAAAATCCTCTGCCTGCTGTTCTCTGAGAGAGATGCCAAAACAACATCAGGAGAGGAATGGAAGGTTTTCTGAAAGGCATTCCATCAAGAGCAGAGTCAGAACAATACCTAAGGCCTCTTAACTATTCCTGAAAGAGTTTAAAGAACTCTGAAGTAAGTGGCACCACTATTCAAAGTACTGCAAACATTTTTTCTTTTCTTGATCAAAGAGGCCCATTAGCAGTGAGCATGTGGAGGTAATAGTGAGCATTTGGAGGTGACAGCATCCTCCCGGGGAGAGGCCGTGTCACCTGGAACATGAACCACAACAATTTTCATTACCTTGCCACTGTTATTTCCTATAATCACCATAATGCTAAACAACAACTTGGAGGCCAGCATTAAGAGTCACTATTCTTGAGGAGGCTCCTAAAGTTTGCCAGGATTGCCAAGTAGACTTCAAGAGAATTTTATGCTTCTCTAGTTGCCTTCCCCCCCCCCATACATATTCATGTCAAGGGAAGTGAAAATTTAAATGAACTCACATCCTTACAATTACCCCTTCTCCCCACAAGTTTGGGGGACTACTGACAATACTTTTATTCTTTTTTAGATCTTAGCTCCAATAATTCTTTCCCAAATTGTGATGTGAATTACTCTTTATGGAACCACTGGGAACAGAGCTGGTAAGGTGGTGAGTGAGATTACTCTAATTTCATTCCATGTCAATGTGTAGTACAGATCAAGAGCCAAAAATAGGCCTTCTTTTTGATCTCACCTACCTGTATCTTCACACTACACCTACATGGATGATGACACATGCAGCTCACTGCAGGAATAACTATGGGAACTAAAGAAGGATCATTTTAAGGCACTTGTCTGGCACGTCAAATGCAGCATAGCCTACATATTCCTAAGGAAAGGACGAGTAGTAAACACATCAGATCGATCCAACTCTACTAGTACACCTTAGCTTTTCCCCTTTTAGCCCTTTTTCCTTTAAGAGAGGGATATATAATATTGAGTAGTTCCAGATTACTCTTCCAGGCAAAATGTACACGGGCTGTTTGCAAATGCAGACCAGAGATTTTCAGAAGGAAAGGCAAACAGTGACATTTTTATCAGTAGCCAGAACAAGCTTCCCAGTTTTGCAGAAATGCTGTGAATTACTGCATTCTTTCTGGTAACAAGACATCACTGACTCACAAAACAAGTTTATTATACACCTTTCTTTTCCTCCAGTCCAATGTGGGAAGAGGTAGATTGAGAGCAGAGGTTCTTTGGCCAGACATTACGTGAGTTCTGCCCCACTATCACCCAAGGAAGTGATTTCAGAAAACCCTCATTTACTTCACAAATTGCTTCCACTCTGATTTTCTTCCTCTCTTCAGTTGTTTGGTTTTGCTCAGCTCAAACTGATTAAAAAAATTAGCATCTGCTAATCTGAATCAAAATTTACCTCCTTAGTGCATCAGAGGAACACCGTGCACAAAAAATGTCAATGGATTGTTCTTAGATCACTGGAGAAAGCTAATACCACAGTGATGAGCTTCGAAAATCTTCAAAAAGTTTCCAGAAAAACTCATCCACATAGCTGAGAACATTACAAACCTGATGAACTAATGCACTGAACAAAACCACAAAAAGGGCTAAATACTGCAGGATTAGTGTTGCTTAAAAATTATGCTGGACGTAAATGCCTTTGCTTTTGTTTTCTCTCTACCTGGCATAACTTTGATACATTTTTGGCTCCATGTCAGAGCTTATTTGATTTAACATAAAAAAGACAAGCCAAATAGAAAAATACTGAGTGCAAAATTTCTTTTTGTCTCCTTGAAAATTAGAGTACCATAAAAATATAAAAGTTGATATTAAATACAAGATGATAGTAAAACCCTGCCCTGCCCATTTTTCAGACCAGAGAAGGAACTCTGGCTGCTTATAATGCATCTTGATAATAAGCCCATGTGAAAGCAGCTGTTAATTAGAGCAACAACTAGGTCACTTAAAATTTCAGGTCAAGGAAGCTAATCACACCATTTACCATTAGACCTCGTTGGTATTCACAGGAACATTTATAAACCCTCCTAACATTAGAGTTTAAAATTGCTCTCTGCCCACCTTGGAGAGCTCATCAAGTGTTGCTGCATGAGGACCAAAAGCTTATATAGCACAACTCATGTCAGTGCAGATACAGGAGTTCACTTGAAACAATTATGCTGAGTTAATAGTGCAAAATAATAAATTATGAGTTGAGAGGAAGGTTGGGTAAAGCTTGGTGAGCTTTAAGTTAGCCTGTACATTTAAGTAAGGTCCTTAGGCTATGATAAAAAAATAAAATGCTAGGCTAAAGTCAAAACAGCAAAGAAGGGTCAGTGGAAACAGCAGACAGACTTCTGAGGCTGTCACTGCCCTTTTTTAGAGCTTTATGTACTACAGCTTATTTCTACCTAGGGCTGGTATCCTGATCTTCTTCACAGCCTTAAATAACCTGGATCATTCTTGTTTCAAAGTCTGTTTTTCAGACCTAAATATGAGCAGAAAAGTGTTTTTAAATGATTTGGAGCAAGCTGTGAGTTCTGTGTCTTTCCAGGTCATTTATAATGCATCAGAATGACAATTGCATTAAGTTCCACACAGAGACTCATAAAACAGCAAGTGGCAGCAAGAAAGAGTCAGAGAAGAGGAGAGGGTGTAACTGTCCAAGAAGAGATTTATAAATCAGGATTAGATAACACAAAACAGAGTGAGGGGGATTAAACTATCATTATTTTCCTTAAAGGAAATACTGACGAAGCACAGTGCATGGATGGAGGTGGAGAGAGCAATGAGGACTCAATTTGCCTTTAAAAACACACTGGTTGTTTAGTACAACTTGATTTAGATGACACCAGATGAGAAAGCAAAAAGAAATTACAGAAATATGAAAATAATTAATATTCGAGGCAGCAAACTGTAATGAAAATCATTGCCAACAGAAAGTAAAACTTGAAAAATGGCATTAATGCTCTGTTTATTTTTAAAAATCAGGTGGAAATAAACCAAACTCAGTTTGTGTTATGTACCCAAATGGAATAAAAAAGCCCCAACCAGCCATGCTAAAGATAAAATTCCCAGAGTTTTCTGTATGATTTCTTATTTAGTAATTCAAGTATAAACAGGTGAGAAATGCCTGAATAAATGATTATAGGTGGAGTCAGATATTTCTCAATATAGCCACACAATGTCTATTTATTTACACTATTAGGATTTTAACAAGCCTTTCTTTTGAAACTTCTTTATGACTTGTAAACCAGGGAATGACTAGGGAATCAAGAAAGGAGAGTGGCAGACACATATTCATCTTAGACTTAGCAAGGAGGGTGAGAGATAATGTCTTTTTAATTTTATATTATTAGATGATATAAGAATAAGCTGGTTTAAGAAAAACGAATGGACACTGGCATTTTATTGTTTTTAATCCTGTTTTCTTGTTCTATTTCAGTTCTTTCCATTGGGATGAAACAATATTTTGTTGTGAAGAGGCTGCCTCACATCCAAGTATTCACAGGTAGGTCACAAACCCCTAAAGAAGAGACTGCAGGCCTGCAAAACCTATTTCAGCCACTAAACATGACTTTAACAGCCCTGCTCAGCTGGAGAGCCAACCTAAAAGAGACAGAATGGTCAAGTTACACCCTCAGAGTGTTGAAGGTGCAGCATCTCCACACAATATATTTAAATTTCACTGTGTTGCATTGCAGCAGACAAGCTGTGAGAACTCCAGTAGATCCCTGGCACTGGGGAAGGTTTGGATGGTTGATGACCAGGCAGGGGAAAGGAGAAGCTCTGTATTTTTTGCTTTTGCTGTGTCTGTCTGTGTGAGACTTTTTGGGGGTTCTGGTTTCTGTCCTACAGCCCCAAGCTCTTCCTCTGGGTGGAGCATTGCTTTCCTGGCATCCCTGCCTCAGGAGCAGAGCTTACACTGGTACCTCTGTTTTGTGTCACAGGAACATCACAGGATTGGCAGGAGATGATTAGAACTTTTAGTAGGTTACAGATGTGGTTTTGTCTGTAGTTGTCACGTTTCGACATAACACAAAGCCCTGAGCTCATTGTTAGATGTAAATGTGTAATACTGGTATAGAAGAATACATGAAATTTTTACTGCATCACATTTTATCCACTACTTTGAAAATCCACACATTTTTACTTGAAGAAAGAGCTGGCAGCCTCCTCGCATTATATTTAAAAACAATGTTTTTCTTCGTTCAAGGGAGAGAATAAAACCAAATGAAAACTTTCTTTGTTCTCAAGGCACTGCTACCTCTTGAAAAGCTTGTCCTTCAGGTACTATTGCAATATTTTAGCTCTGACAGCTGCTCTGTTGAGACATGACTACTGATAAAACAAAGCTTTGTCACTCCAGCTCCAGTACAATGGCAGTGCACATGTCAGCAAGAAAAGAATTGAGGACAATATGTGATGCATCATTCTTGCATAACTTGTTTACCAAAAATCCCATTACAAGTGTGGTGAGGACCAGCTGAAGTATCTCAATATGTTGGTGGAATTAATCTAATGAATGGCTGAATGTATGAGAACCCTGCACCATGTACTTTAAGATTAGAGTATGTTCTTTATACTTGCAAGTCACGAAGGCATAGCTGATGTTTAGTAAACAGCAAACAAAAAAAAAAAATGCTGCTTTTACTATTTCCAACAATGTTTTTGTTTGTACAGAAACTCACAGTTCCTTCAGGCCTCTCCCTCTCTACTTCCATAGAGAATTTCGAGTAAATACTCATCATGTGATATCAAATAAATGTAGGTCTATTAACCAACATATGGATGAAGAAAAAGCTTTTGTTTGGTTGGGTTTTTTTTGTTTTAGCCACAGAAAGCTCTTATACCTTTCCAACCAAATACTAGAATCAATCAGAAAATACTTGCAATCAAAAATACTTGCAATCTGCAGAGACCTGTAGCATTTAAAGGGAGCAGGGACTAAAACCTGTTTAACACAGTCACTTTAACACAGGAAAAGGGGAAAACAAAATAAAGGTCAGCAACCTGGGTTCAGGAACTCCATCTTGTTTACAGACTGTACACAACCAATAGACACACTGAAATACCAGCTCCCTCACACTCCTAGCACTGATTTCTTCTGAAAGTACACAGACTATAAAAATCCAAAGGATAATTCTTGTTTGAAACAATCTAGTAGTGGAGACAGTCTGAGAAACACAGTGACCTTTCCCACTAGACCTTCACCTGGTGCATAGGAAGGGTTTGCTGAGTGTCAAAAGAGGTCCTGTGAAAAGTTATTTACTGCCAAATCTCACTACATTATGAAAGAAAAACCTGGATCTACTCTAGCTGTTTTATATTGAGAGATGTACAATATTTACCAACAAGCAACAAATGAACTAAATATGCTTCTCTTAAATTAAGTAATCCATCTGTCAATAGCACAAACTAGACTCTGCTTATGTTTTAAAAGAACAGAATATATTATGCAAATAACATTTGCATAAGCACTTACCCTTAGCTGGTCTCTTTCACAACTCATCTGTTGTTTTGAACTCTACAAGAGGAAAAAAGAACACCAAAATAACTTTGAAAGCATAACATTCTTGCCACAACAAAGCTGCTAAATCTACCTATGTTACACATATAAATCTTGGAAATGTGTCTAAACACAATATTGCACTGTGGATCTAGACAGAATCATTACTGCAAGAAAGCTTTTTTCCCCACTTATATTTTAAAATTACAAAAGGAAATTAACCAGAACCCACAACAAATCTGAGGTAGAAAAGCACTTTTTTTTTTTTTTTTTTAGATTTGAAACACTTCATTGGTAGCTCAGTTCAGGAAGAAGCTTTCCCCTGTTTCTGTTCCATCACAAGTCTGTGCTGTGTTTCTGAACACCCCTCTACTAAGATACCATGATACATTCACAGCACACCTAAGAAATAAAGATATGGAGGCTTCATATAATTTGGTAACACCCATTCCTATGACAACTTCCAGTTCTGATCAGGTGTAAGAATAACTCTGAAGATGATTTGATTCCACAGCATATCTTTTTCTGTGCTGCTGTCTCTGTGTTTTGCCAGGTTTATGAGAAATGCTCTCCAGAGTGTGTGAGCTTTGCTCAGGAACATACTCAGATGTTGATTTGTCCAGCCTGTGGTGAGAGGTTTTTTTAGTCTGGTTGGTTTTTGTTTTGTTTATTTTTTTAAAAAAAGTATTTTAAGAATATTTTATAATCATTAGGTAGTAAAATTAGCCTTGAAAGTGCAATCACTGTCATTTCTGTCATTAATGTACATGGCAAACAGTTCACAAAACATGAAATCTGCTGCAATAAAAAAAATTCAAATCTGAATCTTCAAAGGTTCAGAACACACTTTTTGCTACTTTGTACTTAGAAAAAGTTAAAGCATGGACGAATACCCATTTGTATAAGCCATTTTCACTCTGTAGTGATGATGAAAAACTTCTCAAAGTTAGGTTACAACAAACAAATAAAGCTGCCAGCCCTTTTTTCAACATAGAAGAAAGAATCCTGGTAAGGAAGTTACGAGCTAAACCTTCTACATGGACAGCAGGAGTTTTACAAAGCAGTCCCTGTATGAAAATACAAAGTCTAACAGAAACAAATGCTCTTTGAAGTTCTCTAGCAGGGAATAACATGTAAAGGAATTCAGCATAGGGCTAATTACACTTCCCCTGAGGAGTCAAACTAAGTACAGTTAAAGTCACTATCACTTGCAGACTAATGATTCCACTTTTCAAAGTTCATGACTTTACAGCATTTATAAATTACTTTAAGGTCTTACTAGTCTGCACTGTAAGTGTGCTTGCATAAGTCTCAAGAGTTAATTTCAGACCTGAGTTCCATATGAACCTCTTCACATTGATTAAAAAAAATAAAATAGAGTATTTCAGTTGGAAGGGACCTACAATGATCATCTAGTTCCTTCATTGGAAATGACTGTGAAGAGTCTTTTGGAAAGAATGCCTGAAATTTATATTTGCTGTTTTACTTCCATTTTAATACAGGGGAAAATAGCTTCCAATTGTACTTTTTATATCACCCTTGAAAAGAATGTGTTGTCCTCTTCCCCATGGGATGAAACCTTTGGCTCTGACCTCACATCAGCTGCACAGATTTACAGACATTCTGCCTTCAGACAGAAAGGTGACCAGGGTGGTTAAAGATCTGGAAATACGTCTAGACAGGGAAGTAGGAAGACCAGGATACTTAATCCTGGAAATGAGACAGCTGCAAAATTTGTACAAAACTAACCAAAAAACCTGTATCAAATATTTGTAGAGTGGAGCAAGGGTTATAGTTATTGATTATTTAAACAGATAGTTAATTCTGTGTTTTAATTAGTGTGCGACTGTAATATGAAACACAAACCTGACAAATACCTGACAGCTCAGCCACCAGAACAGGATATGTTATTTAAGATTGAAAAGAAGTGTTTATGAACAGTGGGAGAACATAAGAGAGAGGCAAGGAGTGAATAAGAGCCCAGATGTACAAGTCAGGAAAGGGTGACTGCACATCAACATCCAACTGCTCCTCCACAGCTGGCAGCAAAAGAAACAGAAGAAAAACATCCATTTATTTAACACAAATGGTTTTCTTATGATTGTGAAATACTATTTTAAAATATAGTTTGATTCAATCTACCACCACATCCATGGCACTCAGAGAAACACAGTGAGGACCACAAGCAGGACACACCAGTGCCAGCAATTCCCTTGGTTCAAAGTTCAGCAAATACTTGAGTCCAAACTGTGTGTTTTAGCTAAAATAACACAATCCATTGCAGGATGAATATCCACCTACACAGCTCCCCCATCACCCTTCACACCGGGAGCTTTCCAGAACAAAAGCAACAAGGTTTAGTGAAAAGGCATTATAAGGATGAGATTAAAATGAAAAAAAAATGAAACAACTCAAAACTTCCCTTAATGAAAAAAATCTTTTTCATAGTTTAAACACTGATGCCATCTGTCTGTCTGTCTGCCCCTATATTTATCAGTTCAAGTTTATTAATGTACATCTGGGAAAGGCTCATTTGGACACAGGCAGCTTTCTGTGCATCTAACCAGTGCCAAATTTGCTCTCTCATTTTGTCTTTTTTTGCTATCCGTGCCAGTTTAAGAGAAACATCCTGGCAGTACTGAGCACTTAAGGGAAAACATAAATAATGCATTTACAATATGTAAACCTGTAAAGATAAATGAGAAAAACTGAAAGCTATAACATATTTAATTAATGATCAGGAGCCCCTAGAAGCAAACCTTGTGCATATCCTGCAATTTTAAATACAGTGCTTCTCAATCCTGAATTTGCTTTGTTATGTCTCTGGATTGAACCATATGCAATGAACTATTTATTTATTTTAACTCAAGACTGCTTGAAGAATCTGGTCAGTACATTGAGTGTCATTGTGTCAAGCTCACACACTGTGAGTTTAGTGAAAAGAATTCCTAAAAGATTGATCCTCTTTAAAGGGTTTCATCAAGGAAAAATTTTCAAAGAACTTGAACAGTATTTCAAGACTACAGGTCTCTTTCAAAGACAGAAGGCTTAGAAGACACTCATGTTGTCAGGCTCCATCATTTTAAACCCAAAAAAGACCCTTTGGAAATCCTGTGCAACCTGCTGGTGTCATTCTCCAGGGAGTTCATGACTAGAAGGGGGAAGTTGGTTTTCTTTAAGTAACAGTAACAGGTGGGAGACTGAAGATCCTTTAAATGTATTTATCAGTCATCCACAATGCCTACCTCTGAAGAAACTGGAAAATAGAAAATGGGACCCATGTATGCATGAATGGACAGATGAGGGAGTGACAGCACCACTCCAGGTGACAAGGAATGCCAACAGTCCACATGGGAAGTTTTTTTGCTGCCAAGGTTTTTAAGTGTCATTTTAAAGAAAGGGTTTAGGTGATGGGGCAAAGAGAAGAATAGGATGGTGACAAGGCTATTTACAGAATGTGCTGGTTAAAATGTAAAAGGAAAAAGTATTCTCCTTGCAGTACAACATTCCCAAGTATTTGTTTTACATTTACAAATTCAAAATGGTTTCAGGATTGAGAAAATCCTTTGAAATGGAGCACAGCCCCAGTGGTTGAAAAATAACCAATGAACATCTAATGTCTTTTACATTCTAGATATTTTGCCACAAACATTTGAGGTAAATGGACAGCCTGTGTTCTGAAATCAGTGCATATGAAACCCTCCTGTTTTCCACTGAGCACTCACTGCAATTACTCAGCCACGATTTTCCGTGCAGCTTCAGACACCCACTCTAACAGCAGTACCAGGGAAGGCTCTCCAGCATTGCTGCCTCTCTCTTTCCACCTCAAAAAAGGCCAGTGCAAATATGATTACCTGAATTGGAACAATATTCCTGTTTTCATTAGGAAAGGATAGTTTACAGTCAGTATCTACACATGAACTGTGGAACATCAGAGCCAGATGTGAAAGACTTGGGACTTCACAGTCGCAGTGCTTTTACCAGAACTTAACTTCCTGACTGGTGATTGCTCATTCATCTGACTGAGGCCTTATATTTCTCCTCATTCATAGATCAAACAGCTGAAATTAAACCATGGATTGTTCCATATTAGTTGTGTTTCACTAGATACTCTGGGACATTTCATACTATTTGCAAAATCCATCTGTTGGCGTTTTCTCTCCTTAGATACTCATCTCACTGTAAAAGTCTTTTGTCAAAAATCAAATGCTTGTGTTTTTACCTTGCCACGCTGCCCAAAAATGCTGTGCCACACAAGGAGACACACTATGCACTGCTGTATTTCATATGGAAACAGTCACTCCCCTTGCATCATTTTATTACATATTAGAGTTCATTATCTCATTGCCCTACAGAATTCTGAAGAAATGATGCTTCAAGTTATTTAATATGTGGAGAGAGTATGGGCTTGTACATAAATGTATAAATAATGTTGCCTATTAATCTAAAATTGCTTTTCAGTACTGCATGTGAAAACCCAAAACACAAATGGAGAAACAACGTCCATCCCCAGAGCTCACAATGCCCCAAAACAGAGCCTGAGGTGCTCAAACACAGAAGACTCATTAGAAATATCAGTAACTGCATAAACATACAGGATGATTTGAACTAGAAGTGGGGTTTTCAGAGCCTTTGGTAGTGACTTACAGCATCATTTAGAGGCTTTCAAATAAAATCAGTATTTCTTCCTCAAGGACTAACAGGGGCCATCCTCCAGTTTCTTTAAGAGCTGCCCACATTTTCATCTACATGTCTCCTGAAAGCTCCCAAATTTTGACAAGTCTAAGGAGGTGAAAGTGTGCTGAAGACCTATAGGTTGTTTGTTCCATTGTATTACTAATACAAAGGGCTACAGTACATATATATCTCTGCATATGTAAATTTTTCCAGAACACAGAGCTTCGGGTTTCTCCCAGCTAGGTATGTGTTTGCATGCAGAGAATTTTAATTTCATGGGGTTTTATTACCACCATCAGTTATTGTGCTCTAGCAGTGGCTGGAGGGACTGATTTATTCTCCAACACCCTTGGCTGGCTATTGTATATCGACTGGTGCTGCTCTCATAAATATATTTGGGCGAAGAAATGTCTACAGTGCTGTGCTAATACTAAGCAGAGTTAAGGTTTCAAGTGTCACATACAAGTGGGTTTATTTCTACTGGAAGAAACAGGCAATTATTATGGCCCATTGAGCTCAGATTAAGCATTTCCATCAAAAAAAGAAAAAGAGCCTGGTGCTACAATCCTTGTAAAGCTGTAAATGCAAATGGGGACCATCTCATCTTCCATAAAAAATAATCTATAGTTTTATAGGCTTTCTCCCTCTCCTGTTCTTTTTACCCTCAAATTAGCAAAGTATTGCAAACAGCATCATTTTATTGAGGCAAAAAACCCTATAAAATCTCCGAAATTAAAACAGAAACACTGTTAAAAAATTGTTACATTAAAACAATTTGTAGGCAATTATTTCCTTGTGCAAAAGGGCTCCTTTAGGCAACTGAGAAACCCCAAAGTCCAGTTTTCATTGTTTCTTGGCTTCAGGATATGTTTTTTCACCAAGATTTTCTATGTTGCTTGAACATTGTTACCTGGCAAATACAGTGGGGTGGGTTTTTTTGGTGGGTTTTTTTTTTAATATAAATTAGTAAAGTCATCTCTAAGAAAATATTTGCTACAAGTACCATTCTAGATAAACACTTGTGTGGTAAAGCCTCAAAATTAAATTCTGCATGTATGTTCTGCATGGAGTAATCCCATGAGAAACCTGATCCATAGTTAGTATTCAAATGTAAACTCCTTTTCTCCATGAAGAACTAGCCATAATGCATTTCATTTAATTTCCCTGCATAACGCAGAAAATATTATAAGGAATAATCAGAAGGCAAAGGCAGTGTACTACAAAGAATAAATGGACACAATGAAAATTGTAATTAAAAATATTGTGATGTTAAAGCAGCAACCAGTGTAGAATTACAGTATGTTATCTTAGAATGGAAACAGGCCCAGACCAGGCCTGGCATATTACATATATTACCCTATTTACTGCTGCATAAATCATTTTTGTTTCATAAGTATGTTGTTATTACAAGAATTTACTCTTGTAAGATCTTGTACCTTTGGGGAAAAGGATTTTAAGTTTCTTTCCTTAAAGTCCTACCCAGAAAAAAAAAATAAATTAAAATGCAGATGATGGCATGGATACCAATGAAGTGATAAACTCTGAAGCTCGTGTAAATATAGAATGAAGAAAGTGGAGATACTAATTAGGATCTGAGTATCTGATACTGCTGAATTCTGAGGGTTTGCATTACACAAACAAGGCAGTAAATCTGTTATGCTACATAATATTTTGAAGTAGAGATCATGGGCAGATATGACGACTAAAAATATATAATAAAATAAGAATATATAGAGTAAAAAATGTATTTATCTGTCTATACATAGAGATGAAATAAAGTGAAGAGAGGGTTTAAATAAAAACTGCACTTTACATAGAATAGTGTCTTGTATTTTAACCAGAAACTTCCTCCCAGTCTGTTCAGGTGGCAGTTACAGAAACTGCAGGTAACGACTTGAAGACACTTCAAGGAAGAGGAGAGAAGAGCAGCCTGACAATGAGGATATCACTGGAGACAGGCTTGGATTTCCAGACAATTACCAAAGCTAGTTATGTTACAAATTGCTCCCAGAGACGTGGCCTGGCTGTTATCAGCAAACATCTGCACGGCCACTTGCTGTGCTCGTGTGCTGATAAAAATAAGTCAGGTTCGTTCAGTCCCCGGTGCTTGACAAATTACAAAAAATCCCAAACCACAGCTTTTATCTGGCACATCCACATTATTGGCTGAAGAGGCCATTATGGAAGGAACTGCTCTGAGAAACCAGATATTGCCAGGTCAGCAAGAAGCCAATGAACTGACAGATATCCAGACTTTCATTTGTCCCCATACTTGGATTTACTCTTTTTCCAATTAAAAATTAGGGTATCATAAAGTGAAAGGCTGTATACAAATATATTTACATATATAAAATAGTTTAATTTATATGAAATGATCCCAAGCATACCAAAAGGCCATTCTTCAGTATTAACCTAATAAATCAATCATCATAAATTGATGATTTATCATCAATAATTGATCTGCAGAACTTATTTTATTCATCCACTGATAAAATAGGAAAACCTTAGGATGTTTACCACGGCAAACAATTTAAATTCTACAACTAGTTTTAACTAAGACATAATTAATATCATTCCACTATAGGTCAAATTAGTTGGCTAGTTAAGCTACTGGTATTACTCTTTTTTCCCTTTGTTTTGTGTTTGGTTTGGGTGTTGTTTCTTTAACAGGTAAGAATTTCTGTCACAAG
The DNA here is from genome assembly GCF_003945725.1 of Corapipo altera. Taxonomy (NCBI): domain Eukaryota; kingdom Metazoa; phylum Chordata; class Aves; order Passeriformes; family Pipridae; genus Corapipo; species Corapipo altera. The sequence continues at coordinate 4,961,480 of NW_020884914.1, forward strand.
CAGGATTTGTAGTTGTATAGATGTGTACTTTATATACCTACTCTTGTCAGTAGAATTCGAATGCAAAAAAAAAAAAAAAGAACACCAAGAAGTACATTAAAATGACAGTCTGTTTTCTTGTTTCACTCCACCTAAAACTTGAAGTTTTGATAGATAACTTCATTATTCATGAAACATATATGTGCTTCTTATCTTTAGCTCTTGGGAGAGAATTGCAAGGACATAAATGCAAGATGCAAATCAATCATTAGTATTTGCACACATTTTCAAGAGGATGGTAGAATGTCATTAATGTCTTAAATTACCCTTTTCTGGCTTTCAGAAAGGAAAATTTCAGGAAGTGCAGCACTAAGTTTTGTGCTTGCACACACAGAGATCACAAATCCAAACACAAGCACTGTACCCTTTGCCACATTTATCAGGGTTTTTTTGCAGTGAAGCAGAGTTGGCCTATCCTGCACTAAATTATCAAATTGTGGACTCCTCAGGTGAGATTTTTTTTCCCTAAAGCATGAAGGAATTACACCCTACTGAAGTTTAGAGGGAGAACTTCACGCTGTATGTGTGAGGCCAGTAAATACACCCAAACCCAGAAGCGTTTTCTCTTTGGTTTTGAATGAATTAATTGGTCCCAGAGAGAAAAATGTGTCCATCCCACCCTGAACTGGGACTGTTGTTGCTCTCATGCACAAGCCTGACCTGTGCTCTGCACCAGGGTTCACTCCCCCTCTCCATCACACATTTCTGTACGTGCAAGAAGCTCCAATCAGCAGAAAGGGCAGGCAGATATTTAATAAGCTCCAAGACCACACATGCCATTAGGAACTTTCTACTTAGCCTTATACAAATCTGATAATGTTCAGTGGAACTGCAGGCTGTACAAGCAGACAGAACGTTTAGCTCTCAGAGACACAAACCAATCACTTTGCAAAGCTGTTGATACTCATTCCACATGGAAAAATCCTGTTTTGGTTCTGATTTGCACTGTAAAACTTACCAAAGGCAGTACTTTGCTGAGTACAGCAAGAGAACTGCAGAGGAACTCTACTGAAATGAGTAATTTTAGATTTAGAGATGCAGAGAAGGGTAAAAATCTTCCGGCAGCTGTCTGAAGAATAAATCCTGTTCCTTGCACTTACCAAATTGTTCACAGATTCACTGTGGCTCACAGTATTCCAGAGGTGTGGCAAGACAGGGCAAATATGGCAAGACAGAGCTTCTCCTGCTCCACCTGATTTATGTAATCACTTGACACAGTTTTCCAAGTGTCATGGTGTCAGTAAGAAATCACAGATGTCATTTTGGACTAGATGACCTTTAAAGATCCCAATCTGTTCTATGACTATAAATAAGTAATATAAGCAAAATCAACTGGCTATTCTCATTATTAAAATGAGTTATCAATTAACAGTTGATTATCTTTAATATTAATGTAAAAGAAATAGATACCAAGATAATTGTAGTGCCAAACACAGCTGTATGGAGAACAAAATATACCAGTGAATGAGAACAAAGCAAGCATGAATTACCTCCTAATAGCTTTGGTTATATTTAGCCTCAGATTATTCCACTAACAAGAGATATTCAAGTGGTTTGCCAGGTTTCTTCTCAATGGAGTAAAACATGTACTCACACACTGCTCTGGATTAGGGATTTTTTTAGGAGTCCTAAAGTTCCACCTTGGGAACTGCACAGGTCTGATTTGCACCTTGTGTGTTCACACTCACACCCAGAGCTGAAGAAACTCCTCATTCCCTTGCTCATCTTAGGAATTGTGCCTTGAAGGAATTGTTTCCTGAATAGTCACAATCCTTTTCCTGCCTGGGGAGATGCACCTTTCAGGAAAATATTTAAATTCCCTTCCCATTTGCCCATGGCTAACAAGTCAAAAAGCACCAGACAAAACCAAAATTTCTGAGTCTGTAGCACTGGTGTCCTGAGAGAAAAGTGTTGTATTCTGCACAATACTCGCAGCCAAGCACTGCACAGGGAAGGAAGGGTAGAGTACCTTAATCTCCTCTCCTAAACATCTTAACTAACTACAGAAGATGCAGTGCATCCAATAACTACCCAGTGCTTTGCCTTGTTCCAGGAATGCATTACAAAGACTGTCAATAAACTTTAATTAGCAATATATTTTTAGTGGCAGTGCTACAGCTTGCTGCAATGAAACATTTCTCCCAAGAATTTCTGAAGCTTTCCTAAAGAAACCTTGACACTTAATAATGAAAGACAGAGATTGTCATATAACAGCATCCATTAGGGCACTATATTCTCCTCACTCAGGAGTGGTAAGGTTACTTTGAACAAGTAACTCTCATTTAAAATGTTCTTTACTTTTCTGTTAGGAAAATGAACAATCATTGGCAAAATTCAGGTGCGGCTGACAAAGTTAAACATTTTCTTTCACCTCTTAATGAGACTCCAGCAATGGCCTCACTGTCCTAAAAATAGAAAAGCAGAGGGAAACATTTAAAACTTGTGTATCTCTGTGCACCTGCATGCACACCCACACTCATTCTGCAAACTAAATGTCACGTTCTTCAATGACCTCCACGATAACAAGCTTGAAAATGTAGCTTCAAAACTGTATTGTATCTATACCTCTGGAAATAATCACAATGGTAAATTGCACACAATCCTTATGCATGGAAGCGCTGCTTCCAACATCTCCAAAACACTCTGATGAGCTACGATGAGGTGGCCATTTAGAAGAGAGACAGAAATCTTCTACTATATACACATGAAAGATCTAAATATCACCTCTTTTTGCAATAAATATAACCTCTTTTCTTCTCCACACAGCTATACATATCTTCACTTTTCTGCCACACTCTAACTCAGATTGAAAGTCATCAAGGACAAAGAGTTCCATCTACAAGTTTTCTCATACATATCTATAGCTCTATAAGGCAGAGAGGTGGAGAGGGAGGCAGAGAGAGGGAAGCATCTCTTCTCCCTGCAGTTGCAGCTATGTTTTCATTACAGCATAGTATAAACCAAATTATGGTGTTAATGACTAAATTCAACATCACATAATAATGTACTTGATCAATACAGTACCCACACACACAGTTCCAAAGGCACGTTTCATCCCCATTTGCATGCAGGTAACGCTGCCACTGGGGTGGTCCAGCCTGTGTGTTCAATATGCCACACATCAATACAATCAACACCTCCTGCAGGGTGTCATTTAACTCCCTGTTTCTCATCCACTTCATTTCCCATGTTCCTAACAATTCTTTGCTGCTTTTACACCTGAGTCTGTAGAACCTCCTATACTAAACTTTGCAACAAGAAAAATATGCAAAATTACACAAAATATTTTGAGCTGCATACTATTTCTTTTTTTTTCCTCCTTTTTCCTCCCAGAAATGCTATATTTCCACATGTCAAGAATAAAAGTAAAGCCAAACCCTTGAGGTAAGTTCCACAACTGCAAGAGCACACACGTTAGCAGAGGTGTTGGGTCAAGCTGTTCAACCTGAAACCCCCTCCCTGTTTAGCCAACCGACTGTGATACCAAACAGTTCCTCTCACTCAAACAGGAACAAACAAAGTACCACACAGAAATCATTTGGAGCTCCACAAAGCTCTAATGTAGGTGGCCCTTGGGGAGAAATGAGAACAGGAGAATTTAAAAGAGCAAGATGTTCTGTGTGGATATTCAGACTAATCACAATCTTGTCCAGTGGACCCAAGATCCAAACTAACTCATTATTTTTAAGCCAGGTAGCCTTAGTGTGGCACATTTTTGAGCCTGGGATTAGGTTATGAGATGAAATGATTTTTAGTGTTATGATGTAAAAGCCATTCTAGTCTGCTAACTACCTGAAACACCGAGATCAATTCTGAGAGTAAAACATCAATTACCTCACTTACTGAGACAGGATAAGCAGCAATTAAAAGGGTAGGGAATGCTGCTCTGCATGACATTACTTGTCTAGTTTTTCAGTATATCATAGCAATTTTGTTTTGATTTCTAATTGTGTCTAGAGACTGAAATTCAGGCCTTTTACCTCTCAGTTAAGCATTTGGAGACAGGGTTGTCTCTTATTACTTAGACAGAAATTCCTGATATGCCTTGAACTGGCATGCAACATTAAAAATAACGATTATTTTCCATTGTGAAAGGATATTTTTACTTAAGAATTCTTACCTGTGCTCTGTTACACTATAAGACCCACCATGGACAAATAAGTCCAAATGATGGTATTTTATCATTATTTATCACCCATCATTACATAAGGAAGTAAATCCTGCAAGAACTAAGCACCTCTAGTTAAAACACAGCCTTTGCCTTGCACCTGCTGCGTGGTATGAAGGTCTCTGAACTTCAAATTTTGGGAAGGCCATGGGATTATCCTGGATGCCTGGAAAAAACTAGGAAGTTCAGACCACAAAAGGGAACAGCTGCTCTTTCCTAACACCAAGCAGCACACACAACCTGCTCACAGGTGGCAGACAGCAAGACCTTCACAGAGGTTCAGAAGCAGCACAAATCTTGTTGAAGTGACCAAACAGGTAGCTCAAACAGTATCACTGCACTCCTACAGCTGGTTATAAACCCAGGGATGGAGATGTTTGTTCCTCAGATTTGCCACATCAAAAGCCATGAAGTTCTGCGAAGTGTTCAGCTCAATAATGTCCCCACAGCTTTCTGTGAGCTCATCCCCCTCTCCTGCAGCTACTGAGGTACTGCTGTGGGGGGTTTTTAGGGAGCTGAGCCTTCCATGTGATCTGGACACTTCACCCAGACTCCCAGAACCTGCAGCTGCTGAGCACCTTTGCCACTGGAGAGAACACAACTCACAGACATTCTGTGGCTCTGAAGCAACCACAAGGTAAAGCTCTTTTTTCCAAAGCTTCATTTTTAAAGTGCCATTAAAAGAAATCATTTTCATTCTACAACAAGGTAAAATCTGCTCTACAACACCAGAATTTTCCACAGAGTTGATTATTCTTTTCCCCCATTTTTTTCTTTTATTCCTTTTCCCCAGTCTCAGCTCTCACTGTACCCCTGTGTGGTTGTGGACAAAGAGAAAGCCCTCTTGTGAAAAATGGGAAACCTCCTTCTAGAATCTGAGCTTGGCAACTGTGCACCAGTATGACAGGTTACAGATGCAGACTGGCAGGAGAGCCACACTTCTCACTCAGTGCATGCTTCCCATGCCAGCCAAGGGCAATAATTCCTTAAAATGACTACACAGCATTTTTTAAAAATAAAACCAGACTTAAAATACATCATGGAGATGTCTTGTTTTTTTTTCCCCAAAGCCTTTCATTTGATTCCTGAAACACTGTAATTCATATGTGTACATTTAGCAGCCTGGAGACTTGGGACTAATAACATTGCAAAGAAGGAAAAAAAAACCAACAACCAACCACCTTTCACCCATCCAAGTCAGATATATATCGATCATGAGAATTCTTTTTACCTGAGGGGAATAAAAAATACCTTGATCTTACAAAAACAACAATTTGCAAGCATCTATTAAACAGATTTTTTTTTTCATTTCCTGCATATTTTTTATAGTGGTTCTCAGTGCTGTTTGATTCCTAGAGTTGAATCTACTGAGTAAGCAATATTTGACCATATTTTATAGTGTGTGTGTGTGGTTTGCATTCTAAGATTTGGGCCAACATTGATTTTATTTCCTCTTAGTTTTTTATAGTTATTAGACTGCAACAAAATTTTCCTAAGTCAAGTCTGGATTTAAATATGGAAGCCAAGATGGAAAGCTACTGAAACTGTACCATGCCATAAATTTAGTATATTCATGATTTTTTTTCCCATTATTTTTACTGTTACAGTTAGAGGAGAGGTAAATGTGCTTAGTTTATGCATCAACTCCTCTGGAAAACCAAGGGACACTTTGCAAAACTGTGAACAGCCATTCACTGCTGGTGTAGTCTTGCCTTGAACCTTAGCAGCTGTTTTCTTTTATCTTTAGACAGAACAGTGTTGCCACCATCTGTCTTTAGGAAAAAAATAAAAACAAAAACACCCAGAAAGAAAGGGAAAAAAAAGGTAACTATTTTTCTCAAAGCAAGTCAACAGCATAAGCAAAATGGGAGTGGAGGGTGGAACTCCAAGTCCATAGGCATTATAATAGAAAATGGATTGGGAGAAACACAAAATAAAGCAAGGAATGAGTTTGTCTGTATTTAAAACAGCTTTTTCTATCATTACCTAAATATTCCTTTCCCAAAGAAATAAGGCAAACTTGGCATTTCACAGGGTGTGGGGAAGGAGGTCGGGTCCCTGCTGTTTTTATTTGATAGTTCTGAACTAATTGTAAAAGAAATATGTCAATAATCGCTTCTTTCTGAGAAGAAAATAAGTTCACCAGCTATCTAGGTATTAAAAAAAAAAAAAAAAAAAGGCAAGCTTACAGGTTTCATACATTCCTGTTGTACATGTCATGTTCCAGCTTCAGAAATGTGGAATGCCTGAGGCCCACAGAACAGGACAAGAACTATTCTTCATTACAAGGTTATATAAAATCTCTCTCTGATGTCTGGAATTATTTTCTAAAATAAAAAAAAAGACTAGTGCAGCCGATTTTCACTGCATTTTACTCCTTGTAATGCCCAATAACCAAGTTTGAAACCCCATTTTTCTCTCTGCTGTTCAGAGGCAAGGAGGAACACAAGAACAATGTATTGCCAGACATGCTGGAAATTCCCCTTCCTGCTGAGCTTTGGTTGTCAGCTCTTGCCAAGCTGCCAAACTCACCTTCCATCAGGATAACACAGATTAAATCTTCCTAAAAGTAATAAATGTTTTCCTGAATGAACTGCTGGCATCCTGTCACTTCCAGCAAGAACTAAACCGATTTTATCCAGAATATCAAGTGCTGTGTTCTAGTGGAGCTGGAGTGAATTTAAGCCCAGCACTAAGTGCTTGAAGCTTTGTGTTCTGTCCCTTAATGAGCACTCTCAGCTTGCACATTAAAAAGCAGTGCAGTCCATTCTCAGTGCATTTAAAGCATCCAGCCCTGCTGATGCACAGACTGAACTAAATTCACATGTTAACTCACTTAGATGCTCCAGGAGCCCACATCTGGGGCATCTGACAAATGCCACGTGCATGACTTCAATTAATTGGAAAAAAGAACAGAGAACACTTAAAATATTAATGTATTATTGTTGACAAGCTTGACAAGATTCCCCAGTACTGACTGCACATATTTCAAAAAATTGATATTTTTTCCCCCATGACTACCTGCAAAATATATTCATATACATGTTGTAATACAGTACAATGATACACAAAACCTATGGGAAAAAAAGATATCCTAACCACCTAAATTCAGGTCTAAGGGCATCCCACAGTAGGAATAAACAGTACAGAAACCCCATAAATGAATACCAGAATGTACTGAGCTTAAGAATTTGAGCCTTTTTCACCATGAGAGAAATTCTGCTGTTAAAGAGCATAAAAGTTGCATCCCAGTCAACAATCCTTCCCAATGGTACCCAGCTGTACCTGTCACTTGGTCTCCACTGTAAAAGAAAGAAGCAGGTTGTCAGCAGAACTGAAGATCATTTTGATGACTTTTATTGTTCTGGAAATGTTAAAAAAAAAAGTGCCAACCCTTTCTTTTCTTGCTTGCAAGAGTCTGTATTTAAGAGACAAATGTGGCAAATCACGAGAGGGGAAAAAAAAAGAGGGAACATTCTGCTTTCCCTTTAATATCCAGATCATGTTAATTGATCCCAGTAGAGTCTCTCATTGCCAGACAATCACAATTAGCTCACCGATTTCTGTATTTGTATGATCTTGCCTCCGCTAATTACAGATGAAACAACACTTTGGGGGAGGCTAAAATTCCTCTCTCTTTTCCTGGGGAAAAGCATTAACACCTTTTCAAGCACTTGCCAGTCTGTAAGACCTTTCAGGGTCACCATCTGTGTTACAAGTTTTATTTCAAGAGCACAACACAGAAATTACCCAAGGCAATGATACCTTGCAAGGCAGAGGCAGCAACACCTTGTCAGTGCAGTTCCAGGAACAACCAGATTCCCACGGAAGGCTCATTTTCCAAGCATAATTCTTCACCTCCCCAGTCCTGTTTGCTATGCACTAAGTTTTAGCTATATGTGAAAAATAAAAAAAAGGCCAAACAAACAAGCAAAACTCCCAAATGGTGCATGACACAGGACTTGAGATACTTCAGAGGGAGGCACCACAAATAATCATGGAATCACAGAATGGGTTGGATTGGAAGGGACCTTAAAGTTCGTGCAGTTCCACCCCCTGCCATGGGCAGGGACACCTTCCACTGGCCCAGGTTGCTCCAAGCCCTGTCCAACCTGGCCTTGGACACTTCCAGGGATGGGGTAGCCACAGCTTCTCTGGGCAAACTCTGCCAGGGCCTGTCCACCCTCACAGGGCAGAATTCCTTCCTAATATCTAATGTAACTCTGCCCTCTGTCAGTTTGGAACCATTCCCCCAGCCCTGTCACTGTTCAGGAATATACACACACACACCTATTAAATGATGTTAAGCTACTAACAGGCAAGTTAAGCATTTACATAAGTTCCTGTCTTGTGAAGATACTGTGTTGGAACTTCACAGATGACTGCTGGCATCCAACAACTTATTTGAGAAAAAAAAAAAAAACAAAACATTAAAAAGCACCACTGTAATCAGTTTGTTGGTTTGAGCTGATGCCTTTAGGCTCCCATTACCACTTCAGTTTTAACACAAAATGTCTTCATTTTCCATCGTGTTGAGGTGCTTTGACTGTTTGCCTCAAATAGCTGCAGTAATCTCAAAGAGAGGAGGGAAAATATCTGAACTCTTTCACTTAGACTTAACAGAATTATTCATAGCAGCTTGCAAGTCTACTGGGATTACTCAAAACTTGAAAAGAAACTCAATATTTCTATTCTAATATTGCAAGTACAGCTCTCCAGCAATTATAAAACACACTGCTCAGTACTTTCTTTAACATAGGCTGGCTTGAAACTAATTGTTCTGGAAAGAAGTAAGTAGATCTCATTTACTGCTGGAACATAACTTGAATACAGTTTTCATGTATTAAAATTATTCCCTAGTGGCAAAGAGAAACGAACAAAGTCTCAGGGAAGGCAGGGGTTTGTTCCACAGCAATTAGCTACCACCACAGAGTCTGAACTCCCCTTTTCTTTTATTATTACTCTTATGATGGGAGGTGTAAAGCTAATTGTTAACACTTCATGCAATCAAAAACAGCCTTAAAAAATACACACTGTATCATGGGTTCCTCATAGAAACAGATGCTATTAAAATCTAGTATGGTGGGATTAAATTCACAATCTGGTCACCTTTTCTAATTTTTTGGTTATACTGCAGTATTTTTAAAGGAAAAAAAAAACAACAACCCAAAGAACATGAATTCTACTTTCTAATTCCAGAGAAACAAAAAGATACAGTCTTTGCTGTCAGCTCACTTAAGCAGCCTGAAAATCATTTCAGGGCTTATTGATCACTTTTTCATCTGGTTTTGAATTACATTTTTATATTGAAAACAAACACTTTGGAATATTTGGAAGTTTTAGGATAAAATATCTCCTCAATTTCACCCCTACATTCCTACTGGAACCGTGGGAAGAATCTTGTTTCTTTTGTCACTTCCTTCCCCACATGTGTAATCACCTTTGGAGAGGAGGAAGCAGAGCCCTGTACAAATACTCACAGATCATTTCCCCACAACACTGAGAAAATTACACTGCACTGCAAAGGAGATGGAAGATGTGAGCTGCAGCCTCAAAGTGTTGGCTTTCCTACACCAGGGCATTAAGCTGAGATGGTTGGACAATTACTGCTCACACATGCCCAGTTGGAGGCTCCAGAATCAAAGATGCTGACTGCTCCAGGACCAAAGATGCTTCAGCAGGACATGCAGAGCTCCTCATCTGTCATAGCAGTTGTTACCAGTTTGCTTAAATAATTGTCCCCAAGATTCTCTGCCTCAGCAACTTCTTTAAAGGGAAGAAGCACAGCAGGAGTAGCAAAGTTATTTTGTTCATGATAACCCTCTGCATTTGCATGTAGGCTCTACTGAGGAGTGTCAGGAACTGTGTAGTGTCAAAACCTCAGTCCAACTCATGCACAAACATTTCTATCTGGAAAGTGATAAATTCCTACAGATGACCAAAAATACCCATCCAGAACTGGAATTAAAGCAGTCAGTGATTCCCAGAAGGCAAAGTAGAATGATCTACACATGGCTTTAGGTGCTTCCTCAGTGGTTAGGCAGTGATCCATTTCCCTTCCTGCAATTGTTCAAACCCACACATAAACAGTCCTTGTATTCCCTGAACGCTGAGCAGCTCCAAGGCCCCCCAAAAATGATAGTTGAGAAACACTGTTGACAAGGGATAAGGTGGAATAAACAGTCACAGCTCCACTGTTGCTCTGAGTGATCCCATCCAAGCACAGCAGGAAAAACCAGCGCCCTGGAACGTTCAGCCCCAGGGAGAGGCAGAAATTCAGGGTACATATTCCTTAAGTTGGCACCACTGAGGGGCTCCTGCATGGTCACTTCAGGCTTCTGGCATCCTCCACACAAAGCTGTGTCTTAAAAGGTCAAGCCAACTGCAAAGTTGGGTCAAAACGACAATGAGGAGGCTCATAGTCATGAACTTCATGATAAAATTTAAGTAACAGTAGAAAAGTCTATACTTTAAAAAGAACTGAATAACTTTCAGTCCTTAACATGACAAATGCTATGTTTTATAAAGAATTTAGGTTGGGTTTATAATAAGTAGATGAACACTGATTCTTAACTTTAGCTGCTGGTCTGGCTGTACTTGTATCACTACTTTCTAAAAATCTATTCTTCCCCCAATCAACACGTAATGCTGAGCAGACTGAAATTAGTGACCAGAGGCAAACATTTACACAAGTTAACTAAATTTGAATTCTCCAAGGGTCTGTTAAGTATATTATTTTTCCCATCAGATCTTTAAGCCTGCACAAAATCAAAATGATTTGCAGCACAGGAAGCTGGTGGCTCGCAATTCAGCATTATGGCCCTTTCTCCTCGTAGCCAACATCGAGAAACCAGTTCATCAACTGTTAAAGTGCTCACAGTTAACTAAATATCTTGCCCACATCTTAATATTCATAGTTTGCTTTGATTAAAACACACAGTTTCACATTAATTCAAGGATTACCTTTTAGAACGTGGACAAGTTGCAGTGTTTGAGTGCCACTTAACGCGGTGTTTAATCAGGAAAACTACTGTGGCGCTGGCCGATTAGGCTGCCTCCACTGCTGCCTGCTCCATTTTTCCCCATAATTGCAGGATATACTTTATTGTGACAGGGGCCCGAGCAGTGGAATTCCAATATGCCATACATCAGGTTTCTCCATTATTGGATTAGCTGGATGTGGCATCATTACCGCTGCACTTTCGTGCCTATCATTGATCGCGTCGTTCTCTCTATTCCACAATTAATGCAAGTCAGCTGGATTGATCAATCTTCTGATGAGTTTGAGCCACAGTCAATATATTCTTATGGCTCTGTGCTACTGATCTGTATGTTTTATAGCTCTGCCTAAGGATTTGTCATTCTGGCTACACATTTTCTTCGTGGGTTTTTTTTTTTATTTTTTAATTTTTTTTTTTAGATACTTCTGCTCCCACCTTGCTGCCTAAACCACAAAGGGTTCATGAATTACTCATGTCACCTGAAAAAAAAAGAGGGAGCAAGAAAGTAACTGAATTCATCACTGGAAAGAATTTTCTTTAAAAAATAAATAAATCACACTCTCAGCTTGGCTTAGTAACAACCAGTCTGAGTTTTGCACTTGAAAACCCCGAGCTTCCAAGGAATTGCAGAGATTTTATATGACTGCAGGTATTGTCATTCCTTGTTTAGACCTGACAGCACGTTCATGAAATGTGGAAATACGTTAATAACTTGATTGTTAATATTTTTCTAACACTGTGATACCTCATTTTGAAACCTTACTTTCCTTTCAGAGGGTAGATTGCAGGAAAACCTCTCTTCACAGTCAGAGGGAGAATGAAATGATGGGACACGAGGAGAAACAGCGATCATAATATTTGTTTAACACCACTTTTCTGTTACCTTTTGTCACAAGCATTGCTATCCATATTTGAAAATTTTCTCTACAGAGAATAATATTGAGTTAAAGTCATTTTCTAATAAAACGTGGCCTATACAAAAAGCACAATGCTGTACAACTTCTGAATATTATTTTTAAATAAGTGTGTTTGCCTACTACAGAACGTGCCCAGATCCATGCTTGTATTTTTTAATGTCCATAAAAACCCCCATGTTTTGAAAAAAAAAACCCTATCCAGCAACAAACAAACAAAACACCCACACCAAATCCAAACTGAAACTCAAAAGGAGCAATGGTTCACTGTTGTAGTTCCATTTCCATTAATCTACACTCCAGCCTGATCTCCATTATAAGAAGCCTCAATTAACAAAAGATGCCAAATTTAAATATAAGAAAAGGAACTGAAACTTGGACAAAGGGTAAAGAATGGTAATGAATACATTTAGATAAGAGTTTGGACTTTCTGGGCTGCTTTGCACATTACACACAATGCCCTCATTAAATGAAGAATAATTGCTGTTTTTCATCATTCTGTCTCATCTAGTTGCCAATGTCAAGACTGGTGACAATTACAAGGTATTAGCAATGACAATTACACTGTGGTTTTGTGACAGTGATACCACCTTTTTCCAATACCTTGTTTTGTCTGGAGGGATCTGAATTTACAGATAAAACCCACTTATGACTAAAATCATTGCAATTTCTTCCAATTCGAAAACCAAAACCACCTCTGAGCCATTTTTTGGGTAAGTCCTGAAAATACCACCAACACAAGGAAAAAAAAAACCAAAAAAACCAAACCATTGACAGGTGAAAATGCTCTGCTAAATATAAAATGAGTTTTATTCAAAGCATGTGTTCCCTTAAACATCCTGGCTTGGAAGAGAGCAGGCAGTTTAGATTATCCATACATAATTCAGTTCCACTGAAAGGGCTCTACCTAAACAATTTTCCATTACATTTCTAGTAAATTTGGAATGAAAAAAGACAGAGCTTGTACCTTAAACTGGCATAATATAATACAACACTGAACTGTTACAGAGCTTTCAAAAGTACTTCTAAAAACAAGGAGCAATCCTTTCCCACTGGGGGTGCTTTGCCATCAGTCCCAATCAGACAAGGATCACTGCTGGAATCACTGTTTTTCTCCTTTAAGAATAACATGAACTAAGAAACATGCCCAATAATTTGAAGTCTACTTAAGACTTAAAATTAATTCATGACTCTATATTTAGGCTACCTACATATATGGCCTGGTTTTAGAAATGCAGAGCACAGCAAATCTTAGCAAGTCACTGTACCTAAAAGTGCTCACATCTTTCAAGAATCAGGCCATTATATTTAGATACCTAATTATGGGTGCAAGACTTGAATAAACTCAGAATTTTAGCCTACATAAGTGCACATTACATCACAGTGGTTTTGAAGTTGCTCTGAGATATGACACACTGTGGCAGACAGCTCATATTCATGTTAAAGTGAAAAAAACACCTGATGATTATACACATATTACAGTTCAATACACCGTGTGCTTATGGAGAAGAAAAGTCCCATTTTATTTCCATTAAAAAGACTACCAGTATTTATAATTGCAAAGGGAAACAAATTAACATTCTATTTAATCCTATTATCAGAAGATTTACACTAAACACAGAAACTTTTCTCTTTCAGGAAAGTGAGCAATGAGATATCAAATCAAGACAACCCTAAAATCAAGTAATAATGATGATGTAAATAACTTTCAATATTTCAGATACCTTGTCTTTTATTTTACATTGTGCTGTATTTCAGAGAAAATTAGAGAATGATCCCAAATCTTGTAACTAAAAGATTAAAAATGAAATTTTTAATTCTGATTAAAAATGAAGTATTTTGTTCTAACTAAAGGTTCATCATTAGAGGAAAACATACTATACAAAAGCTCCCTTTTAAAACCAAAGTGCTTTCTCCAAGTTTATGAAATTAAGTGAATTAAGTGAATGTAAAACTGTGTCTCTTTCTCTCTTGCTCTTTGTATTTTTGTGGATCACTTATGCAAATGTATTTACATGTATTTTTTCAGGAATATGGCTGGGAAAAAAAAACAACACCCAAAATACTAAAATTTAGCTTTGCTACGATTTACCATCTTTGGTATGAACTTATCCATTTTACTTCATTGCATTAAAACAGAGAAGTTCATCAGGAATTTAGATGGATGTGAATTCAAAGTCAATTCCAAGAAAACACTGAATGGTTACACAAATGAAAATTCCATCCTCAATTACTCTATCTCTAAAAAAACCCTAACAATAAACATTTTCTACAGCCATAAATCGTCATTTTTGTTTTATAGTACAACAAATTAACCATATATTTTTGCTTTCAAATTGTTTACGGAAATCACAGAAAAAGCATAGTGCAGGCAGGAGAATTTGCATTAGATACAAAAGAAACAACCCTCCCAGGCCTAATTTGTGGGGTTTTCAGTCCTTAGAAGGTAAAATGCACAGTCAGAATGAACCCACAGACAGGCAGCGAGGCACACCCAGCTCAGACAACAGGAGACACACTCTCACCTCCTGTTTCTACCTCCTCAAATAAATGTTTATCACTTTTTCCAAGGAAATGACAAGTAATTTATGAGGTAATACACATAAATGCTCCAAGCACAAGAAAACACAGCTTTCAAATAAGGCAAAGAAACTTATGTCTCTGAGGACTTGAAAGGTATTGCCAGGTTCTCTTGTGCAGAGGTATAGTATAAATACTATAAAATGCAGTAGAAAGCATTAAACTATCCATGCTTCCTGCTGAATTATAGATGTAATCAAAATGAGCAAATACACAACATTACTCTTCACCATGCTTGTCTTCCTAGAGAATTTAAGCTGAAGCTCCAGCTTTTGTGTTGCCTGGGTTTTATACCATCTCCATTGTTTACCTAAGAGATTCTGAGTTTCATAACATGCCACAGCACATCATAAAAAAGGTATAAACCTGGACATTTCTCTTGAAAGTCATATATCAAGTTTCCACCAACACCAGCACCAGGAATAGATTTTGATTCCATCTTAAAAGTGTATTTCACTGCTCATGTTTCAACACCATTTTAAATATTTACTTAACATCTTTCTAAAGACAGAGTCCGTGTCATTAAATCAGAAAGCACAATTCTGTTATGGAAATCGCAATCATTACAGCTTGACCTGAAACTGCTAATGTAGGCTTTTCTGTCGTCTGGTTTTGCAGCCAGAAAAGCAGTTTCCTGTGGCTCACTGATCCTGACAATACCCTTAGACCAATTCCCATGATTCCCCCATCACGGGCAGATATCATTTCAACAGATGTCAAGAACAGCTAAGTGCACTTAGGCCTATTTGTTAAATTCCTAGGGGGAGGTAGATTGGCGAAATTCATCCTGTAATTAAACCGCATATTTCTTTCGAGCTGCCTCTTCCCTCTTCCCCTTCATAATCCCTCTGCCTCGCATCAAATCATTTAGGCACTTATTGGCTACAATCAATACAATATGAGATCCATTAATTTGGTCCCTGGGAGGTTTGCTGGGAATAGGCGGCGTTGCTCCGCCAGCATTCCGAAACGTTGCTGCGAGCTCGGCGTCCTCTTCCAGCCAGCACGGGCAGATTTATGGCAATCCCACCCTGTGTGCCCACAGCTCTGGGCTGCAGCCAAACACACAGAAATTGGATGGGAACGGGAAACACTCAATATATTGCCTAATGCACACAAATGCTGAATAGCCCCAGTTCCTGCAAAGAGCTGGAAGGTTTGGACAGAGCTGGTACAATTAAGCTCAAGCCTTCCACGTGCTCAAATACTCCTGGTATTTGAAGGGGAGAGGGAAATTGGGATTGGAAAGAAACTTAATGATGGTTCTCACTAACAGATATGGGCTTCAAAGCAACATCTTTGAGGTAACTTGTCTAAAACTCCCTGACAGGAAGGGGGAGCCAGGTGGGGGTTGGTCTCTTCTCCCAGGAACCAGCAGTAGGGGGAGGTTAGGTTGGACATTTGGAAGAAGTTCTTCACAGAGTGATCAGACATTGGAAGGGGCTGCCCAGGGAGGGGGTGGAGTCACCATCCCTGGAGGTGTTTAAGAAGAGACTGGACGTGGCATCAGTGCCATGGTCTGGGTGACAAGGTGGTGTTGGGTCAAAGGTTGGACTCCATGACCTCAGAGGTCTTTTCCACCCTTGTTGATTCTGTGATCTTATATCATTTTTTTAACTTGCTCATCCTTCTTTTACTGACTTTGGTTGAACGTGGCTGGGATTTGGTTTCGTCTTCAGCGAAGTGCAACAGGATGAAACCACCATTTTATTTTTTTTTTTTTTTGGTAGAAAGCTGATACAAAAAGAATTCTGGAACTGGCCTATATTTCATTTTTAAGGATATACTATTGCATGATACATTTATAAGCAAATATATAAACCAAGTCCTTAACATGCTACTGTGAAACTGAGGACTTAGAAGTGCCAACAAGGAACCATATTAAATGCTTCATAAATCCCAAGCATATAACACACTGGGAAGCTGTCAATATGAACACCAAGCAATATGTCATTTGCAATGAAAATTATATTTGTAACAGCAGTGATGACTAAAATTGGTACACACACAGATTACTAATGTGGTAGGCTAGCTTGGGAAGTGAGGAAAAAAAAGGAACGTCCAAGACTTAATTGGATTATTTTCCCTGCAACTGCAAAAACACAATCTATCAGACAAACAAAAATTTCATGTGCTATTATATGTATTTAAGTTTTTAAAGAGTGAACTAATAGAAAGTCTTTTTGTCCATTTTTATGATGAACATAATTTATGACTTTCAGATTAGCAATTCTCATTTAAATGATGTTGCATTGCCTATCTGAGCTTGATTCCTGTGACAGCAGGAAGAGAACCACTGCCTTGGGGTGTGGTTACAGTTTGTGCACGTGGGCAGCTGCAGTCAGCAGCACAGAGGTTTCAGCAAGCTCTGCCATGGCCCTGCCTGGGTGCTCTCCTTAATTGAAATTCCCAAAGATTTACTTCATACATTTCACTCCTACTACACTGGCATCATTTCATGTATTAAGATTTTAAAGGACCACTCGCTTTACTTCTATTTTACGGTTTTTTTGTTGTTGTTGTTTGGGGGTGAAAGATATTTCTTTATTATCTAAAATGAGTGGGAATAACAATGGTACTTCACAGATTCTCAGGGGACCCGTAATATATTATGATTAAAACAGTCACAATGCATACAAGAATCTTTTAAACTACAGAAAAAAATAAAGTTATACGTAGCAAGAGGTCATCCTTCTGTACTGCACTGAAGCTGGTAGAATCTAGGAAAAAAATAACACTTCAAGTGTTTTAAGGGATTTGCATTCTTTTACAACACATTTTTTCTCTTCAACTAAAGCTACTTTCTAGTTGAAATTGGTAACATCTGTTACAGTCTCAACACAAAAAGAATGGAGGAAACATAACCATTCATTTTCTAACCAATAACCCTTCAAGTTTACAAGGTTAACTGGAGTGGACTCTCGTCTTTCTAATTGGAGCAGAAAGCCCAAACCATTGCCATTTATACTGGTGACTGTTTCACTAACTTAAAGCCATTTCCCAGAAATTCATTGTGGGCTTTCTACCTTTTCCTTTTCAGGAAATGTTTAACCCGAGGATTTTTATCTTTCAGCTCCACAACCTCATAAAAGGATCTCTTGACTCCCCTTGTGCCTGCACTGCAGGTACAACCTGCAGCTCCTGATAATCCCAACTTGGGGTCTTGTCTTTTTATTCTTGAGGGATGGGAAGAGTTTGAAAGGAATAATCTACTCCTCATTCACCTCTTATAAGCAAAGAATTTCACATTTATGAGAATTTCACTCTCATAAATGCCTTCTACTGTCCCATGGGATCAGGAAGGAGCTTGGATTGTGTTCAGATAAATGAGAGTGTTCAGAGCAATACAAGTAAAACTTGTGCTGCACTGCTCTGGTCTTCTCCCACTTATGGGGGGAGAGTATCCTCCTTCTATTTAGGGGACCAATTTGTTACTCCCTGGGTGAACTTCTAAAAATTTTGACCTGGGGACTTGCATTTCTTTCCAAACTCATTGAGAGTTGTCTCAAAGCAGACTAATTCCCTCATTCAGAGGGCCTGAATAAGTCTTTGCTGACATGGATACAGCCTGTACACTCCACATAAATATACAAGCAGATGTCTAATTTCTCAAAAATCTGTAGGAAAGGAAAAAAAATTAAAAAAAAATCTCTTACCAACAAAAAAATCTTGTTGAAAAAAGGAATACAGTGCACACTTTCAATATGAAAATATACCGCCTTAACCTCACACCCCTGAGAGCTACAATTAAGCATTCTAGAAATTAAGAAATTATTAGGAAAAATATGTTATCATCCAGGCAAATACTTTTATTATACTTTAATTCATTAGAAATATTTCTAAACTCTCCCCGGGGAAAGAGTGCAGTTTAAAATTGCTTACATCTTTCTTAAAAGCTGAAGTAAGCTTTCCTGTTTCATCTTTTATAATCTCATTTTTAAACTGCAAAAATTGCTGACTTGGTCCTGCAAACAGATAATTATTCCAAATATCTTTTTTTTTTTTGTATTTTATTTTTGTATGTATGCCTAATTATATCTACCTTTTTACATTTTACTTCTGGATGTCATGAAGATTTGCAAACAGAAAAAAAATCTAACACTTATAAAGTCACGCTGGGTACAGTTGCTTAATGAAGATAATTAGGTTACCACCAATTCGTAGAGTTGTCACTGGAGGCTGGGCAGGTAAATGACAAAGGCAGGTACCTTCAGATCACAAATAATTAGCCTGAGTTTTTTTAATACTACTTTGAGGACAACAGCTTCATTCCATCTGCCTTTTTGTTTTGTTTTCCTCAGGTAGCCATTCCATAATTACTGGAGGACAGGCTGAGATAACTCTTCCATTTAAAGGAAATGTCTGTTTTCCCATTTCTACTCCCTGAACTGTTCCTAATTTTAGACTTCCCCATTTGTGGGAGGGCAGAGGAACAAGCATTCCCCTGAATGCTCTCCCAGTCTCCAGTACTTTGTGGTTTTGCAACTCCTTAGTTTATTATTTCCTGATGGATTTCTTTTCCATTAATTCTCGAGTCCTCCCTTGGACTCAAGTAACATTTAGCATTTGCAAGATCTACATATGGCATCTGTAAGGTGTTTATTACAGTGTTTTACACTAAGAATATATACAACATGCAAGCAAGGGAACTAACCAAAATCCTATGGATAACAGGAATTCTAAGAGACCTCCCTTATGGGTGTTTTATTTTTTCTATTGTTACTGCTGGTGTAAACATTGCTTGCCATGAATGAGGACACTTATTCCCTAAAAACTGCCCTAGAACTACATGAAAAAGCCAAAAAATAGTTGTAACACATCGAGGACCTCCAGCAATTATCAAC
This sequence comes from Corapipo altera, assembly GCF_003945725.1. Lineage (NCBI taxonomy): Eukaryota > Metazoa > Chordata > Aves > Passeriformes > Pipridae > Corapipo > Corapipo altera. Next base: position 4,981,026 of record NW_020884914.1, read on the forward strand.
TTGAAGTCACTATTACGCATGAATAACTGTTCCAGTACGAAAGTATAGCGGGAAGAAATTTTGTGTCAAACTAAGACAGATGGTTGTTAAAATTAATAGTTAGAATATAAGTGAATAATACAAAAAATATTGTAAAACAATGAAGTGAAACCTGGTAAAAACAGCCAGAGTATTGAGAAATACAAGAGTTCTCTGAAAACTTTTTTTTTTTATTTCAGTTCAATTACTTTCTCTTCCAACTATAATCAGGTATAACAACAACTTGGCTCTTTACAATAATTACATCCTAACTGTGTGATTGGAACAGCCTGAAGGCTCAGATTTGGTAGCACCTACAGATTAGGTTATTTTATAAGTATTATTAAAAGCATATGAAGGAAAACTAGGAGAATAAGATTTGCATTATAAAAAAGAACACTGCTTTAGAACACCTCATTAGGAAAATAAACATTATTTTCTTTAAAACAAGAAAGGACGAAGTTACAAAATTTATATTTTAGACTACTGAAGGCAACAGGTTTTGTGCTACTGTGTGTTTTTATTCTAACTTTACATTCCATTATAGAAGTGGAGAATACACTGTCTATTTACAGTTTTTTTGTGAAAACTATTCAGGCCTTTTTTGTTGCTCCTAGACACTTTTTTGTTTGTTTGTTTTCTAGAAACCTTGGCCGTTAAATAGTAAGCCATTCTCAGCCTTACCTGTAAGGCTGCCTTGTACGTAAAGCTACTACTATTTTCCCCCTGTATAACCCTAAATAATACGTCAACTTTATATTTGGCAAAGCCAGAATTCCATCTTAATTTCAAAATTCATTATTTAATACTCTGAAGCTGCCTATTTATTTTGCATAGCTTTCTTCCACAAAGTAGACATTTCCCTCCTTGTTAATGCAGTCCCTGTCCCCACTGCAAAGGCAGCACAGGACAGACACACAGACTGATTCTGAGCTCTCTTGTAGACCTTGCAGTGAAAAGCTGTTCCCAGAGACACTCATCAGGGTTTGTCAGTCAGGGTTTGGTGCCCAGGCAGTTTGTCCTGCTTAAAACAATCTGAATTCCCCTTCTTTCGTAATTTCAAGTCCTTTCCCTCCTTAAAATACTGAAGTTCTCTGCTGTTTCACATAAGATTATTCCCTCTTACCACTTTCTGACACAAGTTTCCTTGCTTTATGCTCCTCCATAACCACTCACTCTTATCCCCTCTGGTTCTCTGGCATTTCTGTGTACAGTGAACTCTTCAAACTTCTGAATGCAGTGTTTACAATCACATCCTTGTGACAGTTCCCAGTCTGTTCTCCTCTGTAATCCATCTATCTAAGGAAATGTATTTGGCAAAGCCTTCTAAGGAATGTTTTGTAAGCCAAGGCTAAAAGCTTGCTCTTCTTCATGCTCACCTCATCTGTAAACCACTTTCTGTACCATCAGCCAGACAGCTGATCATAATTCCTCAGGGAATTGCCCTCTCTCATTATCCATGTCAGCTTCTTGTCTGCCATCAGCTTTTTTGGGATACTCTAAGAGGTGCCTGTCCTTGCCTTCCTACTCTTTTCCCTACACATCTTATCTCTGGCCATTTATCACCTACCCAGATGTTTTCATAGGACTCCTGGGATCAGCTCTCTAATGGAGATATTTGAACTAAATCTTAACTTGTCTTTGTCAAATCTCCTCATGGATACCTAACAACTGCTTCAAGTTCAAAACAAAACTTTCTTTTTCTGATTGCCCATCAGTTCCAGGCCCTCCTTTTTCAACTTCCCATGGATTTATCATCTTGAACTCATGGAAAAACTTCCAGATTTTTAATATGTAATATTTCTAAGATCTAGCACTTCACATCCATCTGAGAACCTAAACCCTCACCCGACACTTCAATCCAGCACTTTACAATTAACATTTTCTTCCATCTTGGCTCTACTCACACCCTTTCAGATTACGGCTGCAAGCACAATTTCATGAAACTGTTTTGCACCTCAAAACACCCCTTTCTTATTTCCAACACTTCCAGATATCTGCTTTTTTGTTCTGCTGTCCCTTACATTTGCTGAGCTGTCCCATTTTTCCCCTCCCCACTCACTCTTTGCTTCACTTTGCTGTGGTGGCTCCCCAGACTTGTTAAGCTGGTGCCCTGAATTGGTGTTAGGTGGTGTGATGGTTTAATATTTCCTTGTATTACCTTCTTCCAAAATTAATTTGAACAAAGGCCATACTTTATTTTTGGACTTTTCAGCATGTATTACAAGAGGTCTTTAACACATGGCTGGACGTCCTTGGCTTTATGGATAAGCAAAGACCAGTAACAACAAACCACCAAATGATCCAAAGAGCATGCACTCAAAAGTTAAACACCTAAATTTTAATCTAATTAACATCCATTAAGCTATTCTTCAGTATTTGTGCAGGTGGTAAACTACAGCAGTCCTTATTCCTTTCAAAGTGATCTGATGAGGATCACTAAAGTTAGGTGAAAGTTTATTGCACAGCCAAAGAGATTCCTTGTAAAGCCTTTGTTCAGGTACAGAAAGCAATGCATGATTCTGCACTTCATCATGTATTTGTCTCTTCTCCACCCCTTCCTGACATTTGTCCCTTTTTTCTTTTCCCTTCTTATTTCCTATCCTTAAACTCTTGAAATGATTTAGGCTCCCCTCTCCGTAGCTGAAAACCTGACACCACTCAATTTGCTTGCAATGCTGGGATTTTTTGGGAATGTGGGGAAAATATTAGAAAGCTGTTGCATTCTAAAACTTTTAAATGTTATATTCAGGATCATTTGTATCATTTTGTTGTCATGCTGACTCTTATCCTTTCTGTAATGTATTGTTTTGTCGGCTTCTAAATTACTGATTTTAATCCATCACGCCATGCAGGCCCACAATCAATCAAAGGTACAGGAGAAATGGCTCTTAATCACTATAAATTCTTTGTTCAAAAGAACCCTGCTTTAACTTTTAATCTATGAACTTCAGACAATGCAAAATCTATTTGTTTGAGTTTAATCTTCATCAGTGCTTTGCCTGGTAATTAGGCAAACAGGACGACAGCGTTACCAAGTTATAATGTTTCCCACAAAAGGGAGTAAAATCACCTCACTCAGGAGGAGGTCATGGAGAGAGATTATCAATATCCAGATCACACTTAGAGAGATTTTGATGTGTTTCCGTGTCTGAGCCCAGGGGCTGGAGATTCAACCTGTATTTATATATATTTCTCACTAGAGAATTTTCAGAGTGTCCATCCAGACTGGGGAGCAGGATCAGGCCTTTGGTGCTGTGTTCATTTGGGTGCTCTGAGTATCTGCCTGTGAGCTGTGTGGTTGACTGGACATATATACATCTATATATATACTGGTTGATTGTGTGTATATATATATACATATATATATATATATATATATATATATGCATCTTCAGCCTCACCTCTGGTCAGACCTGGGGATATGGTCTAAGTTGACTCTGCCATAATAGAGTTTCTTTTAACATTTCATACTGTGTTATTTTAGAACACAAAATAATCAAATAAATATAAATATGTCCAAAACATACATAGAATACATAAGGCATCCTACTTTTACTCCCAAGACAAATACCTTTATCTAAAAAAAGAAAAAAAACAGAAAACTGCTTTTCATTATTGTCATGTCTCCTGGCTGAGCTGCTGAGGAACTTCTATCTTGTGGAGATAACGCATCAAAAAACTCTCTGTATTTACCAACATTACCCATTATTCTTAAGAGAAACTATGGAACCATATGAGCAAATAGTGTGGACTAATAGGTCTAGTAGTGAGGGACAGGGCTGTCCAACCAAGTGGAGCAGTGACCCAGCTGTATTTTGCTGCTGGGATTTTTCTTGGCTGACGTGTCTGTCCTTGTTCTCAGACACACAAAGCCATTTTACCCCAGTTTGTGACAAAGGCCTGTCAGCCAGGCCCTGATTCACCTGAGCACCACCAGGATCACAAGGAAAGCCAGTCTGTGCGGGCAGTGATGCAGTCACAAACCTGTGATGATAAGGAGTTTGATTGTGTTGGTTTGATTTTACATGACTTTATTGCTAAATCTACACCTTCCTCATTTTAAGTGAGATCTGTGGCCTTCCTGGTTTTAGCCATTTTGCTACTCATATTTAGGCTAGGGCACATGGGTTAAACAGTTTATATCTAATCCACCAACTCCCAGTAAAACCACTACCTTCGAAAATTAACAATAGCACAGGGAATCTCTCCCTGGAGCTGATCTTTATGACAAAGGTTGGTTTGCTCCGAGTTCTTCCACAACAACAAAACTTCATTAGGAAACCTTAAGCTTTGGGGGCAAAATGGAACCCTGATAAAGTCAGTGGTAGTTTCTGTTTTTAACCAAGGCACACCAACAGCATTATGTCCCAGGATTATGTGGTACATGGAGCCACTGAGAGCTGCCTCCTGCTGCACACTTCACTTTAATGACAGCTCTTCCCTACAACGTCTTTGGGAACATAAACTCACTTTATGGCTAACAAAGGGAGGATTTTTTAAAACATGACTGTGTTATTGTAAAACTGCACTAGTATCAGTCATGAAAACGTAATTTTAAAGGTGTACCACCACTTTAAATTCTTTTCTGTCACCATGTACTACTTGATTATGTTTCATATCTCAAGGTATAACAAGTAGAAGTGCTTGAAAACAGGGTTAAACACCTGCTGGATGCAACTTTATAGCATTAGCCCTGATTATAAACATAAAGGTAACTGATGCATTGTAATAGAATCTTCTTATGACCCAGGTTAAGACTGTAAAATATAAAGCTTCATACTGTGCTCACCGTGTTCAGTTAAAAGCAGAAAAAACAGTGTTGCATTTTCCCCATCCTCAGAAGAACTGCCATCCTCTCTCACAGGGTTTTCTAATCCTTTCTGGCACCTGAGGCATCTGAACAGTTGGTGGGAAGAAGTGAAACTGTGAAAAAGCGAGCCTCATTTCAGATTTACAGTCCAATCACTCACAAAACCTGTCAATTCACTTCATGGCATGTACTGTGAAAATTCATTATTTAATATGAGCCTAAAAAAACCACAAAAACTATTGGTGCAGTACAGTAACTTGACTGAATTATAAAAGAATGAGTAACACAGTATGTGGTGTCTTTAAGTTTGCAGTGAGATAGCCCAGCATATACTTAAAATGTCCTTTGTATGTTCCAATCAAACATAACATTTGTTCAGCCAACCAGCTACTCTATTTCAACATTTTTTCTATGTTTTTATTATGTATTACATATATTTCTATATATACATGGCAAAGCTATGTACTCATGTATGTGTTAGGTGCAAAAAAAAAAAAAAAGGTACAACAATAAATGACTGGTCTTAGGTTAGAAATTACTTTGATTCCAAATATTTTCATTTGGAAAAAAACCCCAAACCACCAAGATATTTTAACCCACCAGTTCTGAGATAGTGGAAATCATAACTTCTGGAACCGGGTTAACTCACTAAATACCCTTGTTATTTTAGGAAAAAAAAACTCTGTAGTGTCTGTGACTCCATAATCACAACTGTGTCGGGTGATGCTGATGCAAACAGAGCTACTCAGTCCTGGCTCTCCTCCCCAGCCTGGCTTGACCAGCTTGTGCTCTAAAGAAATGCAATTTCTCCATCTTTAAGACCTGTCACACACTAAGACAACAGCTGAGAAAACACTGACTTAAAGAAAACAAACATCTCAGGATGTCTCCAGGTCTATGTCCTGGTTCTGCCCAGCTCTGCTGGCTCCTGCTGCACAATCAGAGCTGCAGCATCTCTGTGCCTCTCAAAAGCACACGAGGTGAGCAGGAGCTGGGCCACTCATCCTGGCAAGAGCAGTGGGCTTGGACCACCCCCAAACCCACACCTTGATTTGCTGCTGCTCCTCCCAAAGCACCACCTCCCAAAGCACCTGGGCAGGCTGCCCTCCCAGCCCGTTTCTGCCTCACACAACATCAAAGCTGCAGGATAATTTTGCAGCTTGCAAAATGCCAAATAGCATCAGTTATGCAGTGAGATGACTTGACTAATGACTGCATTTACAGCTGATGACTGGTTTAAAGTGGCACCCTAATTTTTTTTATTATATCTTTATGTTACAAGCATACACAATTAAAAATGTTGCAATTATTTATCCTAACAAAATTACACCACGCAAAATAAACCTCAGACGGGCTGTAAGTTTTTCTTTCCCCCCCTTTATGTCTAATTCATTCTCTTTAATTCCTTACTTTTTATAGCATCAGTTTGACATAATAAACCATAGTTTGTAAAAACCATTAAGAGTAAGCTTTCTAGTAGCAATCCTATTAAGTTACCTCATCAAGTGATGTGCTGTAATGTTTTCACATCAACTCTTTTTAGCTTTTCATTGCAGCATTCATAAATGGCTCAGATTCCTAAAGCCTAAAAGTGTTTTGTTGAAATTATGAGCAAAAAAATTTTAATGAAGCATAGAAAGACAGAAACAATGTAAAAACTCTAGTTCAATTACAAAAGTGTTTTCAAAAAATCAGTTAATACCAGCAATATTGTAACAGCATTAATTAAAAGAAGGGTTGGGGTTCCTCACACAGTGCAGAGGAACAAGTTTACAGTCGAGTGAGATTGTTCTCACAGTTCAGAGTGAGGATGTCAAATCTCAGTTTTGTCAGCTCATTTTGTTAAGGTAAATTAACATTCCATCCCTTGGCATCTGCACTGTGATACTATGATACCTCCTCCATATTCCCTTTGAGTGGAGAGAGCTCACTGGATCATTTCCACAAGCTCAAACTCAACACACTTTGTTATGTTCATCACAGTTATCACCTGCTTTTAGGTTTCAAATAACTCTAAAATGCTGAGAAGAAACATTCACCCAAAAGCTGAATGCAAGATAAGACACGATTCATGAGACATCAGGCAACATCTTATTTTTTCTTTAAAAATAACCATGTGGTTAATAGCCATATAGCTCCTGTACTTCCTACTGAGTCAGGATCAAGTCTGTTCCACAAAATATGTTTGGTTTATTGAATTATGACATTTCTAATTACTGTGAGGATGAAATGATTAATAAAAACTGAATGGGAATTTTTTCTTTTCTAACCATCCTCTCAGAAATCACTCTGCAATATCTTTTCAGCATTTCATAATTTTCCACCGTATTACGCACTAGCCTTTAATCTACTAATATTTCTCTTTTAATATGTTTCAGGATATACATTTTCCCATTTTCCTTCTGCATGGCAAGTATCCAATGCTTTCAATTCGTAATAAATAAAGCCACAGCACTAACTTCTTGGACACGTTATTTTTCCACAAAGCTTCCCCATGCTTCCTTTTACTCCTCTATCAACTTGGAAATCATTTATCCTTGCAGGTTTATCTTTCTCTCTTCATCCTAATCAGGTTGGTAAGTTGAAGCAATCCAATTGCCAGAATTCTTTGCCAGGTAAAGATAATGAGTCTGAAAAGCTGTAAAGTGCAAGACCAATGGTTTTCTGCTCCTCTAACCAAATGCAAGTTTTACACTTCAAAACCCAAAGAACTGGATACTTTTAAAGCACTATTAAAGCACCATTAGACTTCCCAAGAAGGGAGAAGTGCAGGGCAGACCTGCAAATGACTGTCACAATCCCAAAAACTTCCTCATGATGCAAGGAGGATGAGGGCCGGGATAAAGAGCCCTCACAGCAGTTCATATCACACTGACACAGTTCCACACGAACAGTTCAAACAAATCTTAGACTAATTTTTAATTTTCAATTACCTTTCCTGATTTAATAAATCATGGCTGTACCCTACTCAGAGTCAAAATCAGGGACAGAAGGAAAGAGGAGTTTGCAAGGGAACTCGTATCCTATTCCTATTTCCATTTGCAGCTCTATCTGTTGAAAAATTCTCCTTGTCACCCTTCCAAGAATGAAGGCTGACCTTTCACTTGTGAGTAAGGCAACTTCCTTTCCCCTCTCCATTTTAATCTATTAATGGTTTATGTCTTCTATTATATTCTTATGGAAGAGTGGTTTAGTCATAACTCCACTAGTCAAACTCTGGAGACTTGAGTTCCACTGGCAACCTTCGACAAGTCACTCACTTGCTGTAGCTCATTAATGAAAATGCAAATCAGAGACAGCCTTAAACTAAAAGTGCTCATACAAGGGAGCACTGAACAGGAAATAATCCCTCTGCCTTAAAGAGATGGGAGAAGGAAAATACAATAACACTATCCAGTGATTGGGGAGAGCAAGCACACAATGTCTAAGTCACTTTTTCCTCACATCATATGTTGAAGGATATGCTCTGCTCACTGCCCAGTTCTGAATTCTCTCCAGTGGGCCAACATTTCTTGAGCACAGCACCCAGCCTGGACATGGATCTGTGGAACAGCCTTATCTTTAGTCAAGGTGTCTTGGCCAAAGTTGCCACAGCTTTTTTGCACGATCAAAGATCACCTAGAGAATTGTACAAAAGCTTCTTTCTTTCAAGTCCACAGGTGCCAGTTTTAATTCAGGTTTCACTAATCCAGGACTGACAAAGGGGCAGCACTGGCTGAATCTTCACCAACAGCCTGGTAATTGCTCTCATTTCACTGCATGTGTCTTGCAGTGAGTCAGCTCTGCAGCAGAGCTGGCCGAGGCCAACACTTGCCTTTACACAGTCTGACCCCAACAGCGTGATCCTGGTGGAGTGATCCCTGTGCACCAAGGCACTGGGGAGCCAGGAACAGTTCACCTGAGCAGCCTGTGCTGGGCTGGGTTGTGATGCACAGTCCCCAGGCTGCAGGACAACCTCATCCAGCCCTGACACAAGAAGCCTGTTGGCAGCTCCCCCTGGGAATCACCTGCCTGGCCTTGCCTTGCTTTTCCCCAGCAGTGCAGCAAGAACCTCTCAGGTAAACACCCTTTATAAAGCTGTTTTCTGCAAGAAAATGTTACAGCTGCTCAAATGACCAAAAAAGAGGGAGCTCCCTCCACAGACAGAATCTCTGCAACATGTTGGGGGACCCCCATGCAGCATCCATCCAGTACTATCCCAGCACAGGGTTCCCACTATGTGAGGGGATGCATACTCTACTCCCTGTTGCTCCTCTTTTTATTCTGTGTTATTAAACCAGCTGTTTTATTAAGCCATTTGTTTTCAGATCTTTCTTACTGAGCTCCAGAAAGAACCCCACACCATCTCTCTCCCCCCTTGCAGAGCAGAACCCAACTGGACTGGAGATTAATGTGTCCCTCTGGCCCTTGGAGGATTCTGTGCACCCAGCAATGAACTGTTCTGCAGAACTGACACAAGTGTTTCTACTTCAAAACCTTCTCATTGTGTTTAGATTTAATTGACCAGTGAAGTAATTACTTCCTTCAGAAAGAAATCAATTTAGTTTCCTATATTATCCTTACTTTCTTTTATTCTGGCCAGTGCAATACACATGGTCAATGCTGTTTCTCATTCTTCCTATTCTGTTCTTCAGTTCCACAGAAAAGGTATTTCTCGTCCAGATTGCAGTTCCTGTTTCCCATGTTACATGCCCTGACAGTTAGTGTGTTTCTGCTGACTGTTTTTCCTTGTTCTGGGACTAAGGAAACAATATTTTTCCCCGCAGTGGTTTCTGTACAGTACTAATGGCCTGTTTCAAAAGGAAATATATGAGATCAAAAAGCAATACTCTATGCCAGCTTATCTTCTCACAAATATCATGTAATTATTTGTGAGAATGTATGGTATTGTTTTAAATAAGTATGTTCCTTCCTCTGTCCATCTGTAGCAAGCCTGGAAATGTTTTTAGTGTCCCCCATGCCAAGTAATCCACAACACAAAAACACTGCAAAATTCTTTTTTAACTCCAATGTTTTCACAAGGGCATACCTTACTATGTTTTATAAACCTGCTTTATTTTATTGCATGCATTCATATAAAAACTATAAAGCAGGTTTTACATCACTTTCAGCTTTTGACCATTCATCAGTTTTCCATGATAAAGCCACAGCAAAATCAATATCCTTGTAAAGCCAAGCTGTCAAAAGTTACTAGACTATTTCCAAAGGCAATTCCAACGAGACAGACTACCAGATGTTTTCAATATATTTTATACAAGATTGCATGATAATTTTAGTGGGCCTGAAAGAAACAATACAACAGGTAGAGTTTTGAGGTTTGACATTTTAAATAGCAAGCCCAATTGATTTTTACAAGATACCAGAGACGAAAATGCCACTTCTGGAGAATTTATACCCAAACGTTCATCCCCAGAACTTAAGAGCAATTGTGTTGTCAAACAGGAAAAAAAAAAGGAGACAGCCTTTAGTAACAAAGTCACTATAGAAATGTTCACTATACCTATAAGTATATGAATGTGTCTGTACTTATACACAAAGATGTATATTTTATATATATACATATAAGGTGCACAGAAGCACAGGCACTTCACTGTATTAATTTTGCCCTTCTGCTGATTTACACTTTTATTTCTTATAGAAGACTGCCAATTATGATCAAAATTCCCCTTATAATTAATTCAAAATTTTATTAAATCCAGCTTTTATAACTTTAAATATAATAACGCCAGCCAAGCCGGGGCAAAGAATATGTCTAGTCATTAATTTTACTTGTATCATTTCTCATTCCTCAAAAAAATGGCAATAAAAGGATCCCTCCTTAGAAATCAGTCTGGCCATGGCCATACTCATCTCCATAATAGCACAATTTCCAATTCACGCCTCATTTTCATTAATGTTTCCAGCCATAAATTTTTAAGCATATGATAAAAAATTTCTGAAGCGGCATAAAACTAACATGAAGAGGGAGTTCATTAGTATGTGACCCTAATTAGAAATTCCATATTAACTTCCCATTTCTACTTGTCCATATCCAACAGCAGCAGGCCTAATATGCTGGGTATTAGTCCTACATTTGTTTTAAGAGCTTTTCCCCCTCCCTTACTCATTTTTATTTTTACACAGTTTCTGTGTTTCCCCCGCTATTGAATAAGTCAACAGACAACTGTATCACAGCAGCACCTTTTGAGTCACAAATTATCCTGGAGAACTGTAAGGAGCTACCAGCCCAATGCTTTATTAATGATACCAGATCATAAAAAGAAAAGGGAAATCGCTGACTCCGACTCTTTTCTAATGTTGGGTGATAAAAATGCTACTTCAGGATTCAGAAGGTTAAGTTCTAATGTGTATTTTGAATAGAGTATGCTGAAATAATTGCCTCATAAAGCAATGCATTGACCAGCCTGCTAATGGCTGTAGAGTGCAAAACTCAGCAAAGAGTGCCAAGCTTACTGGAAAAAATGCTGTGGCACTACTTTTGTAGCTTTCCATATTAAGTTAACTTCACCCTTTTCCACTTTTTTGTTTTTAATCCTGCCAAAAGAAAACCCTCCCACCTAAACCATCAAGGACTCCTCTTGGCTATGTTAGGAGCAAATTATTTAAATGCAAAACCAAAAGAAGCAAACACCCAAGGAAATCCGAATGCAACAGTAAGAAATGGCAATCACATTTCACTCCTATGAACACAATTACTAATTTATTATTTTTTTTGTTTTCTGCTAGTTTCAGTTTAATACCAGTAGCCAGCAGCCAAACTAAAGCAAAGCAATAGTTACATTTTAGAATATTAATGGATTTTCTAGTTTATAAACTTTTCATAACAAGTCTGGATAAAGAGTTTTTTCCTGCCAGTGCACACTCCAGGCCTCAAAGCAGCACAGCAGTGCTTCAAGTCTGTCCCTGATTATAAAATACCCAAGAAATCAAACAATCAAAGAGACATCAAATATGCAATCACAGAATACTCTGACTATTGGAAGGGACCCATGTAGAGGAACACAATACTCTACAGTTGTACCCAAGATTACGAGAAAAAAATCCATTAAACCCCCCTGTCAGGTACCTCTAGAGCCCCAGAACCAGGTTTAAAGCAGGACAAGAAGGCTCCATGCCCCTGGTCCAAACAGGATGGTCCATAGCAGTTACTTCATCACTCCATCCCTCCCTGGATGGTGCTGCTTCCAAATCCAGCCTCAGCTCTGTTCCCCCACCTCGCTCACAATACAGACAGTGCCAACAGCACAGATGCACAGCACGAGTGTCTCCAGCCACATCCAACCACCAAAAGCCAAGAAGCTGTTTTCCAGCTGCCCCACTTCCCAGGAATTGTGTTTACACTCAGTGTGCGGGCAGCAGAGGGAAGTGGCAGCTGAAGCCCAGCAGAGTGCAGGGAGACAAGTGAATGTTAACACTGGGTAATTATCAGTTGTAATTAACATCATTTGAGAGATTTAAGGTGTCTTTATCCCTGGGTTATGAGTGAATACCAAAAAAAAAAAAATAATCACATCTGTCTGCATCTGCACTCCTAGAATAATGTTTTTATCTGATGCCCATTTCATCTTCATTTTATCAGAAGCTTCAAGCACCCAACCACCATGTTTTCAGCTCCAAGCTGAAATTCTTTTTAGTCACTGGCAGAACTCTGAATGTAATTTAGGAGAAACACTGTTCAGAGCATCCCACAACTTCCCAAGCTCACCATTGCCTCCCCTGTGACCTGCAGAGCACTGATATCATCTCCCAACCTTCACCTTGGTCACAGCTCTGTTTTAAGAGACACTCACATGTGAAAGGAACTGGTAATACCATACAAGACACCCACAAACCCAGACCTTACATTTTAATGCCAATAAACTAAGTAATTTTAAGAAAAGCCCTCAGTGTTAGAACTTACTGTTCCGCAAAAGGCTGACAAAACCTGAATTACAATTTTTGTACTGAGTAAAAAATAAAGCCACAGCCCATAGATTTGAACACCTTCTCTCTGAGCTGTGTAGGTAGAGCCTCAAGGTACACACAAGTGTTTTGGTTTGGAGATTTTTTTACATCTGCTTAAATTTTTTTGATGTACCTGAATTCAGTGAGTTATCAATAATTTTAATTTGAGAAACAACAGATGAAAATGTTATCGAGTTCAATGATAAAACTCCTTTTAGCTTCAAAGTGGTTTGTATTAACAGTCAGGTGCAGTCTTTTATGAGCACTTCTGATATGTTGATAATTACTACAAATACCTAGGAAATTCCCCATTATATAAAACATATCCTGAGCTGGGATGTGTTTGGGGTGGCATATATTTGACTGTCACATTCTGTTAAAATATCAATGTAGAGAATAGTAAAACAATTATCACAGCTGAATAAAAACTTGCCTAGGCTACATATTAGTCAAAAAATGCCAAACTATAAAGTGCAATGAAGAATTCCATTGAATAATAATATATAACAACACCAGAGTACAGAAATAAACCTACTGTGAAGGTACTAAGTTTTTAAAAGTCCTTGGTTTTGTCTTGATTGACAGATGTGCAATTTTAAACTACAAATCTTTCACAAAAAAACAGTGACATCTCTCTACGTTAGAAAAACTAATGGATCAGAACACTGATTACTGGAAGAATAAATCAGCATTTGAGATCTTAAGATGTCATCAACTAAGCATCACACACCGTGGATATGAGAATTATTACCAGAACCATTTGACTGATTTATTGTTAGTTTTGCAATCAGTCTTTCCAACCCTTTTTTTTCCCAACCCATTATCACTCATGCACAAAAATATTAAAAGCCCTTTGAGTGCAATGTGTATCAATAATTTCATCTATTCTTAAAAGATTTATTACAAACAGAAATTAAAGATTCAGCTTTATTTTTAAAAGTGCCCCTACACTTTCCTCTAACAAAACATAAACAGAACAAAAGCAAAGCAAAGTGGCCTTTCCAGATTGCTGCCTTATATGAAAATTCACAGACATCTAAAGCTCCTGCTCGGTTTTAAGGGTTAAAATGAAAATTATTTTCAGTATTTCTATCCTCCTCCCCCCTCCCCCACACACATACATACTCTTTTCCCCCCTGGGAAATAGTAAAAAAGAACTATTAGTTATTACTATAAGTAGTAGTCAAAATCCTGTCAAAAGGCAATTTTGATAGATTGCTATTTGAATAAAAATAAGACAGGCATTGTATTTACATGACAAGTATAGATGTGAGATTAAATGATATTATGAAACTTCAGAATCTTTTTTTTTTTAATTATCTCTGTTTGGATCAAGCACATTAACATGAGACAAGCCAAAGTTAGCTCCAATTCACATAACCTAGCAACGTGACCCACTTGAAATTTCTTTTCTAAGACTTGGCTGACTTAGCCAAAGCTAAGGCACACATCTTAATAGAATGGGCCAGAACATAAATCAAGACTTATTTTTAATCCTCCACAGCTATTCTGAGCACTTTCAGAAACTTAGATTTACTTATTCAAATATATGTTCTCACTGAACTCTGCTACTTTTACTCATTTTCTACAAAAACAATGGGAAAAAGATAAGATGGGTAACCATAACATTAACAAAAGGGCTGTGACTGGGCACTAATATTTGCCTTTATTATGTTTACAGAGCATGGCATCTACACTCCAGCCTGAAACTTTTTTATTTACCTTTGACTCTTCAATTACATGCTTTGGAGCAGAGCTCAAATAAACAAAATAACAAGTAAACCAGCAATCAGACAGACTGAATCAGGTGGATTTGAATGCAAACCTGACACTTTTATATAGATGTCTTAATCACCTCAGCTGCTCTGAGCATTCACTTGGCCCCATGTTTGAACCCTTTAGCTTCCTATTAAAAAATTCAACAGACAGAAAGCATTGAAAGCACATGTAGATGGGTAAGAAACTCATCTGAGATATTAGAGTGCAGGTTTAACTCCATGATTAAGTCAAATCAGGACCAGGATGTTTAAGGATGTTACCAAGAAGGTATTCAGTTGACCCTACACAATGAATAGGAATTCTCAGATACTGGTGGCATTTTGGTCTTGAGAATCACACAATAACTCAGGTTGGAAGGGGCCTCAAAAGATTTCAAGCAGAAACTACTAATTAAAGCATAGTTATCTATGACACCACACCATGGTTGCTCAGGGTTTGATCCAAAAGCTCTTTGGAAACCTCCAAGAGTGGAGAACACACAGCTGCCTCTCTGAGCAACCTGGTCTAAAGCTTAACTTCTCACAGTAAAGAACTTTTCCAGTGTTCAGTTTGAACCCACCTTGTTTTAACTCGTGTGTCTCGTCCTCTTGCCACAAACCTCTGTGGGCAGACGGGCTCTGTCTCCTGGATCTGCTCACAGGGGCTGCTCTTCAGTTCCCCCACCCTTCTGCTCTCCAAGCTGAACAAGCTCTGTTCCCTCAGGGTCTCCTCTAGGCTGCATTCCTGACTCTCTGAGGGTCTTGAGGGACCCTCTGCACCTTGTTTTTGTAGTTTTGAGGGCCTCTAAACTAGAGCCAGTATTTTCAGGGAGGTACAGCCAGTGCTGAGCATTGGAGATAATCCCTTCCCCAATCTACTTTAAAGCAAAGCACCTGGGCTGGCAGGTGCCAATGCTTGTCCCACCCTATTACCTCCACCTGATTCTCCCTCTGGGCACTACTGGCACATGCCAGGGCAATCTGGAGGCTCTCAAAAGAGACTGCTGAAAGGGGGGGCCTGGGGGCTCAGGTATCTTTGCCAGTAGAACAGCTGACGTACTGAGAAAGACCTTAAACAAGGAAGAGGGGAGGAAGAGTTACCAACAGCCCTGGGGAGGAATCATGGAGGGGGCTGGTGAGCAAAGGGCCTGGGGTGATGGGAACAGAAGGCAACACAAAATCAACAAAACCAGGCTTAAGTGGAGTCTCCTCAAGTGTCTGTGTAAAAGCAAGAAGTGCCTACAAAGCAAAATTATGAACATGGTAGTAAGGAATAAGCAATTCAGGAAGTTCCTGGGTGTGGAGTGCATTGATGAGCAAATTCCTGCTGATGTAGCCTGGCTGAGGGGTAGAGTGCACCCTCAGCAAGTGTGCTGGTGACACAAAACTGGGAGGAGTGGCTGATGTGCCAGAGGGTCATGCTGACATCCTTGGGACCCTGATTTCCTTGCTGTGAGGGTGACTGGCCACTGGGGCAGAACGCCCAGACAGGTTGTGAGATCTCCATCCTTAGGAATAACCAGAAGATGCTGGACCATAGAGAGCATCCTACTCTAGGACAGCCCTGCTTGAGCAGGGGAGCTGGAGCTGATGTTCTCCAGAGGTCCCTTCCAACCTTAACCACTCTCTGACACCATTTATGCTCCTGCTAACACCAATTAGGTTCTAGAGTTATTTTTGTTGCATGCAAAACTTTAAACAGGGCAATGAAGACAAGACAGCTGTGACTTCTAATATAATTTTTCCTATCTTTATCTGTCTATATTCCTTTCATAACCCAATATATAGTGAGATTAACAGATCAAGACAGTTTAAACTTGGTCCCCACAGTATTACAGGTTACATTCCTTCTACCTCTTGATTGTGTTAAGAGTCTTGACTTCATCTCACTATATGTGTTCCATTGACTTTGGCTCTGTAAATCAGAAGACTTCTGGAATAATTTAATTGTTTCGCTTTCAAGAATAACAGTCTCAAACAGAATGATAATCACATATGCACAGAGGCCTGAAAATATTATTTATATTTTTTCCTAGTGGTTTTCAATTAATTTATACATAAGTAACCTCATTTGCAATCCACATCTATATATGGTGCATAAGTATTGTAGGAGTGTGTGAGCTGAATAGCTAAAAAATAGCTAAATAACTAGAAGAGGAAAAAGAAAACTCCTGTCAAGCCACTGCAACTTGAGAGAAAAGTTGAGAACTTTTTCTCTAAGAGAATCTCACTTATTGACTCCAGAAAAAAACTTGACCTGATAAGAACCCGAACACTCCTAACTCCCAGTCATGCAAACAAATCATGGCTCTAACCTGACATAAAGCTGAATGTGCCAGTTCTTTTGAGTTATTTATAGCTCAAAGAAACACACTCAACTGGAAGCTATATTTAGGAAAAGCCGGAATTTTTAAAAATAGAACCCAGACACGAATTTGCAGTGCCATTAAGCTGCTAGTTCAGAATGTCTCTGTGACATATTGACAACTTTTTTCTGGTTGGCTATTTATCTTTTGCCTTCTCCCCCACCACCACTTTTTTTTTTTTTTTTTTTTTTTAGCATACATCTTTCTCTATTGCTTCCTCACTAGCACTCATAGCTCCAGCTAGTTCATAAATTCCATTGCTGCCTGCTGCCATGGGATGTGGTCATGCAGAAAACATTTCATAGAGGAAAGTGTTCTCTAGCTGGAGGCAGTATTGTCGATCATTACTGGGAACTGCAGCTACTGGGATGTGACTGTGTATTCATTTCATGCATTATAACACCTAATGTACATGACAAAATGTTGAATATAAAGTTAATTCACAAACTAGAGTAGCTGCTGTTGCTGAAGCTGTACAGAAAACACATATTATTACTCCTTCTCCCCTTCCAGTGCTTTCTAGCAATTTGAAAATGGTTCGGTTTCAACGTTGCTTAATTTCACCATTTGTTTTAGCTTGGTTTAGTTCATTAAAGTTTGAAAAATGCTTTGATGTCCTTTGCTGGCAGCTGACATGTAATTTTACTATTGTCCCTTTATGCTCCAGCCCTTGTAGATATTCATGATGATAAACCTGCCCTTAAATAATTTGTACAGACCAAATTTTTTGAAATATTAGAATTTGACACTATTCAGAGACAAACAACAAAAATACAAATAATGTCTACAAAGTATTATTATTATTATAAACACTAGGAACCAAATGGATAAAAGCTAAGAAATATACAAGGCAGATCATGCATTTGGACAGCAAATTCCTATTCTAGGGAACATATATCCCAAACCAGCCAGACTAATAACCTAATTTAAAGGGAAAAATACAGTGTGGGCCACACAGAAAAGTCATCTACCTCACAAGTATTCTTTTTTTCAAATTCCCTCATTCCAAATCAGGAACAAACGGGTTACACCTTGGCCTTAGACAACCCTGCAATAAAACCAAGGAGGAGTTATCTACTGCCAGAAGAAAAAAATTGAAATTCTTTTATTCTCCCATGATTTCCACAAGAGCCTGGATGTTTCTTATGAGTAGTGGAGACATGAAACAAATACCCCACACAACCACTTTCACACCAAGGTGTCATCCCACTGTACCCCCAGAACGCAATCTTAATGCAGGAGATGATTAGAGAGGATTAAACCAGGTTTCCATGAAATACCAATCCAGCCACAGGAATTAATTAGTGATTCCTCATTCCATACCAATGCCTGTAGTGCACTGAGAAACAAAGACAGGATCAAAACCAAACAGCAAATACTCTGACAAAACAAACCACGTTTTGGAATTCCCTATTTTGAGTAAGAATATTGCTCGGTGACAGCTGTTTGCCTTATGGGACATCCAGTAGGGATGTGATGGGTGAAATTATATATAAAGTTTTGCACACATTAACATTCTAATTCCACAGTTAAATAACACGAATTTCTCTTTGCTGTTTGCCCCATTTAGGTTCACCCTCTGTTTGCATTCAGCTGATCCACGGACTGTTGTGAGTTACAACAGCAAGTTCATACTATCACCTGAAGTTATACAATAGACTTAAAAAACTGATATATGAATGATGCATTATGAAACATTTAATCCTCTGGTGAAAGAATGGCTTATGAGGGAAATAGGGCAGTTTCAACAGAGCCCATCACTACACATAATCAGACAAAAGAAAATGAAGATCTTGGAAATGTATTCTTTTGACTTAGACGTGGTAAAGATCATAGGTAGGCCACGGAAATTAAAAAACAGGTTATCCCAAAGAGCTGGGTTCAGTTC
The DNA here is from genome assembly GCF_003945725.1 of Corapipo altera. Classification (NCBI taxonomy): domain Eukaryota; kingdom Metazoa; phylum Chordata; class Aves; order Passeriformes; family Pipridae; genus Corapipo; species Corapipo altera. The sequence continues at coordinate 4,999,812 of NW_020884914.1, forward strand.
TTCCACTGTCAGATGACAATAATAACAAAGAGTCAAAGCCTCAATAAAAATCAGTATACAAAGGTTAAAATAAAGACAGATTGGTCAGTTTTAGCCTCCTGAGAATATGACACAGCATGTAACATGAACAAAATTTAGGGATTACAGTTGTGAGAACACTCATAGAAGTGAACCCCCACTGACATTGGAATGGTATTCATAGGGAAAGTATGGTATGTTTTTCAGAGTAGATCCTGATTTTAAAAGTACAGAAAGAAAACTCTTGTGAGAGAATGTATGTTATTGTTTATAACTTATGTTATTGTTTACAACTTATGTTATTGTTTACAATTTATGTTATTGTGGAAAGAGCCATGGTATGAGGTGGAAAATCCAAGCAGAAGAGGGAAGAGTGGCCCTTCCTTTGAGAACTACCAGGAGTGATCACTGGGGAGGTGGCTCCCAAGTTGAGGATGGATTGGCACAAGAGTCAGGGAAAACACAGGGAAGAGCAGGGAGCAGCCAGAAGGGACTCTGTGGTGAACAGAGAACTTCACAGGGGCTAAAGGGAACACAGCAGAGCTTCCTACAGCTTGCAAAGCCACCAGCTGGAATCAGGGACCTGCCCCTATGGATAGGAGAGGAGTTGAATATAAATCCCTTTTATTTATTACTTATTTGCTCTGAGTCTTCTGTTCAAAACCCCAAGTATTCTAGTTTTAATTCTAATAAAACCTGCCATTTAAAATATGTAAAAAGCCTTTTAGCCTTCTTTGGGGAGTGCTCTATAAAGAGGAGGTCTATTTAAATCCACTTAAAAGATCCAGCTGACTCAGGGTCTCATTATGTAAGTGTATGATCATATTACTGACAGCCAAAAAAAGTGCAAAATAGAATGGGAAAACCTATCAGGCCTGTCCTCATTTGTTGCAGCACTGAGGACAAGCACACAGTATCAGAGGAGATTAATCAATTCTCAAATAAGCAGCACAACTTTCAGTCTGATGCTTGGATTGTATCTTAAAACACCAAAAACTGTAAAGGTTTTGATGAAGCAAAGTGAGAATCTCGCTTTGCTCTTCCCAACAAACCCAAGCAAAATCCCTCAAAACAGTCACCTGCAGGTCAGGAGTCTGGTTGTAGCAGTGTGCAAGACAAACTGCATTACCCTGCTGGAGATTATCCTAATTCTTCTCCCTGTTTTATTCACAGATAAAATAAAAACAGCAATGATCCCTTTTGGTACAGAAGAAGGAAATTTTGCCCCGCCCCAGGGTAGAAAACACTGCAAAGGTCTGCTGCTAATGTAGCATAAACCATATTGAAATGTCACTGAAAAAAATCTTTCCTGTTAGATTTCTAGGATTGCTGCAAGGGCTCTGGAAAAAGGAAAAAAATATTCCTGCAACACAGTACCAATTTTGTTGAAAGAGTTAATCTTTCTGACTTCATGACAGTTTTATATACAGGTCTAGGAAGGCTTTTCCAATTTTAAATGCATATTTCTTTCTGACAGTTGTCACCACCAAATTAAAATTTCAACATATTATGCTATATTCCATTTAAATACAGGACTAACTTTATCCTTTGGGTAAATACCGAGTTAAGTGTCTGGTTCCTATCTCTACAAACTCCCTTAACTTTCTCCTAAATAATTTTGTGAAGGCTTTTTTTTTTTTTTTCCTGGTTTCAGAAAAATATACTCTTCCTTGCTTACAAAATAACTTTTAAGGCCAAAACCCGGAGATGGAATTCCAAGTCACAGAATTCTTTTTAAGCTGAAACATGGAGCAGAAATTCTATTCACTGCACTCCCAAGTGTCTTGCAATTTATGTTATGACTGGCATAATATATATTTACTGTATAAATAATACTTAAAAACTAAGGACATTTATAGGGCATTAGCTTTTTACCATCTGACTAAGTTGAATTTTCTGCCTTCTGTGGAACAATAGTCATTTAGGGGGTTCAGTTTAGTGTTTTCTACTGAAAAATCCCAGAGTCAGAATGATGCTTTTCCAACACTTTTCAAGATAGTGGAGCAGGAACTCCCACACCTAACTCTTCCCTAGGGACAGAAATTATGCTTTTCTTCTTAATAGACTGAAAAATATAGAATACAAAATGTGTCTTCAAAAACTAATTTGCAAATATTATTATGCCCACTTGCAAATTCAAGCAACAATAAAGCTGAAATAAGGAAATACTGCCAAGTTAACAAATGTTTAGTACATATTATAACCCAATATTAAACAAACTGGATCTTTACAACCAATACACTTCTCTCTATATGTTTAGGCATATAAAGACACATACAAACTTTTTTTGAAATCTAGGTTAGGACAACAGCAGCCTGAACTTTTCATACTGGAATTAAACCACTATGAGTAAATCCTTTGAACACAATAGCAGAGCTACAGGAAATCCCCTGAAACAATCATTTGTAACTGTTTTGCTCTGCACTTCATAAATAATGAATAGTTAAAAAGAAAAAACAACCCACTGGTATCACATTTTTTCATGCACTAGTTATGCAAGTAGGGAACAAGATACTCCAAATATAAGAAAAGTTGAAGTGGATAGCACTTTGTTTTTTAAGGAAAAATCATATTATTTTGACACCTTGAAGTCATTATCCCTCACAGTTGGATTTTTAAGTCTTGTGGAAAAAAAACCACAAAACATCATATGTTTTGCAAGTAAAACAGTTTACGAAACCCTTTGGAATACAAAACCATTATTCTTTTAATCTAACATCATAAAAATGTTTCTTTTCACAAGTAACAAGCTATTTATTTTCTTTAATTATAAATTTCTACCCAGAACACTTATTCATAATCTGGCAAAGTAGTTTAGTATGCTTCTATAAATACTGATGAGTGATTTAATTTTTGAAAAAGACTGTAAAAGAGAAACTGTCTCACCCACACTAAATTCCCAAATGTGAAAACCAATTTGACTGAAAATCTCTACTTTTCCCTTTTTTTAAAAGTGGAATAACCTGGGGAACCAAGGTCATTAGAAAGTGAATATAAAATTATTGGATGTATTTGCCTTACACTTCATGTTCTCCAAGCAGGCAATTTGGATAATCTTTCAATAATTACAGTGCAGTGCTACCATCCCATTAGCTATTTTAAAGAATATAGGATACTGAGGTATAAAATGTAATAGCACAACAGACAACACAAAAGTTTAGTACAGGAAAGCAGGATATCAGGAATGCCATTATTCTTGGTGGGAACTGGCCATGGTGCTACAGCTCTCACTGCTGCTTCCTTAGAAAGCTGTTTGTGGATGTAGCTCTAATTTCATGTCCAACCCGAAGTCATGGCAGGACACACCGAAAGATACCACAACTGAACATCATTTGCTTCATGGCTGAAGTTTTCCTTGGACAATCCCTACAAAAATACTGCAGGTTAAATCATAAAATCTGATTAAATCAATGTACCAAGTAATGATTGAACAGCTTATTTAATAATAATAAAAAAAATAATCATTTCAGAAAATTGGCCCCCAAACCTTTTAACCTGTTTTTTACAGCACTTAGTAAGAGTGTTCTGTTCAAACAAACTATCCTTGTGTAGATCCTTCCATCAGTGAAATCCAATCTGTCACTAGACCAAACCCTACTGGTGCCAAAGCAGTGTATTCCAGCCATCCAAGGGATCCACAGAATGATCCCATTAGGGATAAAAGCATGGATCTGTCTCAGGAATCTCCTACCATACCCAGGATTTAGAGCTAATGCTGAATCTTCCATTTCCTCCTCAGGAATTAAACACAGCTCCACATACTCTTGGACACCACTGGAATGCCAGGCTGGCTCCCAGTCACAGGGAATATTCCAGGTCACAGCCCTTGTTGGAACCTGCAGAGATTCACACTTGAAGCCTCCATGGCTGGAACGAACTCACAGGCACATTTTCCTTCAAAATCCAAGACTTGGCATCATGTAAAGTAAAAGGGATCTTCCACTACTAAAGATGCACAAACACCAAAAAAATGCCCACCAAAACCCCCAAAACAAAAGCCTCACTACTGGAGTTCTTTGAGAAATTCAGTCTCCTGTATGCCCACGATTTGCCATCATCCCTTCCCTTAGTCACAGTGGGAAAACAGTCTAAAGTTCTCAGCTGGGAAATAACCTCACTGAGTGTTAGTAAGGTATATGTGTGGTTACACAGTTTTGTACTATAACATCTATACTTGCATTTTTCAAAGTAACTGAAAACATTACCACTATGCTCCAAATGCACCAAGAATGAAGACTTTTGTATATGTTAAGTTGAAATCTACATGAAAACTTAAAAAAAAAAAGAAATACAATAAAAAGAGATTTGTGCATTATTTATTTCATAGGAACTTAAAAGTAACTGAAAACCAGCTACTGTTTTTTATGTCTATATTTGAAAATGATGAATGAAACAAGATTTACTGTAACTAAAACACACAAATGGCTGAGCTCGTTTAAAGAAAAATAAATTGCTTCAAGTTTTCTAAGCAATGAAGTGGCCAGATAAGTTATTTTTATGCATCCAGTTGGCAGAACACGTTGAAATATTATTTTGCTCACTCTGAGTGCCTCTTACCATCCTGTTTAGTAGTCAGATAATTGTTAATTGTGAGAGTGGGAAATGACTTAGCAGGTGTAGAAAAAGCAGAGCAGAAGGGAAAAATAATGAAGGAGAGCATCATGCCTTGGAGAGGAAGATGAGAAAACCTGTGAACATGGAGAACTGATAAGACACTAAGCCACAAAATATGAACAGTGATCTCCTTGAGGTTATTATTGAGTGATCCTTGACCAGACTTTCTGGTTAGTTTTTAATGAAACTATTCAAATGGTGTGCAAACATAATTTTAAACTATATTTTAATTTTTCTTTTTTTTTTTCTAATAATGTAATTTAAAGATAATATTTTCACTGTTTACAGACCTACTTATAAAAAGGTAGATCACTGGGAATTTTGGACAGACAGTGGCAAAAATAATAATCAAAGAAATAAGATTAAGAGCTTTGAAAGTCCAGTTTGTTACAGCATCGCTTATACACATGATAAAAATATTTTAAAATACATTTTTAGAAATAGCACATCTTAACTGAATCTGATGCAGTCAACAAAGTTTAGGCAGGTGAGTGATACTGAGAATGCTGAGAACAAAGCAGAGGACTCAGCTCATGTGGTATTTCCTTCCAGATGATACATTTGGTTTAATTTCACATTCTCACTACCGACATTTATCCTCCTGCTCAGCCTTTGCTCTCCCAGCCTACTGCATTTTTTTCCCTGTACTCAATTTACTGATTCTCACTTCACTTGCATGAAGGCAACATCATTAGCTTCACTTGACACACCTCTAACTTATAACAACACTTAAATAACTTTAGAATCAATCCCATTATCTCCATCATTCAGGAAGTGGAGAAGGAAGGTGAAGCCTGCCCTAATGAATAACCTCAGTGTTAAACGGGCTCGTGTGATAAAAAGCACAATTTAAGTGTCAAAACAGCAAATGTGTCCAGTTTTAGATTTAGTATTTCTATTCCTTCAGCTGGCCATTCCATACACCAGATACCAACAGCTCTGCCTTCAGCTGATTGCCACAAAATCTGTATTATCATCAACACAGTTCAGCAAGCACCTCATGTGCATTCTTTTAACAATGAAAACCAACAGTATCTTTGTAAATCAGTTTTATGTAGCTGATATTACAAAACCATCATCCAACTTGGAGCTGCTTTACATCCCAGAGGATGCATTATCAGGCATGGAGTGGTTGAAGTTGGAAGGGATCTCTGGAATCACCTGGTCCAACCCCACAGCTCCAGCGGGGACACCCTTAGTTGGTTCACCAGGACCATGCAGTTTCTGGCTGCATGAGAACATAAAGAATTCTTGCAAAACTGAGATTAAATTTTACCACTTCAGACAAACACCATCCAGATGCACTTTATAAAGATAATTATGCTGTCCCTGGAGAGAAGGGTTCAAGGTTGACACTGATGTATGAAGGGACTCTGGAGGGTGTTTGGAGTTGCAGAGTGTGAAGGCTCCTGCTGTCTCAGTTACACAAACCTCATCACCAGAGGGGGAAGCTTCTCTGCTTTCACCATGATTAATAATGAAGGCAAACTTGTTCCCTTGCATCTTTTACTGAGTGTATGTCAAATCCCTGGTAAGAAAGGGCACTGATTTATAGTTACAAGGTGCACAAAAAAAGATTAAAAAGTTAAGTTTCTTGGCCTATTCAGGTAGAGGATCAGAAGAGTGACTTGACATATATTTCAGTGAGGAAAAGGAGAAATTACATGATGGATTTTCAAATCTTTCCCATATTATAATGGACTGTTCCTTGATATTTCTACTGAAATCAATCTTCCAGTTCACGTTCCTCATGTTCTTCTCACAGTCAGTGAACTGCTACAAACAAAACTGTACTGAACTTAACTTTGCTTTTATGCTGCAGTTCAGATATACCACCATTTGGCTCGGGTTCTTTCAGATTTCTCTTATCTAATTAAAAACCAATCTCTGAATAGAACTAATTCAAATATGGCAAAGTGACGGTCGTGTTCTATTTTAATGGCATTCAAGGTTGCAGTCATTTAAATCTTTGGATCAAAGAACCTAGAAAAGTTAGAAATCCTCTTGTCAAATCATTAATGAATTTCTAAGAAGACAAGGGAGTTACTTTTCCTGTAGAGAGATTGCATTACTTTTGCTTTGTATATTCATCTAGGAACAGCAATTGCTTTGTGTCAAAAGACAAACAGCTAGATAGAAAGAATGCTGATGCCATTCAAATTCCTATGTTCAAATATCTTTTTTTTTTTTTTGAGTAATTCTATATATCTACTCTTCCAATAAGGCTTCTGAGAAATCTGTTATGCATTGACAAAAAACAAATGAAAGAAAAGCTTTTTGTTTCATATATTGCTTCATATTTCCTGCTTTATACAGATTCTCACTTCAGGTGCTGCAGCCCACTTGAAACCATGAAGACAAACAAAAACCTTATTTTTTTAAAAGGATGGAAACAGAACTGTCCTTAGCCATTCTATCATTGAATGACACCAGTACATAATGGATTTCTCAGGGGGTTTGGGCAGTCAGGTGAACATTACACAGACAAAAGCCCAGTAGGCCACTGTCAGTCTCTTCTCCAGTCTTCCTAGACATAAACCCACAGGCATGTGCACATATACAGAAGCAGAATCCCACTTTTCTTGCCCAGGCCCAAGTTGGAAGGTATTTAAGTTCCGAGGAAAAATAAGAGGAATGAGATCCAGCACAACTAAAGAAAGAATTGCCACGGGTATTGGGCATAAATTGCAAGGTTTACCAGATCCATGCATCTAATAATCTACACAAGTGCCCAAGCAGTTCATGTCTGAGTCCCCAGTTAGTTCACATATGAGCACCCTATTAGCTCCTGCATAAGTGTTTAATTAGTACATGCATGGGTGCCCAGCTAATTTATGCATGAATGCCTGATTATTTCAGGCATGGGCACCCAGCAGTTAACAAATGAGTTGGTCCATGGCAGGGATCAGGTAGCCAGGACCAGGGGGGTCCACATGGCACTGCCACCAGTGCAAGGAGGTCACCATGTGCCAGAGCCTCTGCCAGTCTGAGCAGCATGTGGAGCCTCAGCTCAGGAAGGTCCAGAGAGGGAATCAGGTCCCCACGTGAGGGGAAACGTGTTGGGAGACACTTGACAGGAGTCATGGCAGGAGAAGCTGCTGGAAACATGCAGTCAGAGCTGCAAAAGTGAGATTCTTTGATGGGATTTTCAGTTTTAAAAACTAATTACTCCAAATGACTCTGGGTCTCCTGCATCTTGGCTATTTCCTCAACCATCCTGCTCCAGCCTGTTCCTCTTTCCCTAGTTCATTCTCTCTCATGCTGACAAGTCTTTCTGGTGAAAACTAAAAGTAAATATTTCAGTCTCACTTTTGTTGTCTTCAGCTCCCATTAACAGTCAACTGGGTGGACTATGAATCATGATAACAGTGATCAGACACTCCACTTTCAGTATGGCAATAAACTTTATGCTTTTTGGAAGACAAATACTGCAGATGTAATGCTACAAGATAAATTCTTGATAGGAATAAGGTAATACAAAATGTTCTAGTAGAAAACCAAGCACTAGTAGAAATTTGAGATTGGTTTTCTGCATCCTTACTTCTATACCAGCATCAGGTAAAATGTAATTCTAATAATTTCAGCTGTGTTAAAGAAAAACTCAGAATCTTAGTCACACAGCAAGCACACACTCATGTGTAAATATGTACACACACTTGATTAAATGCTTCCAGTCATTTTTGACAAAGCACATGCACAACATAATATATACATTACTCAGCCAGCACAGTGTAACTAATACAAAATTGTAATTCACAACAATTTAAGAGGTCTTGTTTCCTTTATAAAGCTGCACAAACAAAAGCTGCAGAGCAGTAACAACTCAGGGTTTCAGAAACGCAATTATGCCCCATGCAGTGATTGCAAACATGCTGCAGCCTCCTCTTTCAGTCATGATGGACTCTGCAATATGCCATCAAATACTTAACTACTGGTTGCCCACGTACTCTTATTTGAAGATCTCTCTAGTGTGCTAATTAGTTCAGAATGCAGATGCCGAAATAAAATGACATAACAGACTAATGCATCACAAATATCCCACCCGAGTCAAATAAGAAAACATCTGCTAAAGAGCTTCAAACAGTCACTTATTTATTGTGGTGAGAAAAATGTAACACATAAAAAGAAAAAAGCAACAAGGTAAAAACCCCCAAAAACCAAACCAAACAAAACCAAACCAAAACAAACAAAACCAAAACAAACTAAAAACAAAAACAAAACAAAAAACCAGAAGAGAGAATAAATGACTATTTCTTCTTCTTTTCTAGAACTGGATTAATTCCTTCTGCTAGATAGCTTCTTTTTAATATGTAGCAGGTTCAAATATGGGCTTATTTGCACACAGCACTGGCAGTGGGGTCTGGGATTTTGGTGAGAAACATGGGGTAAAAGGATGCTATTTTTCCCTGAGCTTCATCACCCGTGTTCATCGCAGAGAGGGGGAAAAAGTTTCTTGTCTCAGCACATAAAAAATACCCTGAATCCCAAAAGCTGTGCTGGCCACAGCACCAACAGCACAGATGCACATCAGTGCTTACTCACCCAGCCTGAGAACAGATCCCCTGCCTTACATCCCTGCCTGAACAGCCCCTCTGCAGGTGGGACGGTGGAGCTTCCACACAACAATTAGTAAAATAAACTGAGCAGGATGAGCAGGCTCGGGGGCACAACTGGCAAAGCACCAGAGGATCCAGCTGGATGGTAACACCCAGTGCGTTCCTGAGGAATCCTAACGTTCCTAATTTTCTTTAAAATGTCTGATAAGCACTTCTGATCTCAAGCAGTTTGTAGCATTTCTGTTTGTTGTTAAATAGCTGGCAGCATCGGTGGCTGCATTTTAAAAGTGGCTGAAATGCTCCCTACTAGTAACAGTCTCACAGTCTCAATCTAGAGAACATTCCATTGTTAATGCAAAATAATGAAATATTACAATAAAAGTCTTCCTACATGTATGCTAAGCTGAATAAATGACAAGTGCTTTTCTTGTGTCATATTAAATCTCTTAAACATGGTCTCTTTTGTCTCCCTGAAACACCTTCCTCTCATTCGAACACTTGATTTGAAGGGAGCCATTGCTATGGGAAAAATACCCAACACGAAACATTTTGTGGCAGTTTGTTACTCAGACATCCTGAAAATAGCACATTTCACAGGCAAAGTAGTCTTGACTTGGGGAATTTTACTTAATTTATTGTCATTTAACACAAATTCAGTTAAAAAAAAGAAGATGTACTCCAGTTCTACTGTACACTAACTGAAAATTAAGAAACATCAGGGTGCTACAAGAAGTAATGTGTATTTGAGTGCTGACTCTCTCTGAGTTCCTAAGGATAAAAAGTAATATTATATGAGCTGATATTATGCATACAACTAGTCTGATTGGGTTTGATTTTCTCTTTGGCCAGGCTTACAGTTTGTTTTTAAACACTGTTATCTTTTAATTATTTTGTTATCAATACTGGCGTGCAGCCCAGACGATAGGCACTGCTGATATTTGCCCATTTTCTCCATTTACTTCAGGGGGTTGACTAACAGAAGCAGGAAAACATTTCTCTGTTTGCCAAAATTCATTACTGCTGTTTCAAAATAGCTCGATGCACTCAAGTCATAGTGATGCATACACACACCTAACAATCTGCTGGCATATTTTTAAACTTATTAATGGAAACACGACAATTAGCAGAACAACTGTGAAGCTATTAAGGATCAATGGATGCATTTACTGGGAGGAAATGAGAAAATAATTCCAGTTCCTCTGATAATGCTTTTAAAATTATCATACTCGCATAGGAATGGATTCATTTACAGCAACAGTTTGGAAGCAATGGGATTTCTGACAAATGCTGTGCTCTGCTGAGTTTTGATTACTAATGGTTAAAACTGCTTGCAAAGTGCATGCCACCTTCTCAGAGATAAGAGGGAGAAATATGGCACGAGGGGAAAAAGCAGGGGTTAATGCTCTTCCATCTGAAAGCAAAGGCAGTGCCAGCAACAGCTAATTACAAACTTGTTACCACACAGTTGGAGCTCCCGGGCTCACAAAAGGACACACAACAGTCCCACAAGAAAGAAAAGGAAGAATTCCTCACAAAGATATTCCTGCAGTGAACGAGTCTAAGAGGAATTGTAAACCCACAAGGAAAAATACTGAACAAAAGATGCTGCAGCTTTGTGTTTTGGACTCTGCCAAAGAGGCAGAACCAGTCCTGTGCCGAAGCCAAGGAGATTTCTCTCTTGTCTAAATACAGGCTGGTGCTAATTACCTTGGTGAAACACCGTCATCACCACAGCACAGTGTCCCAAACGGGCTCCAGCAAACTCAGCACCCCGTGGCACTCTTGTTTGAGTGGCAGGGAGTGTGAGAAATGAACCCACGTTGCAGAGTCCCACCACGAAAGGACTAATGACATTTGTTCAGGAAGAAAAGGGATAAGTGAGATTTTTGTTACATTATCCCAGCTAAAGAAAAAGACAGCTCTTGCTGCATTTCTAAGAGTTTACAAGGCTTGGACCAGGGGACAACCCTGATTCATTGTGCAACCCCAAATCATTGCAGCTTCTGGGCTCATCAACAGCACAAAACCCTTGAAATTCACATTTATGGCCACCCCAGACTGCTGAGGGCTTTGTCATCTGTCTCAATAATTATTGTAACAAACAAGCAAATCCTATGGACCAGAGAATATTTTCCCATAACGTTTTCTCATGTATTGTTTATACTATATATTTTACCATTTGCACCATTATTAGAGGCCTCAACAATCATTTGGTAGTGTCTGCAACATAATTGAATAGAGTTTTATTATCCCAGTGAGTAGGTATAAATATTTAATTCTTATGTACCACATGACAGTGGGAATTGTTTCAGCCAATAAATCTTTTCGCTTTTCTACTTTTGCAGATGTACTTTCTGCTGAGACACAAGTGCTTGTACAAAACCCTTTAAGATATTTCAATGAAAATAAAATATCTGGCGTGTCATTTTTATTTAAAACTTTGTCTCTTCTTCTCATACATAATAACAACCAAAAATGGGGTTTGGGGGGGGTACTGTTTTATCCTTTTTCAAAGAATCCAAGGAAACAGACACTTAAATCAACCAAAGGAGAGGAGAAAAAGAAGCCATAAAACCCAACAATGGAATAAATACATATCAGTTTGACCCTGTGCTTCCCAAGATTCATCTTCCTTTCATTTCCTGGGTAACATTGAGCAAAAGTGCCCCCAAGGAGGACAAACACCTTCCTCCAAGCCCATGCTTTTATGGAAGCTTCAATAACACACAAAGTAAACCTGGAATCAGCCACAGTTTCAGAATGTTAACAGGGATTTTAATATTCTGCACACAGTGTTATTTGTTGGAGTTTCTAAACAACAGATAATTTGGCAGAAATGGTTTTGTTATGCAAAGAAACAAAAAAACGACCATGAGGGATCCTGAGACCGTTTTTAGCTGCATCAAGAAAGAATCATCCCATCTCCAGAGGGCATTTACCTTCATAGAGAAAGAAGTGACTTGAGAATAGATAAATTGGGGATTTTGTTTTTTAAGAAATTAAATATTCTGTACATAAGGAAAGGAGGCTGGAGATTTTCCTCTCAATTTTTAAAAGTGAAAATAACCCTGTCTCGTAAATTTTATAGGAGTCCTAATTTTAGGAAAAAAAAAAAAAATAGAAACAGGAGAAAGTTTTACAAAGTTCTATTAATTTAAGTCTGAATAAACTGAAGAAATTCACCAAGTCTTTTGATATGCTAACAACCAGATTTCCTCTGCCAGATGGGGGTATCCAGAGAGACTTAGTCCCTACTGCTCCTGTTTATACAACAAATTATTGTTCTGTTGTCCGAGGGAATATGATAGTGGGAGTTCAAGGTAAAGCCTAATCTAGATAGAACTTCTCACAAAATTAACAACTCTAATTTGTTTACGTTCAAACCCAACCTGGAATCAGAATAAGTGCTCTTATAATTCAGCTCAGAGTTTCCCAGCAGTACTTACACTGTGCTTTTGGACCAGCAGAAAACATGATCACTTTTGCCTGGGTTTTGGCCTTTGGGGTTTGGGGGTTTTGTTTGTTTTTTCTCCCTTTTGCCCTTTTTTTTTTTTATTTTCCCCAATTCAAGGAGGAAATGTAATGAATTTGCTTGTCTTTTCTCAGGGGAAAGGTAAAAGTATGATGGCCTGCAGACAGACAAGACAAAATGGGGCAAGATGCTAAAAATCACTAATCACAACCAAAATAATCATATTGCATATGAGGATTCTCATTTAAAACAAACCATATAACAAATCTGCATCCCTGAAATTTAAATATATGAATAAGAATTCTAAGAAAACAAAGTTTTACTTCTTTGCCATTAAATTCCAAGAAATAGAGCACTACAAAAGAAAACCAGTCAAACTCAGAGCTGCAGGCAGGATAAATTCTTCCCAGTATAGTGGCTCCAGAACTTTTCTGCTTCCACAGTTCCCTAATGCTGGAAGGCTCCCTGCACTTCAGAGTCTGTCTTTATATCCCAACTTACCCACAGCTGAGGTGGTGACAGAACAGCTAAAGAACTTCAGTCTGAAGTGGTGCAACAGGAATCAAAAGCATAAAAATCTGTCAATGTAAAATGATTCTTTGGAAGTTTGTTTGACTTTGAAATAGTCTCCTTTCTGTCACCCCAGGATCACTACTAGTGTTAATTTTCTGGATGCATCTATGTGTGCAATGTTTTGAAAATGTGTTTCTGTTAGTAGTCCCAACAGACTTCTCCCAAAAAGCAATGAACCTCACCACTGCAGAACACTGGGCTTGAACAGCTTGGTCTTCACCAGCTAAACAATATCAGAGAGAGCCTTATTTTTATACAGGCCATATTAATTTAGACAGAGAATTTAATTTCAGAATGCTGTCAACCTAACAACACTTTTATGGACAATATTCACTCTGTACTCACTCTGCAGAATAGATCAAAGAGATCAACTACTTTTGTTTTACTTTAGCCAGGGAAAAAGAGCTGAGTTATAACTGGGTCATAATGATTATTAATGTAAGTATAAGAGAGCACCATGAAGAAAAAGGAATCAGACCTCCATCCAATTTGCTATATGCTAAAACTGCTATCACTTTGTTGAATTAAGTACAGAAATACCAGTTTATACCACCAGGAATTTGGCCAAAGCTGTTTTTATGGTTCCACATAAACTAAATGGCAACATTCAGTACCTCAGATGCCACTACCAGACACTTTGCAAAGTTACTCTCCTTATATCACTCATTTCTTTTCTAAATAAATGGTCACTTCAGAAGAGCTGGGTACTTACACATTACCTCTTTCACTGTTCCTAGGATAACAAGCTGTAATAATCACGGGGGAAATCCAAGGTTATGTTTGATATTAGGATATCACTGTAAAAAAGCAAATGTCAACAGGCCATAACAGCATTTACCCTATTGTCTTCTCCACTCTTGTCACCCTGGCACATTATCCATCTCAGTAGCTACTTAAAAAACTTGTGAAATTAAGTGTTTGGAGGGAATTCTTTCTACTCACCCCAATATTTACACTATTTTTTTTTTCTCCTGAATGCTTAGCATCATTTTCTGGTAAATGCTGACAGACTCTACACTTTAATTCCTTTTTCTTCCCCTTCTCTCATTCCACATTTTCATAGTACAGGAATCTAAAGGCACTACTTTTCCTTTCTCTTTTCAAGACTTTAAAAAATTCCTCATGCTAAACAGTGGCTTTGTTTCTGCAGAAGTGTTCAGTACCCTTTCTAACTCTTACAAACAGTCCTTAAGGCCGAAACCAGTACTGAAACATCTGGTTTGGGCAACATTTTTCCAAGATTTTAGGTCTGAGGTCACTAACAGTGGCTGAATCATGAGGGGAAAAAAAAGGCTGCTAATCTCCACAGAACACATGCACGTACTCATAGTTCTGCTCAGTTTTTCTGAGCCTTCTTAAACCAACCTTTGCAAACCTTTACATATTTTGCAAAGCTGAAATCCACCTGAAGAGAGTATTGAAATCTCCAGGCATTTTTGTTTTCAACTGAAAACCTTTGTTCTCCTTCTGTTTCCTTGTATTTTTTTACTTCCCCCACACACTCACACTTTGTCCAAAGATCCATTTCCCTTGTTACCCCTGGTTTTCAGCATTTGGAATGGGCAGGGGTAACACACATCTGTGGCAAACATGTAAAGCTCAGCTTTGGAATCAGATACATGGAAATCACATGACACACTCCCATTACATGTGGGCTAAGATAACTTTAAAACAAGCATTAAAACTTTGGAATATGTAGCTGGGACAAGTTTGGGAGCCTTCTGCTGCTTAGATATCACTGCTCACAGAGTTGGCTTAATCATATTTTACTCTTTTGAGAGATTCCCTTGTGATCCTTCCATGAAGGTGGAAAGTGCTGGAGTCCAATAAGGTGAAGATTTAAACATCAGTATAGTATTTTTTTCCCCCTGTAGGAGTATAACACTTACACTGCCATTCTATGTGTTAAGATTTCTACTCAAGTCATAACAAAACAATCCTGCACCTTTGTAGATGTTTACATGTGAATCATCCTAAGGCAGGCACCAGGGGCTGAAGGTAACACAGAACTTCTCTTTTTCTCTTATCTACTTGTTCCTATTTCTTGCTGCAATAACTAGGATAACACAAATAAGTAATTTTCTCATATTAGGTAGATATTTACCAGAAAAAAGATGTACTTGTTGACAAGGAGAAATGAAGCACTAAGATATTCTCTGTACTTTACACCAGGGATAAGTGACAAAAGTGGAAACTGTATGGAGATAAAATTGATTCATAAGAAAAAGAAATTGAACTGAAATTTGAAAATAACTATTATTTGAAAACAGAAAAGGAAGCCTAATGAAATAACATTAGACAAGTGAATTTGATTCTTTCAAAACCACCAAAAGAGATAGACTGATTCCCATTTATAATTTGGATTTCCTGTAACCATGCCAGAAGATGTCAAAATCTATTACAGCTGATGTCTGCCTCTTATTGTGGGTGATATTGTAAGACTCAGCTTTATGCATTAGCTGACAGTACAACAGAATTGTAAAGATGTATCTCTGCATGAGTGTACACAAATGATGAACTAATGTTAAAATAACTGGTGTGTAATATTTGTAATAGGAATGAACTGGATATCCCAGTTACCAGGATCAGCACAGCCCCCCTTTCCTGCATGGAAAGAAGCAACAGGTGGACAAGCAGAACAGGCAGGTCACTCCTGTCTCAGCCTCTCTGCAGAACCAACAGCACAGGCATCAGTTTGGGTGGGATTCCATTGTATTGATCTGCAAAATTTCCACTTGGACACAACCTAAAACTAACCAGTCCAGTGAGACCCAAATGGCCACTGTGTGCTAAATTTAATTCAGTTTCACTCTTACCACAGCAATAGCCCTGAGCAGTGTGAACCTCCTCAGCTGGTCGGGATGAAATGCTGGGTGCATCACTCCCCTCATCCCCATCCCATCCGACCTTGGCAGCCCATTTCCATCTGTTCCAGATTCCAAATCTGGAAGAGACTGTGATCTCTACAAACCAAGCCACTGCTGCCTACTGCAACAAGGAAATCACAGAAGCAACTCTCTTTGACAAGGTGCAAACACAAAGAGGAACTAAAATGTGCTTTTCCAGAAGTGCCCAGGTCAGGTTACAGTTTTCCACCTCTCCCTGAAGCCTCCCAGCGTTGCACTTTAGGCAGTATTATGAAGAAAATACAACTTTTTTTTTCAACATACAGAAAGCATATTTAGCCAATATGTGATATCCTCAACAATGAAATAATCTGCCACTAATTTAAGAACCTACTTCAAAAACTGTTCTCTAGCTGCAAATTTGTTCCTCAGAAAATTCAATATTCAAGAAATCAACATCTCAGTGATATTTTATCAAGCAATTGTCATCTTGGCAACATCATATAACAAAGTATTTTGTGGTCTTGATTTCTATACTCTTTTTAGAGAACATCAGAAAGGCAGATTTTCATAATTTGAAAAAAGACTTAAATCATCCTAGACCTGAACACAGAACTATTATAAAAATCAAGATGCACTCGAGGAGTTTAATAAGCCCTATACAGTCTTTCAGAACAAACATGACACTAATTTTCATTTTAAAGCTTTATGACAACTTAAAGGTAGATATAAAGCCAGCTATCACCCTGTTAGTACTTATTAAAAAAGAAAATGAAAAAAGAGAAAGAAAAAACAGAGCAGCAACCAAAATCATCGAGTGCTTCAAAATGACTCCAACCAATCTTTCTTTTACCTGGATCTCTCAATACAGGACATCAGGCAAAGGATCAGTTTGATGCATAAGCAAACTTCACTGTATCATCTAAAATCTGACAGTGTGAGAAGCTGCAACCTATAAACTGTCTAGAAGCTCTGAGAAGGGTAAATTCTGATGTAGTGCATACATGTTATGTATAAAATGGTTTAAATAAGGACATCCTAAATATTTCAAAAGCTCCCTAACTCAACACTGCTCGTTTCTAGGTCTGTAGTTCAAGATAAACTCAATCAGTTTAACAAAAAAAAAAAAAAAGTGGCTGTGCATGGAAAGTCTGTTACCAAGGTAAATTAAGCAAAAGGATTAAGCCTAAATTCATTTCCAGGACATTCCCTTCTAGCATAACTTCACTGCATTACAAAGTAGAATCCATGTTTAAAATCTTATTTTTAACTAGTTCACAATCTCTTAGGTCAGAAAATACCATTAAACGATCCTGTTTGATCTGTCACGTGCCAAAGACAAGTAGATAACACTGCTTTTTTTTTAATTAATTAATTACTTTACTGTCAAATCTTCTCCAGCCTGTTTCTGCCTCCTGATTCTGCAAACACTGAGCTGCAACAGCAACAAGATTTCTGTGAGGTTCTATCACTGATGACAGTGTTTGCTTGATAACTCCACTACTGATACAAAGCTGCATTAAATAATGCTAAATAATAAATAATTAAGTAACACTAGGTAGCCTGGTAGTTGCTCCTGGGACAGGAAAGGGCTGTATCTAACATTTTACAGCAAGAAACAAACTGCACAGCTTAACTGCTCAAGTTTATGTCTCAGTTTTGTTTCATATGGCAAGAGATAAACTAAATTTCGGATTTACTTCTAAAATACTGAAATTATTTAAAACTTGACCTTATCACCTCAGATTTCATTCTGATGTAGAAAAAAAAAAAAAAGGCAAAAAATTTCACTCTCAAAGTCACTGCCTTGCTCTATCTGTGGTGCACACACTGTACATTTACTTGGCAGAGGTGAAAATTTGATAAAAACCAGCAAAGCAGGTTTGGAAGAAAGTCACCACTTTAGTGGAAATAAATGACAGAATGCCATCAAGAAAGTACTACTGAAGTAATGTAAATATTAAAGGAACTTATAGACTATCGAGGAGAAGTTTTGCAACTGGAAAATGAACTTAGGAAGTGTGATGGGAGGAAATGTGAGCAGGAGTCAGAACTGATAAAGGATCAAATAAACAGAATTTATCTGCATGTTCTAACTCTGAGCAGGCAGGTTTATCCTTCCTTTCTCTGAAATTTCATAAAATAATGTTAATTCTTGTTTCAAGAACGCCCACTTAAAATTTTCATGTAGAAATTAATTAGAAATTATTTGCTCTGGCCCTCCTCAGCTGTTGATGATGCAAGAGAACCATTCCAGTTCTAGGCTTTAATGCTGACAAACAAACCTCCCACTCCATAAATGGTTATTAATTCTCAGGGGTCTTCCCACTCTGACAATGTGTTTTAACTAGCTAGAGTTATTTTTTTTTTTTAAATCAAGATACTTTTACACTATTTTAAACTAAAGATTTGGACTATGTTTGAACTCCTCTCATCCCTTTGTGAGCACCACTTATAAAAACCAGAGGAGAGACTGCAAGGTTCTTTAAAATAAGTGGTAAATGCTGTAAATATTGTGGGGGGAAAGGCAGTTCAGAGAATTATTTATAGCAAAGTTTAGGTATCGGCTACAAGCCATTTTCCAAAGCTGTCCTTATCTATATATCACACCTTGATGTTGAGTTCTTACAGCTGGATATTTATGAAGGCAATTTGAAGAGTGCCTTGAATAATAACACTAAGGAAGACTTTGCTCTGAGAGAAGTACCCCCTTTAACTAACTGCATTTGTCACAAGAGCAACACAGTGATTTAACATAATCAGCCTTAAATCACACTCTTCCCACAGTACATGTGGATAAATCAGCACCATTAATTCCGATTTTCCAAAGTAACAGACAGCTGCATTTGGTTAAAAAAAGGGAGGGGAGGCTAAAAAGATATTAAAATTGTGTTTCCACATTTTAGCAATACGAAAATTCTGCAGTCAAAAATACCTTGGCACACATCTGAAATGAAATACCAACAGCAAAATCCCCATCTCTGCAGTGGTGACCTATTAGATGGATATTGCAGCTACTCATATCAATTACATCATTAATAAGGTTTTCTATAAGCATGCCCTGTTAATTTAAAAATGCCAGGTAATATGCTGGTGACTTCCTTCCTTTAGCTGTTCATCATTTAGAAAATAAAACTCTATGAAAATCCTAAATCATGAAGGAAAATGAACATTTATTTTAGATTTTCAAAATGTCAGTCAACACAGACCCGGTGAGTCCAAGAAGTAATTAAAAACAGGTAATATCTATTTTTTGCATTTTGCTTCGAGTAGAGAGAACTGTGACTTGGAGGGAAAAAACTTACTGACATGTCTGAGGGAATATTTTGGTTCCCAGAAATCACTGGGGACACATTTTGCCATCCTAGCAGGAATTATTAGACAGCATGCTAAGGAAGCAGAGCTTGACAGTCTCTAAAGATGCTGTGTATTTTCTTTTTTCCCTGGTTTTGAAGTAGCTTCTCCTTCAATTTTGTAGCCAAAATTTAATAATGTCCATTAACTTCACTTTTATATCATCTGAACATATACTAGATACTTTCTTTTACCATTCTTGTGTTTTATTGTCTATATATTAAGGAAATATATGCTTAATTATTGAGAGTACCACAAGACCTTTCTGCTTAAACATTTATTATTTTCAAAAATTAAATCAGCCTTATACTTGGACCACGAGACACACTAATTTCAGGGAATAAATGAAATATTAAAATGTCTAAACACTCTGTTGGATATGTAACTTTCTTATATCACCAAACCTTCAAAAAGTAAAAAGTTTTTTAAGGTTTTTGTTTTTTTTTTAGTGTTGAGAAGTCATCACTAAAGTAATGGCTTTGGGTTTTTTACCTTAACTGAACCAGCACTGTTTGCTAAAAGACAGAGCAGTCAGGAGCTGGCCCCAAAGTGAGTAGAAACTCACAACATCCATATTTAATAAGACTCTATAGCAGAAATATAGCACACATTCTGTACTCCTATAAGAAAGCAATATTCATTATTCTGCAGATTATTCCTTAATAAATATTTCAGAAACTTGAAGCAGAAAAAAAATTAGAATAGCATATACTGTGATAGTTTAAAAGCACTTTTGTTTTCTGACCTATGATGAATCCTTATGTTCTTTTCATTTCTGGTGCATTTTAATGCCATTATGGGTTTGAAATTCATCTTTTGGTCAGTTTGAGGGGATAAAGATATTTGATGTTTAGTTAGGGTGCACAAACAAGCTAAAAGTCATCTTCCATTAACATATACCGAGCTGATACTTTTTTATTATTATTGTTCCAGATTCTTTGGGTATCTTCACATAAACATGACAAAATGCTCACAAATCCCTCTTTTTGAAAGTCAAGGAAGCTGTCTGCTGGGCTGGCATTCTTCTCACCTGCATATAACAATGTCAAAAACAAAGAGCTATTTGAGAAACAAAAAAAAAAAAAAAAAAATTATTCCTCCAGTAATGTGATTTTTCAGTTGATTTGTGTAACTGTGCAAATATTCCTAAACTAATCCTAACAGAGAGTGGGTTGAGTTAATGCAGCTGCTCCCTAGTTCAGTGCAACTGCAAGTTAAGATGCAGAGAAACTGTTTCTTTGGGTTTGTGGGCTGGGATTCACATCCTGGCCCAGGTGTTATCCATGGATAGCACGGGAATGTGTCCTCACAGGATGTGAGCAGGGCAGCCAGAAGTATCTGAGAGGGGTTTTGCCCAGAAAACAATATCCCTAAAGAGGAACTTGGCAATCAAGAAGTTTGGTTAAAGCAACCGTGTGCCACAGAACAGCAACTGAGGGATTCACTGAAGATTTGACAGAAAACAGGGAATCAGCTCAAAAACAGGCATGTGAGAAACACAAGGAGAGCAGCTGGGAGAGCCCAACACGGGCTGCAGGAAACAGCACCGGTACCAACACCCCCAGGAGGGGAACCAGCTCTCCAAGGGGATGTTTGTGGCCCTTCAGGTGTGAGGTGCATGTGTGTGAACACTGAAGGGGTGTGGGATTTTCTGACATTAGTTACAGAAGGTAGTTTCAACTGTGTAGGTGTTTATTAGTGTATTAAAAGTAGCTGGTGTTCTGGTTTCTCTGTTGTGCTACTGGTGTTGATCCTCAAGGGACAGTTCACTGACAGTCAGTTAATTATGTTTTGTTAAATCAATAAACAGATTCGATTCTATTTGATGTAGAACATGTAAATTGAGATTTCTGGGGGCAAGTTTGTGTTCACACATGTACATTCACAGCAGGGAGGAGTCTGAGAACATCTTTAAAGTGTTGGTGGAATAGACAAGGGAGAAGAGAAATTGCTGTTCTGTTCTGTTTTGTTTCAATGAATTCCCTTCAGTGTTCCCAGTCTTAGACATTAAATAAGAACTGGACACAGCACTCCAGGTGTGACCCCAGCAGTGCTGAGCAGATGGGAAGGATCACCTCCCTCAACCTGCTGGCAATGCTTTTCCCAAGGTATCCCAGGATCCCATTATCCCCATGTGTGCCCAGGGCACGTTGCTGACTCATGTTCAGCTCTGTGTCCATCAGGACCCCCAGGGCCCTTTCTGCAAAGCTTCTTCCACTCACCACCATCCTCCAGATCCAGCTGGTTTCAATCCACAAAATGAAGTGCAACAAAGATCTTAGACTGTTGTACATTTGGAGATAATACCATGGGAGATATTCTTCCAAAAGCAGATGGGAAATTGGAATAATGAAGAACTGATCAACACCTTAAATGATCAAAAAAGGTTTGTTTTTGGTTTCTGTTATGTTGGGGTTTTTTCGTTTGGGTTTTTTTTTTTTTTCCTTTCAGTGAAGCACAGTAAGGGAGAAAACTTGGGGATTCAGAAGGGATTAAAGGTCACTGCAATTTTGCTAAGAGCAGCATAACTAGGTGTCTGGTTAAAACTGCAGACAAAATTGCAGAGGTGGATTTGAACATTGGAACAGAGCAAAAATATTAGGGTCATTCATTCCATTGTTTTAATTTCCTAAAAGACTGTTGTTGAAGTAGCAGAATTTTGATTTTAGATCCCCTGGAAAGGATGAAATAATTAATGATGTAAGTAAATCAGACCTGAGGCCAGAAATAGATCCAGGGTCTCCACAAAGAGTATTCACTTCCTTCAAGAAGAAACTCATTTAAGGCCAAGACCAGAACCAGTCTCTCGGGGGGAAGGTGGGTGGGAAAGGAGATAATCTTCCTGGGATGCAAAAAATCCCGAAGTAGCTGATATTCAGGTAGCAGAAAGACTTTGTCCTCAGCCTCTGACACACACCAGTCAGAAAGCTGAGTTTTGTCTGCATGGAAAGTGTTTGGGAATATAAACTATTTGAGGACATTAAAGAGCCAAATCACCCCAAGCCCACCCCTGCCACAGGGCTGTATCCAAAGTGCTGCCACCTGAGAGGACAGAAGTTTTGGAATGCCAGCCCTGTCTCCCTGAGCAGGTGAAGGAGCAGGCAGGGCTGGGAGCCAGCGGGGAGGGAGAGGACAGAAAATGAAGATACCGAATGCATGCTCTCCTTTTAATGAGTTGTTAATTCATATCTCCTACCCAGGGCCTTTTATTAGACACTGTAAATCTCAGACAGACAAGGAGTCATGAGACGTTGAAATTGCCTTGTAAATTAGTTACTGGTAATGAAACCATTTAGTTTTTGAAGGGATGGGATTGTGAGGGCTTTCCACATTGAAATAATTATTGAACATTACTGAAGCAAATAATTAAACTGTGCTGTATAAAAACTCCCACAATAATATTCACACAATTTCCTTTCCTTCCTTTTTAAAATTTTACATTATGAGACTTGTTATTGATATGTGAAGTAAAAACATGACTGTCACAGCCAACATTACATTCATTGTTTCAAGTTACATAAAAGATGTAGTACCTGATGTATATGATTCAGGAAAGATTAATCTTCACCAGATTATCTGTAAAGAGTCTTACATTTCAGAGATTTAAAAAATACACCAAGATAAAGAGATAATTTTTAAAATGTTAAGATAGTCATAGATTTAAAATTAAACTTTGAACAGGTGAAATAATAAAAGTTCAAAATCATGTGGAATGTTTTAACAGTGCCATCTCAAGTCAGACTTCAGGTTCCAAGTAACATTTTCCTTATCAGTGTTGGTGAAGGAGGACTCTATACAAACAGCTTATGTGGAAAAAATATCCTTCAGCTAGTCTATCCTCATTCAGGTCTCTTCACTGAAGTTGGGAGTAAAAGGCAGCAGGGAAAGGTGCTTTGGATTAGACTAGAATAGGTTCTGTTCTTTCTGATAATGTTTTTTCTTTATAAAAACAATAGATTTGCCTATAAAGAAATTCCCACGCTGATCTCAAAAATCTATCCAGAAAAGTCATAACTGGAATCTGCAGCATTTCCTTACTGTGAACCTTAGTTCCAGCAATACTGCACATTCCTATTTGTTGCTGTGCTGTTGAGGAACTCTGGATGTCAACTACACCCACATTAGTTTTCCTGGAGACTTAGATCTGTATATTGAAAAATTTAAAGCCAATCTGAAGTTATATAAATGCTCAAGAGTTCATGGTGTCTTATGTCTCTAAGCTCGAATGACTCAATGGTGAATATGAAAAACCTCATTTCTTAAACTCACTGCTTAAATACACAAATTGGACACAAACCATCATTTCCAATCCCCCCTGTGCCCCTTGGGCTGGGAGAGGAGGTAGAAGCTTGGAATAAAGAGGTGAAGTTGAGCCTGGAAAGAGAGGGCACTGGGGTCAGGTATTTCTATTTTTATTTCTCACCATCCAACTCCATTTTAATTGGCAATAAATGCAATCAATCTTGCCCAAGTTGAGTGTTTTGCTCCTGATGGTAACTGGTAAATGATCTCCCTGTCTTTGTCACGGTCCATGAGCTTTTTTTATCTTATTTTCTCCTCCTATTGTGGAGAAGGAGCAGGAGAGTGGCTGACTGGGGTCTGGCAGCCAGCAAAGCTCATTCCACCATCATCTCAAAGTAAAGAACTCTGTCCCTGCACCCTAAATAAATTCCACTACACTTATTCAACTGTCTTAAGTGTGAATATTGATTTTGCATATAATTGGAGTTACAAAAGTAACAACAACAAAAGAAACACGCAGACCTCTAACTTCAAATGATCTGAGAAAGATCATGTAGAAAAAATGCCAGTAAGTTCAATATCTTTGACAAACACTTGAGTTTGATCTTTTATTCCTAAAAAGCTCCCTTTTTAAGTGAAAAAAAGAAGAAAACCAAATAAAAAATCAGAATAGCAAGAATCCAATTTTAAACAATTTTGCTCTAACATTCTTGAGGAAAAAACATCTTTTCTGTCTGTACACAGATCCACTTCTCCCTAACACAAAAACCCCTTCACATTCTGTGAAATCCTTAACAAAAATAATCCTTCCCCCTAATATCTGCAGATAGCTTTTCTAGCACATAATAATACTCCAGTGAATTCCTGACACAGAAGTATGGTGGGGATTTCCCCATCTGTTAGCATGAGATAAGTTCTGATTTGATGTGATAAGAGGTTTTCTCATGTTCATAAAACAGAGGTTAGTACTGTGCTCACAGCTGGAAACACAATTTCTAGATGTGAATTACCAGGAATATTATTTACCTGTTTTCAGGGCCTCTGAGCTGGAAGTTGGCATTTCTATAGGGGAAGATTACAATAAAAAAAAATAAAGAAATTACTTCTACAGGTTGGAAAAATAATTTCAAAGGAGATTTAGTAATATGCAATCCTAGTGAAGGAGCATTAAAAATAGATTTTGTCATTTCATCCATTTATTTTTCAAAAAATGTTTTAATGAAGCTTTATGGTGAGTTTGTATCCAAGTGCTTTACTCAGCTGAGAATGACTATCTGAAGTTAACCTGATCTCCCTGAAGGATATGGATGCAAGAACTCAGGGATTTGATCTAAAATAGGTCTGAATTCATTGACAACTTACCACATGGCTCTTTTACTTTAGTCTTTCCCCCACTTACTCTGATAAGAGAAAGAATAAATGCAAAGAACATTTTTGTTTGATTTTTAATACAAGTCTCAACATCTAAAAATGGCTGAGTGTTGACTGCTCCTGCCCATGGATACAAATTGGGGATGAAAAATTCCAGTCCTAAGATTACAAAGATTTCTCAGCTAAATTCCACTGCAAACAGAACCTAAATGCCCAGGTAGGTTACTCCTCTCAGTAAGACTAAAGGAACTGGATCTTCAATAACTTATACAAAATTTTCAAGTATATTTTATATGGAGATGGAAACTTTATTTACTAACAGATTTGGTTTATGTTCTTGTTTTGTTATAAATTACTGGGTGTATAAAGCCAATCTGTCAAAAGTGATTTTTATTGACTATATTCCAAGGTGATTTAAAATTATACATACTCATTATACTGTGTTCAGACTTTTTAAAAAAAACTAGAATGTTTTCTCCGTGAGGATATGCAGTTCTGGAGTTTAGCATTAGTAAAATTATACACGTTTATAATCTTGAAATACAACCTGAAACACTCCAAGTAGCACAACTGGTGTTTGCTTAAGTACTGGAAAATCCAAGAATTGAAAAAATATGTTTAATGGTCTGTTTTTCTTCAGTTGTAAATTTCAGGCCAAAGATGAAAAGGCATCATTAAAAAAAAACCCAAACCCACAGAGGTTTGCTGAAGAGCCTTTGACACCTTTGCTCTCTAATCACAACACAATCAGAGAAATGAAGCTGTCCTGTGGCAAAGGTGACTTTTAAGCGTCCCCCAGCCCACAAATGCAAGTTTAGCATTTCCCTTATTTCCCTTCAGACAGCAGCTCTGCCAACAGCCCCAGCAGCCAACCCCGGGAGCAGGGAAGTGCCAGGGCTGATTCCATCGGGGTTGGGATGAGCCCAGGAGGACTCGGGCTCTGAACAGGATCAAGGGGCAGCTCAGGAGCACTTGGAGGTGTGAAGGGCTTGAGCCATGTCAAGAAACCACTGGAGGAAGTACTTCAGCAGCTGAGTCAAACTCCCAAACACGTGTTTCAGTCTTACCTTATGGGGGTAGAAAGCCAGGCTTAAAGCTGCATGATTTTCTGCATAAGCAGTGCTTAAATGGAATTCCAAATTCTGAACTACCAGCTGCTCACCGTGCTGAGTTGAGGAGGAGCCTAAAGTACCTTATTGGAAAGTTGAAAATACCTCAAAATTATTTCACACCAGATCATTTCCTAACTTAGTGTAACTCTGTAAAATCACGGCAATACCTCCAATATCCTGAGACATCATATTTACTTTTCCTGGAAGATTTCCTTATCAAAAGTGTTTGCAAGTTGAGAGTTGTTTTAACTTTGGGCTCAACTTCAACCCGGGATTTGAAAGTCCAATTGGATTCTTCTTCTTTTTGCCCATCACTGATTGTAGTAAAGATTTTTTTTTCCCTAAGCTGGATTTGATCTCTGCTGTAACCTCCTTTCTTCAACTAAACTCTCAGATAAACTAGCCCAGAGTTATTTCCTTTAATGGGCTCACTCTTACACAGTTAACTAGACCATAGAAAGAATCTGTAAGCCAGATAATTGTTCATATTACTAAATATCTATTTTAAGTATTGAACTAAGCTTTCATCAAAATGGTGGATTATCTGCTTTTGCTATTTTCAAATAGAAGTGTGATGCCTTTCTGGAATACTTGTGTTAGACATCAGATTATTGCAGACATATGTCAGTTAAAAAACCCAAGCAAGATTATTATTTTTACTTTAAATTATAGTTCTGTAATAAATTAACACGATTTTTTTTTGCCTAACTTAGGGCCTAGTTGAGTCCCTGCTTTGGAGATTATTTCTTTCTTTTGTTTACAAGGTAGCAGGCAGTCTTTTTTTTCTTGGGGGGAAAAAAAGAAAAAGAAGGAAACAGCTACTTTGATTGTCCTCCAAGTCATTTTCTGCAAATGCTCAAGCCAGGAAATTTTCTTACACCTTTTTTTTCTCCTGTGGACCTTAATCTTATGTCTGTATATTTATCCATGCAATGTTCCCTCATATTTTCTTTTTTGGTTTTTTCACAATTTCTCTTCCATGTGCTTTAACAAGTCTAAAAAACCCAATCCATTCCCAGATTTTATGGCTGTGGTTTGGAAGTGCTGTATGTAATGACCTTATAATTCTCCAACTGTTATAAACAAACAACACAGAGAAGCACAAGGTAACCTCAGTGTTGTGAGTTTATAAGTTTTCATCTTATACACCAACTATTTGGACACTTTTCTCATAGTTCACAGTCTCAGAGGTATGATTTTTTCTATATCTACTTGCCTGTTGTGCAGCAAAAAAGATTCAATCTCAAAAATTCTCACTGTGTCTGTCCTTTCAATTTCAGTAAAATTGGAAAAAAACAAATGATTAAATAAAGCAATGGCAGGAAACATGGTTAAAAATGACAATTTTACAGCTTGGGTCATCTGCTAAATAATGAAATGCAAGTACTATCTGTGACAATTGGATATAGCATTTGGGTTGGGGCTTCACTCTTAAAAGACTTAACAAATGGAGATGGATAGAACCTGGAGATTCACATATTGTTAAAACATGTCAACTTCTAACAAAATTTAAGTACTTATTTACATTTTTTTGTAGCCAAAAATGAAGCAGCATTTCTCAAAATATTAAGTAAATTGCCTCAAAAATATCCCTTCTGGTAAATAAACTTCACCATTTTTAGTTCAAAACTACCCAAGTCTTGAAAGACAATTCAAGTTGTTTGTATGATGTGTTTTGGAAATCTGAAATTTAATATTCAAAATCACACCCAGCTCTCTTGAAGCCTTGCTCAGAGAAAGCTGCAGTCCCTCTAAACTGAGCTGGGAGACAAGTACAAGGAGCTGGTCCTGGGCCTTTCTCTGATTGTAACAAATTTTAGTTCTGAGCCTTTGACTGCTTTGGGTAAAAAAAAGTGATTCCCTAACTTGGACAAGACTCAGACATCAGAACTGGAAAATAATCTCAGATCTCCAGAGATCAGCATGTGAAGCAGACAATCTCATTTCCTATTTTATTCCTGTTGCTTTACTCCTAGAGCTTTTCCCTGCAGTGAGCCTAAGAGATTTTTTATTTATTACTTTTTTTAAGAATTGCATAAAATCCCAAGAACAGAAAACTTATTTATATATATTTTTTTTAATAACCACAACAAATGCCACTCTATCAGTTCTCCAGCAAACGGAGGCACCCAACACACTGTCATGTATCAACCTCTAATTTGAATCTCAATATTTACAAAGAAATCCATGATTATTGCTCAGATGCAGAGTACACAGTTTTACTTATTTATGATTCTCTCTGGAAACAGTACACCAGCTGCAAACACAGGAACTTCTGCTGCTGAGAAATAGTTACCTTGTTATTTGTGCACAGTTTACCTTCACCTTGGTGATTTGCAGAGACTTATTAGCTCTTGCAAAGTTAGCAAACATCCCTTGTTAAGTGGGGAGGTACTGCCAGGATGACAAGAAAAAGACTTGGCTGCTTAAAAAAAACCCACAAAAATCCCCCCAAACAAACAAAAAAACCCTCCCCTAAAACACATATTATATAAGAGAGGACACTAAAATCAGTTTTATACCAAATATGGGCAATTCCTGCCACAGGCAGGGACACCTTCCACCAGACCAGGCTGCTCCAAGCCCCGTCCAACGTGGCCTTGGACACTTCATTTATGGGATAGAAAACACCAAGAGATGAAACTGTTCCCATCTATTCATACATGTGCTTCCTCAGAAGCACATTCTCATCCTGATCTTTATCTTGAACTCAATACAAAACAAAACTGTAAAGGAAAAATTATCTTTTGAAACACTAGATGAATCAAAGCCCATAACTATCTTGTAGGTTATTTTGGAAAATAGTGTCTATATTTGAATAAATGTATGTGAATAAAATAGGAGAAATATGTGAGGGGGAAATGGTCTTCAAAATTACAGGTTCTTTTAGAAGTGCTGAGAAATTCATAGATTTTGAAATATTTTCATTTAATTATTTTTGTTGTTAAACACTGATTTTTCAGATTTTTTGGGGGGAAGCATTTTAAAATATAATTCCACTAAAAATAGATTTTTTATCTGACATTCAAAATATACATGAGAAGAAACCTGTTAATATTTATACTGTAAGTTTAGCACTAATTTCCACAAATAAAACGTACTATAATCAAGCAATTATGGTTCTAAATAAACATTTCACACCTGCAATGCAATCAAATAATAAGAAAACTCCTCATCTGAGGATAGGAGGTGGAGCATAAAGAGAACAAATTCATAAAACACATTCATAAAATCTGTGCTGTTTTAAACCAAATGAATTTTCCAGGAGACAAAGCCCCACAAAACTTCACTGAAGGGGTGTATCATGTGAAAAGGCCTCTTCTTGCATTTTAACCATCTCAGGGCTGTTTCTTGCTTTCATTTGAACCAAAGAGGGGGAGGAGCAATAGGATCCCAGCAGTTAAGGTGAAGCCAGCATATCAAAATACATGCAAGGGCCTTATTAGTTTAGTTTTGACAGGTTGCTAAACGGGAACTCCGAGTGAAGAGCTGCAAACATTCCACAATTAATTACCTCTCCACGCACTGCCTGAGCCAGAGCCTGCCCGAGAACTGCTGACAGCACAGAATTCCCATCCCAGTGCTCCTCCCGCCTCTCCCAATTTACAGGAGAATGGGAAATCATGAACAATTGATACACTCTGTTAGCTCCTATCATGGAGGGTGAGCTCACATGTAGCCTTAGGGGTATCTTACACAGTTTAATGCTGAAAATAAAAGGTAATGTTCTTGGCAAAGAGCTGGGGGGATTGAATTTGGAAGGCTTGAAGCAGCTTTGAATTGTAGTCAATAAAAAAGAACCAAATAGTAATTTTGTAATTTAACTGTGCTGGTTATGCCCAATGAGTCAGACACTTGTGAAATAAACCATGTAAATAGAAAAATGGCTTAACTCTTTCTGCAGCCACAGTGTCTTTTCTTCCTTCTGCTTCCTTCCCTTCTTGTTTCATTGTTTCAGTAACACTACATGGTTACTTTCTCCAGCTTCCTCTCCTGGGACTGCTCATCATTCAAAGGGAGAATATGCCTTTTTGAAATAGCTTTTTTTTTTTAATTTGTTTTGTGCTGTGGACAACATTGACCATGTCAGCAGAGCTTGGAAAGATAAATGCCCAGCGACTGCTCCGAACAAATTAAAAGGGTGGCACAGTGTTTTATATATACATACACACGTGTGTGTATATATATATATATATGTGTATATATATATATATTTAGGGAACTTTACACTCAAGGTGATTCCTCCAGACTGGGCACTGCTGAGGCCACCCCTGGAGTGCTGTGTCCAGCTCTGGGCCCCTCAGGTCAGGGAGGATGTTGAGATGCTGGAGCAGGTCCAAAGAAGGGCAACGAGGCTGAGGAAGGGACTGGAGCACAAGTGCTGTGAGGAGAGGCTGAGGGAGCTGGGGCTGTTCAACCTGGAGAAGAGGAGGCTCAGGGGAGACCTCCTCACTCTCTACAACTCCCTGACAGGAGGTTGGAGACAGGTGGGGGTTGGTCTCTTCTCCCAGGAACCAGCAGGAGGTCAAGAGGGCACAACTTGAGCTGGACCAGGGGAGGTTTAGGTTGGACATTAGGAAGAAGTTCTTTACAGAGTGATCAGCCATTGGAATGGGCTGCCCAGGGAGGGGGTGGGGTCACTGCCCCTGGAGGTGTTTAAGAGGAGACTGGATGTGGCATCAGTGCCATGGTCTGGGTGGTGCTGGGTCAAAGGTTGGACTCTATGACCTCAGAGGTCTTTTCCAATCTAATTGATTCTGTGATTCCCCTACACCTGTGCAATTAGACACCTATAGCAATTAGACACCCCTAGTAATTAGACACCATCATGTGATGTTCACCTTCCCTTGTTTCTGGAGAGCTACACAGAGGTCAAATGGACAACAGCTCTGCCAATTCCTCCAGCCCTTCGACAAACCCACTGCCAAACTACACAGCCCTTATGCTCCAGATAGGATCATGTTGATCATAAACAGTTTGGGCAAGAGTCTCTTCTGAAGTCCAAAAACACCTTGTGTCTGCAGGTACCACTGAGTGCAGCCCTCATGGCTATTCCAGCACCAACCAGCCCTGGACTCCAAAGCCCTGCAGTAATAACAACACAAGGGCTTTCTCATCAAGTATCAAGGCAGCTCCACGAGCTGAGCCCATGATTAATCCCTACATGAGTAATTTGCCTGCCACTACTTAAATTTTATATTTTTTACAATTAAAACAGGAATTACTTTGGTTTCCATAATACAACTATACAAGATATACATTATTAACCACTTCCTTAATTGGAATAATTTTTATGATTTCACAAATTACCAAACCGTGAAATTTATTTTAAAGACTGCAAGCAGTTCTAAGTAGAGGTAAAACTAAATTATTTTTTCAAAAACGTGCCCGTATAATTACCTCACAGTAGTAAATTATTCGGATTATGATTCTACTGATTTAATAAGGTCACAACCACATACAGCCTCATTTAGAAAAACAGAGAATGCTACAAAAACGAGGTCATTCTCCACTGTTTCACTGGTTGAAACACTGTCTTTACAGTAACACTGTAGATTTTTAGCAGTTTGTTAGGAGTAGTTTGGTGAAAAAAAATAAAGTTTATTTCAGAAGTGAAGGAATCTGTAAACCAAAGGTAGTCTAAAAAAAAAAAAGAGAAAAAACTACAACACAAAACCCCTTAACATATGTTTTTACTGGTGAAAATCTTAAAAATCAGCAGTCTTCTGGATTATTAAAAAAAAAATTAATTATTGGGTTTAGGAGGAATCTGAGTTCAATTTACTGTGAAAATCTTACCTGAACTATCTCAAATACTTGCTGTTGTTAGTGCCTACTGAGAATCTAAGTTTATACTTCAAAGCACTGCCTCTTTGACTTAAGAAGAGGTGTAAAAAGAAGACTAAGAGATTTTTCCTATACTAAAGGAACGCTCAGTGACCAACCACTGGACCTTATATGAAACAAAGCACTGTACATGAAAATGTTTAAGTGCTTTAGCCCAGAATAAAGAGCATCTTTCTAAGAGGTGAAGAGAGTTCCCTAAGCCAAAAATAACATATATTGCTGTTAAGAAACATCATCACCTTGTAGATGGCACTGCCTGCTCATTCAGAATTTAGCTATATTAACTATTTAGAATCCAGTTTATAATCAGCCTACAAAATACAGTTACTCAAGTGAGTTAACATGGTTGCTTACACACAGGCATAAAATCTGAAAACTTCCCTGTTTTGGAAGGAACCAGCTAAGACTTCAGAATTAACAATTCCCAGAAACCCTCAAAGCTTCATGAAATGAAAAAAATTAAATCAAGCAATCATGAGAGAAAAATAACTAGATCATCCTCAGTGCTCTCAACTGAGAGACATCCAACAGTAAGATTTATCCATTTTAATAAATCTTCTCAATGGGAAATTGGCATCTCTGGTGCTGGAATCTAAAAAATACATTCAATTCTGTATATTCATTCAGGAAACTATGCTTATAAAATTGTGTACACATTCAAGAGATCATGAAAGCTTCTTTTCTCTCCAACTGATTAACTTCAGTATTATTCTGTTGCACTTAAAAATTAAAGCAAATGATTCATTTACTTGGTTGTTAGAACATATTGCATAATATTTTTGGTAAGATTTGCCATACCCATTGTGTTTTCTTTTAGTAGTTTTAAAGATAATATTGCACATTCTACCCTTTTGACTGTGCTTTTCTTTTTTTCCCCAGTCCTGTTACTAGAATTTTCCTTGCTTCAAGTGGAAAAAATAGGGATCTGAACATGATGGTCTTAATCTACTCCATCCATTTTAAATTTTTTGCCCCTTCCACTGAACTGAGTGACCCTCCAGCTCCCTTCAGTTTTGAACTAGCAGAAAATGTCATTACCTTTCAATAAATCCTTTTTCCCATAGGTCACTTCTATTTGAAATGAACAAAATCCGTCCCTGGTATAAATTCTTGTCATATTCAGCTCGTCTCTGATTGCAAGACAAACAGAAGAAAGAAAGATATTAAGTTCCACACTACGTACCAAGAAATTCAGATAAAATAAGGAAAAAAAGAAAATAAAGGTCATATGCAAGGGAAATGAAGAGTTCTGTGGGAGAGCTGTGTGGCACAAAGAAAAGCACCATGGTGGAATATGAGGGGAAGAAGCAGCAGATTATAAGAGCCAGAGAATAGTTCAGGATGATGTGGAAATTTAGAAAGACCTTTGCCCTTATGAATCATGGATGGAAGAACCAGATGAGGCTCCATGGACTGCCAACTAGCAAATAGAATTTCATGGATGGTAATGCTTCCAGGGACAGAGGACAGCAGGGCTGACCTCACTGGGTACTTTGTGAACATAATCAGCTTGTTTGTTTGGGGAATGGGGGCTTGCAAATGTTTTCCTTTCCCTTGGCTGGCACCCGGGGCCTCTGGAGAAAGCTCATGGCAAATGTCCTGTTGCTACTTAACAAAGCCCTTCCCAGCATCACTGCAGAGACCCTGCAGCAAATCCCACAGGTGGGGTTTTGGGGGAACACAAAGTAAAGTGAACAAAGTCACTTGGTTAACCCTAATGGAATTTTATCTTTATTCAGTATTCCAAATATAGTGATTAAAATATCTCTTTGCACATTTTTCTATACCCCTACCCACTGAAAGTGTTAGTTTGAATTTAGCTCCTCTTGTGCAAGGGCAATCCTCTGTGGGAGTTAAGGTCTGGGAGGACAACACCATGGAGCTGTACCATCAGTTAATTCAAACATTCTTGTGTGAAAATCATCAAAGAAAGAGCAACCTCCACTTTGCTGGTCGAGTGGACTCTGCCCCAAGTTATAACTTAGGTCAAAAATGCTTCCTGGTGGGGATTAATCCACTTCAGGAACAAAATGAGCTATTTCTTGTCAAAGGAAATCTTTACTCATGTAACTGTTTGGGCTTTGTCCTGGCAGAGGTACTTCAGTTAAGAGGTTGTAATTTGGGGAGGGTTTTTTTTATTCCTAATCCTAACCAGTACAGGCTATATGCAGAAATTAGGTATAACAAGGCCATGTAAAAACTATTGTCC
Organism: Corapipo altera; assembly: GCF_003945725.1. Taxonomy (NCBI): domain Eukaryota; kingdom Metazoa; phylum Chordata; class Aves; order Passeriformes; family Pipridae; genus Corapipo; species Corapipo altera. Next base: position 5,034,026 of record NW_020884914.1, read on the forward strand.
CTACACACAGACTTTATGAAAGTTCGGAGTCTTTTTTTTTTTTTTTTTAATACAGGAAGGAGAGACAGTTGAGGTGAAAAGTATAAAAGACTCTGGACTGAAAAACATGTGAACAAACACTTTGCAGTAAATCTTGGAGGAACTGCTTCTTTGTAAAGAACTGAATCTATCACAGCAAAGATCTCTGCAATGTCCTCATATTTATGCACAAAAAGTTGCATCATTTGAGGCACATCAGATCTTCTGAGCAAATCTTATAGGATGCAAGCACTTGTATTTCTTCTCAGACATCTCAGACAGAAATAGTGCAGCCCTCCCTTGGGTACTCCATGATGATTTAAACTTCTCTGTACCTGAATTACTTGAGCCATAAATAATATTTGCTTAGTCCTTAGAGGAGTGCTGCCTCATTAAATAAGAGCATTATAATTATTACGATCACTTGTTTGAAGAAGTGATCAAAGAATTACCAGCAATCAGCAAATCCTTCTAGACTGGGAATTAAGAGAGATTTGCACAGTGACTCCAGGAAATCACTGACAGAGTTTAAGAAAGAAAAACAGAGCACTCGATTCAACAACACAGAGTGTGTAGATCTGGCAACTGAGAATCTTATCTCCCTCTTCTACAAAGGAAATTGTAGCCAGAAGTGCTTTGGATCAAGTGGAATTCTCAACTTATTCAGCTATGGATGTATTTTCTTAGAACCTACAGAAGCTTTATCTCTCCCAAATTGCTCTCTCCCTTCACAGCCCACTTGGATAATAATTCCTGCTGGCCCTGAGTGTGTCTGTGGGCTGAAGGGTCCAACCCAAGGTCCTTGGGGCAGCCAGAATTCTTAAAATTTCTCATTTACAAATCTATTCCAAAATAAAGCCATTAGTTCTGTATCAGTTTAGGTGGAGACTGAGAAGGTTCATTTACAGTTCATATATGTGCTAAGTAAATATCCCTTAAAGCAAGAGAGGGATTCTCATGGCATCTATAGTATTAGAGGTACAAAATTCAAAGTTCTACTATTTCTGTGCTGCATCTTTATCTGCATTTAAAAGCATAAATAAACCACTGCAGAGCTGCTGACTGAACATATAACAAAAAACAAAAATATTATTGCCCTGCCCCAAGTCATGAACTATTTACCTGCATATTCCTGCAGTGTACTGTACTGACTAATCTAAGGCACTCCATGACATGAGATGAATTTGTAAAACACAGTCTATGAATTTTAAAAGCTGGGAAATGCTCATCCAGAGACAGGAGATACCAATAACATGAACCTGAGTAATCAAATCAGCAAAACATTCTGACTCTGCCACCATCTGACCCATCTGACCTTGGGGTCTCTGCTTTACTGGAACAATTCTGAACTGACATGCACAAAACAATTCTTGATATTTCACTGTATCCCAGCCTAAAAGCCTGGACTCATGTTCTTTAACTTGTTTTCCAGTAACTTATTTGGCATAAAAAAAAAAAATAAAAAAAAATTGATAGCTTTCTACATCAGTTATTGTGGAGCACCAGGTTGAAGGCTGCAAACCTTTTCTCTCAGGTAAAAGTTTTCCTTGTCTTAAGATACCAGGAGATACCTGAAGCTCCAGGATTAAATCAGTGGTCAACAATGCCCATCATCCTACACACACAACGGCAAAGTATATTTGTTTAGGGACTGAGAGACAATTAGAGGTGGGGGAAAAAACTACCACAAATGAAACCATAGTTTCTTTCAATAGCTAAATTAATTTATTTAGTTGCCTGCTCCAATAAAGGGAAACAGTGCTTGAAATAAGGTCCTTTGATACTTCTCCCCTGCTGATTTAAAAAGGTAAAACTTAGTAACTGCAATAAAATATTACGCTGCCCACACAATATTCTACTTGGGAAGGCTATGTGTGAAATGTGTTGCAATAGCTACAAGTTTCTTGGTTTATATTATTAGATTACAATATCTGATAGGGATAAAAACTTTAGAAAGTTTGAGGGATAAAAACTTCAGAAAGTTTGAGGAGCATCTTAGCATGTCATTTTATGAGAAAGCATGAGCTAAATGAAACAAAATCTCATCAGTGTTATCTGTAATAATCTGTAATGATTAGTTAATAACTGTAATGTTGTTAACAGTTTCCTGAGAGAAATCCAGTTGAACTAAGCAGGGAATGTTCCCTCTTGTGCCCTGGAGGGAACAAGTGACATAATATCTGCCTGATTTAGAGAAGGGAGGGAGGAAGAAGGAAGCAAAATGCATTTTCTGAGTTTCGACCAGTGAATGTGCACTAGATTTGACTGCACCAGAACTACAAAAGCAAGTCTGATAAAAAACTGAATAAAGCAACCAGCCACTGGAAAGTTCTGCTCCATATAATGACCACACATTCTGCTCAGATGAACAGCAACCACCCAGCCCTGTGTGGGAATGAGGAACAGCAGAGAAATGCACCTACTGGAGGTGTCCCTGGCAGTTCAGCCAGGATATGAACTCCAGAGGAGGTGGCACAGCCAGAACCATCTGCTCTTTTCCACGTTGCACACACTCCTCGAGTACAATGGCACTACAGAGCACAGGGGACAGCAGGGACAATGTTTAACTCACTGCACAATCTGTGACAAACGTGCCACCCCTCCTCTCAGACCCCCAGACCTGTTCACAGTGTCTCCTTATGCTATAACATGATCCATCACCAGCTCCACGAAAATGAATAGGAAACAGTTTGCCAGTTTTAAGATACTGCCAATGGGAAAGAGCAAATTCAAATCTAGTCCCATGTTATTCCCTATTTTTAGCCCACTGTGTGCCCTCTCCTGGCATGGGACCTAAGCATTAGCCTCTCTTAACCTGCTCAGAAAATAAAAAAGGCCATTTAATACTTACTGAGGATAAGAATAAGGTTGAAAATAAATTTTGAAAGTTTCCTTGGCTTTAAACATTTATGCAGCTATTAAGTGCTGGGAAATGACAACTTGATGTAAACCTCAACTGCCATTTTCTACATTTTTTAACTGCTTTAAATTTTTGCTTACTGATCAGGGAAAATACACAAAATAATGTTTTGCTAAATAACAAATGTTTAATTTGTAACAGTTCTGACAAATCAAAGTGTGGGTGAAAGATAGGTCCATTAGGCTGCAATTCAGTACTGTTAATTTAGGTAGGGGTCCTGCAGGAACAACAACAAACAGAATTTGAATATCAAATTAGCGAATTACAAACAGACTTTGTACAAGATATTTCAGGACTAATGATGGCAGCTCTTGCTCCATTTGCTACATTACAGCCATATGCCAATTTGTCACTAGCTCTGGATATTTACATGTATTATAACCAGATTTATTCAGAGTTGAAAAATTTGAATTATTTTTTTAAAAACCTCTGTTTTCCCTCTGAAAAGCCTGAAAAGAAGCTGAACAAATTAATGCTCCAGCATGGTGTATAGATTTGTGAGTGCCACTGCTCTAAACGACATCTATTATTCCAACTTGAATGAGAAAAAGTAAGAAAAAAAATACATTTTATATGCAATCTGTGTGCTAGCCAGAATAGTTCTTAATAGAAACTTTAAAGGGAAAGATGGACTTTTTATGATATTCTAACGCAACCTCTGTGTGACAAAGACCCCAGAACTCCTCCAGTAACTCAAGCCCTGAAGAGAGTGGCTCTTTCCTGCTAAATAAGTTAACACTGTCAACCCCAATAAAATGTGCCTGGGACTACAGCATCTTTCTGCTTCATTTACTCTTTCATTTCATGAGCAGGCACCACTGATACTCTCGGTACAGTTTGTGAAGTGGGTCTAATTAAAATCCTTTTAGTCTTACAGCGAACTGAGGAGAAAATGGAATAAAATTATTGCAGGGTTTTAAGGTTTTGTTACTGAAGAAGAAGTCAGGTAAAAGTAGATTTACAAACAAACACAGCACAGGCTTTTACTTTTCATGCTAAAATGCAGACAATAAAATAATATTTGGCTTTCAAGTTTTCCATGGTTTGCCATCAGATTTCTCAGTGTATCTTCTGTGAATATTTTAAATCCTTTCTTTTGGAGTACTTGACATTCTGTTTCAAATGAACAAGATTATTTTCTAGAGAACAGAGAAGCATTTGGGCCTGCAGTTTTATAGACAAAGCCTCATTCAAAAAACATCCCAGAGATTTTTTAAATAAAACCCACATATTTTATGTGCAACTGCACCAAAATGCACAAATAGATACTGTATATTGGTAAAATATTTTCCTGAAACTTTTAGCAAACACTTCATTACCATCAGTGGGCACAGCTCTGCACCAAACACAGACATGCAAAGAAACACTATTTCAGATTATGTAATATCACATAAATTTAAACTAAGAATTGCATTTGAGCTGTTCTACAAACAGTAAAATATCTGAACAAATATAGCAGCCACAATAGGCTGCATTAAGATAATTATTAGAGCTTAACTAAACATCATTAGGACATTATTTCATTCTTTGGCACAAAATCCATGTGGTGGAGCAAAACTGCTCAAGCAGATTGAGCTGCTCCCCTTTGAGCTGGCCCTTGTTCCATGCCCTGACAGAAAAAGCATCATTTAAAAGCTTTGGTGACAGTCTAACTAAGAGCAAGAACGTTGTACCTCCTGAAGAGAGAAACTCACAAAAAGTTTTTTACTACCACAAGCTTCTGTTAATGGTAACATTTAAAATGGTAACAACTGCACTGAATGTCCAGTGGTGCAACTCTGTGACATGAAAACAAAGCTCTTCCAAGGCACATCTGCTTTTATGGCAAACCCAGTTCATTCCTACACTGAAGTGAGGAATGCAGACAGTAATAAGAGTGACAGAGTATTATTTAGGGAAAGAATGCAAGTTTCTAGCTCTTTGAAAAAGTTTATTTTTCAGCCAACAGAATAAACAAGCACTGCAAATATTGTAGGTGCAAAGGTCATGCAAACCCTAGGCAGAAACCTCTTACTGTGAACCTGAAATACACACTGACTGTATTTTTGTGGAAAATTGAGGGAAAGCACAGATTCTTTACAGAGACATAGGCAACTGAGGTTTTTCAGTTATTCTCAGGGGTGCAGGTACCGTTTGAAGCCCCTCCCCTGTCACAGCTCCAGGCACACCCTGCACTGCTGACCTGCCTCTTTGATGCTGCCTGGTCATCTCTGTTTTCAAAGATTCCATCTAGAGAAGAGCAGATACTTCTCCATCTGGCTTTAGATCCAACAATCCCAGTGCTCAGTTTCTGGATTAACATGGAGGCGGTGAATATTTACTCCCTGAATATTATAAGTTTTGTCCCTATTAATATGTGTTATCTGAGTGCCTTGGGCTTTGGCTTCATACAGCATGAAAGTTGTAGCTCCCAGAGCTCCCTGTGCGAGCTCTGCCAGATCAAACCTTGTGTCAAGTCCAACCCCTGCTCAAGAACAAGGTTTCCCCAACTGAAGAACAAGGTTTTCCCACTTATTCACCTGTAATCCTGACGCAGTGAAACTATTTTTTGATTTAGGAAAAATATAATATAACCAAAGATGTCTTTTCTTCGCCCAAGGGGTGGAAGAAGAGTGTTAAACTATACGGGGGAAAAAACATAACCTTGAAAAAAATTAATTTTTGCTACATAGAAGTGGAAGAAATATGATGAGTTCAGTGGGGTTTTATACAGAACAACAGAATGTAGCTTTCATCTCCTAATAACTGATCTCAAAAATGTATGAGATATAAATAGTGATCACAAAAAGAATCTTACTGGGACATCATCCATGTGTGTTTGCCGTAACTATTCCCAGAAAAGGACTGTCTCCTCTTATCTCCAGCACAAAGTAAATTGCTGTTATTGTGAGCACGAATTCCATGATCTCTGGCCCTCAGAGACACTATTATACCACATTGATACTTTTCCTCAGAAAGAAATAAATACAGTAATTTCAATTAGCATTCCCTCACATGCTCTGCATTTTGGGACACAGCATTTCATACATCTAAACATTAACAGCATTACAGAAACTGGAATGGGTAAAGTACCACATCTTTCAGCCATGAAAAGTGACAGAAGAATATTACAAGGATGAGACAACCAACTGTGCAATGGACAAACTAATGGCATGTAATCACTCAACAAAAAAAAAAAAAAGTGTAATATTTGAATAGCAATTAATACCTGATCTGAGTTCAAATCATCCTCTAATACGTGGAGGATCAAATCCAAATAGTTTGTTTTCTTCATGAGTATTTTAATTAGATTAAACTTCCAATAATTTTCCCAAAACTTAATATATATGATATTTGAGGCTGCTAAATAATATCCAAGTTTTTCAGATGGGAATATTGAGGCACAAAGCATGTATTTGATTTTTGTGACAGTAACTAACCAGCACAGTCAAATCTAGAACACTTGTACTTCACAACTTTCACAGAAATCAAAGACAGAAGGGACCAAATCATCTGGTCTGCCATTCAGTTCACAGGCCATTAAATCAGTCCCAATATACCTCAGAGAGGGCAGAAGAAGAGGTGGAAGAAAGTAAAGAGGCAGATACCAGAGCAGGGCAAATAACAAACACGAATCCCCAAATGGCAGGGACATGGATGATACTCAAATTATTTTCTTTGCTGCAGACAAAGCAGCAAAGAAAAAACAGAGGTCCCAGATGACCTGAGAAGAAAAACCCAAATATTCCTGTCCTGTATTTGATCAGCTGCCATTAACCCTGGCACAGGAACAAGGCACAGCAACCAGACACCAGAGCTATTTCTTACCTATTTCTAGCTGGGTTTATGCTTTGATGCTTCAGAGAGAATAAAAGCAACAAGCCCCCCTTACTCTTACTGAAACAAATGCAATGCAGAACATATTTCATCTCAAGAAAGATGGACATATACATATTCTCTGTATATAACCCTATCTCATACTATACTACCAGCAGTTTTAGAGTTTATGTTGTGTACTAAATGATTCTGATTAAGATCTTTTTTCTGATCATTTGTAATATTAAATGATTCATTTTATGAAAATATTCTCATTTTGCCAATCATTAAAGCCTGTGGGACAAAAGTGGTTCAATGACATCACTGTAATTCCTTAAATTTAAACTGCTGACATAACCCAAGGCTAAGGTTGGGTTCAGCTGCACCCGGACTTCTCTCTGAGGAGGAGTTTAGAAAGCAAGGGAGTCTTTTTTGCTCCTCTTGACTCAAGGGAAGGACTTGTTTAATAAATTTTGTCTAAGCCTTCCACTCCCAGCTGTGACCCAGGTAACGACCCTGTGCGAGCTCTGCCAGACCAAACCTTCTGAAAAGCCCAACCCCTGCTCAAGAACAAGGTTTCCCCAACTGAAGAACAAGGTTTTCCCACTTATTCACCTGTAATCCTGATGCAGTGAAACTATTTTTTGATTTAGGAAAAATATAATATAACCAAAGATGTCTTTTCTTCGCCCAAGGGGTGGAAGAAGAGTATTAAATTATATGGGGGGAAAAAAACTTTGAAAAAATTTAATTTTTGCTACATAGAAGTGGAAGAAACATGATGAGTTCAGTGGGGTTTTATACAGAACAACAGAATGTAGCTTTCAACCCCTAATAATTGACCTCAAAAATGTATGAGATATAAATAGTGATCACAAAAAAAAAATATTATTGGGACATCATTCGTGTGTTTGCCTTAACTATTCCCTCTGGTTTTCAAATGCCATTTGTAACTCTTCATGTAGGTTTTCTCCTTCTAGAAAAATTCTGTTTCCAAATTTTGAGTTCTCGTCTTAGAAGGAACTGGAATAATTTCATTCTGCACCTTGAATTTCTCCTATACATTAAAAACAATCATACCAATTCACCCCAGACACCCTTGCTGATATCCATCCATTGTATTAATGGCATGACACTTCAGGGATTCTCCAGTATCGTGCTTCTTATGCTACAGTTAATATTTTATTGCACTGCAGAAATATGAACTGCAAAAGTAATTTCTGAAAGGCAGAAATTTGCAACTAATACAATGTAATAAATAACTTCATTTGTGTAAGTGGCTGAATTCAGGGAGCAATGTTTCTAACAAATACTAGAAAAAACCCTGTTCTACAGAGATTATAAATGCTCATTGGAAATTTTGCTGAGCAGTGTAAGACAGTTATTTAATCTTCTAAGCTAAAGGAAATAATAACAATTAAAAATCCCCATCAGCAATTTTCTTTTTGAAGAACATGGGCACAACATCAACTTTTAAGAGATTTACTACTCAGGGATCAGTGAAACTTGGAAGGTGCAACAGCTCAGTTGATTTTGAACATATTTAAGATCTTGTTTTTAATTCATCACTATTTATAGATTTTTACCAATTAATCCCGGTTACTTTCTAAGTCAACATGCTGACTCAAAAAGACTTAAGAGACTCCTCTGAATTCAAGGACTGCAAGGATCCTTTTCAGAATCTGGGCGTTCTCTTACACTTTATTTAAATTTATGAGGTATTGCAGGAAAGGCAGAAATCAGGATCATTGCCAGACAGAACACAATATAGGGGTAACTTCTTCCTTTGCTCATTCGTAATAAAACATTTAAATACTTTAGTTCCATGTGTTGCTTTAAAGCAGAGGGGTAGAATGACTTCTTAGGTCCTTTCCCAAGGTATTTTCTATGTAAAAGTTAGTCTTGGCTACTTGCACCTGTCATTTTCACTAGGCAAAGAGAAAGGACTTTAGTTTCCCTTTCATCAGCAGGGAACAGAAAAACAGCAGTTAAAAGTCTTACTTGGCACACCAGGAATTCAACATAACATTGCATTAAAACTTATTCCTCTGTACTTCAGTCCAGCACCTTCACACACCACCACAATTTTCTTTCACAGTAATGCAGTATTTTGGCTCAGTTTCATGGAATCTGGCAGAGAAATTCTAAATATCATGGAGAAATACAACACGATTTTTTTTTTTTTTGGTCAAATTTGTGTTCCATTTCAGGTCATTTCTAATTTAGCTGTTCCTCAAGAATGCTCTGTTCATACCCTGCAACCAATCAGGCAAAGCATTGCCCATGTAGGGCTTACACATACCCCCTAAAAATATAAGAAACTACACAGTTTGAATTCTTCCTCGGAGTACTTTAATAATTCTGCTTGAAAATATGAATTGCTTTTGTTTAAAGGTGATTCATGCCACATATTTCATTAGCAAGAGCCAACAGTTGTATTACAGCAAACACCTCCTAAACCCAGTCTGGTCATTCTTCCAGAAGGGCAAAAGGAAGGTTCCAGTGATGACCCCAGACTTCAACCCTGACATTGCAGAAGCTTAAACAGATAAAGGAAATAAGCAGAAGCTGACAGGAATTTGGTAACGAAAACCAGTCAGAAATAGGGAACCCTGCTTTAGCCTGTGAAGTCATTATAATAATTTGTTTAGAAAGCAGTGAGGAAAAAATCCCCAGTAAATACTTTGGAAGCTGCTGGATCAATTTGCAAGTGCTGAAAGCACACCAGCCTCAGAGACTCAGGGACATTTGTATTAAGCAAGAGACACACAATTAAGCTGCATCTCAAGCTAAAACCCTCAGGGCTCCACATTTCATTCCAGTCAACCACTGCTGTTTTCTGGCACTATTTTCTTTGCAAATATGAGTAATGTGGGCCCTTTAGTCACTATTAAGCCGTAATCTGGGGAAATCAACCACTTCCAATAATCTTATACTCCAATTTAGGGCACTCTGAAACCACATAATGAATAATACTGTCGCCAGTTCTCTCCTCTAATGACACATGACATATGCCTGCTATTGCTCTTTTCAAATCAAATCCAACTGGTTTGCTTTCTTTTCCAGAAAATCTGGTTTATTGTATTCATTTCAGTTTGTTTCTTCACTCATTAGAAGGAGTAAATTTCTGCTGCATAAGCAAGATATTCATTGTTAACTCTGCATTCAGAAAGCAGATGATTCCTTTGCAATCAAACCAAAATTATTTCTTCAAGTAAGTAACACCATGGTAGGTTACAAGTTACTCAAGACTGGAAGAAAAATCTATTTTCGTAAATTAGAAAGCTAATTAAGAGACCTTCCAATGTTCTTGCCCCTCCTGGATAGATTTTACCTGTCACTAAGCTCTGCCACTGAGGAATTTGCAAGAATTGACAGATGGAGAAAAGCTTTCAGAGATAAGTCTGTTGAATGCCAGAATAAAAGCAAGCCATTCATCCAATGTTATGTCTTATGACCCTTTTGTTTTTCGTAACCATTGGAAAATTCTGTTCAATAACATCCATTGGAGCAATGTTCCATGGAATACAGCAAATTCCAATCTGTGCTGGCTATGGGAGAAAACAACCACAGGTTACAAAAAAGTACTTTAAAGATGTGCAAATATTTCAAGAAGAAAAGTCTCAGAGATGAAGGTAGAAACTTTTAAAAAATTGAAAATTCAGCCTTTACCTTTCCTACAGAAGATGGATTGAAGATATACTTTACCAAAACATTGTTTTTCTGATTCTCAAGCAATCTAAGGCAATGTGAAATATACTGCCCTTTATCAGAAACATTCTCAAATTATTACTCTACTTGCTCAGAAGCAGCATATCAAAGTTATAGCTAACTGTGTGGATAATTCCTGATTCCTCCCAGGCAAACACAATCAATTGCATTCTAGAAATTCCACTTAAAAGCAATTTATCTTGCAGTAATATTCAAAATACACAAGATTTCACATAAAGCTATTCTTGTAGCATAGTAAACTTCCAAGAGAAGCTGTTATTCCAGTAAAAATGGTCCTGTGCAAAGCAACTTGCCAGGAGTGTGGTACATGTGCCTTTGCAGAATTTGTGTGTGTGGTAGTGAGGAGACCTGTGTGAAACTTGGTAGGAGTATAATGTAGAGCTGAATTTTAAATAAACTTTTAACACAAAATGTACATAAAAAGACAACTTTGCAGGTGACTTTTCAAAGCAACTTCTCCCCCTTACAGATGCACTGACTCATTAGGCAGCTCTTAATGATCATTGCATCAGATGAATATTGGTGGATGAGTCAGAAGACTGAATCTGAAATACCTTTAACCAAACAACAAACAAATATCATTACCGATGACCATATTAAGAGAAAACCTATAAACTTAAGACTTGAAAATCAGACTAATTTTCTGTCTACATACAAGGCACCTGAGATGTCACTCAAAAGTACTTAAATGTTTCAAAACTACCAAGTTCTTAATGTTGGGAGGCAACACAAAGCTGCGAAGTTGAGGTCAAATGTAGTTTGAATTCTAGGGTGATCATCATCCAGGACACATGAAACCACCCCTGTCACCTTGGAGAGTGTGTAGCCACTGTGCCCCATGAGGGGTGGACAATGCCAGCCTCAGATCCAAGGGAACCAGCAGGTGTTTTTAGGGAGGGGGTTGTCTGGTCACACTCAGCCCATCCCAAGAGTGGTTTAGGCTCTGGAGGAACCGCAATCGTTGATCCCCAAAGGTTTCCTGTCCCCTCTCTGAGTTCCCTGACCCCTAAAGGGTGACAGCTTTGGTTTGTAGTTAGAACAGGCAGCTCAGCAAGCCCTGGGCTCAAAAGCTCCTGCCTTTCCTTCCTCCTTACCCCCAGTGCTGCAGGATGGAGCCAAACAGCCCTTCCCGGGACACTGCAGGGGAAGGAAACCTCCACTCTGGAAAACAATCACTTCCCAATGCAGTTATCACCCAGAGCCTCTACTTTGGGAAACGGTCAGGATACAAAATAATTCTGAAATCATTCCCTTTTCCTTTTCCTCAACTTTCATAGAGGAACTGAACTTATTAGGATCTATCCAGAAGGATTATGGCTTTTTGCTAGGATTTTAAAGCAGGAATTTGTTTCATTTGCTACTATTTTCTATCTTACTTGATAGCTGCATTATCCGTGTTTCCTGAGTGCTACATTTTCATCCTGCAGGGAAAAAAAACACAAAACACTTCTGTAGAGATCTGAGCTAGTGTCTCTTAAGCACAGTATTTAATGCAACTATGTTTAACCAAATGAATTTTTCCTTTGCTATATTTTATCCTCCTACTTCCACAACAGTTAGAAAATTAAGAAGAAGAGCTTTTAAATAATGCTCTTCCCTAAGTTATGTCCAAACACTATGTAATTACATGGCTAAGTGAGCAAATTATGCTCACATTGAGAGACATTATTTATATTTACCACCAAAAAAAGAAGAAAATGGTCTAAAAATACAGCCAAATAATATCAGTAAACATGAATACTATTCCCACAACTATGAAGTAGCAATGCCAGAAGAGCAAAAGTCTGTCTAGAAAGTGAAAATAAATGACATACAAAGGGTTTCACACAGATATATATTCCACATTAAATTTTCAGTATTTGAACATATTAGACAACCAGCGGGTCAGGTTGTGTAATCATATGAGCTTAGTTTCTCATGAAATTAGACTGAAACAGGAAAAAGAAATCAAGTAGTTAATTAATAAATATGACTATTGGGTTCTGATTATTTCTAAGACTCTCTCCTACCTTTTCTTCACATTCAAACATGAATCTCAAAGGTGAAAATGTATTCTGACTCCACAAATTATTTATAGTTTTGAATGTAAGTACAGAAATATCTAAATAAGACACAAGATATTCCAGGGTAGATAAAGACAGTTGTAGCTTGCTCTGCCCTAATTTTGTTCTGTTGTACCCAGGGCATTAATAATCACTACACAGATGCACAAGGAAAAAGCTCAGATCTAACTATAGTTTCAAAAGCAGCTAAAAAATTTGATTTCAGTTCATGAAAACTACAGTATTTTCTCTCCAGTCATTCACACAGAAAAGTCCGGTACAATTTTACACTTGGAATTAACTGAACAGTACAACAAGACAGAGGTAGTTTTCCTGCCCAGTTTAAACGCAGTCCCCACACCCAGACAGTATTTTTCAATCCAAATGAAATTTAATCTGAAATTACATATACCTAGGGTTTTCTTCTTGCCTTATTTCTGCTGTTTTCCAAGCTGTAAGTACATTATGGCATCCAAAGCAATTCTGTTTTGCACAGGTATTACCATTTCTACTAACCGAAGTAATGATGGGTATTTTTATCATTTATGATTAGCCCTTTAAGTGTTTAACTAAATACCTCAGAAATTTTGGAAACAACCAACTATTATTTACTGACATGTTTTAATAAGTTTACAGCCCTCTATGTTTTATCTTCTGAAATTATTTCACTCTAGACTGGTGCAAAAGTCTTGACTAATACACAAAGCCCTGTTGTCACTCGGAGAGGTGGCTCTTCACCTTATGATTATTGGGTAGCTGCTTTCACTGGAGAATTTAAAAAAATGCAGAAGCTTTGCAACCAAATTAATGGCCTCCTGAAATCTCAGTGAAATTGCACGAGGACAGATTTTGAGAAATAAAATTATACCGTAAATAAAGTGGCTTAAAAGTTAAGACAAGTTTTACAAATGTGTTCATCACCTGTACCAGGAAATCAGTCTATATTTCAGCAACACTAGTTTTCTACAGACTGCACTCTTGAAGCATGTCTTCAAAATGCCTGAATTTTATTGTCTCTGCCGTTCTGAAAATGATTATTATTTCACCATAATTGTTTTTCAAACGTTTTCTAAAAAACTGGTTGCAAGCAGCTCCCATAACTACAGGCCACATCTATTCCCTTCCCATATGACAGACTGATTTGGATATACAGGATCACAGAACCAGCAAACTGTAAAATTAGTAGCAAAATGAAGAAATCCCACTAGGCAAATTCTTACAAGAATTAAGCCCTTTACAGTAAAACTTTCTAAGTTATTTCTATTGTTATACTACTTTTAGATTGATTGTTTCATGAAGCCCCAAATGACAAAAAGAACATGATCAATTAAGTTCATTCCAGGGTCACAATCTCAGTTATATTTTCTATAATCCAGTACAGTTTCAATCCTCATATGAAAAGAACTGATCAAGGAGAGTATTTTTTAAAGTTCTAACTTTACTTAAGCATCTTTTACTTATGTACATGCAGCCTGCTCAGCAAATCATTTCAGCAAAATTTGTGCCTCTATTTTTTTTTAACATCTCTATTTATGATCATAAATGCCATCAGCGAAAAAGGGAATTGAAATTACATAGTGAGGAGAAAACAGTCCCTGTTCTATATCTGAAAGATTAAAATTGAATTGCAAAAAAAAAGTGGCTTAATATTCATAGATGTTTATCTTATTACAACAAAAACACCCAGTTTATAAAATCTATCCCATGAGCCATATGCAATTTGTATTGATTTTACTTTCCTACAATTGCTACCTTTTTATGATGATTTATAAGTAAATGAGTTAAGTATTTTAATATATTTATCTGTAAACATTTATCCAGACTACTGGCTACAGGGAAGGCCACAAAGCAGTTTTTTATGTTTTACAGTAATAAAAGACACAGAAAATGTAATCTTTTGAGTGATTCCTTAGTCACTACCCTTTCATATTATTAGAGTTCAGCTGGAAAGGGCTCTGAGTGCAGCCTTAATAAACACCCTTTAAAATGAGCAAATATAACAATGCAGGTCACACATACAACACTCATCTGTTCATAATGTACACTAAGAAGTTTTTAGGCTGTATCAACCACAAATATTCCAACACCAATAAACTTTTAAAGGTCTGGTCACCGAGAGCTGGGCTGAGGTATTTGTATGTATGTGAGATGCACATCATTTTATGTGCCTGAGCAGATTCAAGTTCTTGGAAAACACCTTTCCATAGCCCACATTTTGATTAGACAAAGATAAGGGAAAAAAAAAAATCTATCAAAACTTTCTTCTAGGATGTATTGATTACTTTGAATGGAAAATATTTCCTCAAATTCTCCAAGGCAAGCATCTCCAAATCTTATTACCCTTTTTAAAAATTGATGCGATGTTCCCTTTTCTCCAACCACTGGGGACTTTGTATGACTTTTCAAATATCATGGACAGTAGCCCAGAACCTACTTCTGCCAATTCCCTCAGGACCCTGGGACACATTTCTCCAGGTCCCAGGACTTGTGTAGGTTCAGGTTCCTCAGGTGGTCTCAAACCTCATCTCCTCCTGCAATGGGAGGAACTTGGATCATCGTTCTTCCTTTTCTGATCAATGTACCTGCTGAAGCCCTTCTTCCTGTTCTTCAAATTCCTTACCTAATCCAAACTCCAGCTTTCCTGATCCCATTCCTACACATGCTGGCAACATCCCTGTATTCTTCCCATGATACATTTCCTTCTTGAACTTCCGTTCCACCAAGAGGTTCTTACCCACCTCCTCCTGCCTTCCCTGCTGATTTCTCACACATGGGAATCAAGAGCTCTTGTACTGCAAGAAAAAAGTCTTTAAATAGCTCTCAGCTCTCTTCTGTTCCTTTACCCCTGAGGGCACTTTCCCAGGGGGGCCCATCCCAGGTTTTGAGGTTAAAAATGACCCAAACCAAACCAGTCTGTGCAATCAAGAATCCAGATGCAGCCAGTGTCATCTCGAGGGGTTCTGCTGAGCTACAGCTGAAGCCAAAGGGCTTTGGTTCATCAATTCCCAAAGTAACAGACCTTGCTGGGGTAGGAAATCCCTGCCATAAATTGGAGTTGATCAGTGCATTTGCCCAGAGCTGGTAACATTTATTCTCATGCTCACATTTAAGCACAGAAAGAGTCACTCTGAAAGGAATAGGTGACTAAACCCCTGATATAAGGCTTAACCAACACTTCCTATGCACATAAATTGGGATTTACTCTGTTCCCTTTTAATTTTCCCCCTGTATAGTATTCCTTGGTTAGATCTTTCCTTCTACTCAGCAGATGGAGGAATATCTTAGAACTGGTTCAATCTCAACAAAGTGACAGAGTTCAAGAGACTGACAACTAAGCTACTGTGTTTCCACAGAGAACTTGCAGGTTAATCCAGCTAACTGAATTACTACTATTCATTACTTACTTTAAGCACACTGAAATTCAAAAGTTCATCATTTGAACACTTTACTAGGAATCAGTATTATTTATTATTGTATTCCTGCACCAGGGGCTACCACTTAAATGACCTCATAAATGACACATACTTTAATACAAACCTAAAAATGAACCATGAAGTTGATAAACAAAAAGCAGTCCTGAAAATGGTAAATGCACTACATTTATTGCTGAGAGATCAAACTAAAACACACCCCTACAAAATAGCACACCTTTGTTATCTAAGTAAAAATACATTTATAATATAATGGATAATTTCACAATAATCAAACAAACAAACAAAAAAAGAAATTATTATTTATCATGGTCTGTTGTATCATATAATAGAGGGAACAGCTTAACTTGTAGCCAGCCCAGCAGACAACTTTACTACCTGTGAGTAAGGACAACACGGGATTCTGATCCTACAGAGACTTATGCCTTGCCTACAGATACTCACAATTTCATATCATTAATACCATTAAAAGAGAGGTGTTCAGTCCACAAAGCAGCAGACTCAGACCAGCAAAACTACTCAAATTAAATACTTTCTGACAAGAACATTATTTTAAATTGAGATTGAAATAATTGACTTAAGTGGAGGATTTTTGCTTCCATTACTTGGCAAATCTGATTCTGCTTGATAAAAAAAGGGTTGGGCGGGAAGATTGACTCTGCTCTTTCCCAGATTTCATAATAAATCGCCATCCCTTGGCAATCATTTCCCTGAGTCAACTTAGTATTCCCTAAGTCAGCTGTGCTTTCTAGCCTTTCATAACATAAAATTAAAACAGTAGAAATTATTGATTAATGACAAGAATATCTATGGCCAGCTCCATCATTTAATCAAGAAAAAAAATCCATACCATTAAAAAAATGGATTTGGTTCAGTGTCCATAAATGTAAAAATGTGTATGCTTTGCTATTCTCTCAGGAATTTCTGATTAACCCTCTGGTGTGTAGTGCACTCAGCATTTTTGATTGCAGTTCTAGCATGGTTTTTGTTAAACAGAAGTGTCATCCTTCAAGAAGATGAAAAGTCATAAAGCATAATGCAATTCTGTACTGTCACAAAGGGGGCAATAACCAACAGTGTGAATTCAGGCAAATGACTCGCTGCTTAAATATAATTTCCTTCCAGTGAAATACATCATGAAGAAAAGAAATTCTCTTATAAAACGTCTGATAACTCAGGAGTCAAAAGGACTGATTGTATTTGCCAAGTTATAGAGATAATGCCACAAACCCCTGGCAATCACTGGCTCAGCCTGACGAAGATGATAACGCTGCTCTAATGCTCAGGTCTGGCAAGAGAAGGGGCTCAATGACTCTCTTTGCCCAACACAGGGATACTTCACACGAGGTCAGAATTCAGCAGGTGAAATTAAAAAGCAGCACCAACAAGAGTCAGTGAATCAGAAACACTCCTGTGAATAATCATTTCAATAATTAGCAGGTAAACTCAAGATGAGTTCTGCTCGTGACTTTCGGTCTATAAATATGATTTACGCTACAACAAATTTATTGATTAGGGAAAACAATTGATCCAGCTTTTGTCATTCTGTCCCACTGTTATCAACCTGAACAAACCCTAGTAACAAACATTGCTATATGACCAAATATTCAAAAAAAAAAAAAAAAGAAAGGATTCTTAAGATTGTCTTGTTACTCAGTTTACAGACACAGGATAATTGCAGTTCTGTGATTCAGATATTTGTACAAGTTAAACCAGGACTGAAAGTATATCTAAAACCTAATAGGAATAAACGTGCATGAAAGGACTCAACGAAAGATTTAAACACTTGAAAATGAAAATAAGCCAAATAATTCTGGGATATTCACTGATTCACTGCTAAAAAATCTTTTAATGTAGTAAACATTTACACATATACAGTTAGGGAAGCAATATAAAATATTAATTTCAAACTATATATTTTAAAATCATTAGTCACATAAAGCTATGCCATAATAAAATGTGATTGAGAAGAGCCTTTATCCCACACAAAGTCCAGATGACTCTGGGAAACATCAATAAGTATAACTCCTATTCTTGCATGGAAAGCCATATCACTAACTCTGGCCTTGCTTGCTTGGAATGCACTTGTGAGAACCAATAAAATCTTTATTTGATTACAGTGGCAATCAATACTTTGTTTCGAACACAGGCAAACCCTTGAAATCCCAAGATTTAAAATACATCTCCCCAGAGGATCTGGTTGACAAATAGCTTTTTTTTTTTCTGGCCTTTTTCTTAAGTGTTGTCCCAGTATGAGCAAATCAATCACAGAATCAGAGAACAGACTGAGCTGGGAGGGACTCACAGGGATCACTGAGTCCAGGACCTGGCTCTGCACAGGACAACCCCAACAATCACACCATGTGTCTGAGAAAGGCTGTTTCTTAGTAAAGCACACCTGACAACATCCTCAAGACCATCCCCAAACCACATGCCACGGATAAGGAGCCTAAAAATTTTCCTGACCCAGTATATTTGCCAACATCTCCACAAAAAGTGCTTTGCTTCCTCACAGTTGCCTCCTCATTAAGGATCCCCTCATGGGAACTCAGACCAGTATCTTTATTCAAGCTGAGATCAGTTTTTGCATCCTTTTCAGGCTGTCTTGAATTTCTGCCAACACAGCAATATTTAGCCAACTAATTTAATATTACTGATTAATGCAAAAAGCCTATAGCTCCAAACCCTTTTCATGTATCTGGTGTTAACGCTTGACAGGAACACCAGAAGCAGTACAGCTAAAATAAAAAGGTAATGTACACAGGCAGATATTTTCAGATATTCTCATGAGTAACTGAGTATTCTCATGATCTTTTAGATCAGCTCTTTAACTAGTTTTCTCTCAGAAAGTAACAGACAATAACCACACCCAGTTTGGTTCTCCTCCAGTTTAAGAAAGATGTAAAACTGGAGAAGATCCTGCCAGTGGTTTTAGATGGTGATAAAGGGACTAATACAGAGAACATGGGAGAAGAGGCAGAGGGAAAGGCTTGTACAGTCTGGCAAAGAAAAGGCTAAGAGGCACTAACAGCAGCCTACAATTACTTCAAGAGTAATTCTGAGTTGTAAGAGTTGAGAGATGACAGAGCCAAACCCTTCTCAGCCGTGTCAACATAAAATAACCAACCAGTCTGGCAGGCTGAGTGTGGAGATGATGAAAAGCTTTGCATGGGTTCCATCTTTGGAGGTTCTCAAGGCTTTTCTGGAGAAATCCATGACTGATTTAGCACTGGCATTAGTACCAGAGTGAATGAAAGATTGGACCTGATCACCTCCTGAGGTTCCACTGAGTCAATGCTGTGTGATAACCTGTAAGAACTGGGCTCATCCAGGCACACTCACCCATCCATTCTGGCACGGAGCAGGACTTTCTAAAGATGCCTCTTTGAAAAAGGCACAGCTTTTAAGGATTGGGGAAGCCATTTGAAAAAATATTTGCCAGAAGAGTGTTTTAAACCACTGCAAGTGAGCACAGATTGAATTACACTCCCTGAAGTGCAATAGGGAGTACGATCTAATCTCACTAGGTCAATAACATATTGTGCTAGTAAATCTAGTTTAATTTTTTACTCTACTCTTACCATTCTCCATTGATTATTTTCATAATTTTATCCATATAAATATGCCAGGTCACCCAGAAAACCTGATTACTGTAGTTAAAATTATCTAACAAGAAACAAACTAAGTATTTATGGTCGCAGAGAAAGAAAAACCATCAATTTTCACAGAAACTTTCAATAGTCTATCCCATAAAATATTTCCAGGAAAATCACCTAAATAAATCAGATGCATTAATTTGTAGCTGAACAAAACATCTCTGGAAGATTAGTTTTACCTCCTTTGAGTTTGCAAGATAGTAGGAGACCACTGGCTTTGGTTTCAAAATAATTTAGTGATGTCACTCCAGCAGTAATTGCTGGAATTCAGACCCTGGGATCCTGAACACTGAGGAGAAGGCACTGGGATCAAGAGAGGAGAGAGGGCTCTGGAAGGTTCCTGCATCCCAATTGTTTCACTGAAGGTGCCTTCCTTGATGAGGAAGGGCAAAAAGAGAATTCCTGAGGGTCATGTGGTTTGAGAGGTGCTTACATTCATTTCCTTCACCAAATCTAAGTACTGCAAAAATCTCCTGGTGATCACTGCAAAATCAGATTTTTATACTAGTAAATCATTACTTTCTGCAGCCAGGAAGATTTTGCCACCACGTTTTTGTATCTTCACCCTGTTAAACCTCTTGGAAATAGCAGGGAGGAGAGTCCTTATGGCCATGAAGCAACTGAGAAGTTGGAAAGAACACTCTAGATGGATAAATCCCAGCTTAAGTTAAACACAGCCTAGCCAAGCCAATGTCTTTTTTCATCTCTTTTTCCTTTATGTCCATGAATTCAAAAGCTTAGTAGACTTACTACTGAAGACCAGGAAGAGAAACACCTCCTTCATTACACGTGGTCTCTGTGGTATTGTTGATATCAAAGCAGAACATGGATTTGTTTTTTTTTCTCAGGACTGATAAGCAGAAAAACATTCCATTTATTATCGAATTGGATTAAGTCAGATATATGTTTTCTGATCTTCTGTCTTTCATAGCTACCAAATCCTTATTACACATTTGCCCACCAGTTTCAATTTAAGAAAAAAAAAAAAAATTAAGACTGAAATTATGATGACAGTAAAAAGTAATTTCAAACAAACCATGGCAAAATTTAGCAAAATTAGTAGTTTAGTACCTGGCTATAAGCCATATTTAAAATAGGTATATTTTTTAAATCAAATGACATGTTTTTACATTATCTTTTTAAAATAATTAGCAACTGAAACAATGACCATATGTGGTCATTAGGATAATGATATTAAATGGGAATGCAAATTTCCACACAAAGAAACCTAAGGATCTGTGAGGAAGCAATTTAATTAGGACACATGGAACAAATGGAACTGCACCATTAAGAATTTAAACTGGAAATATTTCAAATGAGAAAAACAGTAATAATTCTGGCTTTGTAAGTTTTGGAGCAGCACTGATTTATTAAGAAAGGTATTGTCACAGGACTATGAATGTTATGTTTTAAAATCTGATTTTGGTGAAGTCTGTGCTCATGTATTTGTAACAAATCATGTATCAGCCCTGCAGACAGTGTAACAATGCAACATATGCAGCAGCAATTGGGAAACCTGCTATTTACAAACAGCAGAAACTAATGGAGTTGATCCTTCCCCTCTTTTGAAGCGTATTTACCAGTTCTCAGTCCCCCTTCCCCAGACTTGTAACCCCACTGCCATAAATGCAGCACACTGACTGATGTCAGCCTTGGAATTTGGCTCCAT
Organism: Corapipo altera; assembly: GCF_003945725.1. Taxonomy (NCBI): domain Eukaryota; kingdom Metazoa; phylum Chordata; class Aves; order Passeriformes; family Pipridae; genus Corapipo; species Corapipo altera. Next base: position 5,055,289 of record NW_020884914.1, read on the forward strand.
GCTTCATTAGCTGGCCAACAAAGCAACTCAGGGCTGTTATTGAATCATATACCATTCTTAGTATTCTCCCTTTCTCATTTTTATTTTCCCTGGGTGGTTGTTTTGTTTTTTTTTTCACCACCCTATTTCTCAGGAGAGAGAAAAAATGCTTTGTATCCTATTTTTAAAGCTATCCCCAGCAGCAATACCAATACTGGTGTTTTTACAGGCTGTCTTCACCCATCCACAAATTCTAATAATATCCCATAGAAACTAATTTAAATGTTACATTTAATTTAGGATCTTAAATGAACAGTATTGTTAAGAACAGAGAATTATTCTGTGTATTTAATTACTTTCAGTTCACTTTTCTGTGTAGGTTTTCCTTCATGCTAAATAGTATTTTCTCTCTAATTTAACAAACTATCCTAAAAAATATAATATTTCCCATCAGCAGTTGAATTGATCAGGAACTGATCAGAACTAGATAGTAACATAGTAATAACTGTCAGGGTTATAGATTTACTTCCAACAAAGCCAAGAGGAGCTTGCCATCAACTTAATGACAACATATCGAATATAATTTGGTCTTTAACATAATTACTCAAAAATATTAATTTTAGTATGCTTAGAATTAATTTTAGTATGCTCAGAAATTACAGAAGATATTGTAAGGAATGATGAGACACCAAGGCAAACATGTAAGTGCATTACTTTGTCTGTTTTTTAAAGAAGTGTCCATATACTTCATCTGTCACAACCACACATCATTCCACCAGCATTGCAACAAAAATACTCACTGCTTTCATCTCATACTTTCAATGAAAAACAAATAAAAATCTTTATCAGTTAAACTCCTTAATTCCAAGAAAGTATTGTATATCATTATACTTTAAATTTCCAGAGAGACAAGAACATTAAATGGCCAGACACTCATCTCGAGGAAAGAAATCTGTGCTTCCTGAATTATTTTCATATCATCCAGATGTGAAGGAAGAGTCAAGAAAAAATAAAAACTTGCACTCCATCATTAGGGGTATTTTTATACAGAAACATTTCTCTCAGAGCTCTATTTCCTCTTCCATGACAGTTTTTGTATATGCCTCAAATAATTTTATTAACATATTCATTATAGAAAGTATCATCTCCATTCTACAAATCAGGTCCTGAAACAGATCTGCTTGTTTGAAACTGTTCACACATTTCAGACTAAATCTGCCAGAGAAGATCCATTTAAAATGAAAAACAACTGCAAAACAGGTTGTCAACTTAAATTTATGTTATACACATAGAAGGGTGGCAAAAGATTTCAAAGATGCTACAGAAGAGGGTGACTCCTTAATAATTAAAACATGCTTTTTACAAACCTATGGTTTTTACATCACAATTGATTCTCCTACAAGAGTTTCCAACAGGGTTCCCAAAAGACTAACCAGATATGTTTAGTTCTTCTTTCCAAGGTTTCCCAAGTCTTGATTTAGCCCAGTGCAGAAGGTTTGGGCCAACACCTCATCCTGGACACATTTTCATTAGTACTCATGAATGCCAGAGTTACAGTGTTTGGGTCACAGCCCACAGACAAGAAACCCAACTGACTCTCTGTCACTGAGCCAACCTGAAGCTGTACTTTAAAACATAAAGTTTTCACTACAAATTGTGCCTGTCTGATATGCCAAACAATGGCTCCTGAAATAAATGAAGCAACAACACGTGTCACGACAGCAGACACAGCAGCAGCTGTAACAATATGCTCCCAAAAAAATGCTTGCACTTTATTTTTGCAAGTCAACATCCTTAATCCTTAGTCAGGCTCTTTTTTTTTAATTTAAAATAGTAGTAATGGAATTTTAATGAATAGGATTTTATACACTAGGAATTAAAATAACCAAACACATTATATCCTTTTAAAAGTATGTAATTCATTTGCAATTATATCTTATGAAATAGTAATATCTTTTAAATAATCAGTGCAAATACACAGATGGTAAACAGCAGGAGCTCCCAAAAAACACAGGCCAGAGCTTAAAATGCTTGTGAGATCTTTGCTTCAACACACAGTTTTGTCAAGAACAGTTCACACAGGAGCAACTGGAAATTGTGTATTCCTTAGCTCTTCTAAAGTCCACCATGTCCATGTGCCAGCTGGTGTCATTTATAGACATCCAACACGTTACCATGTCCAAACATCAGGGGTTTCCTGGCACAGATCTTTCATGGGGAATCAAGCTGCTAAAAACAGCACGATAGTATTTAAGTTAAAGGCCCCTCAGAAACCGTGGGAAAAGCAGGAGAAATACTTCTCTGATATCAGTGATGTTGTTAACAACGAGACAATGTGGCAGCCATAAAACTCTGCAGGTCATTCAGTCTGTGAATGTAAAGCTGTGCCCACATTTGGTTATTCCAGTGAGTGAATTCAGTGGGATTACACACAGCACAGAATTCTATGTACATCCTACATGCAAGACACTGCTAGAGACAGATATTCTGCTTCTCCCTCCTCCTTCCCTCTCATTAAGGCAGTAAATCCAACCCAAGTTGTAACTTCCATCTCTACAGTCACTCCTTCTAATTTATGCTTAATGAGAAGAAAGTGTTAAAACCCACACACCCCTCTGAGTAAATAAAATGACAGGCAGCACACTCTTTATCGTGATACTTGTGTGACAGTAAATATACATTAAGTGAAACAGGTTCATGCAACAGAAAGAAAATTGTTGCAATCGCATAAAGACAGTAATGGTTCCCTTCAAAACAACTTGGGAACTCCAGTCTCATATTAATATAATTTTATGAATTATAAATATTTAGAATACTACAAATTACAATACAAATTGTGTTTCCACTCTGATGTCTCAGTTTCGATTTTTATCAGCTTTCTCTTTTTATCTATTTTATGAGATTTTCTTTTCCACAATACAAATAGGGCATGCATACATTTAAACTCTATTCCCATCTTGATATATTTGTTATTTTACTTATGCAGAAATGACAAGATTTATCCCACAGGTTATGAGTAAAAACATATATTTATATTGGTTTTAAATGGATGTGTTCTGACTCTCAAGTGCTGATACTGTTGCCTTCACTAAAATTGAGGGTTTGGAAAGCTAACTCTGCAGGGTTTGGAGTTTGATTTTACCTTAATGGATTAAAGCCAGCTTAGGGCAACATGTGATCCAGTCAGTCTTCCTCCAAGGAATATTCTTGGTGCAAAAAGTGAAAATTAAACCTGAAGGCTTGAGTACAAGGTGCGAAATGCAAAACTTCCCTTGTGTTTTCTCATTATCTTCAACTTCCTTGTTAAAAATTTATCAAACCTACCAGTTATGAATATCAAGCACTATCGAAATGCATGAGATTAAAATATCAAGATTCACAGCTTTAAGAAAGTGTCAGCCTGAGAAACTGGATTTCTTTTTCCTGAGTAACACGTGAATTCTCCATGTTGCTACACTGAGAGGAATATAAAACAGATGTTCAAGGCCTCCAGCCCCATCCAGGACAAAACAGCCCACAGAGGCTTCTGTAACCAAAATCTAGGCTGCTTTTTATTTATTTCTTGCCCTAATTGTGCAGGCTCTTAGCAGCCTATAGCTGTTACATTTGCTCTCAGTCTGAAGGGTTTTTCCTTCAGCCCCCAGTTTTTATTTCACATACACTACTGAGAGTCCCCCTGTAAGCAAAGGGATGCTCTTGGTGACACACAGAGACAGTTCTGACTTAAAGGCTGAATACAAGGAAAATTTCTAATGTAATTATTTGAAAAATATGGGGGTTTTATATGTAAATACCGAGTCATAGATACACACATATATACATATTATATACATCTGTTATGTACCTATATATATATACTTGTATATATATATATATATAAATTCTTGTTTTTAAAGAAACAATTCTCCAAGGATTTAGGCACAGCTTTATACAGTATTATGACACATCTGATTTTAATCTCAGTCTTAACAGTGACATAAACTTAGTTTTCTTTGAAAGTGCTTATATAGTAAACAGTATATCCAGATTAAAGGTTGGGGTTAAATATATCAGATCTAGCCAGTGTTTGTTGGAATACACCACTGATAATTTCAAAGATGCTTCCCTAGATCCTGGAGCACAAGACACAAAGCCCACCCTGGAAACAGTTTGTTCCATGGAATTGCACAGAGCTCCACATCAGGTCATATTCTACAAACCAAATGGCTCTGAAATCACTGTTTGAAAACCAAATTAAAGTTGTCTGAATCATTTAGGCCTCACCCTTTCAGTGGAGAAATGTCTCAACACCATGAGATGAACACATTGAAGCCCCAACTTCCAGGAGGAACCAATTTCTCCAGCAGACACACAATTCAAACATGCAACCATTAGAGGAATAAAGGTTGTAACATTACAAAGGACAAAAATAATAACATAAAAATATTATTTTGTCATTTGCAGTATTTCTCACTTCTGTAACAGCTCAGGAATTAAAAAAAATCATAATCTGTGTAAACTATAGTTTCCTCTTGTCCTGAAATTATAATTTTTTCAGTTATACAAGGTTATAATTGCTTTAAAGTTTAGGGAACTGATGTAATTTTTTGGGAGGAATGGCAGCTAAGAACTAATACCATGTGGCAAAAAGTAGTCCTAAAAACAAACCCCTCCCCTCCCACCCCAAATTTATCTATATTTCAGTTCAATAACTTTTTTCAGTCTATTACAATAAAATTTCTAAGGCACTTAGTATGATATGTAATGATAGTCTCTTTTTAAGGAAAAGGCAAACTTCAAATTCCCATTATTATTTAAAAACTATAATATAATCATTTAAATTACCTTGTGACTCCTCCTTTTTTTCCCTAAACAACCATTTAAGAGATTTATTTATTCTGTTAAATTAGTATTTTAACCTTTCCACCAGTCTGAAATTGCCTATGGGATGTACATTAATTGTGTGATGCTAATAATAAGCAATTCAATAAACTACATTAAGAAAAAAAAACAAACCAAACAAACCTTTAGGACACTTCCTTAAACTAGATGAGTTTTGTGCTCAATCTAAACTTCAAACTCAATGACAATCCCTGTTTAGGTTCCTGGTGTTTCTGTGAAGGGTTCAGATGATGACCTTTGATAAGGTTTATTTCTGGAGTGTGATAAACTGCATTGCTGAAGGCTCAAAGTATTAATGCAATTACTACTATAACTCACTCTGATTATTTTTCTTCAGATGTTCAAACACACGTGGAACTTTGCAGAGCCAGTTCATGGAATACTGCAAGGCAACAGGCTTGTACTTCCATAATTCCAGAATCATGTCTGTATATGACTTTGTTCATGTCTTTCATGATTCCCAAATCACGTGTGGTAATGTCAGAAGTATGCAATTCATACATCACACCAAAAATATATTTCATTCCAGTACTTGCAATAGAGAATTCTTAAGTGTTTTCCTTCACCAAATAAACTGAAGAATGTTTCACCCACCCAGCCAATGAACACTGGCTTCTATTCTCCAACACTGAAATAATAAATTTAATGGAGGCATGTTAAACATCTGTAAAGGATGAGAAATGAACATCCATATAACAGATCATCCAGACTGCTGGAACATGACAGGGTTTCCCTACTAAGCTCAGCTGCTGCTGCTTCAAGCCTGGTTTCCCCTCTGTTTAATATTAAAATAAGCCATTAAATAAACTTTCCAACCAGCCTGTTTCTGCTCTAGAAGAGGTTCATATCACCAGTGAAGTCAATATAGTTAATAAAACCTTAAACTTTAGAGAACCAACAGGAAGCCTTTCCCCAGGATGATGGAAGCCTCTGCCACTGAAGGAAGGGATTGTGGTACCTTCCCATTTTCCTGGTGTGTCCTGATGATGGTTTTCACTGATGAACTGTGTTGACACATATTTCTATTTAACCACTGCATAGGCCATGTTCATTACTCAGATCTGTTCTGATACATCTACCCAGAGCCAACACAAACTCCAACACCACGTCCTTCGCAGCTGAAAGGTAGTTTGTAAGTGCTGGAAGGAGTTATGTGAAGGCAGAAAAATGCCCAGACAGAGAAGATCTATCCTGAGCTAAGTAAAAAAGGTAAAATCACAGGGATGTAGCAATGCCTGCAGCAGCTGTGTAGTGCTCACAGACTTTAGAGAGAAGGGAAGTGCTGTGCACTGAAAGATGCTCTCCCATCACACCAACAGCTCACACAAGTGGTCAGAGGCTCCATTTCACCCATCATTCTTTCCTCCTGTCAATATATGAATTATGAGTGTGAGTAATGACTGAGGCATTACCACAAGTTCAAGTCATTATCACTCAAAGAAACTGTCCAAATCTCTGTGGAGTGTTACTGAAAGAAAAGCCAGTTTTGTTCTCTTATAATGCCAATACAATGTTTTCCAAGTGAAGCTTGAAAAGAAAGAAGAAATGATTGTGGAATTGACCATTTTACTTTCCTGCTAGTACATCTCTCAAACAAAAATAGACAGACAATGTATTTCTTAGATTACTTAAATATGTTTATAATTCATACTAATCCAAAGAATATTCTTGGAATTTACCTTTAGCATTAGAAGCTGCTGTTCAAACTTTTCAGATCCGGCAGTGTAATACACATTTTGATTTTATAAGCAAGTTCCTCACCTATCTACTTCTGCAGTTTATGTCCCACCTGTATCTGTTTTATGAATGCCAGTGGGCTTGAAATATCTACTGCATTCCCTTCAGCTCCCTTCCTCTCCTTCGTTAAACACGTTCTTGACACTTTTTAGGACCTATACTGCACTCATATAAAGAGAATTTATGAATAAACATGTTAGATGAGCTCCCACTTACCCAGACTGACATCAAAATGCAGCAGCAGTTAACATCCTTCGTTTCAAAGTTGGGTGAGAATTCCCCATGGAATCTGCATTGTGTAATGTTTGACACAAACATAACATTCCTTTCTGATTTACAAATCTGTTCTCTGAAAAGTACAAATAAAAATACACAACTTTGCAATATAACTTTATGAAATGCTGGCATTAGCATCCATGTGTTCCTGAGCACTGTGAGCTGCATCAGCTGCTTGGCTGTTTGCAGATTGCAGGCAATCACAGCTATGTACATTTGTATTAAATTAATTTATCAACCATGCTGCTCTTCTGCTTTATTCAAAACCCATTCCATGTGACTAGAGGAGGCTCTCACTGATTCTACTTCTTTCCATCTGCAAAATCCGTAATGTAAAGATTAAGTCATTTTTAATTATAAAGTAATAACGAACTAATGGTATAATTTATGTTGTAATCTAATTTGTCATTTGAACACTGTGGAAAACAACAGTAGCTGCCAAGCAAGACATTCTAGAAAATTGTTGTAATACATATTTAGATAAGTGAAACCTCATCATACTATTCCAAATTAAGAATTTATAAGGAATACAGAACAAATGTCAACAGCACAGCAAACACAATAGTACACAGCTCAGTGAAAGGGAACTGCAGACAACTTGGGTAAAAATATTTAAAAAGTCAATTAGCTTTCCTCTGTTTTTCAAAATGTATCTTTCCCTCATATTTCAAACCACTTTCAGGCTCTGCATTCCAAGGGCGAGGGATACATGGAGTTAGTGGCAAAATTCATCCCAATAAGAGACACCTGCCACCCTACCAAGCCTCAAAATGAGGTGGGATAAAGACCCAGCCCAGTGACACATCTTAAACTGATGGAGGGTTAATTTTTTTTTTTTGCTTATAGAACATTTTCTATAGCCTCCGTTTTTAGACCCAGCATTTAACTGTAAATTATGCTCAACAATAGCAATTATGTTCCTGCTACTTTGTGTGGGTTAGAGGTATGTTTGGGCACAAAAAGAGACTGAGGTGAGATGTATGAGGAGTTGTGAAGGCAAAACCATGAAAAGCAGCTCTTCTATATGGAAACAGAGTCTGAAAATACCTTTTCATGAAATCATAAAGTTGCATTAAAAATTAATTTTTGGAAATTATTGGAAACTTGTGCATCCTAGAGCAAAAAGCTGCAGCTGTTTTTCCAGTGGAGTGTGTGCTCACCAGTACCAAAAGCACTGGCCATAAGACAGGATTCTGACCATCTCCTAAGCTCAAATCTGTTCAAATTTAAAGCATATTTATGTCATAAACCACAAAAAAACAAACAGAAAAGCTACAAACACTCAAAGTATAAAACCAGCTGTGGCAAATATCACATTACACCATTTTGAACAGTTTCCTACATTCTTACATTTATAAGTAAAGGGATTAGACAAGATTTAGGTTAACAAAGAAAAGGAAACCACAAAATATTTTATTTCCTTATCCCAAAACTACAACAAGCGAAAGACTTAGAAGAAAAATAGCTCAGGGGATTTTATTTATGTGTGTATTTGCACATGGAAATTAAGATACATGTTATATTCTCTTTATCTCCATTAACATACTGACATATACCTCCAAAAAACCCCGAGAACAAAGCATATTTTTTAGGAGGTTTGATTACTTATTTCACTCTGCAACGATGCAGGAATAAATTGATCAATGACACTGCTGAGTATCACAAAGTACTGGGTGTACTTGCCTGATTCAGTGTTCAGTCAAGTAAGTAGAAATCAAAGAATGTTGTTAAGATGTTAATCAGACCTTTGCCCTTCACGTTCAATACCACAACTTTGTTCTCTAAATTCCTGGAAAATCTCAAGGTTTTGTTTGAGGGGAAAAAACCTGAAACTTTCATGCTGATTACAGACTTCGCTATTTTTTTAAAATGTATTCAACTACGCAGCCAAAACACATAGTGAGAAATGTCTGGCCTGTGGAACTGGAAAAGCTTCAGCAGAGTGTAAAATTCAGTCTCCTTCATCTCTAAACAGTTGGCAGGGGGCCCTTCAGAACACAGGAGTATTTCTTGGGCAAAGTGAGGTGCAATGTTCAACAGGGCAAAGTGCCAGCTCCTGCCACAGCCACCCCCGGCAGCTCCAGGGTGGGGCAGAGGGGCTGGAAAGCTGGAAAAGGCCCTGGTGGTGCTGGTGGCAGTGGCTGAACACGAGTCCAAGGTGTGCCCGAGGGGTAGAAGGCCAATGGCACCTGGCTTGGATGAGGAATAGTGTGGGCACAGGAGCAGGGCAGTGACTGTCCCCTGTGCTGGGCACTGCTGAGGAACCCCCAGTCCCCTGTGAGTTCTGGGCCACTCACAAGAAAGATATTGAGGAGTTGGAGCAGGTTCAGAGAAGGGAACGGTGCTGGGAAGGGTTTGGAGCACCAGGAGCAGCTGAGGGAGCTGGGGGGGCTCAGCCTGGAGAAAAGGAGGCTCAGGGGGGACCTTCTCACTCTCTGCAACTCCCTGACAGGAGGAGGAAGCAGGATGGGGGTCGGGCTCTGCTCCCAGGGAACAGGGGACAGGATCAGAGGAAACGGCCTCAAGCTTTAGTTTAGTTTGGATATTAGGGAAAAGTTCTTCACTGAAAGTGTTGTCCAGCACTGGAACAGGCTGCCCAGGGAAGTGGTTGAGTGACCATCCCTGGAGGGACTAAAAGAGGTGTAGATAAAGTACTTGGGGATGGTTTAGTGGGGGGCTTGGCAGTGCTGGGTTAATGGTTGTGCTTGATCTCAAAGATTTTTGCCAACCTGAAGAATTCTATGATTCTATAAAAGGGTAAAAAAGTAAACATTACTGGAGTATCCAATGAGCTACAAGGAAAAAAGTGTGCCTTTGTTTATACTTCCCAATAAATACAGAAACATTTCTGTAACAAGCTTTGTTATTTCAACACATTCACTTGTGCCTTTTTGCTACTACCTTTGTCACGAGAAGGAGGTATCAGAATTATCATTCTTGATATTTCTGACCTTTTCAGTATTCAGTTATGTTTAGCTTCACTGTCAGTTCCACCTCTTCTTCAGAGGTTACTAAGGCTGTAACCAAAGAAAAATGTGAATTGCCAACAAGTCAAATTACAGAACATTAATAAGGTCAAAGCAGTACAGTTTATTATCATCTTTCACAGAATACATGAAACATTAACACTGTGTTACTTCATTCTCATGACAATAATTGTTAAGAGACCTTCCCATGCAACTTATTCTCATTACAACTTTAAAATTACATTGTGATTTGTAATCCTGTAGCCCTCTTAGAATTTGTCTCTCTCTAAATATCTTATTTCAAAATGCCCTGAGCTGCACATGACATAACATGCTTTATTTGTACTTCAGAACTTTACTGAAGCTAATGGAAAGCAGACTAAAGCACATTAGCAGGAATACTATAAGTCAGGATGGCATTTTACATGCAAATGCAGGGAAATCTTACAGCACCTTCCAATAGCTAAAGGGGCTCCAAAAGAGCTGGAGAGGGACTTTGGACAAGGGCCTGGAGTGACAGGACAAGGAGGAATGGTTTCAAACTGAAAGAGGGCAGGGTTAGATGGGATTTTAGGAAAAATTCTTCCCTGTGAGAGTGGTGAGGCCCTGGCACAGGTTGCCCAGAGAAGCTGTGGCTGCCCCATCCCTGGAGGTGTCCAGTGCCAGGCCGGATGGAGCTCTGAGCAACCTGGGATAGTGGAAGGTGTCCCTGCCCATGGCAGGGGGGTTGGAACTGGATGATCCTTAAGGTCCCTTCCATCCCAAATCCCTCTGTGCTTCTATGACGCCGTGAGAAGCTTTCAGCACTACTGCAACAGGAGACAAAGTTTTCTCTCCCAGTCCACACTGCAACATAAACTGCCCAGCCCAAACTGTACATTTCTCATAAGTTAATATATTCTTACAAAAGCTAATGGGCTTCAGGATTACCCAGTCTGACCTCTGAGATAGCAAGGTATGGATACTCAGCTCAGTGCTAGGAAATACATCCTATATAACACCAACACAAGTTGGAGACTGAACTCTGCGTGCAATAGGGTGAACATTAACTTAATTTGCTCAGCAAATATTCATAGAAGCTTCTAAATTATACATCATATATGGAATACTTTCCCCTGAACAATAAAAATATCCTTGCTTTTTACTCAGAGCATCAGTGTTTGAAAGCAAAACTAATTATAATTGAAAGCCATTTATTTCCTACACACTGAAGTGAGTAGACAATGTTTAAGTGCTGGTGTAGATGCCTTTTGTGACCCATTTATGAAACACAGAAAGTGTGTTTTCCATTTTGAAGTAAAAAAACCTCCTTTCTTTTGTTTGTTTTCTTGTTGTTTTTTTATTCATTCTAACTTTCCAGATTTAGCAAGTTCTGTTGTGAGTTCAGGTAGACTGTACAATTTAGAAGCTCCATTTAAATGGGGACTGAGTAACTCCATATTTAGAGGACCTTTCACGTGCCTCTTGGTCTCAGTATCTACCTTCTGAGCAGGCATGAACTGCTTGAGCTTGGAATAACATTGCTTTAGGGAACACTATCCAATTCTACCATGAATCCCCACCTCCTGAAATGAAAGCAGGGAAAAGCAGAAGAGTAAAATCAACAGGAAGAAAGCAGAACACTCATATTCTATTTCTAGGTACCTAAGTTCTTCTCAATGGACTACATAGACTTTATGTAGCTTGGGTTGGAACCTAGAAAGTAATAACCTCTCATCTGCATGACAATAAAATCCCAATCACTGCACTCCAGTTGTTCTCATCCTCATTTTCAGTTGCTCAGAACAATTACTTTGGATTAAGACCTTTCTAGAATTAGCGACACAGCCTTAAGTTATTCTGCTTGACATGCCCATAACTTTCCATTCACACACAGACAATCCTTCCCAGCTTTGCCACCACTATTGGACAATACCCAGTCATCAGCCTTGCCATGTGTTATGTGACTCCTGGAAGAGCAGACAAACAGCTACAGACACTGTATACAGTGAAGTATCTTAGTGGGGCTTCCTGACAGACTCCCAGCTTTCTGCTTTGCCTCCTCCCACCTGTACTACTCCTTTGTGAGATGCATCAGTAAAATGGAAACCAGATCACTAACATAATTTGAGTGAACCCAAATAAGGATTGGACAAACAAGCAACAGAAGGCCAGGACTTGGTAAAGCACTTCTGCTGTTGGAACAGCCAATATATGATGCAACCACAATCCAAGGCTCTGTGCACTGAACAATTACACATAAATATGTTCTGAGAACTATCAGTGTCACTGTGGCAATGAAAACCATTGAGGATTAACATGTTTTGGGCTTTTTGGAAAGACTACATAAACAAGTTCAAGACTTCCTCCTGCACAATAAGCTGTAGTAGCTCTGTCCTCCTGAACTCAGTCACTCAGCTGCCATTTCTAACAGTCAGATGAAGGGGGCTGTCAAAACCAACTGATTTTATAAATGTACAGTAATTACATTCATGAGATAATTGTAAATCATAAAAACTACTCACAAAGCTTCACTACAGGACTGATTTTGTAATTAAATTGGAACAACACTTTGGGTGTGACACACCTGTTTCTGAACTCTGCAGCTCCCACAGGTCCTGTAAGCAACGTGAGCACATCCACCTAAGACACATTACTCCCCTCTCTGAATAGAATCAATGCACATGGACAGATTCAGAGCTCAATGCTTAGAATCAGAAATTCTTTCATGACAACTGGTCAAAAGTTTAGCCAGGTGATCGTTTTATTATGGACATATAAAATAATTCTATTGCCACATTAGAATTAAACTACTCACCTGGGAACAATCAAAATTAATTTCTTAGTGTAACTATGGGATCTTGTTATTTCTGTTCCTAGCTTTAAAGCATGTGATGCACTAAGAGGATCTGAACCAAAGATCTACCCAAAACTCTGTCCTAGTATTAATACAGTTTGCCTTATATTGGCTCACACAAAATTGTAAAAAAATTATGTCAGACTCTGTTAGACCGTTTTCATGTCAGCTCCTCTGTGCCAGTGAGTAACACCACTATCAACTCTATTTAATAGTCATTTGTTGTAAGTAGCTTCTGTTGGCATAGCATAGAAAAATGAATTTTCCTTTTCTTCTTAAACAAAGTAGTCATATTACCTGAAAATTCACACTTAGTATAATTTGCAATGCCTTTTAATCTGGTTTTCCCCAAAATTCAAAAAAAAGCCTTTTACTTTTCTAAACTGTATTTTGCTTTTCATGATCTGAGTCAGTTGCTTTTCATGAAATCAAGTTAATTGGAGCCCTTCTCTAACAAACATGATAAATGGCTGGTTTCTTTTACAACAGAAACCCACATAGAACACATAAAGCCAGTTCATTCTTTGCCAGCACGCTGAGCAAACGTGAACAAAACCATCAGCACATTGCATTTCTTGCAGCTCTGCCATAATGTTTTACATTGTAAAGAAAATCTCTCAGTTCCAAACTGCCCCTGAAATACAGAACAGACAATGCCTGGAAAACTCTGACCAAAGCTTGGTGTGACCAGAGGGGTATTTTTGATTTCCAGGCTCAGCCAACAGATTGAAGGTGGTGAGAAATTGTCCCTCTCCTGCCTCCCTGAAAAAGTGCCCAGGCTGCACTTTCCAGCAACACCTTCTCAAAAAGCCAATTTCGCTTTTTGGAGGCCCAGAAGATTCCCCACAAGAACTTAAAATAGGGTCAAGAGACAAAACAAACAAACAAAAAAGTCTTTTGGTAAAATAAAACCAAACTACAACAGTTAACAGCACAATTTCCTGTTTACAACCCTGCTCACAGGTTTTTTTTTCCAGAGGTCTTTTCGAATTTAAATGGGCTGCATTATGGCACAATGAAAAAACAGAACTACCACAAGGCCCTGCTGATTCCAAGAGAAATGAGACATCAAAACGGTAGCAAATTTTTACAGTTACACTGATAAACTGCCTGAGCATTAAAAGACTATTTTTCTGGTTTTATCCATTTCTATGATGAAATATATACACCTGCATTCAAAACAATCTTACACCTGATAAGCACAGTGCAAGACAAAATATTATCTAATATATAAAAATTCTAATAGCAAAGCAACCCCAAATTTATGCTTTTCCATCCAACTCCTCCCAAGAAGCACCTTAGCAATGGGAGGAGTAATGTGAGAAACGGGAAATGAAGATCTAGGAGGTTGTTGGTTTTCTTTAAATAATAGTCTAAAATAAAATGAGACCCTTGAAGAAGATTTTAAGTATTCAAAAAAACCACAAAGGTATTATATTTACAATTCTGAGTATTTTCACTTATTTTCTTTTCCTCATAAACAAATTAAATAGACTTTTTCCAGATTGTTTCTACACTTTTCAAAGATTACAAAGACTTGTTAAATACTTTTAAGAACTTTTTCCATTGATGTCAGATGATCCCTAAACCATGTGAGGAACAGTAGAAATAAAGGGAAATCAATTCAATGTTTAAATATGCATTCAGAGTATAAAATTATTTCTATTAAGATTAAAATAATAATATAAAATTATATCTAAAATTGTCTATAAATTTAGATATATGCATTATATATAATATATATATTAATATAAATTATATATAAAATGGAAATGAAAGTAAGATATAAAATTATTGCTATTAATATAAAATATAAAAATTATGTATAAAATAGAAATGAAAGTAAAATATAAAATTATTGCTATTGAATAATATATTAGGACTAAATTAATAATGTAAAATTAAATTATACATGAAATTATATATAAATTTAGATGTATGGATGACATATAATATATATTTTTATAAATGGAATAAAAATATAAAATTTATATAAATTTAATAGAAAAATAAAATAATTGATATAAATTATTTATATTAAAATAAAAGAAAATAAATTAGTTGATATAAAATATTTATATAAAAATAGAATTGTTGCTATTACATCATATGTTAGGATTAAAAAAAAAATATCTGTTAGTAATTTTAAAAATAAAATAAATATTTACAGGTAAAATCCTCACCAAAAAAGCAAGATAATGGAAACACCATTTCCTACTCCTACATGAATATTCAGTACAAAGTACAGCTTATGCCATTCCCTGCTCCTGCAGTAATTAAGCACTCAGACCAGTAAACAGCTCGGTTGGAATGATTTGTTATGACAAATGACCAAAAACATATGAACCATAAAAGCCCAGCCCTCCCGAGGTCCCCGGAGCCCAGGAAAGCTCCATCAAGGTGAAACAGAGGCAGCTTTAATCTGGTTTTAAGCTCCTCCCGCCGGGCTCTGCCTCCAGCGCTGGAGACAAAGAGCAGCCAGGGAGGGTTCACACAAAAGGACCCAGCGTGTGAAAAAAAAAAAAAAGCCAATATGGAAACCCACTCTGCCAGTCCCATGGCCGGGGGATTGATGGGGAGCAGGGAAAAAAAAGTCAAAGAAATGAATAAAGACTAAAATCAATGAATACAGACACCATCCTGCATACAGGGCATACACGTGGCTAACTGAAAATGCCTTTATTTTCTGGTGTTTCCGTATTCCAAGAGGTACTAGAATGTGTATGTGCTTCCATGCAGAGGGTGGGGAGTGTCACAGATTCAGTGTAAGAGCATCACTTGAAAGTTAAGTGGTTTGAACCCCTTTGATTCTAATTTCACCTGATAAAAAGCACCTTTGTTGTTCCAAGCTCACTGCAGGACGTAAATCATAATCAATACAGAACTGTACACACCCCCCCAATGCAAATGTACCACATCCCACATAAACAGGGCCAAACCAAGATAATGTTGAGAAATGCATTCTCCAAATGGATGGATTCTGAGAAAAAAAAGTCAAAAAGGGCAAGAGATGGAGGGGAGAGAAAGCAAAGTGCTGATTTCTCTACATATGAAATATTAAGTATTAAAGGTGGCATGTTTTAAAAATTGCAAACCCCAGCAGCCTTCAATGAACTCCTATTTTTGACCAACTCTCAGGTATATTTTCTGTGTGCTTTTCACATGGAACTGGCATATTAATTAGAATGAGATCATCCAGCCTCATTCCAGATTGCCAATGCTATCTGAGGGCTGGACAGCATCCAAATTTCATTTCAATATATCACTTTGGTATTATAAATGATAAATCAATATTTCTAATAGTTTTCCATTCTAATGTATTACAGTGGAAATAAGCCAGCATAGCCTGCAAGAAATATGCAGATTAAAAAAGGTCATACTTCGAGCATAATGAAATGCAATTATTATTTCTTGTTAAATGAAACTTGGAGGCAATTGGTCACTGAAATCAAGGGAAATTCGAGAGGAATTTGAAAAATTAACATAATTTTGAAGTCAACCCAAAAAGTAATAGGTCAGCAAGTCGATTCAGTTGAAAAAAAAGAATGTTCATTAGCTTTGAGCAAGGTAGAGGAAGTGAAATGAACTCCCAAGAATTCAAAAGGAATAACTAAAGTGTGTGTGCTTAAGTTCAGCACATAATGACCATAAATCGAGAGAACATCATATATGAACTTACGTAACATGGTAATAAACACATCCATTATTTAACTCTAGGGAATAATTTATATATTTTTCTCCACCTCATCTACGTGCATTTAACTCAATTAAAGTTCTTGTATGTTGCCTTTCCTTTCGTTGTGGTTTTTTTTTTGTCTTCAAGATTATAACAGTAAAATGTACCTCACTGACAAGACATAGAATAGGAAGAAAATATTCTGCCTTATTTAAGTGGTCAAATTAAGGTAGTGAAGCAGAGTGTTGCACCATGCATTTGAGTGTAATTCAGATATTTTTTTTCAGTAAGACTATAAGACAAAAATTCAAACAATTGCAAAATGATTAGTAGAATGAAAAATAATACCATTCTGTTTCCAAGTGTACTATCTCCCATTCTGAAGACATAACACCAGCTGCAAAACACTCTTCCAAGGATGGTGCTACTCAATATTTATCGAAAGTATATACAATTCAGACCAGCAGTTCTTATGATTAATTAGGCTAATTTTTATACTTGAAAGAAAACTATTCAAATCTCATTTAGCATAATGCAAAAATAGCCAATTCCATTAAAATCAGTGCTGGAAATCTTGCATAAGATGGGACTGAAGCTGTCCTATTGAATTCCAGAATTTACCTAACATATTTGCTTAATTAGTAAGCAAAATCAAATGTGTATCTCATGACTCTGCTTAAGAAACAAGGTAAATCCTACAGGGAAGTTGAGCCATCAGATCTCAAAATGTTAATAGTGGGAACTGAAGTTTAAAACTTAAATTGTTTGGAACATAAGTGTGTAACTTGCTTACAGTGAAAGACCAAAGCATGGCCACAAATCGGTTCTTTACAGACCACACGTGACACAAATGGAAATTCTCCCAGTTTCTAAGAGGTGTTTAGTCTCCGTAAGTAACAAGGAATTTGGGTTCCTTTAATTTTATTTTTAAATGGTAAACTCCATTTGCTATTGTTGTGAAGAAATTATAGATAGCATCAAGCCAAAATTAACTCAAAACTACCAGTGTCATATTGACTGTTAAATGCCCACCAAGATTAATCTTCCTGATATTCACAGAGTGGAGACAGCCCTGATCAACAATGATCTTAAAATGTTCCCTGATCATGTGCCTTGGGTATGAAAAGATGTTTTTTTTGCTTTTTTTTTTAATCTCTGTGGGAGCTTTTTTTTTTTTCCCTCAAGTGCATTGTAACTCTTGTGAAGAATAAAAATAATACAGCTGCTTTATGGCTTTCCTTAGAGAACATAAACCCTTAATTTTATTATAGCCCATTGTTATGAAAATTGGAACTTATTTAAAGCAGTGTGTATTTGAGTGTAAATCCTCAATTATGAAACACTGCTGGCAAAGGTGTAGGCAGATCCAAGGGATCTGCTGGTTCCAAAGACAGCACCTGAGACAGTGGATTGAGGGAGAAAAGAGAGGCAGAGAGACACAGAGAGGAGCTGCAACACCCCCAGTCCCTGATGGCAGCCCCGAGTCCCCTCACAGGGTGTTTGATGCAGTAGGAACTGATGTGCAAACTGCAAAATATCATTTGGTTTCTCGCTAGGACAAACTGATGGAATTTTCTTCTTCATCTGAAGTATCCTCCCTGCAGAGCAGCCCCGTTGTACAGTGATCTGCATGAACAAGGCCCACACTATCCCTTTTTTGCTCTTGGGAGCATTTGTTTTTCTCTTGTTCCACACGTGAATTGCATTCATTCAAAGTACAGGGATCAAAACACACCAACCTATCAACTCCCAAGACTCCAAACTCTTAAGTTTCTTGTCCATTAAAGAACTGGGCAGCTAGAGATAGTCCAGTGGTTTTTCTCTGCCCTTCCATTATGTTGGGGTTGGGGATGTTTGGGAAAGCACTGCAGAGAGATGGACAGAGATTGACAGAGAGACACACGCTGCTCTTGTCTGGAAAATGAAGTACTTTAAGTCTTTTACATTACTAACTCATTGTCTTACCCACATTCATCCTCAGCTTCCAAATAAGTTCTCCTGATAAGACCTAAATACTTTTTTTATAGATACTACTTATTTATACATTAGCATTCCAACTTCCTCCACACTAAATCGTAACACCTGCTAAGTATGAGACATCGTGTGAGAAGGTCTTTGTGATTGTTAACAAGTCCATAAAGTGGGTTCTGGTAAAATGCATTGTATCTCACAATAAAGGTATGACTACACAGGGATTTGGTTACTCCAAAGGCATGAAAACAATCCCCTTAAGCCTCCTCTCTTCTGAAGACTATTGATTTTAAAAATACTAAAGTGAAACACAATTTCAAGTTCCATAAATTTGAAGCGTGAGGGTACTTGTTCCTGAGGAAATGCAGGTAAGCACATCTGAAGATCCACCTGGTGAATCTCTCGAAAATCCATGCCTGGCATTCCAATCTTTCCTGCCCACTGGTTTGAATGCTGTATGAATTAGATTAACTGTCCTGATTATTCAAAGAAATTTAGCTTAACGACCTGCAATTACTTTAATGGCTTTGAAATTCAGAAGGTAAGAAGGCACTATGTTTCTTTAAATGAACATTAAATATAAAATGTCTCTGACTGACTGTCATGAAAACCCAATTTTATTGCCATTTAAATTATTCAGAATCAATATCAGGCATTAGCTATAGTTAGGAAGCTTATGAAGACAGAAGGATCTAAAAGCGACCTTCTTTAATACAGAATAATGACACACTATTTTGAAAGTAACAGGCTATTTGCTATGTATCACTGTTTCAGAAAGCGGTATCTCCATCTCTTTTAACACGAAGCCATAAAAGAAAAATGGACTGAAGTTCATCTTTGATGAGTTTGTGCTTAAGCTCATTTCCCCACTTTGATTATTGAATTTTCCAAGTTCTGATGAATGTCATTTATATTCCAGTACCATCGTGTGCCTCCAGTCAGAGGTAGTAAAACAGCACCAGCCCTTCTACACACAAAGTGTGCTAGGAAATCTTTCAGGTCAAGTAAGAAATCTTGAAAAGCTTAAATTAATAAAAAATGCATAATATTGGTATGCAACAATTCTCAACAGTGATTTAAAAATAGCTTCAGTGGTGTTGCTGCTTAAGGAGATAATTTCTAAAGAGTAAAGAAAATGCATAAGGATAAAGCTGTAAATTGCATTACATGTATCACCCAACTTCATTCATTTTTCTTTCCAGTTCAGAATAGTTCAAACCCAAGGTGGCACAGACAGACCATTAGATCCCTCACAACAAACTCCAAGTAACAACATGTAGCACAGGGAAACTCAGAAAACTAAAATATAACTACAGTGTAATCGAGAGCTCCTCACTAAACACACAAATGAGATTGTTCAAATGTATGTTCAAAGCTACTCAATTGAAGCACCTCCCAGCACAACTTCACCTAAATAACTACATTGTAGGATACCTATAAATAGTTACCTAAAACCCATCTGTTAGACTCCAGAGCTTTTCCTTCTCTTTTGAGGAAACAGTGGGAAGAGATATTGTATTTATTAGCTATTATATATAAAACAAATATTCTAAATAATTATATTATATAATGTGTTATTTTTTCCTAAGTTAAAGGCAGATAAAGTCATCAAGTGCTTGGGTCCTTAACCTCTAAAAAAACAGGGGAGGAGGATGAATGCCACTGAAGTCTCACACTATGAAAAGCAAAAGACCACTGCAGGACAACCCTATTTTTTCATTAAACTCTGGTCTTGCATTTCATCTATAAATCCTATTACATAGGACCCATCACATATTGGGCCAAGCTGCTAGAAATCTGTTGGGAGACATTAAAATATCTACAGGCAATATATTTTTAAGAGCTGTGAACCAAAAGCAATTCCCATCAACTCCCACCACCAGTCATGGTTGACTCACACCCTGGATATCAAATCACTTACATTTACATATGCAACTTTAGGCACCTGATTTTGATAACTTTAGTCTGAGAGTTTGAGCTCTACACAGAGCTATTGTATTCAACGTTGCTGGCACCTACTCAAAATCTATACTGCATTTATTAATTCAAGTCACTCACAAAGTTTCTCCCACCTTCTTCCAGCCCACTCCTAAATTTCCAGGTTAGAATTAATTTCAGACACATTTCCATATGAAATATTTTTTTTTCCCCATCAGTACCCTCTAACTCCCCAAATAGCATTAAGAAGATAGAGCTGTGATTTTTTTTTTCACAAAGTAATCATTATAGTGTGTAATAACTATAGTAGTAGTAAAACCAATAAATAAGAGCATTGAAATGCAAACAGCACTTTACAAGTAATTTTGCAACAACAATTTGCCCTTCAGAAGAAATAAACTGTGGCTGTTTGTGGTGCACCACGGGTCATGAACCATCAGCTGCACACATTTTAAACAGAGAAATTACAAGGCTTTCAAGGAAAATAGAGTTGTTCTGGGAAACATTTCAACAGATTCATCCACCAAATAAGCAGCAAGTATTTCTGTGGGACACTTTCTGTGCCAACACAGGACTGTTCTGTGTTCCCAGGGTACATGAAACACTTTCCAAATAACAGCACAAATCACATGCTATGAGAGCACCGAATGCAACATTTCAACTACTCAGGTGTAGCAGAACACCCGGGCTTTACAAAGCTCCTAATTTATGAATGTGGGGGCCTAAAATAAGAATTAAAAATAATTAGTAGCTGTACCACCACGTCATCTTGGGATGCCTTATAAAAATATTCCATTTGGGCAGGATCAAGGTAAAAAGTACAATTTCTACTCCCTCTGGGATGAAGTTTTGGATTAACTATGGTTAATACTGTTCTTACATTTTGTGAGATTTCTTAACAGAAATTTCTAGAGAAATACAGGAATTATAAACGGTGAAAACTTTCAAACAGGTTACCTGGAATCACGAAGCCACTTTAACTGTACCTGAAATTTCATGCTAATAACTTTGCCCAACAGCAAAAACAAAACTCCAAAAATCAACTCACTGCAACAGCTCACTGTCCTCCTACAACCAATGTCACATGCACCAGATCTGTATTTCTATTTTCTCCTTCTCATAGCCAATAATTAGTTCCATTTTGCCTCCAAGCGAAGCACAAAAAATAACTTGGAATCATAAAAACGCGTCAAAAAAAATGATGTGCATTCACACAAACTACATTTTTTTGCCTCCTATTAATTTCTATTTCAGCGTAATACACTGAGAAATGCAAACATGCAGTTTGGGAGCCTGTATTTAAAATCAGCTTGATTCCTCTGTATACATGTGTACGTGAATATTAGGGTTAGAAAAGAGAAGAAAACAAGATGATTTTAGCACAGAGGGAAAGTCTGCCCCATTTCATCAGTGCTCTTTGAAAACAGAACATTTTCAACAAAACTGACAAAAGAATGGAATAAATTACATAGGAAGTTTTAATACTTAAAATGCCTATCCTAATAGAGATTATTTTGAATATATTGGAGATCAAAGCTACAAATAACTGATTTTGAAAGTTCTGGTAATTTTCTATTCTATAAAAAGACCATCAGGAAAGGAGAGTTAACACAATGACAGGGCTAAGAAATCGTGGAGTAAAGACGCTGGCTTCTAATTAAAAAAAAAGAAAAAAAAAAGCTATTTTTAAGAGAAGAGCCTTTCATGGTGAGAGAATGTTGGGCTTGCTTCCAAAAACAATAAAAAGAAATTTACTGCCCCCTCCTGGGCTGGTAAAACAAGTTACGTTTTCTCTCAAGTGACAAAACTACAACTTTTATTCGTTAACACAGACTCCATCCACAGAGAAAGCTGGTGGAACAGGTGATGACTGTGGATGAAATGACTGCTGGAAGTTAAAAGCACCAAATTCAAAACAGGAGGCTAAAAACTTCTAGACTGTTTCCTCAGGATTGCCCTCAACTGTATCTGTTTTATGGCAAAATGGTAGAAACACAAGAAAAATACAACGTGATGCTGTAAGGAAAAAAGCTTAAGCTGTCCTAAAAAGCATAAGAATGTGTTTATTTATGTAAGTCAAGTTGGTGTTGGTTTTGTTTAGGGGTTTTTTTGTGTTTTGGTTTTCCTTTTTTGTTTGTTTTTATTTGGTTTGGGTTTTTGTGCCTTTTCTTTCCCCTCAGTAATGGTTGTGGTTTTGGATTTTGCATTGTGGTGTGGGGACGGTGGTGGTGGTGTGGTGGGTGTTTGTATGACTATGAATCCTTATTATTCAACATTTTAAGAAAACACTGGTTTTCTTAAACACAAAAACGTAAAATGCCAACTGATCCTGCCAACAGAACCTATGTATTACTTCACTTTAAAAACTATTTGAAAAAAAAATAGCCTACACTAAACTTGTAATAAAATAACATAAATTGGAAGGAAATGAGTTACATGGGCTTTGAAAAATGTTCATAAAATAGTTTTATACTTAAAAAGAAAACACCGTGACTATATTTACAACCTACTTTTAGACAACAGTTGCATAAAAATCAATATTTGTTGGCACCAACTGGAGTAAGGATTGATAAGTCTCTGTGAAATGACAATTACAAAAGAAGCAGTTCAGAAAGACAATGTACAAAAATGCCAAAATGAATGAGGTGAAGGGCCTAGAAAGCCAAACACAGCAAGGAACCTTTTCAAAACATGAGATCACAGAAACACAGAATCACAGAATATGCTGAGTTGGAAAGGACCCACAAGGATCATCGAGTCCAACTCATGGCCCTGCACAGGATCATCCCCAGGACTCACACCCTGTGCCACAGAGGATCATCCAGATGTTCCTGGAGCTCTGGCAGCCTTGGGGCTGTGCCCACTGCCCTGGGGAGCCTGGGCAGTGCCCAACCAGCCTCTGGGGGAAGAACCTTATTCTAACATCCAACCTGACCAACTCCAGCCATTCCCTGGCTGCTGTCCCTGGTCCCCCCAGAGCAGAGCTCAGTCCCTGCCCCTCCTCTGCCCCTGCCCAGGATGTTGTAACTGCAGTGAGGTCTCCCCTCAGTCTCCTCTTCTCCAGCTGAACACACCAAGTGCCCTCAGTGTCCTCACACAGTTTCAAATCAAGGTCCTTCCCCATCTTTGTTGCCCTCCTTGGGACACTTTCTAATGGCTCCAGACCTTACACTGTGATGCCCAAAACTGCCCCGGTGTTGCAGGTGAGGCCACCCCAGGGCAGAGCTGGGTGGGACAATCCCCTCCCTGTCCCCAGGCAATGCTGTCCCTGATGCCCCCAGGACATGGTTGGCCCTCCTGGCTGCCAGGGCACTGCTGGTTCCTACTCAAGTTGCCACTGACCAGGACCCCAGTGCCAGGGCAGGATTAGCTCATACAACTGGTACCAGTGGCACAGTTTTGCCTAATGGAGTTGGCACCTGACCTTGTCGGTGCTGTGGGTACATTTCTGCCAGGTCGAAATACACCTCAATACTTCTCAAACTATTTGGTACAAAAATCCTTTCCACCAACAGAAAATCTGCCTATTTTTCTGCAGTCTGCTTGGTATTTATTGCCACAGATTTACGGGCAATGCAAAGAAATCTCGGTTTCATCTTGATCCTTTACGCCCTTCCTGGAGTATCAGAAGGTGACAGAGTCGATGATTTTGTCCAAAATCCTGTTGAATTTTGCCTGTCTTGTCTTTTTGGACTATTGTAGAAGCAGTAGCCACTGATCACTGCACACAGTTTTGCCCTATGGGATGAAAATTACCTTTATGCTGGCACATGAAGCTGTGAAGCCCTTGCCCTGCACCCTCTATCTGTGCTTTTCCAAACCCCCTCTGAAACGACAGATGATTTTAAGCCACAAGAACGTGCACCATCAGATCACTGAGCAACCACTCACCTCTCCCATGTGCCAGGCAAACAACAGATTCCTGTCCACTCTGGGCTAATGCAGCTACCTCTCCCCTTAGAAATAAACTACAAAGATCATCATCTCTTTCTGAGAGAAAAAACTAGGCTGTTCATTCCAGTTTGGAAATAAACATGTGTGCTCGGGCCTCACACAGATGTTGGGATGCTTTGAGATTCCTTACTGATGAATATGGGAAACCAAAACACCCATCTGGACACACAAAAACTGTACAAATGAAACCCTGGCCAAATCATTCACTCTCTGTTGATCACTATGGCTTTTTATTTCATTTGCTCATAAAACTCATTTAATTGTAGACTATCCAAACATAGTTCTAAAATAATAAAAATTTTATTAATCTGAGAAAGAGACATAAAAATGTTTATAAGCCTCTAAAGTTATCACCATAGAAACCTCTTTTGGGCTCCAAATGGCAAAGCACTTTACAATTATCTGCTTTGATATGATATTCACTATATTATTAAGTTTAATCAACTGTTAATATGAAATTAGGTGGTCTTCTAAGTACCTCAGAACAATCTTTACTGATAATAAACTGAGAGGTGCAGATAGCGCTCCAAAAAAATTCTACTCGTTTCTCAGACTATCATCCACACAATATAAATTATGATTTCAGAGGTGGTATGCAGATCCATTTCAGCTCTAGAAAGAATATTCAGTAAGAATATTGAAAATAAGACAAGTTTGAAAACAATACAATCTTAAAAAGGGCACTTAAAAGAAATCTTACTGATATCAGAATCCTACATCAAATAAAAAGAAAAAACATAATTGTTGCAGGTTTCAAAACAATGAGCTGGAAGAATCTGTCATACAAATAGCCCTGGCAATTCTTCCTCAGCCCATGCAAACAGGTCTTCTACAGTCATACTTTGCCTTTAACAAAATGCATAATCTTCCCCTTCTCTAAATCCTTCTGGAAAGACTTTATATGTATGAAATATCTGCCATCAGGTTTCATGGGGGCTTAGAGGGAGGAAGGTGTTCAGGGGACAAACACATGCACAGAGAGGCACTTTAAATCTCCTTTGATTCTTCCCTCATGTAGATGCCTACTTACACTGGGGGTTTGTTCTGCTTGTTGAAATCGTCCATAAAAAGTAAATCTGACAATTTTGGAAGCTAATTCCCTTTCATTTGAAATAAATCTTACATTAGAGATAGCATTAAATGGATTTGTCTATGCAGTGGCATGCTTTAGCTGTGTAACTGCTGCACGTTGCTAACTGCTGCTAGAAACTCCTAACAACATTAATGCAATTTTTCTGCATAATGAAGAGTGGAAATGTGATCTGCTATTTCAAATCCAGTTTGGGCTGACGGACACTGATTTGCCCTCATCATGATGACACAGTTAAATGATGTTCTAGAGTTCAAGTGATGAGTTTTCTCCTAAATGTGCATTTCTGTATTTGAACTTTTTTTAATTCAGCCTTGTGTCTGTCTTTGCTAAGAATGGTTTGGGAGTTTTAACTTCCGCTTGTCCTATCTTCAAGTGTCAACTACACCTATTATACTTCTATATTATACTGTGATATTATTTATCACAGTGATCACACTGTCAGACAGAACAGAGGTAAATGAATGGAGAATGGAGTAAGAGCTGAAATTTGGAGGTATTTGTACAGGTAATGATGACATCAAGCTGGTGCATTGATTCTTCTGTGACTGCAAACAGACACATTTCTGATCAAGGTTCAAGACAACCCAGAGATGAGCTACAGAATGTGCCAGAGGTTTACAGTGAAGCTTTTTACAGTCACCTCATCTTTCTCTTCCTTGTCTTAAATTTCCTTGCCTTTGAGGCTTGGAGAGAGAGGCCTGACCATGACCACTACATTTCCAGTACCCACCAGTTACAGCAGGCTCCGTCTGACCCTGGTAAGGTGCCAGAGGAAGGTCAGTGCCCAGGCAAAGACAACTTTCCACACCTGTGGTACCCAAGCAAGGCTGCCAAAGTTCTTTTGGCTGTTTAATTTACATTTGTGTGTACTGGAGGTTGTTTTTTTTGCTTCAAAGCAGTTGCAAAGTATTACCTTTTAGCACATAAGACACTCACCAACAGCTAACAGGGTAGGTCTGAAAATACGAAGCAGGAATTGAGCTTTTCCCCTGCAGATCCAGAGGGATGAGACAAGTTGTGGAAGAGAAGGTCTGTTAAACAGTATTGGGCAACAAAAACTTGACAATTTAAAAAAAAAAAAGTCATAATACTTTCACTAAATTGCTGAAGCACTTTAGAAAAAACCCACACATTACATTGCACTTGATAAGCCAGAAGAGAAACAAAGGTAAATCTAAAAGGAAACTCCTGAAGACGACCTTGTGATGACAAGTAAAATGGAGTTTTATATCCACATTTCAACTGGTGAAGAGGATTCTGTTCAGCCTGTGACCCTCTCCCTAGGCAACTAAAAGCTGCGCTGTTGTTTATGATGATTAATTTCCCAGACTGTTATGTTTCAAGGTAATAAATTATTTACAATGAAATTCAGAGAAGCTAAATGAGTTCAGACTTGGGGAAGACATTTTGAAGGTGTGAAAAGGATTGGGATGAGGGGAACTAAAATAAAATAGATAGACAAAGAATCCTGTCAGCTTCAGAGGGTGAAAATTGTAAAAGGAAAGGTAACAAATGACTATAAAATATGCATGGGTGAAGTGAAATTTTGAGAATATACTTTTGATTCACAGTTTTCATGACTGAAGCAAAAGAGAACCTTAAAGTTGCAAAGGTGGAGAAGTGTATCTGGTGATGTTACTGTATTGCACTACTCCAAAAATACAAGAAAAAAATAAACAAGGTATTAAAACTTCCAGTCAGGATCCTGTGCATTCCACAGAGTGCTCAAACTACATCCTACATGGAGATATCTGGATTACACTCAGCCCCAGCTATGCAGATGCAATAGCCTGTATGCATCATATGCCAAGCCACTATTAGAAATGCAAACAAACAATTAGGAAAGCTCCTATTCCATAGCATTGGCTAGAACATCCAAAACCAAATGCAGCTTAATGGATAAATAAATCTTCCTGTTTTCTACAACTAAGACATTTCTGTCAGCAACAGGAGCAAAACCCTGTGCCATGGGGAGCCAAGAAACATTTATCCAGAGCAGATTGTTTTTCACTCAGTGCTGTTACAGACTGAAAGGGTTGGAGAACACATGTGCTGATTCACTCTACCAACAACTTTTTAACAGATAAGAAAGAAACTTTGACAAATGTTTAAGCAATTAAAATAATGTCCAATTAGTGTATCTTTCTCTCATCTCCCTTTTTTTTTCAAATAGATTCTTTGATGCCTTTTCCCTTCAGGTTAAAGAACTTCCCCTTAGTACCACGCAAAGCATATTCAGTAAAAAGAAAATAAAGTATAAACAGAATATGGAATGGGTTGCCGGGGGAAAGTTAACCTATTTTACTATCTGGATGGATCATGACACCTTCAGTTAATTTAAAAAAAAAAATCTTACCTATTTGTACTAAGGGATTAAAGTATTATGAATCTTCTCCAGTTCCTAACTCCATGATGAAACACAGGCGAGTTGTAACCAGTAAATCTATTTTTTGAAGCAAGAGAACCTACGCTGCACAGTTTAAAATGTGTTTACACCCACATAAAGAGCTTCATATTTAAAATATTACAGAGACTGAAATTGCATGTCCTGGTTTGTTTATTTTAAGTCTAACAACAAAGACACACGTTAAGTGTGATTCAAAGCTTGCAACAAGAGAGTAGGAATCAGGAGGCACAAATACTGAGTAATCCCACTTGTACCTGAGGCAATTCAGGCAGGCTCAGGTTTCCCATCTACGTGGAGGGAACAGATAACAACACCTACCCACCTACCACAGGGGTTTCAAAGTTCCCCTTTTCAACACTTGGAAAGCTGCCTCAAATTTCTGTCTTCCTCAGATACCAAATATAACTACACACATCCTTTGAAGGCAACGAATTTTTGAAGAATCGGTGGATTCTTCAAAATCAGCGGATTTCTGCTTATGCAATTTTTTAAAAATAGGTCCTAAAATGTCACGTTGTTGGACCAATTTCCTGGCTTTCAGTAAAGCACCTTTAGGATACACTTTGGGTTAGATTTCTATGACACAGGCTACACTATTTTAATCAGCTGTGCTTTAGCTGCACGGTGATGAGGGAATTATTGTGCACCTGGGGACACAGTGTAATTAGGAAAGTGGCACAGTAGGGGAATAAAAATGATTTTAAAATCTTCAGGAATAAAGCAGCCACTATTCCACTGCTGTTTGTTTTAAGTTGCTATAGGAGCATCGGAGTGAAAAGCCTGAACAACGAATCAAAAGAATGTGGGGGATTATAAATAATTAAAATTTCTGCCCTATCATTTCTCAAGGCTCATAAGAAGCAAGGACGTGCAACCAACTGGGTCAGACAAATGAATCCATTCACACAGCTGGTAAAAGAGTCTGCCTGAGCATAGCTAATGTGCTGGGGTAGGAATATTTGAGCAGGTGTAATTATACTAATGATTTATTGAATGTTTGATTAATTGGAAATTAAGTGAATGCACAGTGGCAGAATTGTCATAGCAAATCGTTCAGCTGTTTGGTTAAAAGGTGCTCAATCTCCCTTCAGTAAAGCAATTAAGAACATCCTAAATCATGGAAATGAATTATCTGTGCAGAATTATCTGATCTAATGATAATCTCGCTCACAAACTAAAACCTATGAACAAACTACCCTAACAAGAAGTGAATTCATGAACTTAAAACACAAATACCTTATATTGCTCATTAAAAGAAAGGATTAAGTGACCCTCATGACTTCCTGAGATATGATGTGGGAGAGGAAGATGCTTAGAATTATCTGAATAAAGTCCAAGTACTCAGTCCCCAAGGTCTAGAAGGCAGCCTAGAAACCTCTGGAAGAGGCTCACATTGCAAATAATTAATCAATTAAGTGTTTACAAAGCTATATACCAGGTAAATCTTTGGGTTTATGTTTTCAATTACTCATTTTAGAGTAACTTAACAAAGAAGCCCTACCACTGCCTTACTCAAATTTTTCAAGTAATAGTTAAAGATCTGCCAAAACAGAGTTCTGACAGTTCTTTTTCATTCTGAGTTCACTGATTACAAGTCAACTACCAATTCAAAATTACTTGAGTGCTAGAATTGAAGCCTCAGCTTGGGATATTGAAATCCAGTTGTTCCCTGACATATCTGGACCAATCATTACCGTTTGGACCCAGAACTTTCCTTGCAAGAGCTTTTTGATAGCGTAGTTAATAGAAAAAAGCCAAGTCCCTTCATAACTGGGATATTATCAAAAGATTCAAATTATATAATGCGAATCCAGAATCAGAACATGCAAATGAGTAGTCAGCCTGCAGTAGGTAATTATCAGATAATAGGTTTACTATTCTTATCATTTCAAGGATTTGGTAAGGCAGTTCAGAAAATTTTAGAAGAGAACAGAAAGCCCACAGCTAATTCCTGGAACAGAAGATTTCTTTAGGAGTTCTATAAAAAATAAACATTGGCTTTTCTATTCATCTTGATCAGTTTAAGTGAGCCTGTCATGGATCAGGAGACCAGAGCCACACTGCAAATCCAAGCTAAAATTAGAGCCAGTAATTTATTTTGGAAAGGAATTGAAGGAATATGTTTGTATGAGTGGGACAGTGGGGTCAGCTTTGAAAAGGTACATTACCAGGGGCCTCTTCTGTTTGAATATTTCTGCTTATCTTTAGGTATATCCACATTTAACAGCTAAATCACAGTTACCTAAAAATAGCTGTTTTCTATATAAAACTGGGGGGTTTTTTTTAACAAGTCTATATATAGAAAATATCCTTTATTCATACAAAGCAAACAGCTCTGCTTAATTCCAAACCACAGCCATGACTTGGGAGGACCTGGCAGCTACAGATTTGAAGATTTTCTTGTCTAACCATGGTGACTGCTTTCCCTCAAGGCATTAATGTCACGATGCAAATCATAGAATGTCTCTAGTCTGAGCAGAGAGTTCTAATGATCAAAATTAAAAACAATCTGTGTTTTCTCCATTTACCCTCTAAACAGAACTCTTTTATTTACTATTTTTTCCACCGTGAGCTTGCTGAAATTTATAAAAGTCATGAACTGAAGGGAGATCAAGTGAGCCCCATCCTATTACTTGTGTGCTCATTCTCAACTTCAACAGCTCCTTCAGCAGCACTTGAAAACACTCCACACTATAACCACAGCAGAATGGATGCCACTTGACAGAGTCAAGCATGGAGCAATTCTACATCATCCCACTGCTCCTCCCTCCCCACTTAGTGGCAGAATCCTCTGCTCCCGATTAACAGAAAAGCTTAATTAAAATAAAATTAGCGCTCTTTGCCTTCCCTGCTGTCCTCCCTGCTGTGAAAATCTACTGGTACACCAACTGGTAATTACCAAATTGACTTATTTAAAAATGTGTTCTTTGAAATACCATTTATCATATTTTATTCTCCAACTGCTCTGGCTCTTTGCCACTTCCTTGAAAAGAAACACCACCCTTCCATTCCACATAAAAGATGTCAATATAAAAATCATTGCTGAGCTCCAAATTGTCTATCAAGCAGCTGAAACACTCCTTATGGTTTTACACAGCCCTACAATCATAAAAATCAAAGCATAATTGATATTAACATGCCAAAACACAATAAATAGTACATACACCCAGTAAGATATTCACAGAGAAATCTCCTCAAGTTAGAAACACTAAATATTAGAGGTTATTTCCAACAATTATCAACTCATAGCTTGTGCTGTTGTACATGGCAGGACTTGATTTCCTTTCCCAGAGACAAACAAGACACATGGTACCTTATTGCTACTGATACAGCAACGCTTGAGAAAATAAATTTGACTGACTATGAAACCACTTGACTCATCTACCAGCTGGAATAAAGCCTCTTGCCAAAAAGAGAGTCTCCATCTAACACTTTCCTTCACCAATAATAGGACAAGATGCTTCTACACCAACAAGAAAGAAAAATATATGATGGACCATATGCAGGACACAGAAAATGTGGTCTGACAAGATTTAAAAGAAATAAATATTAATAATTCAGGTGATTTTCCAGATGTCCTATGCTATATAAGGAGAGCTGCAGAGGAAATAAGGTTCAGACTTTTTTTTTCATAAACATATATGAATAATTCCACTTCTATTTGGATAATGGCACATATCTGAATAAGTGTTGCCATTGGAATCACCTAGTAATTACACACCACAGACTGGTTTTTTTAATGTGGGATCAAAAGAGATTCTCCTTTGATAAAAGCATACTGAAAAAAACAAGAAATATTATCTCAACCAGCTAAAAGAAGGAACAGATAATAGGTGATCTTAGAAAATAGAACATCATCAGTCAGCTCAGTATTTAATGAAATTCTTGGGTTTCTCTGTAGTATAGGAGTCCTATGTAAATTGAGGAACAAAAGTAACATACTGGATATTTAGGATTGAAAACAATTTTGAAAAATCTAATACTGCAATAAAGAGAGATCACCATTTGCTAGAAGGAGAGAATCAAGGGTTGGTTTCTAGCTTTGACTGACATATGTTATCTTTTGCTTTGAAACAATGCCCATTCTTTAAGTTTGTTAGAACTCTTCCTGAAGGCTAACTGCAAATCTCCCAATTTGCTCCTAAAGCCTGCATGTATCCTCCCAGCAATATCCCACAGCCCAGCCCAGGAGATCACCAATACACAGAGAGCTCTCTTTAGCCATTCAGAAGTCTTTCAACTGCTTTCACTGTCTTAACAAGTTCTGAGAGACAGATGCCCAGGTAATTTTTTTCCTCATAGCGACTGGCCAAACTGCAGCAACTGAAAAACCTCAAACTCTTTGTAGACAGAGTTATGAATACCTATTTCCACTTCTCTTTTCACTTACTGGGCACAAATTAAACCAATATTTGAGACTCTTCGAATAGCCTTTCCCACTTCCTAAATAAATCATGTCATTCCAGTTGTTCAGTAGAGAAACACAGCCCTCCATATATGTGAGAGGTGATGACATTTCTCTCACAAACTCCTGCACACCCAGAACAAATGCCAGGGAGCCACTTGATAACAAGATTACTGAGACACATCTTCATCACCAAGGGCCCCTTTCTCAGAGCAAGGCAGATGTTCTAAGTCTACAAACAGCTCAGGGCAAACATCCAGGTCCTTTTCAGAAGGGCTCAGACTGGCAACAGGCAGAGGAGAAATTCCTGGCGGATTCTCTGAACACAGAAGTGGAAATGGCACAGGATCTCTCCCGTCCAGCACTGTTTGTGTAAATACAACACCCGGGCCAGATGACACGGCACTTGCTGGCAAACATTCTGCCATCAGTCAGCAGGCCCAAATTCACTGTCTAACTTGCAAAACAAGGGAGTGCATCAACATGGCTCTGACCACTCAGGATTTTCAGGAGAAATTTTCAGAGGAAATTTGCATTTCATCATTAAGGACATACTTCCCAGCATAAGTACTTTCAATTTTACAACAGAAAAGAGTGAGCTTCACGAACTATTAACTGTTCTGCTTTGGGATCTTCCACACTTTCTCACTTTTCACTTCAGTTTCTCATTATTCTTATTCCATGAACAAAAGCTGCGTATCACAGACAGCACAGAACACGTCTGAAATCATAAAAACAAACAAAAATCTCATTTTAGCTATAACCCGTGTAATAATTTAACTGTGGTACAGAATGAATAGCATAACTCATGTAAATCCTATGGTTTTTAACACATGGACAGTAGATGACAAATCTCCACAGTACACAGAGCTACAAATATGTTGGTAGTGTGAGAAAGATGCTGTAGCAGCTCCATTTCTGTTTTAGTTTAAACCAGGTGCCTGGGAGACTTTAAGAAAATTAGGAATCAGTGATGGAATGTGGAACACAGTTCTTGAGATATTACTGCTCAAAGCATCCTGGTGCTCACTGCTGTAGTGATGAGGGCCTGCTGTTTGCCACCAGGCAGAAAGGTTTCATTAACCAACCCCCAGGATTTATTCTTTACGATGGTTTTGACATTTACACAACATTTTTCATTTTTCATTACCCCAAGGAAAAACAAGGGGGGAAAGAATAAAGGATTTCTCCTTTGCCAGACCATCATTTAAAAAACTGAGCTGGCTTTATGGAAGTGTTTTTATGCAGTGATTTTTGATTTAGTACAGAATTATAATCAGCAAAAGAACTAAATGCATTTTTA
Source organism: Corapipo altera (assembly GCF_003945725.1). Taxonomy (NCBI): domain Eukaryota; kingdom Metazoa; phylum Chordata; class Aves; order Passeriformes; family Pipridae; genus Corapipo; species Corapipo altera. The sequence goes on from NW_020884914.1 coordinate 5,088,711, forward strand.
GACTTTGTAGTTTATATAGGGAATCGTTAGAAAACAACATTTCCCATATTTTATGTTTTATTAACAGACAACAACCAAAAATGAAAACACCACTTTACCTTAGTCTTGATGCTCATTTCCAGTACCTAGAGGGCTAAAATCTTTGTCAGTGTAAATATGTGTATTCCTACATATGTACATTAACCTCAGTTGACAGAGTAATATGATAACTGTATCCAATAAGCATCAAAATAAGATTGTGCAGATATTTTTCATTTGTCCCAGAAATGAATCAGTTTTCCCTATTAAGTAAAAAATTTTAAAAACTTGCAAAGCTTTTTTTTTTTCTAAATTTTTTAAAACAGAAAGTGATGTTTTCATATTGAATTAGATGGTAAAATCACAGTTACACCATATCAACTTGGTGTTTTATAAGGAGAAAACTAACTGTGAAAACACAGTTTTCTTTCTTCCATGCACTTAAATATTTATGCCTGTTTTATCTGGAACTATGCATGTCTCATCAATTCAGCAAACTCACACATAGCAATAACTCACACATAGGAAAACTTTAGAGCAAAACATAACTAAATTTACTTTTTTAAAAATATAAATATAATTCAGTTTTTGCTTCAATGCAGATGAATCAACGTTACCCTAAAAAAAAAATGCATACTTATAATAAATTTATTTTCCTCAACTGACTCCTGTAATCATCACAGTCCCCACACTGAAAGAGGTAATTTTGCAGACGACACTGAAGCTCAGCAGATCTAAAGTCTCTTCTGTTTGACAACGTGAAAGTTTTCTATGTGAAGAGTTGAGAGCATTCTCCTCGGTGCCATCCAGCCCTCTGCCCTGATCAGAGCCCACAGGGCAGGACCAAAGGGGAACCCGGTTATAATGCAGTCATATAAAAACTGAAAGCCACTCAGAGGAATGTTTCACATAAAGTCAGAATACAATCATAGAATCAACCTGTTGGAAAAGACCTCTGAGATCATCGAGTCCAACCTTTGACCCAACACCACCTTGTCACCCAGACCATGGCACTGATGCCACGTCCAGTCTCTTCTTAAACACCTCCAGGGACAGTGACTCCACCCCCTCCCTGGGCAGCCCCTTCCAATGTCTGAGCACTCTTTCTGTAAATTTTTTTTCCTAATGTCCAACCTAAACCTCCCCTGGTGCAGCTCAGGGCTGTGCCCTCTTGTCCTACTGCTGGTTCCTGGGAGAAGAGACCAACCCCCACCTGGCTCCCCCCTCCTGTCAGGGAATTGTAGAGTGAGGAGGTCTCCCCTGAGCCTCCTCTTCTCCAGGCTGAACAGCCCCAACTCCCTCAGCCTCTCCTCACAGCACTTGTGCTCCAGTCCCTTCCCCAGCCTCGTTGCCCTTCTCTGGACCTGCTCCAGCCCCTCAATGTCCTTCCTGAACTGAGGGGCCCAGAACTGGACACAGCACTCCAGGGGTGGCCTCACCAGCACTGAGTCCAGGGCAAGAATCACTTCCCTTGTCAAGATTTAAGAGCTCAGAACTCCTTGGAAATATCCCTCGCAATTCCTCCTCTGTGTTTGCAAGAGATGAGTTGCACACCTCTAGATCCTTGGGTTTAGCAGGAATAGCGTACGTGAATCAAAAAGTGAGCTGGTAAATCCCTTTCCACATAGTTCCATACAGGAAAAATAACCCAATGAGCATCCATAACACCCCTGGGACTTAAGGGAGGTGTGACTACATGAACACCTTCAAAGAAAAGTCAATTACTGGACAGCACATGTGGTTGTCCTATTGCCAAGGCCCAAGGAATACTCTTCATCACACTGCACTCAGATTGTTGCAACTATGACTGAAACCAAACCAAGATTCTGTAATTATCACGCCCAACACTGTAAATTATTTCTTAGCTGTCTATGCTACATGAAGGTAAATTTAGAGGAAAGGCTTTTCCTACTGTTTCCAAAAGGTTCTGGTATCTGCATGAAGTTTCAACTGCCTTTGATTATCAACAGCTCCCCTATAACACAAAATTGCCACAGATCTGGCTTATTTGGGATTAAAAGCATAATAAAAAAAGCATTATGTAGACCAGATGGCTTTCTATGGGACTTTATAGACTGTTAGTGGGAATTCTAAGATTCTAAGAACACCAGGAGAGTCATTGGGTGCTTTGAATAAAACCCATGGTAGAGGCTCATCATTAGTTCTTTGCTCCCACTTGGTGCTAAGCCAGCATTTTATATCTGGAATAATGTTCTTGGGAAAAAAAAAACAAAATGAAAACATACTCTTCATAAAAAACCCCATCATATTCTGTATAACACCATTTATTCTAAAAATGAGATTCACTTCATAGCACCTTAAAAAGAAAATTTAAAAAAAATTAAAATTCTAAAATCACTGGTACTTTTAATGTTCAAAATAAATGAGTGTTATAATTGTCACAGAAAATATTTCCGGCATCCAGATAAACCACATCACTTTAAAGATGGCCAAAAAGGCTCTAGTACACTGTTAAAAGATCTTATTGATACTATCCCAGTCTACATCTAAGCTTCTTCACACTCATCTGTAAAGCCCCTTCACAGAAATATTTGTCCACATTTTTAAGAAACATTTCAAATCTATCTAAAGATCAAACAGGGAGGAATTAAACGTACCAACAGCAACACTGATCAACAACAGGCACCAGTGAAAGCCTAACCCAAAGCTCTTGTCAAGGGGCAGAACAGATGACAAAAAAATATCATTTATTCCCGAGGAATAAATGTAATAATGGAATGGTTATTAATGGTTATATGGTATTACATATAAATGTAATAAATGGAATACTAATGGTCACTAGATAACAGTCCTCTGGCACTGAATATTTCACTTTCTAGCCAACCAATTAATCACTTGCTGCCAAAATGCATATCAGCAGGAGGGGCACTAAACAAACCACTTCAGTGGAAATCAAGTCAGTGTGTAAAAGGGAGGGACCAAGAGCACTTCATTTGTCTCTGTTAACTCATATGAAATTAATGTTCACGTTTAAAACTAAGTCAGTAACTCCCCAAATCATAACACAAACAATAGGGGACTTTCTTTTTTATTTACCCCTTTTGCATTTATTACTGCTTGCATTCTTGTTTTCAAGATTTTCACCATCACTATACAGAAATAGAAATTTTGTTACCATTTGCCAACTATTGAGTATGAAAGATTTAAGACTGAGGCAACAAGAAATTTCAAGAAGCAGAGTGTTAAAGAACTAATCTAAAAAATTGTAAGTTCAAGAATTAGGTAGAATTTTTTAGGCAGCTGAACATTTCCATAAATGCACATATATGTCTAAATAAAACAAAATCTTTAAAGAACAGCTACAGAGAATTTTGAAATTACACGACCTCAGAATAAGAGTTGCTTTTCCATGTTCATAATGAAGAGAATCTGGAACATCTAATTAAATGTCAGGATTGATTTAATTTTTTTTTAAGTTTGAATTTGGTGGGTCTGCTTTTCAAAAACTTCCAATATCAATTCCAATTAAAAAAAAAAAAAAAAAGAGTAAAAAGAGACAAAAGAATTAGTGTTTTGTCAGAGATTAGGAATTATTCCAAAGGCTGGTATATTAACCATTTTAGTAAGACCAATTTACTATTACAGGGTTTGGTGAAGACAACTGTTACAATCTATATAATTAATCTATGTGAACTCAAAGAGATTCTTATCTCCTGTAAGAAATTGGTAAAGATAAGAAGAATTGATTTCCTGCCCCTCCCATCTCGCAGATGAACCCATGTTTGAAGAACAGCTTTACTGGTTTGTTATTTGCTGAAAAAAAAAAAAAACACCTCACCAGTATATTTAGCAAATGTACAAGGATGAGCACTTGGCCTCACATTAACATCACACACAGAAAACAGTCAAACCAGTGAGCAATGATAGAAGGCTTTGTTTGAATTTACAGAAGTGCCTAAACCAGAGAATTTCACACATCTCACATCAACAATATCATAATTTTTCTTCTGCAAATAAAAAAAAACCACCCACATTGCATGGATTATTCTAAAGTAGATTTGTATGTGCCTGAAAAATTAATACAGTTCAAAGTAACCAATTTTATGCCCCTATATGACCAGGTGTTTCTAGAATAATCAAAATTATTCTGTGACCTGACAAATAGTTCCACCTCTCCTGAGGCTTTACGACAAGAAACTGTGCTTGGAAGTTAAACAGAAGAGGAACAAGACAAGTCTTACACAAAAACCCACAAAGAAAAGTCATAGAATTAAAAAGTCCTGGAATCACAAACTGGTTTGGGTTGGAAGGAACCTGAAAGCCCATTTCATGTGGGACCTTAAAGCTCTGCCATGACCAGGGACACCTTCCACCAGCCCAGGTTGCTCCCAGCCCCGTCCAACCTGGCCTTGGACACTTCCAGGGAAGAGGCAGCCACAGCTTCCCTGGGTCACCTGTGCCAGGGCCTCCCCACCCTCACAGTAACATCTAATCTAAACCCAACCTGAATTTCCTTTACTGACAGGTAGGACTTCTATGCCTTAACCACACAGTATCAGCATCATTTCCTGCTGAACCTTTTTCTTACATACATATATTTTTTTTTCCTCAATCTTCTCTCAGGAAAGACCAAAATTACATAAAAGACACTATTATTGACAGAATTCCTTCCAAAGAAAACTACTAGTCATTACTAAACAAGCACAGCCCTTTTGCATAAGTTTACCACATGAAGATTTCCTCGATGGAAATTGGGATAAAACCATCTGTGGTGACCATGGTCTTTGTCTGTATCTTTAGTGCAACAGTCTACATTTAGTATAAAAGGGAAATCACTATCAAATTGAGTACTTCGTACCATTTGCTCCAATCACATTCTCTGCCAAATGTATTGTTCTTTGACGTATAGATGGGTCTCTGAGCAACCTGCTCTGGTGGAAGGTGTTGGAACTACATCACCCTTAAGGGTCCTTCCTACTCAAACAATTCTGTGATTCTATGACAGTGTCAGCTGTCAGCAGAAGCCAAACCTCTTAAAGTGTTAAGGAGACTTCAAGAATCTCTGTCTACTGTCAGCCAAAGAGCCACACAAGGTCATGAATTATACAGAGAAGTTTTTGATTCCAATTACTATTGATGGAAGGGAACGGACAGATGCTCTTACATCAATATAATCAGGCAAAATGTCGTCTTTATTAGAAGGAAGACAGATTATATAGCGCTTATGACGCTTAGTTTCTTGTTCACACTACATTGGTTACATAAGGAAAACATGCTCTGCTGTCCACTGTTAATTGGACTACAACAGGTGGTCATAGGAGATGAGAACACCTTATTCACTTTGCCAAAACTCCTCCTTGGCATCTGGCATGAATCCACCTTTGTTCTAACTTCAGGCCCTGTAGCCATCTTAGTGGCGCAGTAATTTTTACTATCAGCACTCAGCTATGCTAAGGCAAAAATCTCAGAAATGCAAGAGAAATTGTTCACACAATTTCTGTCTTACGACAAATTACCACACAGCTTTGGGAAAAATCAGACAAATATCTAAGTAAGTTGTTCATAATGTTCTGTTGCTGACACTTATAAAAGGCAAGAACAACCACTCACTCACAAGATCAGACAAGATCAGCTGAATCACCTTTGAAAAGGAATTAAAATATCAAGGAATATTGTGGAAGGACTGTAACATCCAAAATTGGTCACTTCACTGTGGCCCCTGTACAGGCAACCAGAACTGGAGACAATGAATGATAACAGAAGGAATTCTCTACGGAACCAAGCTTTGGGAGCCAGTAGGAGACTCCAACAACTTCTTTGAAGTAGAATTGGACAGGAATTCTTCCTCAAAAAGCCAAGTTCTCCATCCAATTCACTAACCAGGTAATTTGTCCCTTCAGGCAATATCCAGTCCTTGCACTGTACAGTCAATTCAGCATTTTCAGAAGGAATTAAACTGACTTTAAAAAAAGAAAAAAAAAAGAAAAAAGTGGTGAGGTATTTTAGGAACCTCTTTTCACTGACTAGTACTTAGCATGAAATATTAAGTTAGAAGATAAGCCACAGCAACATACAGTTTGTTTTTCTACAAGATCAAGGAAGAAGTCCCTGATGTAACACTGAATCTCTGTCAGCTTGTTTGTTTTTTTAATTTCCCACTTCATGACAGGTAGATATTTAATACCACTGGTTGACTTTTAATCATTGTGAAAGATCTTTCAGGACTCTCAAGTACTTGCTACACTAATAACAGTGCAATTAAGAATAATTTACTTAAAAATTGGAAATCATAACTCTACAGTGCACACCTCCACTCCCAGCTGTACAGGCTCAGTTCAGACACACATTCAAAATACAACAATCAGGCAGCAAAACTTCTAATGCACTAAATCCATATTAAAATTTCACTTGCAGTTGATTCCAACTTCATTAAACCTTAAATGGCTTTTTGAATAATGAGAAAACACCATAACATGTACTTTATTCCTTCAAAGAGCCCTCTTACAAAAGGAATGACACATACTAAATTTAGCCTAACTTTTTAACATATTCTTAAGTACAAATAAAATCAGCCTGATAAGACCAGAGCAACAGGTAGAAACTGAATAAACAACACTGTTGCCAAAGATATTTCATTTGCTACTGAGAAAATAAAGATTAGAAAAGCCAGTATTAGGAAAACAAAACAAAACTAAGGCAGACAACTATAGAAGTTATAGAAGCTGAAAATTCCATGCTTTGTTGCCCAAGTTTATAGATTTCAAAGGACAGAGCCACAGATCCATTTGGATTAATCAGCTCTCTAGACATAATAGCTACTCTAGGTAGCTTTAAACATATACAGAGACTGCTATTAAACACACAGTGAGCCAACCTAAGTAAATTCACAACTTGTAATTTCTGTAAGAACTTATTCTTACTTCTGTTGTGTACAGAATGCAGCTGGACATCATTAATGTGTTTATCAACTAGAATTTCCCTTTCCCTACATATAAACAGCTGTATCTATATGTTTTATCAGACTTGAAAATTCTGATACACAGCTCAGTGTCATTCTAATTCTGAACTTAGAACTGTCTCTTGCTCCAGTTTCTACTTTCTAATACTATTTCATGTAAGAGACCAAACACACAGTGAGACAATACATGTGATCATATCAGCAGTTCATCAGCCACGGTAGAAAGAATATAAGGAGTGACACAGGTCATGCATTTTCTCATTTATTACTTACAAACCTGCTTTACTATAACCCCTACAAAAAAAGCAGCATTCCTAACAAGCAGCAGTGGCACTTAGGCCTCCCCACCAGATTTTTTTGCCAGTCAAAAAAATCACATTCAAGCCCACAATGTGCCTGTAAATAAAGGCCTGGCTAAGCAGGCAGGTCCTGCAATATGCCCTGCAGGCCACACAAGGCAGACCTCAACTGACTGCCCAGAAAAGGCAAGCTAACAGTTGTGGTTCTCTGGTTTATCCCCAGGAGTTTTCCACTGGAGTTTTATAGTGAAAGAATCCACTCCTAATTCCACCCTCTCATATAAATGTCAACCGTGGTGTATTAGCCCACCCCTTAGGGATTCATGTGCAAATGTTTTTGTGAGCAGCGTCTTTAACAGCAACCTTGTTATGAAAGTCCGAGTTATTCGGCAGTCACAGGCACAGCAGCAAGTAAAAATAAATAAACAAACCCCACTATTGCAGGTAATAAAAGCACTCAGAGAAATCTGCAGAAGCATAACAATCACATTACAGAACAAAGCAAATCTCAGCTTTAGAAATGGTGGGGTTCGTTGTGTACTTTTTAGATTAGTAATGCATTCACTTGTGTTTTGAACAAATTAGTAGAACTGTTTTTATGAAGAGTTTCATCAAGACTATTACAAAAATAAATAAAATAAACTCTGTTTTCAAAAGCATCATCCCAGAACAATTCTCCTACTTATCACCAAATCCTTCAAGCTGGTTTTGTATTATATCATTCATATTCCCACTTTGTGAATTGGCAACCAAAGCTTCTCTTTGCTCATTATGAACAGAAAGAAATAAATAAAAAGGAAATCCTTATCAAGGGTACATAATCCAGCCCTAATCCTCTCACTCTAATCAAATAATCTAATACAAATAATGCCTAAATGACATCAAGAGTTTGGGGAGAAAAGGAGGAGGGAGGTGAAAGAGTGAAAGGAAACAACTGAGGTTTCTGTCACATTCAGGCCCCTTGGACATGAAAAGTGGTCTCATTTTAGGCTGAAGCACAGAAAAATATCCTTTAGGACTAGTTTCCAGATGCCAGCCTGAACACTAAACTGCATTTTGCAATGCCTTAAATTAATTTCATCTCTTCATTGCCTGGTTCTTGTGTTATACAGAGAGAAAGAGTGGCTGCTGTCACATACATGGATTTGATGCAACCTGTGAATATGGAACTGTAGGTCTATTTTAATGTATTACAGGGGTGGGACCATTGGAATGTTCAAGTTTTTAATATATTCAACAAACAGCAGCAAAGAAAAGAAGTAGAAAGAGGAAGAGTAGCTTGAGAGAAGCCATTTTGATGAAGTTCAAAATTTTGCTGTGCAAAATGCATAAAAAAATAGTTTTAGTGGAGTGAGAATTCGTCAAATTAAAAAATAATATACAGTCAGTAGAAAAAAATCTTTTGGTGTTGTATCAGATCTAAACAAAGTACAATAAACACTCAGAAGAGCTGACAGTACAATAATGGAGAACCCTCAGCATTGCTTCTGCTGAGGATTAGCAAGCCTTAAAATAACTTGGAAGTTATTATGAAATTAAGTCGTTGGGGGTGAGGAATAAAAACGCCTATTCCATTTATAAAGGAGAGAGGTTTTACTCACTGACAGGTAAGTTTTTGAGCTTACACTGCCATCATCTGGTTATAGGAGCTATATCAGCATGGGACAGGGAAATACAACCAGGCAGGTAAAACATTTAAACCTAAAAATCCAGCCTTAACAGTACACACAACTGCATTAATAAAAGATACTGAGGGAATTTGTAGCATTTATATGGAAAAGCATTGAATATATAAATGAAAAAACGATTCTCAAGGAAAAACAGAATATGAGAGCAGAACATTCATATCAACTGACTATATGGCTAAAAATGCCATGTAATCTATAGTGATTCTTACCTTGTTTCTTTGTTTCTTTGCTCTGTTTGGTTTTTTTAAATTGAGTTAATAGTTTAAATAGTTTTACTAGTTTACATACTTAAACTATGCAATTTAAAAAAAACATTGCCAAATAGTTCATGATTTGGGATCTCAGGAGAAAAATGAACAAAGTCATATTTCATTAGTTAATAGACTAAAATAATATATTTTAAAGTACCTATCCGTAACATTTAAACTAGGTACATATAATTGATTCTGTGCTTCGTTATACCAAGAAAAAAAAAAAGGCATTTTATTTCTTATAATGATTATTACAGCATTCTCTGATGTCTGGAACTATGACTTATCAACCTTTAGGGTTACCAAAAACAGTGATGTTTTAGACAAAGCTCAAATAAAAGTAACAAAGAGACAATTTTGCACTAACTAAGGACTAGCCAGGATCATCAGTCTGACCCTAAAATTCAGATATATAGAATAAACCCCCCAATATACAATGTACATGGCCCTGAGAAAACTCACAATAAACCTGGGTAGGTTTCAAATGCACAGGAAAGTAAAAGGCAAGGTAAGAGCAGTTTGTGGCACTTACATGAACAACTTCTTTAAAGTGACTATGAAGTTTCAGAGCTTTTTTAATTAAGTCTGAACCAGTGTTTGATGTGAAAGAACTACTACAAGTGATGTTTTGAAAGATAAGTTCTTTAGCATGCAGAATAACTTGGTCTGACTCAATCCTTCAAGGTCTTCTGTACCAGATTACAACCTATCAGCTCTGAGTATGCTTATTTTTAGTTTAAATGCAGTAAGTTAATAAATTCCAAATGGAGTTCAGCTTACAGGGCCACCAAAATAAACATGGACACTCTTTGGTAGAATTTGTACTAGTTAACATTCTCAAAAAGTGTGAAGAACTTTAAAAAGTTGAAGACCTGACTTTGGGAGCACATATTAAAAGTTTTGGAATCCAAGAATCTTCAGACCTTGTAGCAACAACTTACATTTGCATCTGCTTCAGATGAGGCTCTAAGCACTGCAAGTGAGACCCCACAAGCCTCTGGGCCTTCTTCACCCATTTACAAGATGTAAATGGAGGTTTTTTACCTTGTGCAGTAAGACTCAGTCTCACTGGAATCACAGCTCTTGCCAAAGCTATAAAGTAATTAGAGCAACCTCACCCAGTTGGTCTTAATTATCTTAATGGCCATGGCAAGTGTTGAGGGAATGCTCAGAATTACAAAGTTTTTGCAGGTTCTCCTCAGGAATTTCAATCATACAGCTGTGTTCCACTGAAATTCATTTGGAAATGCCAGTGACTGTAAATAAAGTTACCAGGGCTGACTTGAAGGATGAATTTCAATGTCCCTGGAAATCATTTGCTTCTCACTGCAAACAAAAAATGGCCAGAACTCCAGCATGTGGTGGAGGGGGGGGGGGTGAGTCTGCATAGTGGGGGAAATGTGGGATGGCACACAGCTCTTTCAAAGAAAGTGGTCCACAATTAAGATCCAATCAAATTTCTGGGAAAGAATTTAGATAATAAATGCAGCTGGAAAACAAAAGCTAATATTTGCTCAGATCAAAACTAGATACAGTGGACACCTCATGCACTTGATGAAGTGAGAAGACAAGCTGCAGTTCAAGCATCCCAGAGGAAGGGTAATACAGTGTAAAAGCAGATTCCATAAAGTCCACTAGCTGGAGCAAAATTAAAAATTATATAAGAACCACATTATATATTTCAAGTATCAAATCAGTGAGAGCTCTGTAAGTACATGGAAACACAAAAGCAGAAAACCAAGTTGGTACATTTAACTGCCTCCCTAGAACTAGCTGCAGAAAAATGTAATTTCTACTACACATTATCTGTGTTTATATGAAATGCCTTAATCCTTTAGAATAAAATACATCAGGAAATTCCATGTCAATATTGTAGACTAAAACATCAGGCAAGGATACATTAAAACCCAAGACTGTAATATGAGTGGCAGAAGACAGGATGGTTTAACACACTTCCATACAAAACTCGGTCACTCTGAATTAGGGAAGACTTCCTACTTCACACAACTGAAACAATTAAATACAGCTCCATGCAGCTGGAATTTGTTCCTTAATCTGACACTTACTTTTAAGGAGATTTTGACTTTGATTCAAATAAAGCTGCAATGAGTAGACTGTTACTTTCTGCCTGCTATTGAATTTTAATATTCTCACAGATTTGGTGCAATAGTGGTTCTAAATGTTTTCAACTTAGTCTTTCTACTTTTTTACTTAGACTCCGTAATAAAAATTGAAAATTTGTTTCTCTTTTGATATACAGTTTTAACAAACAGCGTGTCACAGTTCTTTAAAGTGTTTTATAGAATATAAAAAACACAGAGGGGCAAATTTCTTCCGTTTTTCCTACTTCTCAAAACTATTTACATACTGTCGTGAGAAATTTCCTCAAAAATGTTCAGGATGTAGCAGTAACAGTGTCAGAACTGTGAGGATCTAAGGCACAAAGAATGTTTTCCGTGGAGTTGGTGTGACAGGATATCAGTTCATAAAACAAGATTTTACCTCTCCCTGAAAATTTTGTCTCACATCACTCACTAACCATTTACCTGTTCAGCAAAAGACCTCAGCAAAGCAAAGTTTTAATGAATAAATCAAACAAATTTGCCAAAACAGATGTTCCCAACTGGATTTCAGATAATTCACATGTGTAAAAAACCTGCTGTGTGCCTTGGTCTTTATACCAAGTCCTGAAAGTGAAAGACAGTAACAGAGATGAGATATGTTTTTTTTAATTCACAACTAAATGTTTGTCACTTGCATAGTATCCATATTGCATAATGCATATCACCATTATCTAGAAGAAAAAAAAGATAAATTAACATTCTTTTGTACATTATTCTTCTGTCAGGGAGGGAGAAAGCATAAAGGAAATCTTATTTTTAGGTTTTGAATATCAGCATTCTTCTTTCACTATTTATACTGTTTGGTTTTGTGTTTTTTTTTTTTAAAAATAACCCCTGATTTTTTTTTTTTTTTTAAAAACTTGTTAGACAGCAAGTATGACACAGTGAGACATGGCTGTACACCAGTCCTTTTAATATTGCCCTGAGTGTCCTATTTCAGTACTCAAGAGATGAGATAAATGGCAGAATCCCCGGATTTTCCTGACCTTGATCAGCAAGAACAAATTTTTAGCTGAACTGTGCAAAACTGCTATGATTACATCAATCTAATCTGGAAAGCACATGGTTTATATATAAACCATAGTCTCTGTCTCATCCATCAAACTGAAAGACAATAAAACATAACTCTGTAAGAAAAATCGGGAAAAAAAATCCATTAACCCTTCTTTTACTCATCAATAATGTTTCAAAGGCAACAGAAAATGCATAGATATTCAAATTTGCAAATATGGATATATATAATATAAGTATTTAAATATAAATTCTCTTATAATAACAGGTTTCATTAGAGGAAAAGACACTCTGCATCACCGTTGAAGAAGTCAGTTCTGAAATAATGGAACTAGGAAGTTTTGATCTAAATGCCCAGCACCAGACATCCAGGCAGCTGTAAAAAGCAATCTATTGCTACAGAGAAAAGATTTACCTGGCAAAAGATCCAACACAACATAAGAAGACAAACTGGAATCAATGAGAAATGAATTGGATTACTGGACAGAAGCATATTCTTGCATGTGTTCAAGCTACTGGGAAAGTAATAGAGCCAGCAGGTATGAAAAAAGCCTTCCAAATGTCTGCTTACCCTTTCATGATCCAATCACAGCCATCCTGTTAATCAGGTTGGATTACATCCCAGATATTAATTTGGCACACAAACCAATTCAGTCTGATTCAGTCTGTCCCCTTCAAATATGCCGAAAACAATCTGCCACTGATGATCCTGCCACGCCTGTGCTCCTGAAAAGCCACCTGACCAAGTCATACCTAGATGAGAGGACAAGTCTAAACTCAGGTACAGATGCCACAAGGCTTTCCCTGCTCATTAACAATGGGTAAACTTCTCCTCTGCTTCCCAAGCAAGTGCTGGAAGATGCACAGTGAAGGGAGACAATTCAAAGAGTTACAGACTCTACTCAGCTACAAATAAATAAATACCACGTATGAGCTGTGTAGGAACAAGAGACTGCTGGCTCAGGAGGAGGAAAAGCAGAGCTTCCTCACAGGCCAGAGGAATCCTCTTCTGCTCTTGTAATTCGGTTTTGCAAACATTTTCAGCAACCTAAGCCTTCCTGACAGATCTTCCCTGTACCAGTGCTGATAACACACCGTCACTTTGGTTATCCTGACCAGCATCAAGGCTTTCCTCTTGCTCCTGCTGACACCCCCACACCCAGAGAGCAGGAGGGTGGCAGGTGATTGTGGGGAGAGGCCACAGCTGACCCAGACTGGCCAGAGGAATCTTCCATGCCCTGGGACATCACGCTCAGCCACAAAACCAGGGCAGGAGAAGAGGGCAAGGAGTGGTGTTGATGTGAAGGGTTGTGCCTTCTAATGTTCCATTTTTCAGGCTGTTGCACATCAGTCTGCACAGGAGAGGTGGGGACTGTAGACTCCTCTGCATCTCCTGGGGTTTAGTTTTGTTCAGGTTTTTTGGTTTCCCCACTTAATAAACCATCTTTATCTCAATCCATGAATTTTCTTGCTTTTGCCTTTCCTCTGTCTCTCCAATCCCCTTGGGCAGGTGGGAATGAGCAAGTGGCTGGGGGTTACTCAGCTGCTGGCCTCAGCCAACCCATCACAAGGTATGAAATCCTTTTCTTTGCTGTGGTCAGGCTGTTAAGCATAAGCAATACTTCCATTTTGATCCCTGTTTTCAGACAGCCTCAATTCCTGAAAAGAATCCTCACAATGAGCCAGATCCTGAACAATACCTGGGTACAAACAGTGGGGGCTCACAGAAAGGAAGAATCACAGAGCTCCAAAGGTTCATGGGGTAGGATTCAAAGACAGATTCCCATATTGCTGCAGGCATAGCATGTATTAAGGGTCAATACACCATCTCTTTCCCCACCCATACTCATGTTGATGACATGGAGCAGCAAGAAAAAGGTACTTACACATGAGATTTTTAAATACCTAATATTTCTAAAAATTTCTATAAGAAACCTCTTGCTACTAGTTATAAGGAGAACAAATGTAAAAATGCAACATGTAGTTCAATTCCTACAAGGATTTCAATTTTCAAAGTCAAAATTTAAACTTTCCATAGAGATACAGTTTTTTGATACAGAAGGAATGTTATTTAACTCTCTCCATTTTATGATGTAGAACAAGGAAGCACCGGGCTGCATCAAGTTCTTTGCACAAATTTCAAGTCCCATTTCCAAGTTTCCTGTGTTTCAGTGTTTTAATTTCCAAGTTTCAGTGAAGAGATCCTGGACCATGCAAGCTTTGCATCACAGAGGAGCTGCCTGAGGTCAGACTGTCAGGTGTTAAATAAAGACAAAGCAACTGCAACCTCCTCTATAACAGCACATTTGTGGGTTTCTTTTAACAGGACCTGTACTAAAAGGACTTAGAAGAAATTATAAAAGAACTGGCATTACCTTTTCTTTTCTTTCCCCTGGAGAAATATGCAATCTCCAGGCTGCCACCTGACCAACAAGGATCTTTAAGGATACTTCATGAAAAGAGAACACCTGTTTCAAAGACCTGTTAAGTCAACCATGGCTACTTCCCTTGCTGAAAGGAAAAGAAAATGTGGAAAAAAACACTTATATGGCCAAACACAGACAGACAGTCAGAAAAAAAATTATATTTTAATGCTTTTAGACACACACTTCCTTCTAAAGTCCTGGTACTTTCAAGAATTGAGGTTTCTACATGGCCAATAAACATTTCTGAGCCCAATGTGGTTCACATGATACATCCCAGAAGTACTGCCGGGACATACAGAGTCAAGGAAAAACACTTCATTTATTTTATGGCTCCTCAGTCCCTCTATTCCTTCTTTTAGAACATCTGACATTTTCTAAAACCTTGAATTAACCACAGAAATTGGATACATTTACAAATTACCATCTCTAATTTGTTTATTTTACCTTTTGGAGAACTGAAAAAGCCAAGTTGGCAAGTATTCTATGAAAAATGTTCTGGTAAATTTAATCAGCTAATCTGTAAAACTTAATATATGAGATACTGTCCTGCAATTTTAAAGAATGAAAATCATAATGCATTTCCTAAAATTAGGAATAAAAAAAAAAAAAGGAAAACATCTCTGTACCTCATTTTAATGAAACAGCATCTGGAAGATTACTTTGCTAATAAAAAGTCTATCAGTAAGCCTGATGTGTAAGAGAAGGAAAGGAAGTATATATTTGCTAAATGTTACCATCTGGGAGCTTTCTGCCAGAATAAATACTCTTATCAGCTGGATAAACTCTCCAATTGTCCATGAGTGCAGGGCACTAAGTGGCTTCCCACAGTGGGCTCGTTATCCCAAGTTCTCCCGGGAGTTCCTCAGCTCTGTGTTTCTGCTCCCTCTCCCGGCAAACACCGACCTGCTCCACCTGCTGCCATCACAGCCACAGCTCACCTGCCTCAAGGAACTGATTAGTTATGTTTGTCCAAACACAGAAAGCACATTTTGAGCAAGAGTAAGTGATAGTAATCATGACAGCTTGTAACAAAAATTGAAGCTGAACGCCCAGCATTTTAAATCTCAGGTTAATTATTTAAGCACGTAAACTCAGAGGTAGGATGGATTCTACAAACCCCTTTTGCTTCCTCTTTACCTTCTCCCAAAACTGGCTTTAGCTTTAGAATGTTTCAAAGCTCATCCAGTAACAGTGTTAAACAATTATATTAAAGGGCACACAACATCCTGTCAGAGATTATATTTTCACATGTCAAAAAACAAAAGGGAAGTTCCAGGTTACAAAAATAGGTAGTGACTAGGAATATGAGGCTCAGCTCAAACAGAGAAAGTGAAAAGGTTTTTACAGTCATTAAATTCTATCATTTCGATGTCCCCAATCTTGAAATTCCAGCATTTATTCCATATGGAAAATTCAAGATGAGGGTCAAAGATAAGGGTGTGCAGCTCCCAGAGCACAGAAACAGTCAAAACCACCTTCAGCCTCCACCTCCTGCTGCTGAAACAGACTTTTAACCCACTGTTTAGAACATCATTCCTGGTTAACTTGTAGGAACATATATATTTCTTATTTTAAATAAATGTCTCCAACGTCCAGCTATGTTTTTGGCTAAAATGTGCCTCTGAATTCTTACGAAGTGGTAAAAACATAAAAAGGTATTACCAAAAAAAAAAAAAAAAATTAAAAAGGGCTAAAAAAATATTTAGGCAAAGAAACCATTAAAAGTAAACCATTGTGGCTTTGACAGCCTTCATCATCAGGGACCCCAGATGCTTCAGTAGCTACCTGAGGAGTGACCTGCAGCTTCCTGCCATCCCCCTGACCTCACCATCCACCCTTTGGAATCTGAGGTGCCTTTTACCAAATTATTTTGGTTTCCTTTCCTGGGACTGCCCCACAGCCCACCCCTGAGCTGAGAGAGGCACTGGGCAGGAGCAGCCCCTCAGCACCAGTGGCTGCTGCTCAGAATTGGTTCCATCTGGTTCCATGCCCTGCACACAGAGCCACAAACCCCTGACCTGACTGCCCTGTCCCCAACTGCTGCCATGGCACTGGCACCCTCACACAACCCACCTCAACCACCCCTGCTGCCCTTCACCTCACCAGCAGAACTGGGATGGACCCAATTCCCATTCCATATATTATTTTTTCACTCAGTAACTGAGGGTTTGTGTTGGTTGGCAGTAAGTTAAATGAAAGAAAAGTCTCCAACTTGGGATTGTTGTGCCTGACACAGAGATAATTCTGCTCATGGCAGTGTAAGACCTCCCTCCCCATTCAGTGCTCTTTAGACCATGTCCAAAAAAACCCTCGAAAAACAAAGAGCTTCCCCCAGGCTTAGGGAACACAACAAGGGGTCAGCCTGAAAGTGCTGCCAGAGCCCTGGCAGGCTTTGAGATGAACACTAAAAAAAAAAAAAACAAACCTGGTAGTTTTGATATGAGCCCTCCAAAACACTGTGGGAGACCAAGTGACTTGGGACCTTCACAGGAACCTGGTGCTTTCCCTGTCCCCCAGCCCCTCCAGCCACAACTGACAGTGGCCACAGAAGTATCTGTAAATAAGGTGGTTCATCTGTACCTACTGTTAACTACTGATAACTTCTTTGTCAAATCTCCCAAATCTTCATTTTAAAAAGCAGGAAAATAAAACAGGGAAGAAAATATCAACTTGAAACTCACTTTTCTCTAGAGCAACAACGACCATGAAACACTTTGGTGTATGTGTACAATATAAAAGTACAGACTGAGACACAGTAAATGCATTTAAACCCAGGTCACTTGGCCTTGGTATCTGGGATGTTGCAGAGGATCTGACAGGTCAGACTAATAACTGGAAATTATTAGCTAAGACAGCTGCTAAGGTCAACTCTGCCTTCCTGGTGCAGTGGAGTCTGGGTTATGAAAACCCAAACCTTTTAAAAGGAAAAGTTTCTCCACAAAGCAGCAAAAGTTGCACTTTCCCATTGCTGTAAAGTTTTATCAGTTCACAAACACAAAGAAGGTCCAAGACATGTTCCCATTCACAGCATACTAATAGATTTGGGTTTTTTTCCCTTTTTTGTAGAACTTCAAAAGCCAATTCCCCTCTGTGTTCTCATACCTACTGAAAACTTAATGACCAGACGTAACCAAAAGTTCAGCAAGCCTTCAGTCTCCCATGAATTATTTTTCAGTTAATTCTGACAGATAATTAGCATCAGACTTCAGTTCTCCCTCTCCACTTGATTTTTTTTCTCTCAAATCTGAATATTTTAACTTTATATTTAGATGAGTATTAAAGCAAAAAGTTTCTTTCTTCTGTCCTCTTCCTTGTCCCAAGATGAAATATAATTTACTTGTATGCAATGCAGGTGCAGTACATATGAATATATGCCAAAGTAACTTGTGCATACATTTACTTCAGTGAAAATAATTTTTTTTTTAATTCAAGCACATAAAAGATTTCTGTTCTAGCTCTGTGAGATTTTTAGGAGTTATTAACAGGAATGTCTCATATACCTAAGGAAATTTATTTAAAGAGAGAGGAAATTTAAAAAAAAAAAAAGGTAAAATAAAGTCCCTTCGAGAACTAATTCTTTACACGGTCACAGAATTATAATTTCAATATTTACCAAAATATCTTCAAAATGAAGACTTGAAAAAAAAATCTCCTAATAAAAATATAATTGTTTTGCAATAGCAATCACGTTTGTACATAGTAACACAGGGATAGAAAAGGTGATGGTTAAGGAAGGAACACATTGGCAAAAAGACAGGGTATAGTAAAAGCTTTTTTTAGCACTGCCTTCCCAGGTATTGCAGCACCATAAATATACTATCCATGTCCCTTCTGTGTACTCAGCATATGTAAAAGTCATGCAGCAGAACACGTTGACACTTCAGTGGGAGGTCAAATTATTGTTTTGGCACTTCTGTCACGCCTGTCACTTCAATTCCACTTTATCAAATTACAGATTGCTAGATAGAGTTGGATTAAGGGGAAAGACAGACACACACACACAGAGGAGCAACTGTCATCACTTCAGTTGTGAAATCCCATAATTGCATGTCAGTGACAGGAAGAACAAGAGAGCAGTAATAGGACTGACATTAAGAGCATTCAAATACCGTGGAACTTTGCAGCAAGGCTCTGCACTGTGTCAAGCCACATGCCAGGAAAGGGACTGCATTTCTGAGTGTTTCTTCACATTAGAATTGCCAATATTTATTAGGCTGACTAATGCAGCGTGTTAAGTTCCAGGGCAACTTTCAGATTCCTGTTTTTTTTTTTTCCAGAATTAGTGTTTTTACTTGAAAAGAACATAAACTAAAAAACAAACCCCTATGATTTCAAAATATCACTAAAAGTAGTAAGAAGAACAATAAGTGATGCCTAAACAACTTAGACTATGGGTTTGATTCAGCTTTCTGAGTTTTAGGATATCTGAAGTGCAACAGACCTTTCATTAAAATAATTGTGAAGGAGTCAGTCATGGATATCAAGTAACTTTTCTGGTGACAAGCAAACAAATTACAAACACCACACCTTCTTCAGATAATTTTGCCCTTTTGAGGAAGTCATGAAAACTTCAGCTCTGTACTAAGGAAGACTCAAGGAGTGCCATGGAAATCTGACTTGCATGAGCTGGGATGTCAGTGCAAACCTCTGTGACAGGAGGATACTATTCTTGGAACAGCTCATTATTCTCCCTCCTGGGTTACTCCCCCTGGTTTCTGAACCTCTGGTCAATCCTCTCTACTTTGTGTGGTCTGTTTGTTCACCCTGCTAGACAACAGAAAGCTCATTAATGTTCAGAACTTCCTTAGGTTCCTCTAAATCTCTATCCAACACAATTTAGACACTTCCTTACCAATCAATTGGAGTCAGTGATCTTCTCTCACCAAAAAATTAATTTCTATTAATGTAAGTAAAAATGCATCTCAAAAACCTACAAAATTATTCAGATTGCATGATCCCTTCAAAAGGGAATAAAAATGATACTCATGTTCACTGCTAGTGAGCCTCTAAACAGCAGAAAAAGGGATTACAATTAAACAGTATAAAATATATCCATATCTTTGATGTCAGTAGTTCACTGAGTCCCTCCATGATGCTTATCAGCTCCTCACTATTTGATACCCTTATTAAACCCCTCCCATAGTAACCTGATGATTAGAGAAATTGGATAAATATTCTTTCTCCTAATAAAAAAATTTCCCATATACTGTCATGAAAACATCTTCATATCATCACTATAAAAAAAAAAATTAAGTAGCCATAGAATACACAAAGCAAAATATATTTGTAATGCCGTTTCTTTTTCTCCTCATTTTGTCTCAAACACACTTTATAACCTTGCCTACATTTCCCCTTCACACTCCTATTTCCCCATATGTAACTCCAGCAGTATAACTGTAAGTACTTTCCTCATAGGTGTTTTTAATTTGTTTGTGAAGTAATTTGAGATCCACTGACAGAAGGTACTAAAAAAAAAAAAAAAGGTTAAATATTTTCCACAGCAGGCACTGAAAAAGAAAGAAAGGTATTACTGCCTATCCCATATCCCACAGAAGGTAATGGGGAGTTATGAAACATTATGTCACTACAGGGAACTTTTCCAACTTACTGACCTATCAGGTTATTGCCCTAATGCACACCCATAAACTCTATTGCTCTCATAAAGCCTCTGAGCTCCAAAGTGGTAAATTTTGAAGTCAAGATGCATCTCAAAAATGTTCTCTCCATGAGCTGCTTTCCTTTTCAGGAGTGGAAAACGAAGCAGGAGACCCTGAGCGACCTTGAGCCCCCTCTTTAATGGTGCTGAGCTGCTGCTTAAGGGGTAACATTATCGTGCCTGCAAGGAACAGGCAGGAGAAATGTCCCTGCACATCACAGCAAACACAGCCCATTACTGGCACAGGGTTGGAATAAACCACAAATGAAGCAGCCAAAGCTGAGGAATAAAATATTCCTTGCACAGTAAAAACCAGCTGAAACAAAGTTACCCGGCGCAGAAAGGTCACTGTAGCTTAACTTTCCATTCCCTCTTTGGCGTCACAGTTTTCCATTTTAGATGGCATTGTAACAAAAGGGATGTCAGGGAACAGGAGGAGGATAATTTTATATCACTTTTGGTTTCACAGCCTTGCCATGAATTAATTTGATGACGCGACAAATGCAATTGCAGACTAAAACAAACTATCTCCTTTGTGCTCTGTTCAGACCTCAAAGACAGAGCAGGACTGAGAAATCTTATTTACAGTTTCTTTAGTTTTAATATTTTTGAAGATTTCTGTTCAAAGAAAATCCCATATAAACATATGGGAAAAAAAAAAAAGAAAAAGAAAAGGTAATTGTTCAGACCAAATAAAGATGTGAACTGAAATCAAAGCCCAGGAAGATTTATTAGGGGCATGTTTTTCAGGTAACAGGAGATGATCAAGCTGATGTAAGAGCAACAACAACAACAATATGTACAGACTGTACATATTAGCAGTCTTAGAGTGGACACAGAGACCATAGTTTGGTTACATCAAATGGAAGTGAACATTGCAAAGGATTCCACATGGAAAAACAGCCAATATCCTTAATAATTCCCTTTAACCACAACCACTTTGTTTGTGCCCAACACACACAGTTCTATTAGAAAATATGGGTAGAAAGAAAAACAAGCCAACCATCTGTCAGAGCCCTTGCAAGAGCAAAACACCACAGGCTTTGAAATGATGACTCAAATTCCAAAACATCCAAACCCCTAACCAGCTTCAGCTATCAGGGTATTTTTACAAAAATCACATTTGGTATGTTTTTAACAGGTTTCTTCCTGTGAAAATTTAAGGGTCATGTTTCCACATATGTTTCTTTGAGAAGCAAAGCTGAGACATTTCCATGATCACATGATTCGTTAAACATCCAATATTGTGATGCTCAGAGAGAAGGTATGAGATCAATTTATAAAAAAGAAAGAGGGGTGGGTGTGACAAAGACAAAAAAGAGCATTGACTGGGTAGGAAATAGGTTGTGCATGCATTTATTGGTCCACTGCTGGCAGTGGTAAGTGCAGGTTAGTAATGCAAAATAATACAGGTCAGTTAGAGCAGACTATGCATTACTTATCCTCAAACCTGAGAGCTTTTATCCTTGTAGAAAATAAATAGAATCTTACACAAAAAGGTCAGTATTAGACAATGGAAGGAGAGACAGATCACAGTGATGAAGTGGTTATGATAACCAAATTGTATTTTGTAATTTATAGAATAATAGGTTTCAAAATACTAAATACATTTATTAAATTTGAGTTTGCCTCCAGGAAATGATTTAGTTGCTGTTACATAAATTTCTACTTCAGAAGTTAGAGATTAGGAAACTTCAGGGAAAAAAAGAATGTGAGAAAAGGCACCTTGCAGGTTTGTATTTTGTGGTTAACGGGGAAAATTTTCCATTAATTGCTAATGATATAGTTCATTAGGAGTATATTTCATTATGGAAGTGCAAATTATTAGATACTAATGATGCATGTCCTAATTGCAGTAGTTTGTCTTGATTTCAAGATAGTTGAAATAAAAATATTTATTTCCAATGTTTCAGCTTCTATGAATTACATTAAATTCTTAACTCACACTTTCAACAAACATGAAACAATGCATTACTAATAACCAAGATCGATGTATCTTTATTTGATGGTGACTGCACAGATCATTGGGTATCTGTCTCCCTGGACTGTAAAGTACAACTGCCACTTGAGCTTTTGGGACTAAACACAGAGAAAAGTTGAAACTTGTCATGTAACAGCAGGTATTTATTACATTTCTGGTTTTTTGGGGTTGTTTTTCTTTTTTTTCCAAAGTGCTTCCACGAATTACCAAAATGAAGAAGACAAATTTAAGGGTTTTCTAAACAATCCTTTTTGCTGACTCCAGTTTCTGCCTGTGGAAGGCAGAACATTGAACACTGTCATTACATTGGATCACTTTTAGCAAGCCAGAAAAACAAACCATAGCCCAAAACCTCATGTCTGACATGAGACAGGATCAGAGAGGAGTCTGTAAACCTGAAGACGTGTCTGTGTGCACCAGGAGTTACAGGCAAAAGGGTGAGAATTTCATGGAACTCAGCACTTTAATACGGACAACTTCCAGATCTTCAACCTCAAGGATTCAGTAAGAGAGAGACAGAGAGAGAGAGAGAGAGAGACCCTCTGGGTTCCACAGTAAGTTTGGAGACCCTCTGACTGTCCCCTCACCTTCAGGCCAGTGCTTCTGAGAGCAAGAAGGGACAGGGAAGTGAGCACACCAGGACAGGGAAGAAATAAATCACAGGATAACATGGAATGTTGTGCTCTTCCATTTCAGTTCACATGCCCAGTCTGAGGGCCGGGGCTGTCTCAGAAAAAGCCAGATCACTTATTCTACACTGGAGGAGGTGCCCCTTTCTGGGTCAGACAGCTGGGGGGGTGTGGATAACCCAAATCATGGAAGATGGACACAACTTCTCAGGAAACCACTCCAACTCAGAGCAGTCACTGAGGCCAAGAGGAACCATGAGATACACAGCTCCTGTAATTCACAGTGAGGGAGAAACCATCCTACCATAAACAACGAAAAAAAACCCCAAAATGTTTTCCTGGCAACAAGGCTGGTACCTCTGCTAGGCAAAAGGCAAGTTGCAACAAAAGGAAAAAGAAATACAACATGTGAATAAAACTGCTGTCCAAAGCTTGTCAGGCTCTTGACAACTTTTCCCAGAATACACATAATATAAAAAACCCCTTTGGGTTGGGCAGTTTTAACAGTTGATGCCCACAGGAAAAAAGTCAGAACTTGGTGTTTAGAAATAAGGTCCCAAAGTGCATTTTAACATACTTTAAACCAACAGGTACCTAAGTGGAAGTACCTGGACACGTTCATTAAAGGGAACGCTCAGAAGCTGCAGCCTGGAGGGCCCAGTTTCACAGCAGTGAGGGGCAGCTGATGTCAGAGATTTTAAATTGCATGTACATGCTCAACACTGCCACAAACTCAGTTACTACTTGGCACAGAGAAACACTGCACAGACCTGTAATCCAGAACCGCATTCTAGCTCCAGATTTTCAGTAGAAATAGATTTTTAAACAGAACAGGTTACTCTCTGTAGTGAGAAAATACTTTAAAGCTGGATTGATATTTACTTCTGACAATTTTTTTTTTAATTGAAGTCTTCTGTGTGATGCCTTTATTTCTTACTTTTTACCATAAGTAAGGTGAAGAATACTACTAAAAATGCATTTTATATTAGTTCACAAAATAAAACTGGAAACATTTTTTTTAAATAAACCCTTTAAAAGAAAAAAAATCTGCATCAAAATACTATCTATAAAGGAAGAAAAAACAGTCCTTATCTTGCTGTCTTACAAATACTTACATTGGTATGTCAATATTGTCATGAAAGACATAACAATTTTGTTAATAATGAAAATAAGGAACAAGAAGTGCAACTGCCTTTTAAACTGTTCACAGTATAATCAAATTAAGACTATAAGTCCCTTCTGAACAAGCAGTTATTCAAATTTCTAAAAGAAGTATATTTAACGGAGTTAAACTGTTTGTCTCCATAGAAGTTAAAATACAGCATTAGGAAAGTTATTGTTAGAAAACTTTATAATACATACACACATAATTTCACATGCTTTACCCAAAAATTAAAAAAAAAAAAATCAAAGCAAACCCCACCTACTGAAGTTGCCTGACAAATTACATTAAAAGAAGCCACTTACTTTTCTGTCCTCAGTTTCTACACCAGAACTGGACTCTGCTTTAGTGTCCTGAAAACACAAACAGAGAATCCTGTGTCACAAAGCACATTGACCAGGGCTGGGGAAACAACTCAGCCTGAAGAAAGGACATCAAACTCTGAAAAGCAGGTTTCTCAATCTATCACACTTTAATGACCTGTTATTTTCATATATATAATACACTTAAATGTACAGTGGTTAGTATTATGCCTTTAATTAATGTTTATTAAACTTTACTATGTGCATAAACTTAAGAGATGGGATTGAAAGAAACACAAAAACCCCAAACCTGTTTCAATGTAGTGCAGCAGCTCATAAGACAAAAATGTGATTTTATAGTATATGTTTTCTTTTTTACTTGCATCTTGAGGAAAATATATTGGTTGCTCATTTTTTCTTTTTAATAAACTAGTGATGGAAGCTTAAAAAAATATAAAAGTGAGCTTAAGAAGAAAATCTGCTCAACCTTCTGCCTGTTGTTGAGTGCTAACTTGGGCTTGATAGATAGTTGTGTCTGAATCTTACTGCAAAATGAAAGAGTAATAAAACCTCTATTTGAGATAAACATGTATATGTGTGGATATATATATATAGACATGTATACAAGTGTATATTTTGGACATGTTTTCTTTCAGGAGTCAAAAAAATAATCTTAAACCTAATGACACCCAACACATGGTCCTTTTATCCCTAAAATATTTTGACTCATTGAACCTTTGGGGGTTTTGCCAGCAGACCTGAAGACATGTAGAGATAACCATTATCACAAAAAATATAGTCTGAAAGGCATTTTTTGCTTCAGAGTCACCCTTTTTACAACAAGTTACTCCTGGAAGCTGAGTAAGCCAAAGAGAGTTCAAGTCATTAAACTGTAGACAAGTGACCTACTAATTCTCTTTTCAACTTTACTTCTCTGGTGAGGGTATTCTTGGAAGCAAACTTTGCTTATGTACAGCAACTTTAGAGATTTCTATTGGAAAAATAACATACAGACGAGGGATAATTTTTTGTTAAAAGTAAGTACTTTCCCAAGCTCTCACTGAAGCTAGAACTACTCTCATCAGATTTTAGAATATTACCACATAAATTCCAAGCTGCAAATTTAAGCCTGATAGCAAATAGCAGCTCCTTTAAAAAAAAAATATAACAAATACAAAATAAAGAATTTCTGTTTCTTCAAAAACACACTTAATCATCTCAAATGAAGGACTGGTATTATTTCAATGCCAAAGAGTTCTTACCTAAGCCATACAAGATTAAAAAAAATAGATAATTTAATCAAGTAAGATGAATCAAGGCTTCCTGGAAACATACTTTAATTTACAGCGAATTATAGTAAAGATGGTTTCATCAGGCACATGTGTCACTTCTTAAGCAGCAACAAAAACCTTGGTTATTCAAGTTAGCTTTATATACGAATCAGTACCTCAAATACTCTGTATATTCCAAATACTTTCCATGGGGAACCAGACTGTCCTTGCTCTCAAGTGTGACTTCCTGGCAGCCAGACAGTCTCTCACCATGTCTCTCCTCCCATGTGGTGGGTGAGGAGACTCTCTCTGCCCACAGCTGACTTCCTGAGCCTGTTTGGGTATTTAGAGTCAGTTCTTTTTGGTGAGTGAGTGAGAAAAAAAAAAAACACCTCAGCTTTTAAAAAGCTTTCTGCCTCGGGGGAATGAATTCAAACTTCATTAGCACCAGTGCTCTTCACCTGCTGGCTGAGCCCTAAGTCACCTTTCGGAAATAATGGAATGTTCTTTAACATATTTATCAGTTAATCAAAAATGAATCATATCTTTTCATATTACCAAGGACAAGAGTGGCTCTATCTCACACACTGACCTAAATTAACTGAAGGCAGAATAAAGTAGCTCCTATCAGACTCTAGTCAGAGCTATTACAAACTCTCAGTATGATGAATATACCTTGTTCAACACCTAACAGTGCTCTGATCCCTTCTGCTCTCTATGGAATGGTTTAGTTTGCTATTTTGCCACTGTCCATTCCCATCGAAAGCAACTTCCAAGAAACCCAAGTTCATAAGCATTCATTACTCAATGTGAATTAAAAATGCAGGTTTACCTGGATAAAACAGAAACCATCCTGCTCCCAGCACAGCTTATCTCACATGGCTGTAGGGAAAAGGCACAAATGAAGCCCTCCAGCCCAGCTGAGCACACCTGGGGCCAGCCCAGCTGAGCCTGCAATCAGGAATTAAAGGGACAACAAGTCTGAAGTCAACTGATAACATTTTCCATGAGGAAAAGATGCAGGCTGAAGATCTAATGACACAATTTCTATTCTGTGCTTTATCCCTGAACGTTAGACAATCATTTCATCCTGCAGTGTTTGGGTTTCTATCTAAAGATATGGGAAGTGAATCTTAAAAATTAATCACTGCATCATTAGCAATCAAAACTACATCTGTATGGGTTCACTCTGACTAGGTATTGAAGAGTTATCTCTGAAATTATGGCAAGTCAGATTTGGGAAAAGAAATAGCTCTATGTCTTCAAGAGTAGACACCTGGATTCAGATTTCTGCACAAGGACAATAAAAAACCACTAATTTGCTGTTATTTTATTGTTTCTGGTATTCCAAATATTAAAGTATTGCCTAACTAATTTTTGACAAGCTTACTTTGAGCACATTATCAGATAATAACCTGAACTATAACATCCATTTAATACCTAATACCATACAAAGCCTGACTTCCTAGATGGGATTTTTCTTTTGTAAGGGGTGAAATTCTCACAAAGGCACTTACTCAAATGAAGAATAACTAAGGATACTGACACATTACCTAAATGAGAATTCAAGAATCCTTAGTTCAAAGGGGTGAAGTCATTTGGGAGCAGTTAAAAATTTGAACAGTAAAAATTTGTGCAGTCGGTGAAAAAGAAATAACGAGAGGTGACCAATTAATCTCTTCTAAAATCAGTAATTTGCAAATTTGTTAGCTGAATAATGAAGTGTAATATGCAACCAATTCATATTTAAAAACAATAGTAATAGTTGATCACTTCTGCAGAAACAGTTACAGGACTTGCTGTGTATCTGGTGTCTGTGGTGAAGCCAAAGCAGGCAGCTACTTTTTTATCAACTGTAACTGAACTCTGACAGAATTTATCTGTTAGTGACAAGAATATTCCATGTTAGGCACATGCACATCTTCACCTTAAATTACCCAAGCAACACAAACTAATTTTTCTGAAGCAATTAGTGTTGTAGTTCTTTAAACCAGTGAAGCTGCTGGCTTAATCAGATCTATGTTTAAATATCAATATTTGAGTATACACCTACATTCTAGATATACCTCTTTAAAGAAGAAATGTACACAGACCCTAAGCTTTAAAAATCATCAAAAAGAATCATCTGTCAATCCCAGAGAAAGAAGGGAGGAAATGAGAATATTCTCTGGGAGACATCTGTGCTTTCTCTAAGTGCAAAATGACAAAGCACTGTCACTTCACTCCCAACTCTGTGAATTATTTGAGACTGAGAAGCACCATTGCTGTAAAGAAAGTATAAAATCCTAGAGATTTGAACAATACATCAGGCACTTTCTTTATTGTTGTTACATCACAAAAAAAAAAGAAGTAAAACCCCAGAAAAATCTGTTCCTCCTGAAGCATTATTACTTTAGACAAATTATATAATGATAGAGTAGTTCATTGGATGTTTCAGGAAAGAATAAATTATAGAAATACCCTACCACTAAGGTAGAAAACCCTCTCATCCATTTCAGTTTAAAATCAACACAAACCTGGTTTTGTTTGTGTTTTTTTTTAGTGTCACTGCATAATAGTCAATTAAATCACATTATTGCAAACATATTAGGAGCTGTATTTTTAACATGTAATTACGAAAGAAAACTGCCTTTTTCTTCTGTTGTGTTGGGTGACAGCAACAGGGAAACAAAGCAATATTTTATGGAGCAGTGCAGGACAAACACAACTTTCTTTAAGAGCTGAGACCAAAGTGTCATAAAGGGAACTGCCACACAGATTTCCCACTAGAATTGCACTAATTTCAATGCTGAAACAATGCCCACTCCTGTGTTTGCCGGCACCTGTTTCTGAAAGGCAGCCTTTAAATGTTCCTCCTGAAATTTAGTCACCTTGGTGATCAATAAATTTATGGTTTATTGAGGTCTGTGCTCACCAGATGGAAAAGTGAGGTCAATAGGTACAATATTTTCCATGCTTATTTGGAGACAACTAATGGCTTAGATAACAACCAGATCTACTGTCAGTGCCCAGTACAGAACACATCAGACATGACACCCATTTTATTCCTGAGCATGTTCCCTTTTCTCATCTCAGTTTTGCTCTGTTTGATCTTCCATGTGTTTCAGGCATTTTTGAATTTTAACACACCAGGCCCTCGGAAACGTATCCAACCCCTTCACTCAGCAGTGGCATTACACAAATGTTACTGAACAGAGTGAAATAAAAGCTCTAGAAAGCAAAAGCAATTCTTGGCAGTAGCATGACCCTGCATGGCATTTGGCTTTAGGACACAGCAGAAACCTCCATACACTATTTTACATACTTTCTATAATTTTACATTGAATTTTACTGCTTGAATTGCAAGCAGAAACAGTGAAATCAATATCCCCAAGTAGCCATTAGTCATGCTAACATGACTAATACCCACACTGGCTGTGTACTTTATCATATTTTACAGCTTGTTCTCTCCCTGCTATCCCAAACTTATTTCCTCTGCTTCCCCATCAGCATAAAACAAGATACCAGAAACCAATCAACCAAAATAACCCTAAGAAATAAGAAACTTACTTAATAAAGTTATTTGAATTTCTAACATCTTTTCTCTTCCACGTGAAGGTAAGGCAAACAGAATTCCTGTGCACACACACACACACACACACACACTGCTCCTGGATCAGAGGGAGGAAAGATGAGCCTCTGGAATTCCAGTTATTCCAGCGTTCCCTCCTTTGGGTTTGTCTGTAATATCAGGGATGGTCAGTAGGTGGAAGCAAATAACCTTGTAAAATCCTGCTCAACTTCCCGTGGAAGACAAACTTATTGCACTGCCCAGGCTGGGCAGGCGCTTTCCAGGTGTCCTTGGCATCCCAACAAGTGCCAACACAAATCGTGGCTCTTCTTCATAATACCTATTTCCAGTTTCATAAAAGGTCAGTAGATTTAGAATAAATAAAAAGTGGGTGGTTTGGCGGGTTTTTTTCCAGGTTTAAAATTTGTAGAACTGAACTGAATAACTTATAATGACTAATGAATGTAAAAGGTCACACAAGGTCAAACAAAACAAGAAAATATATACATATATATATATATATATACAAAATTAAAAAGCACACAGACAAATTCTAGTTTATTGATTTTTCTGAATATTTTTATTGAGTGTTGAAATATATCAAAGCTCTGAATTATTGAGGGAAATACTTAATCTTTTTTGCTATCCTTTAGCCATTATCTCTCATTATTGCTGCTAACAAACAGGCTGCCAGCAGAAGAATTCATTTGAATTTCAGATTAGTTCTATTTCATCCATCCCAGAGAACAAATTAACCACACAGTAATACTTACTGAAGAAGAAAATAAATGAAAAATGAAACCCTAGAATGTGACATTCAAGTCTTTACTAAGTTTGTCCCCAACAACTGAAGGACTCGTGCAGAAGTCTCATCAAATTAAGAAACCAATTCAAGGATTTTAATGGCTTGCAATGTCAAAGATGTAAGAGAGGAGTTTTATTTGCAAAGCAATAGCTTCATCTCTACTTAGCAGTATTTCTGGACCAAGAGGTTTGTGCCTACAAGGAAAAACCAGGAGAAAACTGGGTCATCTGCATTGTTTAGTGTTGCCTCAGGGCAGCCTCGAGGCTGTTTGACTGGAGTTAAAAAGGAAAACCATCTGATCAGGGATTTAAAATCAAGCTTCTCAACATTTTAGGGAGCTTTCTTGTCTTGTTTCTGGCTGGAAGAGGAAGGTTTACAAGACTCTGGGAAAGTGAAGTGACAAATTTTATAATAAAAAATTACTGCTTGTAAAAATACTGCTGTATTTTTAATATAGATATTGGAGAGGACTCGTGTGCCCTCCCACACACCCACCCACCCTCCGGCTGTGTGAGTGGATAACCCAAACTCTTCTTTCTTCTGATTCTGGTGATTTGCTTATGCTCATTTACACTTTTCAAGGCTATCAAGAGTTAAAACTTTTTGGTTTTCCCCCAAGAAAAGCTTTAACTTTTTCATAAATCAAGACTTGTTCGAGAGAACAGGTACTGCTTGCTGCTAAAGCTTTATGGACTGGAGTGCATGAAACTTTCCCATTTCTTTTCCTCTTCATTCTCTCACCTTTATGAACTACTCACCCTTTCCTTAAATACTCTCTAAATACTCAGAGATGCAAAGACACGTCTCCACAGCACAGAAATCCAGCTTGTGGTGCCTCACAACTCCCCTCCTTTTTCCAAATATATGTTTCATTAACCCAAGGATGCAGAATTACCTGAGTGTAAAACCTCTGCCTGTCCTTAGATCATCACAACTGCACAAAACCACCTAAAAAATAAGTAGCATTTCCAGAAAAGATACATGTTACTTTAAGATGTGAATCTATCATGTAGAAGTGTTTATCTGTATCTATAGGTATGTGCTGCTGAAGCCTAGATCAGATTAAGGCTTTTTTAATAATAAATATTTCATTTTCAGAGATGGCAATACAAATTTACACTAGAGAAAGTTTTCAGCTTTACCAGCACAAAAAAACATTTAAGATTCCTAAATGTAACATCATTTTGATCTACAAGTCAAATCTGAAACTCCTTTTCTAATATGGACCTTTTTTTTCCAAGGTTGAAAACGCACAAGAACTTTCCAAACTGTAAATTTTAACAGCTTCAAACTGTTACAACTGGATTTTCAAGCTGCAAATGTTATTTCTCTAATAACACTGCCTTAGGTGTCAAGTAGATCGACAGCCACATAAATAGTAGTATATTTGAAGTCACTGAAATCTAGGGGATCAATATATATTCCTGACACATCCAAAGTGAGAGCTGTTGATAAAGCTGCTGGTGTGGTTTCAACAAGGCCACGCACTAGGTAGGCTGGGTAAGATGACAACTGGCAATATATACCCAAACTGCAGATGCAACTTTCATAGAAAACAACCAAACTTGACAGTTTATGTTTTCAAATTAACAGCAGCATAAAGGGACGACTGGATTCCTGGAGAAATGTAATGTTTTTTAGCCAAGTTTCCTAAATCAAACAAGCATATACTCCAAATAATAAATACATTCTAAAGATATTGAGGTAAGTTTAGCAATATTTGAAAGGGAAATAAATAGGAGCTGTAAGATGTTCCTGTATTTTTCATAAATTAGTGGCTGAGGAAAAGGGAAAGACCAAACACTGCAGTGCAAAGCCCTACACTGATAAAAGACCCCAAAGAGACCTGAGTTGGGAAGGATTCCTTGTGTGAAGTCAAGATACTCAAGTGGCTGCCCAGAAGGAGCCCATGTTTTCTGACTGGGGACTGTGAGGACACAGGGTACAAATCAGTAATAGAACTATTGCACTTCAGTCCACTCTTTACAAAAACAAGTTACATCAGGATTGAAGAGGATTTCTGCTGAAGAACTGAACAGAGTTCAGTCATTTTTGGGGCTATTTACCGATAAAAAGCAAACATAAATTTTAACTCAAATAGGAAATTTTCAAGCTTACAGAGTGACAGGAAAGAAATTTCTTAATGATAGAAGATGTGTGCTGATGGCAGTACTAAGAAAGTGAGTGCCCATGAAAATTGGGGCTCTGTGAAAATCTTGTTTTTTCTTTGATATTACACTAAACTTTTGATTGTCAGAAAAGGTTGAGTTTTATGCTTTTAATATGTACTCATAAAATATGTCTATTTCTATCCAGCAGAACAGTTAAACTCATAATAAGCTGGTTAAGTAGCACGATTTCATATTGGACTCAAGGCCTCCCTCACAAACAACCCACGAAGGTTCTCACTTCTGCCTTCACAATTCTCCCACTGAGGGGGAGTGAGTGGTGCTTGGGGCTTTGCTGCCTACTGGGGTCAACCCACAGCCACCAGAAACTCAGTATTTCTCAGTTTCTACCTGAATTTAAGTGGCCTCAGGTGGCAATCTTGTGTAATTTAGCTTTGTTTTCTTATCAACCAACAGTCAGACTTTTTTTTTCTTGTTGGCAAGAAGAAAATTACTGACATGTGATTCCTTCTTCCATACCTAGTGTAGGGTATATAAAACCATTTTCCATGGAAATATCTGCCAAGCTATGCTGTCATGAAGGCCTCAGAACCCATTTGTTCTCCAGATGTTTTCAGGAACCACAGAGTTAAAAAGACAGTGGTCACATAAGAGCCCTGAAAGGCCACAGGGCAACACTTCCTCCCCTCACACAGGGAGAAGGTGAGCCAGCCCAGAAGTGAGGCCTGAAATAAAGAAATCAGAGACAAATGTCCATGTCACGGACTTGTTACTGCCCAAAAATGATCAGCACTAAATATTCCCAGCATGTGCTCTTCTCCTCAGTGGGTGTGATGGCATCCAAAGGTTTCATTTCAGAGTCTCAGTACCAACATATATGTGCTTTTGAACTCAAGATGCAGATGGTGCATTGTTCCTCCTACCTTTTTTTTCTTGGCTATTTTCCCCCCTAAACAGATGTTTTGGGCAATATCAGCACTAAAGGGATAAGAAAAGGATCAGTGAGAACAAATGTCCCTGGCATCTCTCTGCAGAAGGATGACTCCACCTCAGCACTGCTCAAGAGACACATCACACAGTGGGAAAACAAAACAAAACAAACCCCCACCAAACAAATCAAAAAACCACAAGGCCCCTTCGCTCCCCTAAAACCCTCACTTCAACTGTGACCATAGATTTTGTGGTTTTGTGTATGGATTAATGTGCACGGAGGAATTAACCTTCTTTTTAAATAAGGAATATTGATTACTTACTTGCAGTAAGTACTTTTTACTATCCACCAATTCAATGTATTATTTTTAATTGGAGTGCAGACAATAAAGATCTCTGTGTAATACTGTAAAGTATGTGAAGATATTTCAGTATGCAGCTGAAATATAATAGCTACTGCATTTGTTTTAGAACCGATTTCTTGGGCAAATTTTGCCCCCCATCTATTTGTGAAAGATGAATGCAAAAATGAGCCATGGCATTTGGGACAGAGAGGTGTCAAGTAATCTTAAAGCAAAAGGTCAGTGTAACAAGAAGTTAATAAATGGATTTGGATCAATCAAAATATGAAGAAAATCAGTTTCTTCCTCCTTTTCTTAAATTAGTAGAGAAATGAAAGGAACAATGTGGCCAACTAAACACATTTTTTTAAATGTTTTTATCTTTATTTGTCTCATAATCTGCAATTTCATACTCACTAGACAGGTTAAGTCACCTATTCACAGCAGAAAATCCAGTAGGAATGAAGCCTCAAGCACCATACTATGAATTTACTATGAATTAATAACCATTTAATAACCATGAGGTTCCATCTTATTAACTCATCCAGCCTGTTTCAGAAACTCCTCAGTACTTTTGGCATCTGAAACATCCCACTGCAATCCCACAGTTTAATTACACATTCTATGGTAAAACACACCCTTTTGCTTGGTTTTAATTTGTTAATCAAAAGTTGATTGGGTGTCAGCAGCTCTTTTCACTGGTGAAAAAGTGAATAACTAGTCCAGCATTTCAAATGCATTAGAGATCTCTCTCAAATGTTAGAATTCATGCCAACACGTTTCTCTCAATCCTAAAGAGATTCCTTCATCTCTTCACTGTAACCTTCAACTGTTTGACACTTGATAAAATTTGAATGTTCCAGTTCAATTAATAAAGTAGGTGATGTGTTGACCCAGGAAAAAGAGAGTGATGTACTTATTTCAAACTTCCATTGAAAAGATTATCTTACCAAATCTGATGGCATTATTGCTGAAAAAAATTTAAAAATCTGCACAAAATAAAGAAATGCCAACTCAGCATGGCCAAAGGATTCTGAGGAACAATCACCCACCTCTGCTATCTTCACATTACATTTTTTATACAATCCTTCTACACTAAATACACAATTCTGTGGTTTTTATTAAGTTTTTTTTTTTCCCAGCTCAATCAAGTTACTCGAGCATGAATACTGAATAGTATCTAAGCTGCACAATTTAAAACAAAGTAAAATAGAGACAGCAGATCAATTCCAAAGCTCAAGAATTCATTACATCCAACCCAGTTTTTGATGGAGCACAAATGGCACTGCTCCTGAATTCAGAACATTGCTTTGATGAATTATTTTCAGCCCATGGTAAGTATAACTGCACACATTTCCCTTCGACTAGAAAGTTGTTACAATCACATTAGAGCAGAAAAATATATTTCCCCTCTTTCTCTATAAACCAGGTTAGTACATTTTTATTTGATCTGGTAAATTTTTTAAATTACTTTTTGGCAAGAGCAATTCAGAATTTATGATCCTAGTATACTGAAACTTTTCTGTAAAGACTGAACACAAATCCTAAACCTTAGGAAAAAACCCCAAAAAACAACAAAACCACAATTTCTTTATGGAACCTTAGTTTTAGTGGTTTGTGCTATCAATCCTACTATAATTTAGCCCAAGATGGGTGTACAGCACACAGGCTGGCAGGTGATATATGCTCCCTATTTTGCTGTTCATATACCCATTAACAATAACTGCAATAGAGCACATGAATGATAACAACCAGTTACTCATTGAGCTGTAAAATCCAATATTCTTGACTGAGGTGAAGGGGGGGTAGAGGAATATATTAAAAAATTTGGGCCTCAACTAATAGTATGATATGTAGTATGTCAGCTTGGCAAACCATGTGCCCACAAGGTGTTTCCTTACTCTTTAGCAATGAAAGGATCTTAGTAGAGGTAGCAACAATGACATCATCAATAATAATAATAATAACAATAAAACCAACAATAATAATAAAAAGGAGTGAAAAGAATCACTGGTTTAATGTAAATAGGCTGATACTTTTCTATCTGAGAAGCCACACTCTCTAAAAAGGTGAAAAAACCACACCCAACTTAAACCAGAAAGGAGTTTTTTTAAGTTGGATTCCTACCAACTAACCAGCTTCTGATTTGATTTATACAAGTGCATCAAATGACAAAGAAACTCTTCCAACAGCTCCATCAAAAACCCCGTGTTCTTCATTGCTTTGAAGGCAAATTGCACGGGTGTAATCTTCAGTAAAAGTGATCACCAGAGTTCTAATCCAAATGGGATCATCACTCCATTCAAACAAGGAATGAGACACCCCACAGCAGTGCTGAGTTGTTTTAACTTTAGCACTGATGTGCTTAAAGGTGCTGATCCAGCACCTGAGGAACTGCCAGGAATGCATTTCAGACATTTTGCAGGTTTAGGTTTAGACCAAACACTAAAATTCTCTCACCAAATGTAAAGAACAACATGTTTTAAAATAGATTTCACCTCAGCATTACAGAGCATAGGCTGATGATTTAATAACTTCAGGGAGAGCAGCACGAAGCCTCCCAGGTCTCCTTGGCTGTAGCCATGTGTTTACCAAGTGAAAACAGACAGGACTGATATATCCTCTGGGAGAAAATCATTATCTATGTTCTTCTAAAACAGAAAGAAAATTACTGTTATGTTTTGTCCTAGCTGAACAGAAACAAAAGAATTACAATAACATCTTCCACTAAAATAGAGTTGATGCTCTTGAAAACGTGCACACTTAAATACAAGCATAATTAACTGCTTTTCAGCACTCACTGAGGACTGAAAGGATCCTAAATAGCTTTTAAGTGGATAGAATGAAGTATATTTTCATCAAAATTGAAAATATTATAAGCATTTATAAGCTAATTTGTTGGAAATTCTGATTTGTTAGGAGAGCTAAGGATGATTTAGCTCAAAATTAGGAAAAGAGATGTGTTTTAGTCACTTTTATAAAGTCTTATTTTCCATTTTGTGTTTAGACATGACAGTTTTTTATATAAAGGTTGTCATTAAAAACATTTGAGTCACACAAACTCTCTCTTCCACAATCTATTGTCTCATAAGAGAAGTGTTATAAATCCCAAAGTAAAAATAGCATCATAATTAAAGCAAAAGATCAAGTTGTTAGGATGAGTAATGTTAACTGAAGGAATCCTGAGAAAGGTACTTGTTTCCCTTTGGAATTCCTGGAATGTTGTGGAACTGCAATCATAACTTGTAAAAACTGTCTCAAAACTAACTGATAACAAAGAATTTTCAAGTAAATTAATCTAAGATCAGTTTTGTTTCCTTATTTCTGTAGCTTTAAACGCCCACCAACCATAAAATATCCCTTTTTGCTGCTTGTGAATTTTTCGCTGCCTGAACTGATTAAAAGTGACTTCATCATTCTTTATAACACGTTCAAAATAACATCTAAAACTGTGGCTAATTTTACAATAAAAATACTGAAAGCCATCACCACCATTTACACTGTAACTGCTCTTGCTGAGCTTAATGACATTAACGAGGCAGCCAGAGAAATCTATTCTATAAAATTATGTGATGATGATAACCAAATGATGATATTTAGTAAATTACACCAGATATTCTCCAACAACTAACATTTTTTTCGCTCATCAGGCTGGAAAAATCCATTTCTTGACAAGTTGTAACAATACAGTAAAGCCAAACGTGAAGCTGATGTTCTAAATAAGCTTGAGGAAAGCAGATCAGTACAAGGTTTGCTGCCCGGCACTGGATGAACACTAAGGTTCTGCAGCAGGGCTACTCCACAAAATACTGTCTGTGCTGGCCAGATCAGGCTGCAAACACTTAAAAAGCAATTAATGAATAAAGGTTCAAAAAAACCCAGATATCAAAATTATCACAGACTCTGGAGGACTATAATCAGCCAGCAGATGAAGCACAGTGATCTCCCCTTGCCCTCAGACCTCCTGCAATGCTGAAGGAACGAAAAAACAACAAAAAAGCACTTGCAAAATTAGCTCCCCAAATGCCTCTTTTGAAGGCTTCAGTTAACTATACTTTACATAATTCCCATCTGGTATCCTCACAAGCAAAAATATCAGTATTCTCAGCTATCACTCATGGCAACTACTTCATCAGCAATCAGAATTTTGAAGTGCAAGGGAACCCCACAAAAAAGAGGAGAGGGAGTTTCTGATCAGCAGGTTCATTTCTTAATATGTGAGACTTGTAACCATCATGACACATTTTGCAGAGTCTAAATTTGACCAGAAAATTCATGCACAATTCTGTAACTATATAAAAATTTACTTTAATACATATAATATGTAACCCACCTATTTGAATAACAATACAGGGTAGAAGGAGGCAATCAGAGCAGCAGGGGTGATAACAGCTACCTGTATTTCAAGAGGCAGAAATTTCAGTATCCTGAATATGGAGCACACCGGGTATGTGACTGTGAGCCAAAAGCACAGACTGAGCCAGTCCCCAGGACAGGAGGAGGACAAACAGTGAAAGTTTCTGTAGCCCAACATCTTAGAAACACCATTCCAGTCAAACTTCTTATTGCTCCAGGTTCATAAAGCACATTCCATACGACTGAATTTGCAGAAAAGACCCTCAAAATCCAAGTTGGGGGTTCCGACAGCTGAAAAAAAAGCCTCAAAAACTGCATTTGAGCTTTTGAAACACCCAAATAATAATTAAAAAAAGGCAGCAGTGTCAAAGCTCAGAGAGATACAAAGCAACCTTGCTCACCTCTGAAGCTGCTGCAGGATTTTTTGATGAAGTTTTTCATGCCCACCTCCCCAAGCTGACATTTCAACCACTTTACCCATGCTCTCAACTACGTGCTCTACAAAGCAATATTTCTTGTTCTAACCCCCGTGTTTCTGCACAGTATTTTATGCCAAAAAAGGCTATTAGGTTTTCTGCAAGATGAAACAACAACTCCTCATTCCAGAAATAATAATCACAGTGACTATGAGCAGTAAGTCATCTTCCTTTGCTAGAGCAGCCACACAATGTCTTTGCTAATGCTGTCTCACTGGGCTCTTTAAATCTTTAGCAAAGAAAAAAAAAAGCCTAAGTATATTTATCTTTCCTTTACTCTCATTTCTGATTTAGATGCCTAACAAAGTTTGCAATCCATGCTTGTAGGCATTGCACACTACAGCAATGAAAAATGATTTACTTTGTATAGTCATAACTTACTGTTTGAGCCCAATTTTTGTAGGTTCTTTTATTTTACTCACAAGTCACCTTCAGGCTTATTAATGGCCACAGAAAATACACTGAATAAAAAGCCATGAATATGACCTAAATATACAAGTTTCAGGGAAAAAGAAATTGGGAAAATTACAATCTACAACAGTTAAAAGGAGTATTTTCTTTATCTACTTTAGAATATGCCATATGTTGACATCCTCCACTGAAATTTTAGTCATCATGAGGCTGTGATGAAGCCTTAGTTAACTGCTGATATATTTTTGCAACTACACACTTCAAAAGAGAAATGATTTGTTTACTTGAAACTAGGACAAATATTTCCAACTCCACATCCAGCACTATCACACAGGTTCAAGCCTAGAGAGGTCAAGTAGACTTGAATGAAAGTTGTTCAGAAAAAAGGGATTTTGGCTGATTGAGAAAATTGGTACTTGGCAATTAGGGGTGTTGCAAGCTATTAGTAATAACCCCACAAACATCATGAGCTGAGACAGAGGAGAACTGGGCACGTTCAGCTGTGAGAACAGTTGTACCAGGGTGCAGATGGACCCTGATGTGGGCACCAGGCAGGAAAACAAATGCATATGCAGGGAATATTGGAGAATAACAGCGGAATTTCAAAGCTATGTTTTCACACAATGGAGTAAAAGGAGAGAGAAGCAAGATAGTCTGGTTAATATTTGGATAGGGAAATTGTCAGCTGGGAGAAGGAGACAACAGAAAGACCTGTAGAGAAATTGTATGAGCTGGGATGCCTAAAAGCTTAAGATAGGCCAGGAGAGATGGGAAAACGGGCCTCTTGGCTTGAGAGTGATAACCTAAAATACAGCTGAAATGTTTCCTTGTTCTTCAAAAGACATACCATAACACACTTTTAATAAGAGAGGAATTCCAGCAACGCTGTTACTTCCATTTTTACCTGCTGTCATGGGTGCACTAACCACCATAAACACAGAACAAGAGTCATTCCAAGTCCATGCTCTAAAGGCTTACAATTAAACATCATCCTGAACAACTAAAAAGACAAATAAAGGGAGTAAAAATGGACTCACCAGATTAATAATAATGGGGAAAAAAAAAAAAGTCCCTTTCTTGGATTAGGTGAAGCTTCTCCACAGTCCTTGCTCAGCCTAGGAGTTCTTTTTTTAACCTTTCCTGTTAACTTGATGGGAGGCAAAGCTGACAACAGAGGAGACAAACAGATGTGCAATTTATGGGGGAGAATGAAACGAGACCACCTTTCCACAGCACACATTCCCGCAGCACACATTCCTGCAGCACACATTCCCAGGTGTGCAACTCTCAGCTGGATCAGGGCTACAGCTCGCCATCCAAACGCAGGTCAGACAGGATCTGCTCACTCACAGACAGTATGGCACATCCCAAATGTTCAGGAAGTGTGTTGAGAACCTGCAGTGCACATCAGATGTTCAAATATCTGAACAGCTGTGTGGCTTCACCCCTGCTGGAAGTCCTGAGCTAAGGAAGGTGCATCCAGATGTGCAGTTGTTTGATTGGATCAGCCCTCTTCTGGAATTCTAGAGAAACTCAGAAACACTGCAAAGCTTTCAGCAGAACTCTGGAAAGGAAAACTTCCAATGAGACAGGCTGTGGGGGAAAGAAGCTGAACCAAGGTGACAAGGACACCCAGGGATCTGTGAGTGTAACTTCAAGGGTGATAAATGCTACAACTCTACAGCAGCACAGAGCCCCAGAAAGCACCTTTCTAGTGCTACAGAAAGTACAGTAGAACAAGATAAGGAACTTAGTGCATCTGGAAGCTCTCCAGCTATTTTTGAGATCTCTCAGAAATCCAGGGTTGCTTCTGAATGCTGCAGATATGAATGTCAGCAAAAACCTCATCTCCATCAGTCTTGGCGTGACTGGCTGCTCTGTTCTGGCTGGATGGGACAATGCTCTCCCCTAAACAGCTTCTCTGGGGGCTGTTCATCACAACTGGAGGCAATAATTTCCTCCTTTGTTAAAATGCCCAGGCAAGAAGGCTCCCCAGTCAGTAAAAGGTGTATATAATCCACACCTAACATAATTCAGCACACAGTGCCTCGCTGCAACTGAGCTTCGAGCCAGAGGCACATGTTGTAAATCTTCTAGAGGACAAAAAATTCAGGGAGAAAATAACTCAGAGCAGCTTTGTGACTGAAATTGCCCTTACATATGGAAAATAGCCCAACAGTGGAGAGCTAAATTAGTTGTAATTTGAAATATTATATGAGTAATACCTCTGAGGTCTTTTATTTCAAGAAGAAACACATCAGAAAATTTTAGTATGCACAGTTTCAACAAACCTCAGTATGGTGTATTAAAAATGCACAGTAAAAGCTAAAAATTCAGTACATATAGAACACTCACCACAGAGTTTGAATTTGGGGATATATGGCCACAGCAAGGCATATCAAAGGTATGATTCCAGCAATCCATCTCTGTCTTCAAAAATATTCCTTTTTTTTTTTTTCAGTTATGCCTTTTTGCAGCAGAACCAACAGCTGCTTTTGCTTACTCACATGAGAAGTAGTTTCCTAAAAATAATGACACTTAAACCCAAAAGACATAACTGTTTCATAACTTGTGCTTGAAACCATTAATATTTAAATGTGAGCAGAGAATGCCAAGATAAGAACAGCGAATTGAACTAGAAATTGATGCGTCACACACTCTAAAAAATAATAATGTTGGATTTGTAGAGCAATGAAGATACAGAGGAAACACCATCAAAAGCTGGTTGTTTACCTACTCTTCTGTTTATAATTCCTGTGACTCACCACACTCCCAAATGTGCAGTAAGTTGTGCTTATTGTGCCTCACTGATTTCCCTCTCTGTTTAGCCATAAATGATATAATATGATACAAGTACACCTTGCTACCTGTAGACTTGAAGATTTAGATCAGCAGATTTCTCTCAGACATATTTTCTAGCTACAGTTACAATTTTTGGGGGGGAAAAAACTGCCTTGGAAGGTACTTGGATGTAAATATCATAAGATATGAAAAGAAGTTGTCCTTAGCAAAGGGGTTCCAGAGAGCACATCATGTAGAAAGGACAAGAACTGCTCTTACCCCCTGGGGGACACACAGGTTTTGAAATCTAATGGAGAATTTTTAGAGAATATAATTGAAATAAGTCCATTCATATTGAACTCTAAGTGAAAAACATTTCAAGTTCTAAATAAAGGCATTGCACCATTGAAGGTGAATAAAACTCACATATATATTCATTAAGCACATATGACAAAATTTGCAAGACATTGCTCAAATTTCCCTGCTAAAACCAATTTATTTCCCTACACAGCATAATTAATACATTGTCTTATTTAAACAGTGAAGTGAAAGAAAAAGTGACAATTCATGAATTATTTTTTGATTCCAATGGTTAATAAAATCTCCTCATAAAAGTACAGTGTGATTCAGCATGTTATTATATAATGAAAATATGCAAATACAAACTACACATAACCTCTAAGACAATCATATGTAAAAAAATCTGATTAAGTATTTATCTACAAGTATAGCTAAGATTTTGTGCACTGAATTAGCCCCCAAAGTTAGTTCAGTTTATATATGTATTATCTTCTTTTTCTCATCAGAATAAAGGAGTAAGAAATATTGATAGGCCATAAGATAGAGCCTTTTCTAGGAAAGCAAGTAAAAAACAGGGATTCAAAACAAGTTTAAAACAAGAAAATAACTGAATACAAATTTAGTTTGCTGATACAATTCTGAATATTATGAGCCCTTGTTAGTGTGAT
This sequence comes from Corapipo altera, assembly GCF_003945725.1. NCBI lineage: Eukaryota > Metazoa > Chordata > Aves > Passeriformes > Pipridae > Corapipo > Corapipo altera. The sequence goes on from NW_020884914.1 coordinate 5,131,194, forward strand.
AAGACACTTTACATTTTTCACTGTTCCAAATCATTGAAAGTCTGAGTCTAATTTTTTCTACTTCACGTCTCATTAAAGACAATGTTCTCAGTCCTTTAGTAGCCCAATAAAATATTTACATATCTTCTCATTAGCAAGAAAATGAGTATAAAAGGGTACCTGCCAGAATACTAATCTGAACACATCCCATTCCAATGACATTTTTCCTGGCAGAGAACTCTGACCTTCGGGACCAACAAAGCCGTGCCTGCCAAAGCAAGGCAGAGATGTTGCAGACTATCCCAAAGCCATCACTTCCTACCAAAAGTCAGCCTTTTCCTTGGCATATGAAGATCCCAAAGTGTGTGACTGCTCAGAGCAAAAGCAGATTAAGTTAAACAGACAAAATGTACTCTTATTCCAAAATAAAAAATATCAGCTATACGCTTAACGAAGACAAGTGATTGGAGTTCCCTTTCTTTACCCCAACTTTAGAGTGTATGTGCATTCTAAAAGGTCTAAAATTTTGCTTTAGGAACTATCCCAATTTTCAAAATGAAATGCAAAAGCAACATTAATTAGAGAAAAGCAGAATCTGCTGCAGTTTGCTTCTTGTTTTGCCAGGAAACCTTTCAGAATGGAGTTCTCACTTCTTAATCATAGCAGAGCTGCACCAGTTTTACTTTTCTGTAGAAAAAATACTGATCATTTAAAACCAGAGAGAAGATTTTCTAGTGATTGTTTTCACACTGTGACTCACTCAAAGCATTTTATTTACTGTAAGAACTATTCTAGAGATAAATATCCGATGTTCTGTGTAAGGCTTGACTAGCATTTTTCCAATGGCTTTTTGGTGGATGATACCCAGTTTCACTTTCAAAACACTCACAGAAAATGCTTTTTTCACTGGACTATTGCCAAGAAAGGCTTCTCAGAGCCAGAAATGTGTTTCTGATCAAAGCTGAAAGGACAACACCCTGACAGGAGGAGAAGGAGACACTTCCACCAGGACAAAAAACAGTGACTTCACTGGAAAACTTTTCTGGGATTCTAAAGAATGAGTCTCAAATTCTTACTGTACCTGATTCATACACTTCAGTTTTCTGTTTCAAAAATAAATATCATATTCTTAGGCTGGATTTCTGTGGTGACAATTTTTTGTGTTAACTTGCATTTAGAAAAATATTTTAAAAGGTTTATGCTAAGCAGTATGATAAAAATATATATGTTTAAAGTGGATGAGAATGTTACTTACAGTCATGTTTAACTCAGGAGGCTTAATGTAAATACTAAAGAAAAATATTCTAAAGCAAAAAGGAATTTAATTTAATTGTAATAACACTTTTAATGCAGAAGATTAGTCACAAAGTCAGAGGAACAGGAATGTATTTGGATAACCTATAGCTGAACGCTGGATTTTGCTCATTTGCAGAGCACTCCTGTTTACATTTATAATCCAAGGAAAAGAAATAAATGATTTACAAATTGCCAAAAGCCCTGGAAAGTAATACATGTTGGTAAGGGAGCCAAAATGGTGAGCAAAGCCAAGTGCCACAAACAGCTCAAGCCCATATCTAACCCTGACACAGAACGATCCCATCCCCTGCAGGACAACGGCTGAGGAGGGAAACAAAACTGTGAATAAAGCCAAAGAACCTCCTCCAACACCACAGATGTCCTGAAACAATTAACAGGTCACTATCTGGTTAGTTAAGGAGTGATCAGCCCTAATCCCAAGCCTTTCACCAGCAGCCAAACACCGGCTCAAACGCCACAGTGTGATTCATTTGTCGCCAACTTCATTAGCTCCTGCTCCTCTGAGTCCACCACGGAGAGCAGCAATCCTGCCCCTAATCCCATCAAGGCGATTTTTTTTTTTTAAATTCCATCTCTCACCGACTCAGATAGGGGAATCAAATCCTGAATAATACATTCAATGAGTTACTTAATTAGCTGGGGGAAGGTGAAACGGAAACAGCTGAGTCAAATAACGAGATGTCAAGCACAGCAGACCAAGGAAGGATTTGAAAGCATTCTTCCTGACAGAAGGAAAAACACAGGACTTTTCCGACACAGAATACTTAGGGATGTAATCTTACCATTCCAGTCCCTCCAAAAATATCAGCTGGGGGCAAAATAGCACAAGTGAACTGAGAAGAACAAGGAGAGTAGAAATCATTCACATTACAACAAGCATCATTAAATAAGTCATAGTGAATTATCAAGTTACCACTGGCTTAAAACAAATCAAAGCAATAAAAACCCACAAAAAACCCCAAGGGTTTAAAACAAAGCAAAGCAATAAAAACCCCAAACAAAACATTTTCTAGAAAAGTTAAGTAGAGAATGCAAAACTGGTGTAATTGTAGGATGAGGATCAACCAAGTAGATGTATCCTCATTTAAGAAGAGGGTTTTTTCTCCCATATATCAAATATCCAACCAAAAATTTCACTGATCTATTAATTGAGTCTATTTAATTCTCCCTATTGCTATCCACAGTCAGATCAGATCTGTTTTTTCTGCCCTTAGCATTAGTTGAGGACTCTTGTAATCAGACACTATTTATTACAGTCAAAACTAGCTAATGAATCCTTCCTTTATTTCTGTGTTTGGACAATGGCTGGATTTATCCCTGCCCTGCAGTCCTTAAGTGATCATTTTGCCAGTAGAAAGGAGCATAACATCACTTTTTGGCCCATGGGAGTTTTCACAGGATTCTGCCAGAGACCACTGGATAATAGCAGATATTCAAAACACTTCTTTCCAATGGAGTTGAACAGAAAGTCTGTACTTATTCAGAAAAATAATATTTATTACTTAGAGAAATAATTAAAAAATAACAAAATAAATAAGAAAAACTGTCAGTTTTTACAAAATCGTGAGTTGCAACTCAAAATAAACACCTGGTTAGATCTCAAATCCCAAATGGATACCTGTAAGATAAATAGAAAGTGTTTGTCTCCTGACTTTAATTCCTCCTCACAGAAAAGTGAGCTGTGTAATAATTGTTATATTTTTAATTTCCACAAAACCCATTGGATCCAACCAATATTGGCATATCCCTGCACTGCCCTGTACAAATAGCAGTGCCTGCCTATCAGTCATCATTGCCAAAAAAATCTTTACAGTGAAAATAAGTAAAAATGAAAAAAAAAAAAAAGAGGTGTAAACAGAAGTGAGCGTGTGACATAAAATATGGGATTCATCAAATGCATGCGAGTCAGAAGCCACTAAGCAGTTATTTAAAAAATCCAAAACAAACAGAAGAAGTAGTGCATGTATCTATATGTAGAGTAGATCTAGATAATATGTATTTATAATATATATCTTGCTGATCTGACCACTCAACTACAAGTGACAAGCTTTACAACAACATTACTAAGCCATAGTAAGCAATAATCCACTGGGTACCAGCTCCCCTACCAACAGTTAACAGACTGTTTTCTGCAATAACTCCACAAATCCCATCTTTGGGGACTTTGTTCAGTCGGATTCTCCCACTCTGCACCCACACACTGATCTCACTTTCAAAAACATACTAAATTTGCCTCTTTTTTTTGGTCCCTTTAAGTGCATCAGAAATATTAAAATATCTTCAGCCTGAAAGGCTTAATTTATCTATTCCATTGCAAAACAGTCCATCAGCTCTTCATATTGCAAGACTAAGAGGAGTAGGCTATGGGACAAGAAGTCTTTATTTTAAAGTGTATTGATCCTCCTCGTGACAGAAGAGCCTTTTTCTAGTGGCAAGTACTTTCAGAAAAAGAAACAAATTAATGTACACAATTTATGTGCATTATTTACCTTGCAGCCACAGAATGATTCATCCTGCACAAACAGCAAATACAAATGTAAACCTAATTGTTTTACCTTCCAAAGTATAAGGACAGAAGAACAGCTTTAAGAGTTTAGTAAAATGTGGATTTAACTTTTTTTTTCTTTCTCGGTGATGTGGTATTTCTGCTATAATTTTTAAAGATCTTTTCCATTTACTTCCAAATCTTAAATCACTAAAAAATCCCAGAAAAAGTCATCTTAAAAATTCAAGCATATTGTGCTTCACAGCTGAATTTCTTTTTCTCTCACATTAATATCGGATATCCAGAAATGTCTAAAACCCCAAAGTGTTGCCTTACCAGCTGTGCCTTTAATGAGCTATGCAGTTGATATATGCTGCAGTATGTAATGCAGCATTGCTTTGGAGAGTCTCAGTGGCTATATCCTTAGGATTTCCAGATGCCAGGGCAAATGCCACGAATCTTGAAATTTCGAACATATGGCACAAACCTTTAGGTAAAAAAAATTATGCAGAGTTGCAAAAAAAAAAAAAAAAAGTTAAAAAAAAAAAGTTAGTTACTGCCAAAAGCAGTAACACTGACAGACACTGAGCACTGGAATTCAGATTGTAGCCTCACCCTGAACGACCACATAATTTTATTAGTAAAAGTAAGGACTATTTTACAGGAAGTACTGCACAGTGGTGAATTTGGGGGGTTGTTTTTTGATCCTTAAAAATAAGGTCATTCCCAGCTGCAGTGTTTAGCTGGATAAAAGAGACCTGTGTGATGCCACCCTTCCCAGTCCTGCAGTCACAGCAGGAATAAAAAGTTGTGTTCCTTAATTCCTGAGGTAAAGCTCTGTAAAAACACCACCACATATGCAAAGTCAAAAAGTGATGTAGTGAACATTGCAAAAGTATTCCATACTGTAGCCTTTAGACTTAAAATAAAAGACTTTTGATTAGACTCATAAATTAGTGAACATGTGGCTCCGTCAGTTGTGGGGAGTTATCAGATAACACAAACTTTACATGGAACCAGAACTAATTCCTGCACAGAGTTACTGCAGCAAAGGCTGCAACAACAATGGCAGACATATCATGAAATGGGCAAACATAGAAACATAATTAAATTAACTGATAATCATCTCTTTTCTTCTATCCAGACTCTAATTTAATGCACTTGCAAATGTAATGAGGTTCACTGAATTGAAAAATACTGTGGAAATAACAGAAACAAGATTAAATTAATTGCAAGACATACTGATAAGAAAGCTTGCTTCAAATTATGTGAAGCACATTTCTGAAAGCCATTAAAAGGCCAGTCACATATCGTGCACCTTGATGACAAATAACACATTTTAAATGATATTTTACCAACTGGAATATCCACTGTGTTTCCTAGAAACATATGCTAATTGGCTGGTGCTCTCTCATCTTCAGGTAAATAAACATGTGAAAAACACTTGGGCAGTAAAAAATTAAAACCTGGCCAACAACCAAAATGACTTCTACTCCAATCACATCCAGGTAATTCACACTCTAAAATTTAAGATTAAGACATACTAAATGCATTTATACCTTGCAGCATCCTGGGTAAAAAAGTATGGATTTTTTTCCCTAAGAAACCACAGTTTAAATTTCCACAAACAGGAATAATAAAGCATTCATTTTGAATACAAAATAACTAACTCTCAGTTCTGCCTGGAAGTTTTCTGGACAATGCAATATCTCTGAAGCACAGGGTCAGACACACAGCAAGCATTCTGAATGATTTTTATGGAATTTTTTCTTAAAGTACTGAAGTGACAGGAATTCCACCATCTCACTACGTGCCCTTTTCTAATACTTAACTGTATTTGATGCTTTAATTTAAGAAACGAGGAAATCCTGATATAAAAATATAAGGATTTAACATCATTTATTTGAAAGGAAACATTGTATGTGCCAGCAGACTAAAACTTCAAACACTAGTGGGAGCTACAAGACATCCAAAGGATTTTAGTAGAATCATATCAAGTAATTCCCATTTCGTATTTCCTTATACCAAGATTACCAACAAAGGATTTGCATTAGCATACAGTGACAGGCCACTTAAGCTCCCATTCCCCTGACACTCCTGACAGCATTGTACTGCAAAGGGCAAACAGAGGGCTTCAATCACAGCTTCTTGTTTTAACACTGAAAAGCAGACAATAGGAAGTTGAAGTTGGAAATGCTGCAGTGACAAGAGTAATACAAAAATCACAGCTAAGCTGAGACAGTCCCTGAGCTAGAGAGCAAAGAATGGAGAGAAATGTCGAGAAACAGTGTATTAAATCACAGGGCAGCATCCTCTAACATCAGGGCACTCTGGCCCTAACCCAACAAAAGGTGGAGCAGACACTGAAGAAGGTGAGAATCCCACTCATGTCAGCTCAGTCCATGAAAGGGAAGCCAAGCAACGAAAAAGCTCAAAAGGCAGAAAATTCTGATGGCACAAAACTTCCTTCACGTTCTTGTTCTTGCAAAGAATCACCCAAATGATGCTGAGTCATTTTTCTCACAGGCTGGATTCTTCTGACCTGGCTTTAAGTGTCTGCAAGTGAGTTCTGCCAGCCAGGCTGGGCATCCTCTGCTGCTGACTGGGACAGGACCCTTCTCTGTGGAGACTAAGACAGGAACCTGAATAACCAGAGAACACCACATGCTTAATACATCTGAACTTAAATCTCATCCTGTCTGTACTGTAATTATCCCTTCCTAACATCATGCCTTTTAGATATTTTACTAAGTATTTATAGAGAGTTCTATCCCATTTTTCTAATTTCCATATTTTTATAACCAATTAGTTATGAACTTTAATAAATACCACTCTGGGGGCTTCCTGTAGTAAAATTGGTCATTATTCACTAAATATTCCAGTCATAAGGAAGAGAAATTGTGAAATTAAAGGTGTATGGATATACTTGGAGAGAATTCCAAAGGAGTTTATATAGTTATGAATGATGTTTTAAAAGGGAAACTCACTAATTATACTGCATATTTGTCTTGTTACTCATAAAAAGCAAGGATTATACTGGTGACAGGTGGTTTGTCAAGGTGGCTTTATATGATTTGATTTTCTCTTTTCAACAGGCCTTCAGTACAGCTGCAGTTCCAAGAAGATCTGGTCCTAAGATCCATTAAAAACTGGCAGCAGAGTAGGAATTGGTGTTAATTAGTCTGGGCCTTCTCCCAGATCTCTACCAATTAAACAAGTGTTTAGTGCTGTTAAGCTTACGTGTTTTAAATCTTTATCTGCATAACAGTATTAAAAAATGGAAGCAAAGGAAAGCAGAAGAGGAAGGAAAAAGTAAAAAAAAATAAAAATTAATACAGATGAAATGTTAAAAAAGGAAAGGAATATCACCTGTTTCTTTTTCTTCCCCTCTAAGCTTACCTGCCCAAGTAAGCATTTTAAAACTCACAATTCTGTTTGAGATTAATACTGTGAGGTTTTGAGATTCAAATAAATTTTAAGTCATGTCAGAGGGCAGACAAAACTGATTTCTCAAAGGGTGATTTCCCTACATGGTCTCATATATTAGTCATATCATTTATAACAGAAGATAGCAAATCCAGGAATTAAAAAAAAAAAAAAAAAAAAAAGGAAAGGAAACAGCCCCCTCCCAAAAAAAACCCAAAAACAACCAAACAAAAAAAAAAATCCAAAAATCCAAAAAGCTTTCTAATCTACTTCAAGGTTAAAATATGATTTGGAAACTTGTCTGAGAAATAGGATTCAAATCCTGGGAACTGAAATGAAACACTAAACACAGGAGAGTTTTACATTCAGCAAGTCAGTTGCCTGAACAGAGCATGTGCTTTGAAGTGCTGGCTCAGATCACTGACACATCCAGTTCAGTGTCTCATCTCTCCCTGTGGTCATAGCAGATGATTAAAAGCCAGACAGAAACAAATGGCCTCTGTTCCCCACACCTATTTTGTTTCTGCAAATCAGTTATGAAAAACCTGCTGCTGAGATAAAATGTTTATTTACAGGAACTTAAATATCTATCCAATGGTTACAGGAAAAGTCAATCATAAGGTGTTTCTGAGTAGAAGTGGTCACAGCACCACTGTGTGACAGAGTTCTAGGAGTGTTTGGATGCTCCTCTGGGCCACATGGTGTGACTCTGGGGATGTGCCTGTGCAGGGCTAAGGGTTGGACTCCCTGAGCCTTGTGGTTCCCTTCCAACTCAGAATATTCTCTGATTCTGTGAACTCCACCAGTACATCCAAACCCAGAGATTCCGCAGCCTTGGCCTGGGGTTTATGGAATTTCTTTGCCAATATTTTTCTTCCTCATGTCTGAAAACAATTTGTGTCCCTTACCCTTCATCCTTTTACTGTGCCCTTCCATGGAGTCTGGCTCCATCTTTTGTGCACTCTTAGCTAGCTAATAAAGAGCCAGATCAGTCCTTTAACTAAATAAATTCAGTTCTACCTGCATCTCTCAATTCTTCATGTGCCTTACTCAGGAGCAAGTACAAAAAAAGACACAGCATTAAGCCCTCAGCAAACTCCCTGGCAAATTTAGGAACTGTACAAGGAGAATATAAAATCAGGTCATGCTCTTCCACTCTGGGACAGCCACTGGAATCTGAGTATTTGTTTCATTTTGCAGAAAAGGTAATCAGTCAGAAACAGGAAGCTTTGATAAAGATGACAGATGCATTTCATGAACAGGAGAGCAGTGGCAGAGGCAGCAGGGATAGAAGGTGACAAATTGCATTATGGTAACAGAGGCTCTCACAAGCTTGGATTAGTCTTCACTGGCTTCTCTGCCAGATATATCATGGCCAGAACTGGTCAGAGGGTAAATCTGTATGAGAACAGGAAATAATTGCCTAACAATAACAACATAATGGTCACCTCAGCTTTTAAAGATGATGAAACATCCCTATCCAGCTGGAGAGAAGATAATTTTTGGCTAACGTTCAGGAAGCAAATGTTGGTTGTGCTGGACCAGCAGAGAGGATGAACAGCCAATCTAATCACTGGCAGCTCTTTTTCTCAGGCATCCACTAAAGGGACATTTTGCACATGACATATATTTGATAAACCAGAGGTGAAAATGCAAGACAGGAATTTACTAAAGTAATAGGAAAAACTGTGAGTTTTGCATACTCATATTTAGTAAGTGTGGGAAAATAACAGCAGAATGGGGAGGATTGCAAACACAGTCAGGTGATCTGCAGCTGGGGTGTAGGAAAACACATATATCATACTAATCATTGCTTAGTCTCGAGTGCTTCACAAGTAGAACATCTGTGTTTAGGTAACAGGTCTGTGACAGACCTGGAGGAACTCTACTGAACAGGCTGCAGATTCCTGCCCTGCTGTGGGAAAGATCAAAGCAGAGTGGGAAACTCCACCAGTGTGGATCAAACAGCAGGTTCAGTGACCCCCCCCAGCGAGGACTGAGCTCCATGGATCCTCATTCCCACCTGTGTGCCTCTGGCCTGGTGCTGCTTTGGGAATCTCCTGGTCTGTGAGGTAGTAAAACACTTCATCCGTGGTTTTGGGGTTGTGTCAGCTCAGACATCAAGTGATAAAATACCTCCTCCTGCCAAAGCTCTTGTTTTGATGCAGGGAGACAGGAGATCTCAACAGGACATGGGAACAAACCTGCAGCTGATCCCCAAACAGGTCAAAACAAATGGAAAAGAGATGACAACAGTAACATTGCAAGTTACACCAAGACAGTTTCAAATAATGTCAAGTACTTAATTTGCAGCCCCATAAAATCATGTTCCTTACATTCTTTATTTTATTTTTTTTTAATTACATCTAATTCCTGAAATACCTGCACAAATAGAAACATGGACTGTGGGAATTCTGTGTCCTCCTGAATAAGTATGCATATGCAAGTCTGTAAAGTATGAGATTTTAACAAGTATTGAGATGGCCAACTACTGGAATGTCTGGGTATGATGACAGCTTTGACCTCTTAACAGATGTCCTGTAGGAAGTTGATATTTGTCAGAATCCAAATTACTGAGCTGGACATATGGCTATTTGAGCAACATTTAATTATTTTCAAGATCAGAAAGTAATACTGGATGTCTAATCGTTCCTCTGAGATTCAATTTTTCAAGCTACTGAATTTATATAGATCTGCTGAATTTGTGAAACTACAAAATAAAAAAAATAATGGCACTAATGGAAGTATTTTTTTGACACAGCCACCTTCCTTCACCAATCCAGTTGACTTACAATTACAGAGAGGAACACATAGTGAATAACCACTGCAGTATCTATGTCATATTACAGTGCAAAAATCACCTTCAGACACAATTGTATAGATGACTTCATACAATATATACCTGAAAATAGGCATAGTGATGTAAAGAGTTTGATTAAATTAAAAAAGCAAACTTTAAACTGAAAACTCACTCTATAAAGACAAGGTAAGCAAAACTATAATTCTTGTAAAAACCACAAAAATTCACAGATACAAACCAGTGAGAATTTGGTATTTTTAAAAATTTTCTGTACTGATTTCCTTGCAAAAGTTATTGGTATCTTGGTATAATTTAATTTGGTATTAGGGAATACTCAGGGATTCTCTGAAAAAGAGGAGGTACTGTTGTATTTAAAAGCTCTTGACAGATTGCTTTTTGAGTAAAAATGAATCTCTGGCAGCCAGGACCAAATTCTGGGAAAAACTGACTACATTTGACCTGTTCCACCCTTCCAGAGCTGGCTGAGCAAACACAGCACGTGGGAAAGAGGCATTTAAATGACCAGTACAATAATGCAACCAAGACCCTCCACTCACGTGAGTCCACGTGAAGAATTCTTTGGGAATCGACAGGATAAACTCAAAAAGCCCTTCAGAGGAAAATAAAGCCCAGAAGTGCTCTCCTGTGAGATAATCTTTGCACCACTCCCAGTTCTGTTCACTTAGGGAATACATCCAGCACTGCCCACAGGACATAGGTAGGTCGGTAGGTAGGTAGGTAGATAGATAGATAGTTAGATAGATAGATAGACAGATAGACAGACAGATGATAGATAGATAGACAGATAGATAGATGATAGATAGACAGATAGACAGATAGATAGATAGACAGATGATTGATAGATAGATAGATGATAGATAGATAGATTGACAGATAGATGATAGATAGATGATAGATAGATAGATAGATAGATAGATAGACAGATAGATAGATAGATAGATAGATAGATAGACAGACAGATAAATGCTGCCAGAGCAGCAGCTGCTGGGACCTGCTTTGGGATCTCTGGTCTCTTCCAAGTCCCAAAACCACTTTACTTTCAAGTCAGGGAGTCCAACGCGCAGCTCAGCGGAGAAGCAGAAAGACAAGGACAGCTGAAAAGGTCACTGCAATAATTTAAACTTACACCCCTACAGAGTGACCTTCCTTCTCTATTTCTTGAAACAACGTGCACTTTTGGTGTGAATAGTGATGAAACCACAGAAAAGAACTTCAGCTCATCAGCCCGTGCAGATTGCGGGGAGTCAGTGGAGCTGCACACTGACTTCCCAGGGGCACAGAGCTTCAGGAGCTGCTCCAGTGTGGGCTCTCCACAAGCCACAGGTCCTTGAGGGCACTGCTCCAGCATGGAGTCCAGCATGGGTTTCCATGTGAATCCCTGTTCCACAGCTTCAGGGACTCTCCACCCGGCAGTGCAGCCCCTCCTGCACCTCCTCCTGCTCCCCCAGGTTCTCCCTGGGCTGGGACTCACCCTATTTCCTCACAGCTGTCCCCTGTTTCATCCTTTCCAGGATGAGGCATCCCCAGCCTGGCTTTGGAACCATCCAGGTCTGGCTGTGCCTGGCGTGGGACATCTCTGGGATTCCCTCACGGAGCCCCCCAGCCCCACTGCCGGATCCCAGAGCAGCCCACAAAACAAAGACATTTGCCTCCAGCTGCACCCATAAAATGGGATAATAAATGCCCTTAACAGGCAGCCACACGTGCCCAAAAACCAAACCACACATAAATCTAAGAAAAACCTGTCAAAAAGGAGCATCACTGAAGGTTATTTTCTTGCCTGGTCTACCCCGTGCCTGCCAGGCCTCCAAGATGCAGCCCCTTCTCAGCTTCCACAAAACAACACCCTCAGCACACATATTTTTTTTTTTTTTTTTTGGTACTAAAATTCTTTTCATAAATCTATGAAAAGCACATCATACCCAGAAAAAAAGACACCTCAGGAGAGATGTGTGGAAGCTGGTGTGGAAAACTTGTGAATGACGATAAATCTAATGTTTACATATCATAAACCATAAATAATTAGGAGGGGTAATAAGGAATTGGAGCTGCAAGGTTATTTGTGCTCAGTATTTATCACAGGATGGTATCATGCTCGTAAAAGACTGGGCTTATGAGAGCAACACCATAAATATTTTTTTCCATCATTTCTTCAGCACACAGTGACAAAAGATCAGCTTATGTAAATATCAACATCTACCCTAAATAAAATTGCAGTTGGAAAAGCTCAGTTTTTTAGAGAATTGTTTAAAAAATGTCTTCTTCCTGTCCGTCCTGTCAGGTTAAGATGGGATTTACCAGAACTCTTAATTTATGGAAGTTTTTTCACTCTGTGTGAGAAGACATGCATGTAAATACATTCTTGTCACATCAAATTCTAATTGTTAGGGTCAAAAGTGAATTTAGGGAAATAAATATACTACCACTGTATTTTTTAACTGATTTTCAAAAACAAACTATGATTTTTGCAAAGAATAGAGAACACTCCTCTAAACCACTGAGGGCAACAAACTCACCTGTTGTTTCAAAACTTCAGTCCTATTGTTTGTTTGTTTTATTAAATCACAAAAGGCAGAAACACTTTGTCACTTTGTATTGAAAACATTTGGGCCCCTAATCTCAAAGCTATTACTTCCAAGTAGTGAGGGAAAATTCAGGTAACAGGTACTTTATATCAACTGCAGTTAAATTGGCTCAGCAACTTAATAACATTCCAGCCTCAGAATGAGCAAATTAGGAAGGTTTCCCTTTTTGTTTTCTTTTTTTATTTTTTTCTATTATGCCTGCTATAAATGCTTCTAACTATTGTGAAGACTTAGGTTTATCTGCACTTGGTTAATAATGAGAACACAGTAACACGATTTCAACAAATCATGTTCCCACAAGGAGCAGCCATTCATCAACCAGCACTTCCATACCATAGGAACTACTCTAGATCCCTGTACAATTTAAAAAAAATAATCCTTTGGACAGATAACAGCATGAATGCAGAAAATGCAGTTGGAGTATCACAACTACCAAAGGAGAAAGAAAACCTTTCTGGCAGCAGTGGGACCCAGCACTGTCATAAAACAACTGGAGATCCTGCTGAAACCCAAGGATCCTTTAGGAATTACTCAACAACTCTGAATGGTCAAAATACTATCAAGTATTGAAGTACTCAGCAGAGCACCTGCTGACCAAGGGAATATTGCTTATGGTATTTTCTTCTATGCTTGTTATCAGTTAATCTCAAAATGTCAGCAATGGCCTCCACCTCCTTCATCTTGAAAAGAAGGCAAAGCCTACCTTAATTACCTCTACCTAAATTACCTCTTCCACTCTGTATAATATTCCTGTGGATTGTTATGGAAAAGATGTTAAGTGCTGAAAGGCAAATGAACAAATATATTGTAATCACAGTAGGATGAGAGGTATACTGAGTTGAATTATCCATGTAATCCTCAGGGTTACCCAACACATTTAAGAATGTACTATAGCTGCATAATGTGCCTAGTTATAAAGTTAAGTTCTCTCCTTGATTAAGTTAAAAGGCTGATTTCTCTGTGTGCAACTTCAATTTAAGTCAAATCTGCTGGTTTATGTGGTTCTCTGGACTCTTTCTTTTGTCATATAAAGTATATTTTAAACAATGACAAAAAACAAACAAAAAAAACCCAAGACAAAACAAAGAAACAAACCCAAAGCAACATCCAAACACACAGTTGATTTAGGGTTTAAAGTTCTACCTTTAAAAAAAAAACCACAGCATTTGCATTCTGACAAGCAATAAAATGCTAGTAATCAGAATCTTGGTAGGACACATAAAGCATGTAAATCATAGTCAATTATGGCTCACAAGTTTTCAAGTATTTATTCAGTATTTGTAAGCAGGCAATTATTGTCACTTCCCCGTATCCAAAATAGCTCTTTTCTAAAACTCCTTTTCCTTATTACTTCATTGTGAGCTCTTCTGTGTATGCAGCACCTCAGCTGAGTCCCTGAATTATTACTAATCAAACAAATCATCTCTCTCCATGAACAAAAAGTACATTTCCTCTGATGGAGATTGCTGTTTCATTAGTTTGGCTTTCTTGTATACAATGTGTAATCACCCACGTTCTCTCACTGTGTGACCCATTGTCAAAATGGGGAATTTAAGCCTTGTAATTGTCTGGGATTGTAGAAGCAGCTCTGGTTCAGATATTCAGCTTTGTCTTATTAGTCCTACTCATACCGATTTTCCAAGAACTGATGACATATTTGTAAGCAATATTAAATGTCCTTCTCATCAAATTACAGTGTGTAGTCATTACTATTTCTTGTCATCTATCATACCTATCAAATCTCAAATGATAGAAATTCACTGATCCATCAAATCCAGCATCTAATTGAAACAATGAAGGGGTTTGAGAGAATGCTTTCTACATCTTTCAGAAAATATTAATACATTGCACTGAGGGCCAAGCAAAACAAGACTTTGAGAGACAAATGAGAAATTCCAAACCCCCTCACATAGCACTGCAGAAAACAAACAATAAAAAAATATCATCTGCCATGCCCAGGAAAAAGAAACTCCTTGTTGAGATGGGATTACTTTTAAAACTTGTAAGACTGATGCCTTCCACATACTTGCTGATACAGCCCTAAAAGCTGTCATACATCACAACAAGCAGCATGGAGCTGGAGTTAAAACATTTGGGGTTTTTTTTCTTATATGTGTTGGGTTTGATTTTCTAGTGCCTGGACATGCATGTAAAGGCCACATGTGTTAAGGTGTTAAAATGAAGTCATTGTTTTAAACCTTATACTCACAGCCTAAACTTATCCAATTTTTCATTTTAAAACTAAAATAAATGCAAATAGCCATTTTTAAAAGCTTTTAAGGATCAATAAATTATCAAAAGAAGATGAAAACAAGTAATGTAAGAGTTTGCCTTGTTTCATCATATTATCCATAAAAAAAGTACAAATGAATTGAAGACATCTTGTAACATAACCCACATTTTTAGATTAGACCTTTGCTATGATAATATTCTCCATTAGACCTATAATTCTATTGTATTTGACTGAAAACAGCCCAGGCTCATGTCAACACATGCAGCAGAGGCTGATGGTAGGTATACATTCAAAATATATTGCAAATTATATTTGAGACATGGGAATCTTGTGAAGCACCTGTTAAGGTCAGGAATTCAAATCTGCTCTATGGTTGAAGGAACAACTTAGCCTTTCTGCACCTCTGTAGTAATGTTTTTTAAGAAATTGATAAATTTCTAAGAAATGAAATGACTCAAAAAGAAAATAATGTGCAGTAACAAAGCAGATACTGATTTTTCACTTCTAATCTCATCAGGACCATCCTCAAACCCTAATTTAACCACAGCTAGGCCAGTCTCCAGAGCAGACACTCCTGGAGTTTGCTTCATCAGCAAAAACTTGTTTTAGCAAAACATGTTTTCTGAATTAACTCCCCCTCCCCCCCCCAATTTTTGAATATCCTGGTTGTCCATAACTTATTGCCTTTAAACCTTCTCACCTGATGCAACACATACAACTGCCCTAGGATTAAACAACCAAATGTGTAGGTAGTACTTTCATTCCTGTTGCAATAAAAGTCTGTATAAAATGGAATGAACTAACTCTAGAAAACAAATTAGCTAAGCACCACATGCCCTCTAGCCATTTATTACGTGAGTAAAAGAATACTTCTACCTCTGATTTACAACTACTTCAACCTCAAGGATTTTTTAAGAAACAAAACAAAACAACCTTTTACTTTCATATAAACAAACACTGTAAAACACTGTGTTAAATTTATGTCTGTGAAACAAAGGAAGAAAACCCTTTTCCCCCAAGTTATGATTCCTATTGTTCCCTCAAAGACCTTTTCTCTGCTTCCTATCACAAAACGCTATAAAATATTTTTATGGCAATCGTCTCCTTTGCCTTATGGCAGAGATTGTCTCCCAGTTCATTCAGAACCATGATCTCAGAGGTCTTTTCCAGTCTTTAAGACTCTGTACTTCTACAAATATCAAAAGCAGGTAAAAAAGAATGGGCTATTGATTACCTTGGCCAAATTTTTAAATTCAAATGTATTGAGAGTTAAACCTGTGCAATCCTGTAATGGAAAAGAATGGGGGAGGGGGAGAAAAAGTGTGTCAAAGAATCATTTTGCATTTTTTAAAATTCATAATTGTAGCACAGTCTGATGTTGTGAAAGCCAGCATGAAAAGTGAAATGCAAAGTGTTGGTAACAAAGCTGTGAGATGAGGCTATTCTGGTAATGTTTGGGTTTGGGTTTTTTTGCTAATATTTTTTTGCTAAAATCCTTAAATTATTGAAGAACAGCTATTTAATACAAATGAAAAAAAAAAGAAAACACTTGTAGCAATTAATGTGTTTATGTTGTGCTTGGAAGGAAGGAACAACATTTTACAGTAATTTCCTTGTGAGAAGGTCATTTTCCACGCTGCAATTGCAGCTGCATCGTAGATCTAATAGATTTGCCTGTAATGGAAAAAAAATGTAACTTTTACTAATAGTGGATGCACCAGTCAGACACAGACAGCTGGAACAGCAGGTACTGACACAGATGAAATGTGTGAGTTAGAAGGTGAAATCTGCTGTACATGCTCCCTCCTCTGAGCTGATGCTGGGGGCTACAACAGCCTTTCTCACTCCCAGGGGAGTTTTCACCATGGACGTGGCTTGCAAAGGTTTTATGGTTTTGTAAAAGATTTCATGTCCTAATTTAATTGTCACAGTTCCGGGACTTTTCTGACTCCTTGGAAGCCTCAAGAGGCAGCCTACTCAAATTTCAAGCCTCCAACCATAACCTTTCTTAAGCTGCCTCCCACCAGACAGAGGATTTGATTACAATTCACTTTTGCTACCGCAGCAAACCTGACACCAGCTCAGCATTTGCAGTTCTCCACTGTGGAAGGGACAGCACTGGTGACTGGCAATAATAACTCCATCAACTCCCCAGAACAGGGCACCAGCTATTTAGGACAAGCCCAGGACAGAGCAAACATATAACTCAATCTATACGTTCTCCCATGTTTACCCAGCACTTCCCAATGGCTGCTTATAATGCTGTCAGGTCTAGAAAAATAGCAAATAACACACTATTTGTTCCCATCAGTGTGGTTTTTGTTTCACGGAATTTCTTGGTTTAATATCCTTACTGCTACCGGAATATATTCGATTAAATTTAATTTCAAGGGTTTCTTGAAATTAAATTTCACACCAGGTAGCAACAGGGGCAGAATCCCTCTAGAGTCTGGAATTTCAGTCACATCATTCTTCTCTTCCCCACAATGATTTCACAGGTTTTGCAGGAACCAAAATACAATCTCTGATCCATCCAAACCTTAACAAACCTGATACAGCAGACTCAAAGATATAATTGTCCCTATTACATTGATACAAATGTTGATAAGGAATCTGCACATACACTTGTTTCTAGAATGTCACTTCAACTCTTCTCTGCTTGGATGCTAAACCACCTCTGACATGGACAGGATTTCATTTTCTTCCCCAAAACAACAAGACACATGCACAAGTCCAGATTTAAAGTGCTGGGGAGAAACCTGGCACACAAACACAACAGATTTCTTCTCCTTGGTTCACATAGACTTGCTCATCACTGTTTAAAAACATCTCTGACTATCAATACAAGGGGAGAAGGGAAGAGTGAAAGAGAACAGGAGGGAAGGAGAGGAAGGGAGAAGCCAGAATTTCCGCTAAATAAATACAGAAATCTGATATTTGCAGTAAACATAAACCAGACAAACCGACCACGATAGTGGAACAAAGAAACAGGCTTTGGAGTTTATAGTAATTGGCAGAGCAATTAATAAGACATATAGCACATGGTAAAATCAGCTCTGCCATCTGTGTCAATTGTGCCCAAGTGGAAGCTGTGCATGTTTGCCATGTTCATCAGCATTAAGATTGCTACTCCATGCCAAGTCTTATTTTATAGGCTCCTATTTGTTCCAATGCTAAAATACTATCAGCATTTCTATTTAAAACTTCTCATAACAATACCAAAAACTCCAAACACAACACATAAAAACCACACAGTACTGGAATTTTTGGCTAACCTTAGAGCCTTCAGGGCAATTAACATCCTTTGTTGGGTTTATAAATTGATTTGCATAATTGTTTACAAATTATTGTATTTGTTAAAAATGCTGCTTATAACAGGTTATACTGTAAAAGCAGCAGAAGTAGAGTGGCTTCTCTGAAGTATATTTAAGATCTGAGACAGAAATAGTATAATACACTTTAAACTAAGATGAACATCAAGATCACAAGCAACAGAAAATAATATTGTTTCTCTTTTAAATTCCTGAATAATTGGAAGGGGGTGTTATCCAGCCTTCTCTTATCTTCAAATACCCTGTAGTGATGTCTCCAGCAAAAGGGAGCAGTTATAGCCAGTACAATCAGTCCCTCTCTTTTACAAACAGGATCTGAATTATTTCCAATCACCAAGATCGGTTTGTTTGGCCTGAAATGCCATCTGCCCTCTCTCTGCTTGATGCTGAGCCACAGGCAAATGACTGGTGACAACCTTCAAGGGAGTCAAGAGTTGGCTCAAGAGCTGCAGGTTGGCTCAGTGATGTTTATATACAGAGTTCTCTTGTCACTACTGAACTGCTCCTCCTTCTTATAGCATTGAGTACACACATAAATATAAATATATATATGTGAATATGTTCTTTTGTAAATCCACATTTTTCTTTTTTGTGATAGTTGGGTTAACTGAGTAATAACAGCTATTTGGAGACAGATTAATTAAGATTTTCATGGTAGCCTCTGTCTCAGGAATCACGAGGTAGTTGAGTTTTTGCATTTATTAGTGTGACAGCAAGAGCTTCACATGAAACTCCCTCACACTGAGGGCAAAACAAACCCCTGAGAAGGCACAAGAGAGATGATTTAGTTTCATGAGGGAAAAGCTACTTTGGGGGAGCTCCTGTAGAACTTCCCACTTCATGAGTCACAGGGACTTGTCACAGAATTTATTTCTGCAAACACCAGAGGACGACTGTCTTTAAATCAGACACGTTAAATGCACCACATCTCTTCAAAGGGAGTTATGTTCTGTAACACCTACACATCCAAACTAAATCAGCTTTCTTATTCACTGGTGTCAACAATGGTAAGCCCCAGAGAACAAAGGAGAAAGGATAATGCTGGCCTCTGCCAAAATACTTAGTAATTACATTGTCTTTCAGATGCTTCCCTTGTTGAAAGGTTGTTTGGTGGCATATGAAATAAGGAATAACACATAGTCTCTCATCAGATGTTTAAGACACTGAGCAATAATTTGGAAATTGCCCTTAATTTTTACTTTTTGTCACTGAAGCAATGTGCAAAAATATTAAATAAAGGAGGAAAATTTCTTATCTGTTAAGCTTTTCTCTGCAAATAGATCCCTGCTGAACACCAAAGGAGAATCTAATCTAAGGTCAAAAAGGTGACTCTGCTGTGATGTATTTAACTGCTGACCACCCCACTGAGACTGTCAATAAAAGTAGCTGATGGTGCCAGTTGTGCCACTTTTTGCATAGTGGGCATCTGCCTGTTACCAGGTGGATAGAAAACCTCAGCTCATTTCAGACGTGAAACTGGAGAGCTGTCATCTGGTAACAGATTTTTATTACTACCAGGAGTGTATTTGAATTCAAAGTAATGACCTGGAAGCACAAAATTCCATATTCTGTAATCCCACAAGCCATGCAATTCTCCCTCTTGAGTTGCTATTGAGTATCTCTATAGCTTCCTCTGCTGTTCCTGATTTAATAGAACACCATCAACAAACCTCCTTAGTGAGCGGGGTCACGGCAAGATTTACAGTGCTTTTTCACAGGACTGCAGGTGAATTTATTTTACCCAATATATCCATTTAGATCCATTTTCCTCACAACATTATTCTTCAAAGACAACTTAGCAAGTTCTTCAGCATCAGATAAAAGTCGAGCTAAGTGGTGCAGAGATGCCAAGGTGTCCTGCACGACCTTAGCCAGAAGTTTAAGCGCAGGATAAAAGTGAGAACTGAACCTAGAGCCAACCACCACAGCTGTCTTTTCTAAACATCAAGGAGACAAATGTTGCTCCTCAGGCATGTTTCTTCACCTGACTGACACCCACTTCTTCTGGGTTCCACTGAGCAAGCAAGGATTGCAGCAATATACTGAAGGAAAGCAGTGTCACTCACCAACACCCAATGCACTATGTGAGAAAGCTCTAGGCGTCCTGCAATGACATTAATGGACAGGCATTAATGGGAAAAGTAGAGAAGTTGTATAGATAGGCATATATACAGTGTGTTACTGAATACTGGCCACATTCATCCTAAATCATGGTCAAGGGCACTGGCCTTCACTCGCCCTTACCCTTCTGCTCATACACATCCAACCCCAATTTGCTTTTTCTGCCCTCCAGGGTGTCACACACAGAGAGGTTCTGTCAGAAATCTCACTAAGCAGGACCTCCAAATTATTGGGAAGTTATGGGGAGAACTTACAGCAACATCCCAATGCCTAAAGGGGCTCCAAGAGAGCTGGAGAGGGACTTCTAACAAGGGCATGTAGTACCAGGACAAGGGGAAATGCCAGAGGGCAGGGTTAGATGGGATACTGGGGAGCAATTCTTCCCTGTGGGGAGGGTGGTGAGGCCCTGGCACAGGTTGCCCAGAGAAGCTGTGGCTGCCCCATCCCTGGAAGTGTCCAAGGCCAGGCTGGATGGGGGTTGGAGCAACCTGGGATAGTGGAAGGTGTCCCTGCTCATGGCAGGGGTGGAATAAGATAAGCTCTAAGATCCCTTCCAACCAAACCAATCTGTGATTCCATAATTCTGTGATTTAACCCGTCTCAAATCAAATCCCTGTGTACTAGCTGTGAGTTAATGAATTAACCTGGTTTTGTAAAGCATTTTTTCTAAATATTTGGCCTCTGATTTTACAGTTACAGACAAAATATCAAATAATGAAACTCTTCTTTTCACGAACACTCAATACACAACAGAACTGATTAGCTTTCAATATTATGAAATAAAACTGCTCAATGTTCCAGCTTCTTATTTTGCAAATAAAAACAAGTTGCCTAAAAAGAACATAAATTTTGGCACCATATTGACCCAATTAAACCTCCATTTCAGTAGAACTCAAAACACAGCCAAAAATAATCTAATTGAGCTATAATAAAACTGGATTTGTTACTCTGTGGTGGCGAGAATGACGTCAAAATGGTTTCAAAATGGCCACATAACTAAACAAGATTAAAAAGCATAACATTACAACCAAAGCTGAAATAATGAGAAAACACAGAAACACCCAACTTGAAGAATGCCCTTAATCTGTGGTTCTCTGGAGGGACCAAGGAGTGGAGGAAACCCCTGACTAGAAGTTTCCAGAATGGCTCAAGGTGAAGAAGAACTCTTCAGGCAGCCACAAACATCCCTGTACTGAAGAGGGATGCAAGACCCTTCAGCCTCTGTGAGGATAAAGCAGTGGGAAGAACAACTATAAAGTCCCACTGACCTCTAAACTTGTAGAGGACTTTAAAAATGGATAGAGAACAGTCCTCCTAAAACAGAACAGCAAAACACAAATGTTATGCATATTCATAGAGTAGATCTAACTTTTGGAGCTGCTGATAATGGAAACAAAGATAAAAGAATCCCCAGAGCAAGGAAGATACCTGAATGAAATAAAAGTCCCTGATATGAAACCTTTGATCATTGTCCAGAAGCTGGAAAACAAAACTGCCTGTGACCCTCAACAGAGGCACCAGGATGCCAAGATCGGGCAGAGAGAAGTTTTCTTGGGGAACAGAAGTAGGCAGGGAAAAAAAAAAAAAAAAAAAAAAAAAAGACTGGACCATAATAGAGGGTTTTATCCAAAAAAGATTAGCTGAATGTTCTTAATGAACTAGGTCTATCAGTAGAGGTAATGCAACCTGTGAAACCTGTGACACAGTTCTGTCCTGAGTGTCAAACTGTATTCACATGAAAGATTGGCTATTAAACATTAATATAAAACCCTCAGTATTTAAATATTTTTTATTTTTAATATCAGATAATCACCCACAGAAGACATTTAAACTTTTTTTCACTTATCTTGATAATATAAGGACCTGAAATGTACTACAACAGCCTATTGTATCTATTTATGTATGATATGATTCCTTCTCTTATATATGTACTTATAGGTATGTACATACATGTGTATGCAGTAAATAATGTGTATTAATCAATATTTATCACCCTGAAGAAACTGAAAAACTTCACAGGACAGGAGATATACAAGAGAAAAGAGAAATCAAACTGAACAATGCAGAAACTGGGTGAGAAATCAAACTGAACAATGCAGAGACTGGGTGAGGTACGTGCTCTGTTTTGAGCAATTTTTTTTTTTTTTGTTAACTTATTTAGCAAAAATGATTGAACATTTTGGGCACAGCTACCTTGTTAAAGACTCAGCATCTCCAGCCCTTCCCTAATGTGCAAGGGTAACAGTGCTCATCCCTCAAGACCTCTCCCTGGTGGTATGTCAGAAATTATATTCCTGATGTTCACGAATTTATATAAAACACAGTGGGAAAAGGAAACAGAAACACTTTAAAAAAGGCACTCAGATAAAAGAGGAGCCTTTTTCTAGTTGATAAATGCATCCAGTAGCATTTCTTTATGTAATCCCTCTTCAGACAGCAGAAGGAAGTCACTGAAGAATTATTTTTTTAAAACAGATAAAACACGAATCATTTTATCTTAAAATTACATAACATAAATGCAAATTAATCAGCATCTTTAGACAACTGTACAGTTGACAAAGTGGTTCTTAAAGTCAGAAGATACCAGAGCTGTTAGGCAGTTCTTTGTTACACTGGCTGTAACCCTTAATATTTCTCAAAACCACCATGAGAAAAGCCGTACACATTTATATCCATTAAAGGAAAAAGCCATGGTGGGGATGTGAGAGTGCATTGGTTCCCCTCTAATCGATAGGTTACTTGTTCAATAGAGGGCATACATTACTTTTACTCCAAGACAAATACACTGGAAGTTATGTTTTGTCTCTGTCACTGAACAGCTCTTTCTCATCCCAGCTCTTGTTGGTCTTCCCTTCCACAGAGTAATGAGCCCAGGACTTTTTGATGACTAAGGGGAGCCTTCATTTTTCAGAAAAAATGACTGTCTCTCGTCTGACACAAAACACCACTTAAGGATGAAGCAGTGGTATCAAAGGTGCAATAGAAGCAAAATGCAAGGGGGAAAAAAAATAAATTCCAGTGCAGTCCCTGTTTCTTTGGGGAGTAACCATTTAACTCTGTTTTCTGAGAGACTGGGGAAAACTGTACAGGTAGACAGCAAAGGCTTGGGAGAAAACAAGTGCAACCAGCTAAGAAAGGTCCAGAAGCTGGGTGAAAGTGGCAGTACAGACAAAAAGATCAGTTTTAAGCTGGAGAAAATTAAGAGACTCTCTTACTTCTAACAGTACCCCCCCTGCCCCTCCTTTCTTTCCCACTTCTCTCCTTTCTCCCAGAAGGAAAACATGTCTGAGCTGTTCACAACATCAGATGGTTTTTTTGTGTGAGTACAGAACCTGGGTTTGGCTCACAGGATCTCTGGTGAAGGCTGAAACACTGACAAGAGTATAAAAGGGATCCACAGCACCATGTTCTAACACAACTGAAGCTGCAAAACAAAAAGGAGAAGGGGAAGAAAAAGCCAAAAAGAAACGGGAAGAAAAAGAAAGGGGGGAAAAACGAGGAAATAAAAAAGGCTTTCATGGACTGAGGAAGGTTTACTTCAGTCACTAATAAACTTTGGAGCACAGTCAGAGCACCCAGCAGGACAAGTTGTCAAATCAACAACCATTACAAGGAGCAGCACCAGCCCCATCCCGGGCAGAGCAGGGAGAGGGTTCAATTAACAAGCCTCAGCTCTGTGCCCTGCCCGGGAAGGGCAAGGTAGAGAAGCAGAATGCACCACAGTGCTCTCTCTCTCTCATCTGGAGGGAGAACAATACTATGCAGATCCACTCACTGGAGAACTGCTGGCTCCCTGCTAAGTATTTACTTGAAGCAGAGCTCCCTCAGTGCTTCTGACTGCACAGACATTGGAAAGCTTCAAACACACAGAATTATAAAAACACTGAGCAGCACAAAACTTGTATGAGATCTTGAATAAATTAAAATAGAGCTCAGGTTTGCTGAAGACTCAGTCAGTCTGCAACACTACTATGAATGTTTTAGGCTTAAATTAAAAAAAATTAAAAAATTAAAAAAAAAAAAAAAAAAAAAAAAAAAAAAAAAAAAAAAAAAAAAAAAGTAAAAATCGTGACTGATACCACAAAAAGCAAGAGGTGACAAACTGACAAGTGCCCAGAGGTAGAACTGGCTCAAGCCAGCTTTGACTGATTCATGACAGGCTAAAAAGAGTGTCCACCACAAACGCTACCAATTCCTTAAAATCAGTGCAGAGCTTCAAGTCACACACGGGATTTTATGTTAGCAGAAAGGACTAACACCTACATTTATTACAGTTCTTCCAAAGAAAAGATCACATGGGTGAGAGAAGAGGGAAAGGCTGCGTACAGGAAAGGTGGAAGTAAAGCAATGGTCAGGAAAGAGAAATATTTGAGCTCATCATTGAAATACAGCTCATTATTTTCTCTTGCAATCCATGATCTCAGTAAGGGCTCCCTGACATTAATGAGCAGGCAATCCACTCAAACCTTCCAGTCAGCCTTTCCTTCGGGCTCTGCTAATGCCTTACCCATTTCTGACCTTTGGGCTTTGCAGGAATGAAAGTCCCTGTGAGAGTTCAAGGCATTTGTGCAGGCCAGGAACGTGGTTCAAACGGGCAGTGCTGCCCCTCTCCTGCTCAGCAGTGCTCCAACATCCCTGGGCAAGGGCTGCTGCAATAAAGGGACCTGCAAGTCCTGTATCACAGTCAGCCACGACCACCAGCAAGGCTATTTAATAAAAGAAACCATTTTAATGCTTATCTCTGTCACCCTGAAGAGCCCTTTCCTTTCCCCCATTCCAACCACTGCATCCTACCAGTTCACCACAGTGTCAACTCCACATGCTGGAGAGGGAATGGTTAAAAGTTGTTATCATAGATCAGTCCTAAAGTCTTTAAAAAAAAAATAAAAAAAAAAGTAGATGGAATATTCCATCATTATCACCACTTTATATCAGTACTTTGATTTATGACCAGCATCTGTACCACAGTACAAACAGTGCCTTTAAACACCTGCAAGCTAAAAGTAGAAATCTAATATGCAGCTTTATTGAGAAAAGAAGAGCAACTGGGATCCACTGGGGAGCAACATTCCCAAACTGACACCCACCATTTGCCCAGAGATGCAGTGTAAACCCATTCCTCAGATTCCTGCTCCCACACAACATCCCAGCTCAGCCTCAGGTGGATGCAAAATTTGCATGTATTGATCCTGTTACATTAGAGTAACATCAGTATTTGCTCACAACCCATCCTATCTAATACCTCTTTTTTTAGTTTTTATAGGTGTAGACTGTTATGGTCAAGAAAAACAATCCCAAAGTTATAAAGAATTTGGGGAAAACCCAAACCCTGTAAAATAAAGGGGTTTAAATAAATGTGCAGCATGGTGCACAATTATGTACTGCAACATATTTTGAATGGCAAGTGCACAGGAACTAAGGAATTGCCTGAGTGAAAGAAAAAATTATCTTTTAGTCTAAATAGTGCATTTCATAACAAGTGTTTTACAGCCACAAAATGTGCGTCTCCAAGACAGGATGTAACACTTCAAAAGTGAACTGACTGGAGAGTAGCTTAGCAGACGAAGGCAAAAAAATTCAAATATATTTCTGATTTATTTTATTGCACTCTGACTTTGAAAGATGTGTAATAATACTTTGAGAGCCAGGGGAGGTGTCTGCATGTTGTGTGTGCACAAAGGAGTGGAGCTGCACATGAGCACCACCACCAGCACAACCCGGCACTGGGATGAAACATGGATCAAAATATTGTGCTTTACCCCAGAATCAGAGATGCTCCCATAGCTTTTTGTTTTCTATGTGTCTCAGTCACAATTACCCAAGAATAAATTCTAGAGCTAAAACATCTTTCACAACTCCTGTTGACCAGGAGAGCCATGCTGAAAATGTTATTTTTTTCTGTCACTTAGATTATGTTTTAATATAACTTTAGTGCTTCTAAACAGTACATTCTGAGGCATGGTTTGTTGCAAGTGAGCTCTAATTTCATCCTGGCTGACCCAGTGCTGCACTTCATGTCTCTCTGACAATTTAGACACTTTTCTCCCTTTGCTGCTACATGAGATTTTTATGTCCAGATGATTAGTTTAGCATTAGTGGTTAGAGGCTTAGTTCATTTTGAGCAGAGCATGGATGTTAGACCATAGCTGCTGTCCTTTATGAGCATTAACAAGAGGTACAAACAGACACAGTGATGCATTAGTTTTGTTGGAAGCATCCTAAAAATTCAAGCCAAGCCTTCCAGTTGTTGTTCTCAAAAAACCCTGGTACTGGAATACATCAGATGGTGAGGATGATGCCCTGTATCAAACAGTGAATGCAGTAACAATCCTCTCAGTAACTGAATTTCCTTTCAATATTATTTTATTCACTCTTGCTTTCTCTTTTTACTGTCATTGATTTCCTTCCTTCTATTATTTCTGACTGGAAATCTGCAATTCCCTTTCATATCCCGAACCAATGCTTTGTTGATCTCATTATTTACTGCATTTCTGACCTGCATGTCTTCCTATTGCAAAATCAATACAGGATTTGGATTTTAAATAAAAAGTTGAGTGCTAACAGTGCTTTATTCTGTAGCTAATGGCAGTGCCATATTATTACTTTTTATGCCCAATAAAAAATAAGAAACTGCCGACTATCGTAGCCAAGGCAAAATCACAGTAAGATTCTCAAAAATAAACCTTGAAAGCCCAAAGTGCACATGATGAACCCCATGGCTGACTTTACTATCCATGTTACTGAGTTTTATCTACATGTCATGGTCATTAATGTTACAAACTAAGTTTTAATGCAGTGATCATCTAATGTTTTAGCAATACTTCTACAGAAGAGAAAAACCAGCTTGAACCCCAGAATATTCTAATGAAGCACAGCAGGGAAATTATAGTGAACAAAAACATAAAGAGCAAGGGACTAGGGAGAATAACACAATATTCCAGTGGGCATGTGGACCCCCCTGCCAAAACACAAGAAAAATGGGATTTTGCATAAAACAATTGGCCAAAAATTAGACCAAGGCAGCTGGGGAGGCTGGGAAGGTGGATCACTGCTCGGGCTCTGGAGCAGGAGAGGAGGAGAAAGCAGCTGGTTTAGGCAGCAGAGCAGAAGAGGTTCACTCAAGAGTGAGTGATGACACTTTTAGGAGAACGATGACATTTTTTAGGAGAAAGTGAAAGAGAAGCTGGGATGCTGAAACAACCAGGGAAGATCTTTGCTGATAAACAGAAGTTTAACACATTGTTTGGAGTTTTGTGACTATGTTATGTTGGTTAAAATAGACCCTGACGTAAAAATGTGTGAGAGTAATTCCCCTGAGAAAACTGTCCAGGAACTCAAGAGGGTTCATAGGTCCAGCAAAGAAATTACCCAAACATTTAGCTATACACATATACCCGTGTCTGGGTGCATATATACACACACACATACACCTGTGCATTTTTACATGTACTCTACATACTTGTACAGACACCTGGTGAAGCTTAATTAACAAGTAAATTGTCATAATAATCATATTATACAACTGTGGAAATATCCAGCCCCCCAGATCTTGTTTGACTGGCACCTTCCATCACTGATATGAAAGTAAACCTGCCTATATCCCCATTTTTGGGATTTATTCAAGCAAATAGATCTTTAAGTGACTTTGTTTATATTTTGCATATGTACCTCAAATTGCTGTTTCAATACTCAGAGTCAATTTACTAAGTCTCAGTGCTGTGTTCTCATTTTGCTACGGAATTAACACTTGAGGAGAGAGACACACAAATAACAAGTCTTATTTTCTTTATACAGCAGCACAGTCAGCACTGGATAAATTATTTGTTATTATTACCATAAATTTTCCATGTGACAATATATAACTCTCAGACATTAAAGTAAAATATTTGTCCCGCAAAATATAAAGGTTGAAATACAAACTCTGGCAGAAATAGCCTAACAGTACTTAATTCAATGCAGATCGAGTCCTTAGAACCAAGATGATGTTAATAATTACAGGAAAAATTAGATATAGTTTCATTTAAACAAATGCCACATGAAACACATTCAGCCATCTGCTAAAACTGTCGTAGGGTAGGATGTTGGCAGATATTGCATAATCATCTGCATATGACAGATAATTTTAGCCAAATCTAAATTAAAACAAAACAAAACATATTCCGAGACTTTTTAAGAAAAAAAAAATAAACCATTTTGTAAACTAATAAGTACCAGAAGTGTTATTTAATATTAATACTCACTGCTAGAGGCACAAAAAGAAAGAGAAAACAGTCCCTTTTTTTTTTTACTCTTTTCTATGTATTTTGAAATACAGATTGTTCTGCCTAGAATTTCTCATGTATTTTACTCCCTTAAACCTTTTCAAAGCAGTGGCTTAGAAAAACAGTTAACACAAAAAGCATTCTTCTGCTCCTCAGCCACTCTACAGTACAAGGACTATTTGCTCATATAGCTTAATGATCTGGGAAGTGAGAGATTTGGAATATTTCTGGAAAGGTTTTCTAACACACAAAAATAGCCACAACTGGAAAAGGTTGTCCTTGTAGAGCAGGTGGCGAAGTTTCCCAATTTATACAGAAATCTGTGCAGTCATATCCCATTTAACTATGTTGATTTACTATTCATTATTTAAACAGTGCACAAAAAATGTGCATTACAACAAAATGTTATCAGTTCTGAAGGTCATTGTCTAAATAATACAATGAAACACGTTTCCTAAAGCCAACTTCTACCAAAAAAAAAAAAAAAAAGGAAAAAAAAAAAAAAAAAAAAAAGCAAAATTACTTGAAGATCTAACAAAACAAATATTGTTACCAGAGACAATTGAATCTTACAGTACTTATTTTAAATACTATATGGAATTAAAATTGACTGAAGAGATTTGATTTTCTTTAAATACATTGGGATTGCTGAGAAGGAATAGAAAACTTGGTAAACAAGTTACCTAAAAACAAACAAACAAACAAAAAAAGAAAACCCAAGGAAAAGAACAGCCCTTGAAGACTGGATAAGGTGGAAGGACAGCCTTTGTTGTCTGTGCAATCAGCCACACTGGAATTCTGCAGCTGGCCCAGGGAATGAATGTTGGACTCACAGAGTGACTGATGGGGAGGGAACACCTCGAGGGCTTTAGTCCTCCCTCCTGCTCACAGGATGGTGAACTTCCAGGTGGAAGTAGGTTGCTCCATATTTTGTTCTGTCAACTTCTATTGATCTCCAGGGGATTCCTCATCCTCTCCACACTGCTCCAGTGCTCACCAGCCCAGCCAGGACTCCCTGGGTTGCAGCTTTTGACTCTTGTGTTTTGCTGTACACCTATAACCCTGTTTTAGTAGAGTATTTTACACTACCACACTAAAATTAGCTCCCCTTTTGGGAGCTGAATAAACCACTCATCCTAAGTAATGACTGCAGTCTTGTAAAATAAATGCTGTGTGGATAGAAGCAAATGCATGACCCAACATAGTTTTGTCTATGACCCAACACAGTTTAATATTCACTTGTTCCACATATTGGTCTAAAATATTATCAATCCACTACCTGGCTCAAAGCAACTGTCCCTCATCCCACCAAACACAAACATCTCAATCAGGAAAACTAAGCTTCCAATGAGGAAAACCAGGCTTCCAATGAGGAAAACCAAGCTTCCAGTCCAGTGTCCATGCTAAGTTTCTTTTCACATTCTCTCCTCCTGCGTTTCACCACACAATTCATGTGCTGCTCCTGTGCTCTGAGTATTATTTTAAACCCACCACAAGGTCAGGAGCAGTGGGAGCCTCTCAGGGATATCAACTTGTCTGCGGCCCAAGATAGACCACACCTTGTTTCTCCTTAAGAAAAACAGTTCTCCTTATCAGCTTGGGTTTGGGAGGGAATACCAAAATGGTAAACATAAAAACATCAATGTGTTACTGATGTTAACAAGTGCCATCCTGGCACAATGAACCCAGCCCCCCTTCCTGCCCTGCTGCTACAGTCCAAAAGCATCAGGTAGCACTTCTGGCTTAAGAACATCTGAAATAACTGCTGGGATGTTCCCCGTGCTGGATACAACCCTGGAAAGTGTTTCCAAGGGAACTGTGTTAGCATTTGTCTTGTGAGGAGTCCAGTCTCCAAAATGTCCTGAACATGCACTTCCACAAAGAAATGGCCTAAGAGCTGGTAGATCTGAGTGTTCTCTCCTGAAGATGCCCATGGGCTGGCTGTGATGAACCTCAGATGTACTTCACATGTATCTATTAAGAGTCAGATCTATTATGAGTTTATTCCCAACTTTCCATATGGATTTTTGATTGTTATTTCTGCCTCAAAGTTAAAACAAAAGTGAAGAATTTTATTCTAATGAACCTCTACACTGAACGTGTTGCAAACAGCATTGTAAAGCTTTCTGATCAAATATAATTTTGTTGAAGAGTTTTAAATTGAAATATACAGTATGATGAAACATAAATAACATAAAACAATACAGGGAGGACGGATTCAAGGAGGAAAAGAAAGCAGAGAGAATATTGGAATGGTTGTAACTGAGATGTGAACAATGCTAATGGTGTCCAGCCTTTCACAGGTTGTACGTGGAGTGCAGAGTGCTGAAAACGTCACTCAAATGAAACTGCTACAGTAGCATGTAGTATTTTGCTAATATATATATATATTAAATGGCTTAGAAGAAAATAAAAACAGATTTTTGAAAAACGTGACAAAGAAACTTGCAAAAGAATTGAGGGTCATGTCCCCAGAACAAATGTAATGTCACCCCAGCAGCAGAGAAGGCTGTTAGTGAAAACAAGTGAATCAAGAAATTTCAAGTTCAGCATCATGAAAGAGTGTCATGAAACTCAACCAGTGGAAAGGCAAATAACTCCAAGCAACAGCTTTGCTACTGCAATATCCCCTTGGATAATTTTACTGCAAAGAACAACTTAACTCCTACTCGTAACGACTACCCATTAGACCAACAGCTATTGCTGCTGTCACCTATGAAAACTTTGCTGTGCCAGACAAAACTGCTGAAGTATTCATTACAAACAGCACAATCACTTCTGCCTTACTATGATAAAATCAGAAGTATTCACCCATTTGTGAACTACAAAAATTAAGACAACTTTCTGCCACGTTCACTCAATTCCCATCCTGCCCACGGTGTTGCATATGGAGAAGACAATCCAATCAGGCAAATAACAGAAAGTGCATCTTTCAGGCACAAACAATAAAGCAGCTTCACCAGAGAGAGCTCAAATCTGCCACTAGTTCTAATTCTATTTTTTGGGGGGGAGAAGGGGAGGGTGCTGTTTATCGGGCGTCTTTTTTGTTTGTTTTTTTGTTTTGGTTTGGTTTTTTTGGTGTTTAGAATTTCATTATTCACCACAAAGAAGAGATAAAATGGAGTACATGCACCGAGTTACTTATTAAGCCAAAACCAGTACTTCCCCCTTCCCTTTTATTTCCCCTTTCCTCCACCACACCTTCAACTGACATAAAACCAGCAAGTGAGGTGTGTGAAAACTCAACAACAAAATAATGCACATTTGTTGTGACAGTTTTAGGAGCAGATTACAGACACCAGACCAAAGCTCTGTGTATTAATTGACCGTGTTTCCTTCATGTCAACGAAACTGCATCAGTTTACACCCTCACAAGCTGTACCTTAGTTTAGGCACAAAATTGTTCTGAATAGAGACATACCAAATCATGTCTTAGCTGGCAATTTAGACAATGAGAATCAATAAAAGGGAAAATGATGCCATAATGAATGCATCAGTTATCAGTGAAGGTCTTTCCAAAGACCAGTGGGAAAAAATAACAAAACCAGATGTCTCAGTACAGCACATTTTGACCCCATATTATTACCCTACTCCAGGCATTTTGTAGTGTTCAGGTCTGTGGAAGTGGTTGGTGTTTATTACTTTATCCACTTCACAGTGCACAGGGTTTTCACATGCAGGTTGCTGAAGACATTCCACTTTTTAAATATATCAGGATTAAATGATGTATAAGCTTGTTCTACTAGTGATTCATAGATTTTTATATTTCTGCTCTGGTACTGTCTGAAAATTGAGATTTTCAGCACTTTCAAGGTTATCTCCTGCAGTGTTGGACCTTAACACAGTTATTCTGTGCCCACTCCTCTGATTTAGCAAAGTAGGTCACTGTCACCTCAGTGCCTTCCTTTGATTCCACCACCTTAGCTTTTATTTAATGACTATACAGTGGAAGGACTCTCAGTGCTCTCAGTGCAGATTCACTCACACCAGACTGTCTGCAGTACAATGAAGCTGAACTAGTACTTTCTGTAGGAACCAAGATAGTAAAAATCCCTATTTTATAAGTCATATTCCTCTCCTCAGCAAACACTCTCAGGTTTGTGTGATTCATCTTTATATCAGGCTTGAATGTCAGTTATGTTTGGGGTGAAATTTCATCTTTACATGAAGTATTTTTCCTAACAACAAGATAATAAGCTACAAGACCATGAACATCTTATTTACTACAGCAAAGACAGCAAGATCAACACAAAGGTAGTGGAAAAGGGATTTTTTGTTCACTGCACTCAAACTACTTTTTGATTATAGTTACAGTATATTCCAAATATATTGGTTCTTTCCAAAACCCTGCATTGATTGGTGCACCAATTCTACAAACAAAGCTTATTTTAATGGACTATTTGACTCGCTCAAAATGCATAAATGTAACTGCAATTCATTTCATTATGACACCAGGCCACTGATTGTGATGTAACTCTTCTATTATTGTCACTGGTCCATCAAATACATTGAACTACAGCTCTACTACAGAGTTGGAGCCTCTGTGCTCACTGAACACGTGGTTACAGAGTGCTCTGGACAAGAGGAAGATCTATCACCTGACCAGTGGGGATGGAGTGAACAGTGACTGGAACCCAAGGCTGGGTGACAAGAGTGGTGTCATTTCACTGGCTTGGGGAACCAAATGGCACCCAAAGGGAGTGGTTCAAGCCCTCTACAGCCACCTGCACTCTCAGCAGTATTTAAGGTTCAGAGAAACTTTTGGATGTTTAATTCACTGCTTGTTCAGAACACAAACACGTTATAATCTCATACAACCCCTCTGCTTCTTTCCACCTCTCTGGTTCACCACATCCCCAGCTCCTTAGTCTGTTATTGCTTTAAGTTTTTCTGACTGTGATGTAGCACGTTACAAGCACTCAACACCACTGTGACACTGAGTATGTTTATCACCTTAACCTTCAATAGCTTTCTGAGAAATTTCTATCAACCCGTCTCATTAAAATAAAAATATTAGTTCAGGCTGTCCTCACCAAATGCATTATACTTGACACACAGACAATGACTGAAATTGATGTCATGTTTTCCAGGGCAGGGGTGCTTTTATTTATTTATGCAAGCTGCTGAGAGTCCTGCAAATGGATCTCGTCGAACAGGTACACTCTGCCCTGACAGCACTTCCCATCCCTGAGTCAGAAAATCCCACAGAATGGGGAGAAGGCAGCCTGGGCCTCGACCCATTTTTATCTCAGCCTTTATTTGACAGTAGCATTGATGGTAATTGTGGAAAACGTGTTACTTTTGCGTCTATGCATTTTTGAAATGGTGACCCAGAAAGCAACATTCCAATTTCCCAATCCTACTTAGTGAGCTGTATTATACTGCCATGAACATAAAAAATATATCAAATAACTCAAAATTATTCAGAAAAACTACATCTGCCCTAAGCAAAGTAACATTTCTACCTTTTTTGCCCATAGCCATTGGAAAAAAAAAAAGAGAATACTAAAAACAAAATTTGAAATACATGAAACTGTAGAAGCTCAAAATAATTTAACAGGGGTATCATCTCAGGGGAAACTAATAATCAGCTGTGAAACCATTAATTTATATGAATTGACTATGGAGCACAATGTTCAAATCTGGGACACCATTTAAACTGGGACAAGTAATCATTATTTAACCTAGATTCTGTAAATTCACCTCAGACATTTCAATTTTTGCTTAACAGCAAATATCCAATGACCTGCCACAAGATACAGAAGAGAAACATTGTGAAGAGCACAGTATTTGCTTCTTTCCATAGCAAATGGTGTCCCCAAGGCTGTCAGAGAACAAAACTGAATTGGGCAGCAGTGTCTAGAAAGGGCTTATGTAGATAATGGCCACAGAAAGGTTGAGATATTAAAAATTAAGAAGCAGGAAAAGAAAGGCTTTGCTATCAATATTTTACTGGAAACAGAAAGTAATATTTAAAATAAACTTGTGATCAACTAAAACGTTTACAGAGAAACATCCTCTGCCTATGGGAGAGCAAAAGCTTCAGCACCCCAACTAAAAAAAATATGATGATGATGTTAATGATAATTGAACTCAATTATAGAGAATCACAGACAAGAGTGGAGTTCACAGGTACTTAAAGAGAGCATGATCAGGATTTGGCCACACTGATTTTCTCACATGAGAACTTCAGAACATGTGACAGCAACACCCAAACAGAAATGCCCAGTTACACACACACGTGTGACCCCTCTCGCAGAAAAACTGGTACCTACTTGGCCAAGAATTCTTCAACAGAACTGATTAACATTGTAGATATTTCTAATTATTACCAACTGCCTTGGGATCAGCAGTCACCAATCAACAGTGTAAGGTTTGTGCTGTTTCAGAACAAGCAATTTTCTGCCGTTGCAAAAAAAAATCCCCAAGTTTGACAGTTCCTGAGCTCTGCATGAAGCAGCTGGACATTTTGCATAATTTTTTGTGAGACAGCCAAGCACGAAGCTCTTCAATGTTCCTCCCAGGTAATAACCCCAGTGAGGGCAGAGCTGCTGTGCTGCTGCCTGGCTCCTCGGGGCAGATGACCCTTCCCTGTCACCTGCGGGCACTTCCCACCTCGTTCCCCCTTGTACTCCCCTCTCCCCTCTCCCAGGCAGCGCTGATGACCTTGCAGTCATTGTGGATTCTGAGCTCTCTCCTGAAGCACCCATCAATCATGTAATTAAAGTCTTTCACTCCTGCTGTAGGACTCCAGCCAGGTTGGGACATATGTTACTTAGGCATTTTATTGAAACATTAATTCAGTGCAGACTTTTGTTTATCTGATTTTTTTTTTTTTTGGTCTGCATACCTCCCAGCTATTGCATTTTAAAACTCACTGTATGTGTAGAATTGAACAGTCAGAGCCCTTGACACTGAACTCTTCCTATTACATTTTTCTCATATTAATCAGAGGCAGAGTTTTGTCAGTTGGTTTAAAAATCTAGATGGTGCATCACTGTTCTAATTCATCTCTGCTTTGACGAGGCCCTTGCCAATCAGCTCATAATTAATGTTTATAGTGATCACCATCAGCTGTTCTGCACCAGAGGCAAAAGGGGTGGGAAGGTGTCTAAGGAAGGGCTTGGCTGCTGTTTGGCCACATCTTGCACTGGACGTGTTTGTTCTGTGCCCAGATTACACGGCCCATGTAATTGCTGAGTATCAAAAGACCAAAACACAGTGATGTGTGCATGTAAAACTGTGTGATGCCTTCTGCATTTTTGAATGCAATGAAACAATAATTATTTAAAACAAACCTAATCAAACACCTACAATACATTTTTTTTTTTTAATCTGTGTTTTCCTAACCATTTCTAAACATAAACTGGTACTGGTGAGGCATGAAAGGCAATCACTTTTAACTGAGCAGCAGGTGAGCACTACATTTCTTTTTCTTGTCTGTGCCTTGAAATAAGTTTATGAGCCAACATCATGGAAAAAAGCACAAGAGGAAACTAATCTGTACAGGACGCTGGCATATTAATTCAACTTGTGTTTACATATCCTCTTTTCTCAAAATTACCACTTAAAAAACTTAGTAATGGAGTGCAAAAAAAAAAGAAGGGAAAGTTGTTACATTTCTAATGGGGAATTCACATGTAAAATACTATTTTAAGGCTTTTAAAACCAAACCAAACTAACAATCTTGAGTGACTTTACCAAAGAGTGCCAAAGACAAGGACAAAAAGGCTCACTGGGAATCCAGTTCACACTGACAGGAAATCAATAGCTCAGGCATTAACAAGTCACAAACACAATGCTCTACAATGGAAAACATTCTGACAAAGACAGGGAGCTATAAAGAATTTATGTTTTATACCTAAAAGTTGGAGTGCCTTAAGGTTTTCTCTCCAGCAACACTCCTCCTGGTTCAATACCATCCCTAATTTTCCTCTCACTTTCTGACCTTAAACTTTAGAAGCAGCATTTAATGCAGGGAATAAATGGCAAAATCCATGGAACTAAAGTTACAGCTTGGAGATGAGGATGAAATTCGGGTTTGTCTTATCACTGTGGTGTAGGGAGGTGCCATGTGCACCCCCACTCTCCCTCTCTTCCCAGGGATTATAAAGACTCAGCACAGGTTTTGTAACCTGAGAGATTATAAAATCAGAGATTTGCCATCCTTTTTGGACTCCCCACAGGAGCATTATAGGCAAGATCCCAGTAAACCAGTGGGGGGGCACTTGAGGGCTGATCTCGTTAAAATGTTAATGGGATCTCTTTTTCCCACCTCCTGTCTGACAGCACAAACAAATAACCCTGTATCTCTTTCAGCATTCTGCTGCTGAAAGGACGAATTCCACTCTGAAATGGCGTGCAAGAGTTCTTGCATAAACTCATCAAGTGGCAACAGCTCAACTGCAATGTTATGCTAAAATAATTTTCCATCCATAATAAAATATCCACTCAACCTTTTTTTGATGGCAAATGCTGCTGGAAACAGCCTAAAACCCTTCAGATTTTATGACAGATTAGTATTAAAACCGAATGGAGCCCAGAAAGAATTTCATGTAAGCACATTGAATGCCTGTCCTCCCCACCTAACCAGGGTGCAGGGATTTTCCTGTGTGTTTATTCACTTTGCATTTTTCCAATCCATGGTTCAGACACGGTTTCCACGACCATATTTCAGTGGGATGTGATGAGAGTGCCACATGCTGAGTTCCTGCAGAATCACTTCTTCAGAAGACAGAAATTTCTATTGGGTACTTAGAACCAAGCAATAGGTGAGAAACAGAAACTAATTGAATTTTATAATTAAAAAAATAATTGTAGGGATATATCAATTTTAATTCTTAAGCATCAACATCTCTCCAAAGAGATCCTGCATCTATTCTGTGATACACTGCAAACTGGCCAAAAAAAAAGATGAAAAATCTGAGATTTCCCATGTACACTGAGGTCTTCTTGCCCCAAATATGGGCACAGTTTTCAGTGTATACAGTTATATGTCTGTGTGTACATTTCTTCTTTCCTGTTATTCTAGGAAAGAGTATCAGAAAGGACCAATAAAGACCCTGCTTTCCTCAAAAACTGCCACTGGATTAATTTCTTTCCCTTAAAGACAGATATGTCTGAAAATTATGAACCTGTCAAATCTTGAGATATATTTATAATAATGATATTTTTGGAAACATTCATTTCCTCATATCATTTACTCTGCTTTGACAAACCTGCTGCTCAGTTTGGTTTATGGCAAGCCCGCTTGATCCTCGAAGAAAGGGCCTTTAGCACTATCTACAACTAACAAGGGTTTAGCTAATTAATAGAGAATATGGCATCATTGCACAATAACCCCTGACAAATGGATCATTATCGATAGTTAACGACTACTTTGATAACTAATTGCCCTGGGGCAAAAGCGTGCCCGGGGAGAGAAACACATCCCAAGGAAAAGTGAGAGCTATTAAGAGCCATAAAGTTTGGGTTGGGAGGTGCTCCTGGCGCTGTAAATCCCCCGGACTGCAGCTGCTAACGATTCCTGGAGAAGGAAGGGCCGAGTAGAAGTGGCTTTCCGAGGTGGGAATGCCTCGTCTGGAAAACAATTATCTGCCGTTGGGAATGCACAGGCTTCACCAATTAGGATAAAGAATGCAGCTCATTACATGAGGAGCGCTAGGGGTGTGTGATGGCTTTCCTAACACTCAGGAAAAACAATCACATTATACACACTAAAGAGTCTGTAGGAAGACCAAGACTTAAGCAACACCTGCAGTGTGGAACTGATGAATATATTCACTTAAAATCTTTTGTGAGCGTCCATTAAAGCCCATTTTAATGCTCGAAGTAGCCAAAATCCCAAGCAGGGATTTCAGCTGACCATGCACTGGAAACCCTTCCAGGGATGCCGTGCACTCTGTTAACATCACTTGCTCCTGGTGGCAGAAAAGCAGCAATCAACACCCTGACCACAACCACGGCGAGCAGCAACGGGGCTGGAGGACTCAAGCTGGAATTCCAAACTTCAGCTGGCACGTTCACATCTGTGCAGCTCACCCTGCCAAAGGTTGGTGCCTGCTGGAACTTCACATCCCGAGAGCAGATCTCGGCTTTCTGGGCATCCTGAGAACCACCCCCCTCCCCATGCACATGGAATCCTGATTATCAAATAAAAGACTATGCTTAAAGCACTTTTTTTTCCTTTAAGTGGCCACATCTGCATTCACCACATCGAATCATTACTGGTACACTCCTCGCCTCCCTTCCCAGCCTCATTAAACAGACACCACAACTTTCAGTTTGCCCACCCAGAGCTTCTCTATTCCTTTCAAATGAAAGAGCAATTTTGAAGAATGCCAGAACTACTGATCTGCCTTTCTTTTGTGGGTTTTCAAATGTTCAAACACCCCTGCTTCAAAAAGTACAAAGTTTGCTGGTTTGATTATTCTGCACCACACTGCAAAAAAAAAAAAAAAAAAAAAAAAGACAGCACCTTGAAGAAAGAGCTGGCATGTAAGAAAGGAAGAAAAAGAGATGGAATTTGCTTGTGTGGAAGGAGTATAAAGACTACCAAGAAAAGGGATGAAAAGCACAGAAATAACAAGATGGGCAAGAAGAGACAGCAAGAGTTATATTAGAGATGAACAATACAATTGTGAGAGAGGTTTTGGCGGTAATAAATATATTATACAATACAGGATCCTATATAAGATATAGGATATGTATTTAGATATTATTTCATATATATTTAAAATGTAAAAATATGTAAAAGTTGGTCTTGCAACAAAATTAGGTTTGAGGTGTCTAGATTACATTTCATGCCCATGGTCATTACTGAGTTGAGATCCTCATTATTCCATGGAAAGAAAAGCAACAAGAGAGTAACTCTACTGCTTTCTAGGTAGACAGCCATCAGAATGACAGTGTGCCAATAAATATCTGCAGGGAAGTGAAGTGAAAGCAACTCAAAATGTCAGAGGTTTGAAATCAGCCCCCAGGCCACCATCCCCTCCATCAGCTGTAAGTGGGTTCATGGGGTTCAAGTCTCACCCTTTGTGCAACAGCACATGAAAAGGGTCACAATAACTGGTCACAGGGATGGTCACCTCCAGAAGTGCAGCTTTTGTCTTCCTCAGAGAGTCACTCGTGCCTCCCAGAGGGGCAAGTCAGAGGAGAGAGAGGGATGCTGGAAAAATAATTAGTTCTTTAACTTCAGGGAGGGTACTGAGATCTAATTCCAGGAGGAAGAGGGAGAGGGAGGAGGAGAGGTCAGCAGCTGCAGAAGGCCCATGGCCAAAGAGCAGAACACCCCATGTTGAAACCATCACATCAAGAGCTCTCCAGAGATTTTAACAGCAAGAGATGCAGAACACTTGTGGCAAAACCAGATCAAAATAAAAATCTCTCCTGAGCCCACACTGTCCTTTCATACCAATCCCAACTTAACGTGCAATGTATCATCACAGCAACATTACACTGATGGCACAGAATTTATGAGAGATGTCTTGTGTCTTACTAAACAGGAATTGAAAGCAACAGGGTAGAACAGAGGAGCACAATAACATTGTCTTCACATTTCTAACACTGAGAAAATAGGTCTTTTTTTTTTTTTTTAACAAAAGGGTGGGGGAAAAGAGATAATATGAATGTAGATTAAGTAACGTTTACTTTACTAAAGACCTGCTAGATCAAAAGTTAGATAAAGGGATAAAGTTCATTACAGATCTCTGTCCTGCATAATTCACCTTCATGAAATGTCAAACTCCTGTTTAGGAAAAAAAACCACAAAACCAAAACCAACACCAAAACCACTTCACTCTCTTTCTTTCTTCAAAAAGATTTTTCCTAGTTTTCCTTTTAGTTGTCTCTGAAATAAATGAAAGTTGCTATATGTTGCAAAGGACTTTTCTAGACTTTTTGGGAAGGACTTGGAATAGGTGGAAATAGTATCTTGTAGGGTCAGTGCTTGTTCAGCCCTCAAAGACTGGAGCACCTAGGTTAGAAATTACCTGAGAAAAGAAATTATGTATTAATATAATCAGTCATAATGGTGGAAAGTATGTGGGCAAAGAATTTTCAGTCTAATGATAAAACCCTTCTCTCTCAGATAGTGATGTCTTACCCAGTAACATTAAATCCATCCCTGAGCTTCCTTCAGAAATTAAAGATACAACTTTGGAAAGATACTCAGTACTAATAATCAAGCCTTGAAGTGGCAAAATAATCTAAGACATCTCAGTTCCATTTCTAGTGGCCAACCAAATACTGTAGCCTTGCAGTAAATGTTGCTAATTATTTATTCCTGCTTTTAACCTGCTCAGTTTATCTGTCATATAGGAACTGGGATGGGAAGCTTTGCAGGTCTTGGAAAGGAAGACACAACTGTTTAGGTGGGACCTGGCTGGTTAGATTTGTGTGGTTTGTATATCTAATAGCAGAGATGTTAATGGACGTATCTCCTGATATAAACTGCTTTCCCAACAGTGATTTTTACATGGGAATAACAAATATTATAATGAAAATATATCAGCTTTTGCCTTTCTCTTTTCTGTGACATGAGTTCTGGCCAAAGTGTCACCCTGTCATTTGTATCTCTTCAGTCCTCTCCTGTACCCACCCATATGTTTCTGTGGATCAAACCAGCGAATCAGAAATGATACTTCAACAGCAATATTTTACATCCAGCATTTCTGCTTACCAGGGTATTTTAAAGTCATCAAATGTTCATCAGAACAGTGCCAAAAGAACAATAAGTACCTGCTGAGGCAGAATAGGAAGGGCCATGTCAAATATTTAAGCATCTGAACATTATGTTCAATTGCTTCTGAAACATAATTGCCTGGAAATTTTGAGAGAAGAGACAGCTCACATACCTGGTGCTGGAGAGGAGAGGATATAAAACATTGAGTCATTCCCCTGGAGCTGCACTGGCTCTTGTTTGCCCCACATTGTGCCCCTGAATCCTCTGGTGTCAGACCCTTCTTTCCAACTCACCCCTCAGCTCTGCTGGGAAACGTCCTGCAAGTGGCTGGTGTGGCTGTTCAATAGTGACACAGATCCTGGGTAACTGTGTCATTTATTGTATTTGTGTCTGTGTCTCAAGTCAGGCTTTCTTCTAAAATTTTGTTGCCCAGTTTTTGTATCTTGATGTATAACTGACACTGAAAGCACTCCTGCAGGTGTAAAACACCTCTCAAAAGTGCAACAGATTTCAAACCCTGGGAATTCTGTTGAGAATATACCACGTTCAAACCTCGCCACAAAAGCTATTCCTTCATGCAGAGCAGGTGATGTTTCAAATCTCCAAAACTGCAAATTGAATGTTAGTATTAGAATTTAATTCTATTAACTCCAGGAGGTGACGGGAACATTGAGTGGAAGAGAAAGAAGGAGCTGTTTCCTCTGATGTTAAGTGCATGAGAGAGAATTAAGACGTGCAGGAGCAGGACAAGTTAATTTAGAGCTCAGTCAAAGGGAAGGCACACAATATGACTAAAAGAAGTTTAGGAGTAACTAACAGGAATTAGGATGTTAGAAGGAGAAATTAAAATATTTCTCATCTCAGAGACAGCTCTGCATCTGCTGTGGGTACCCAGCCAGCAAAGAGGGTAAAGCAGCCAGAGCACATCAGGACTAAACAACTGTAGCATTACAGAGGTGAACCTCAAGTTTAGATAGTAGTTACTGAGGATGTGGGATGGTCAAGAGAAGCACCACTCATGCTCAGCACTACCCCTGCCTGGAGAGCAAGATCCCCAGGAGACCTGCCCTTCCCTCTGTGCCAGTTTGCTGAGTGCCCAACTTGAGTGTGAGCCCTGACTGCAGCACTCTGCCATTCCCTTTTCTAGGAAAAGCTTTGCTGGATGTCAGTGGGAATCTGGTTTCAAGGAAACCCATCAAAAACGAAACATTCAATTCCCACCCTGAAACACACTCCCCACTGCTAAACTTTGTAATGCTTCCAGATTCCACTTGTAGTGAGCAAAATTGCTGTCCACAAACCACTATTTCAGCACTTATGATAATTTCATCATTTATGATAATTTCAGCACTTATGATAATATCAGAAAGAAGAGAGCAACAGAACCCACCTAAATTTCACCTCATTAATTTACTTTAGCTGCTTCTTAACTAGGAGAGTTTAAGAGTTCAAGAGTGGGCAGAAAAAAACCAAGCAGTACCCAAGGATCAATCTTCTCAATAAGAATTACCCTCCTAAGTACCTTCCTGCAGAGCTCCCAGTAGTGCTGTGTGGACCTGTGGTATGATCTGGGCATCTCCATCTGTCTCCCTAGACCATGGTTTGACTTAAAACTCCCTCATATGAACCCTCAGAAAGAAAGGAACTCAGGAGAGCACCAGGTCTGACACTTGCAGGCAAAGGAACAAAACCTGGACAGAAGTCCCAGACTAGACCTCATCAGGATCAGTTCCTGGGAAAGAAGGGTTCCTGCCCTCCTGTGCTGGGGGAGGGTTTGTGGGCTTCAGGCTACCATGGTAACAAAGAGAAGTAGTCATTTTTTCAATGTGGAACTGAAATCATCATGAAATCAAACTCAAAATTAAACAAGTCTCTGCTGACTGACAGGCACATCAGAATCAGGCATCATTCTGATCTCTGCCCAGCTGCAGAAGCTCAAAATGGTGTGTGTTTCTTTACTGGCACTTGCCTTATGTCCTGCTTTAATTACTAATTTATCAATATTTTATACAATAAAAGTAGCAATTTTATCATCCATATCTCTTGATTAACATGACTTTGTGCTGAAAATTGATCAATGATATTTACTCCTAATATCACATAATAATATGATATAATAACATGATGCAATAAGAATTATGATATTAAATGCTAAAACCTTCAATATTTTCTTCAGGCTTTGGTATCCAATGACAAAATTATCTCAGTCTATTTGTTTTTTTTCCAGATGCAAACATTCCCTCAGTAACAGGCAAGGGAGATACTTTTTACAGTTTGAAACTGTATTAATTGTACTATTCAAAAATAAATACAGGATGAGTATAATT
Organism: Corapipo altera; assembly: GCF_003945725.1. Taxonomy (NCBI): domain Eukaryota; kingdom Metazoa; phylum Chordata; class Aves; order Passeriformes; family Pipridae; genus Corapipo; species Corapipo altera. Next base: position 5,174,766 of record NW_020884914.1, read on the forward strand.
GATAAGGTATTGGGGTGTAAAGGTTGGTGAGTCTTATTTAAGAACTCTCATACAGGTAATCTTTGTCTGTCAAAAATCCCAGATGTTCCTTGCCCCAAGGAAAAAACCAAACACCTCCCATCATCCAATGAGTGCTGTCACTGGGAATGACCTTCCCATTCATTTCACAGCCATTTATATTAAAACCAAAATCTCTTTAGATAAGAGCTGCCATCACAAAGGTGAGATGTCACAAAGCCACCCACAAAAGCACAATCACGTAAGGAAAGCGTTTCAGTGACACACAAAACGTAAAGTGCCTTCATATATCCCTGCCCACAACATTCCTTACACGACTGTTCTGCTGCCTGGATTTTACTGTCTTCCTTTCCAGCATCCTCACACCCTTAATGTTATTTCTCAACGTATTTGCACCGCTAAAAACGCCTAATTTGGCTTTTTTCCCTGCCGTGCCCGCCCGTTCTGTGTGACCTTGAGTGGAATGCCATTGTCACGAGCTGCCTCTCCCGGCGGGAGGTCTCTTTTTCCCCAGTGTTTGAGCCCGGGGTCTTTGATTTGGTAAAGCAGCACTTGAACAGCTGATGCAGCACTCGGTAATTTTCTCCAGCCACACAGGTTTATGGTTTGTCCAAGCTCCAGCAGGAGCAGCAGTATTTCACACACACATAATAACGTTTTAAGAAGGCACTTTTGGAAGTGCTTTGAAAACACTGAGCTTCACAACCCCCCCAAAAGGTGACTAAGAAGGATACAGGTATTGCTGCGGCTTCCTAGAGTGGCAGGACTGGCAAGAATTCAAAAATGCACAGTGAAAACAATATATCCAGTTGGAATTACAGTGAGTCTCAAAGCTTAAAAAACCCCAAACAATAAAAAGCTTTTTTTTCCTTTCTTTTTTCTTTCTTTTTTTTTTTTTCCCTACAATGCTCCTTAGCACTACTTTTGGAAAACTCACTGGCAATAATTACAATAGTCATGGGTCCAACACATGAGTCTCCATTTTCCTCACCTAATGACAGAAGAGTATGACAAAATCCTAGCAAGGTGTTCTCACCAGCTGCCTCCCTGACTCTGGAAATACACACAACTCAATCTCATCCCAGTGAAATTTCCAAACCAAAAGAAATATATTAGATTAATTAAACTGTCCAGAATTTTGCTGGACCGTGCTGTAGCTTTTATCTGAACATACAAATCAAATTAGGATGAAGCCTGCTTTGTGGTGGAACATGAACTAATCAGGCTTCTTGTACCAAAAATAGTTAACAGGATAGCAAGTATAACAGCAGTGGACATACAGCCAAGATGACTGAGCAAGTACTGGTGAAAAATCATTTATATTTGCTACATAGTGCTTATAATTCAGAAATAGGTAAATCAGATCAAAACAAACAAAAAACAAACAAAAAAACCCACAAAACAGACACAAAAAAAAAAACCACAAAAACCCCCCTCAAAACAAAAAAAAAAGGAAAAGAAACCAAAACAAAACAAAAAACCTCTCAAAACAGTGACTTGGCCACCCATCCTAAGGCCCAGCCCTGGACACAGCAGGGGTGACACAGCCATGGCAGATGATCCTCTCTCTGCAGGAATTGCCATTCCCAGCAGTGACCTGGGGCTGCCACCCCCAGTTTGGCACCTCACGGGCCAGCACAGTGTCTGATGAAGTGTAAAGCTTAATCATTCATTCAGATCCTATTAATTGGGCAAACTCCATTATTAGTTGAAGAGCTCTGCTCCTCCACCAGCCTGGGGACAGCTGGCAGAGACCACCAAAGCCAAAGGCTCATCCTCATGCAGCTCCAGCCAGTCAGCAAGGCTGCCCTGCCCAGAATTCCTGCAGGACCAGTTAAACCTGGCCTATGCTCCTTGGTGCTCGACTGACAGGTGGGAAAGGGAGGAGGGAAATCTCTGCAGCAATTCAACATGTGTCTCTACTTTTCCAAAGCATCCAGAGGGGGATTAAAGACCCAACTATCTGATATTTTGTGCACTACAGAAATCTCTGGGTGATGGTGAAAAAGTGCATTCAGCAAAAGGGAAATAAGTGCCCGAAGTACAAACATTAAAAACTCTTTAAAGCATTAAAAAAAACCCCCTCTTTAAACATTAAAAACTCTGCTGAGAATGAGGAACAACAAATAACAACAATGAACAGAACTTTCTTACAAGTTTTCCACATGGTTATGGCATTTTGTTTTTAAATAAGCATTTCAAGGGATACAGGAGACACATTTGAGATCAGTCCCGGCCTCCAGAATGTGGGACATCTACACTGTAAAATGAATTATACATCATTGCATGTACAGGAGACAAATTAATTTGCACAGGTTATCTACCTTCCAGCAGCTCCACAGATTTTCATGGCCTGTGCAACACTTGAAGGGTTTGCTGCAGCCCACCTTCTCCCTCGTCTCCCTGCTCTGCATTATGCCAGATTATTCTGTTATATAGGTCAAATTCTCGTGCAGAAAAGACCCTTGTATATCTTTTTTGTCATATATAAGGCAAGAGACGTTAACTTTTTAAAGCTCTGCCAACCCCATGACAATTATTTTAATTTTATGTAAAGGTTTTTAAATATATCAGCTTAGTAAACAATTATGAGGCACTTTCCTATTAAAAAAACCTTTTTTCCACAGTGAACTGTGATTGATACCCATTTTTAGGAAGCATCTAAAGCCTGTGCACCATTTCCTATGGTAGCCAAGGATACCTATCTTTCAGTATCTGAGAAATGCATGAACAAATTTGTACCTGCACTGTGTTCACTAATGACATCAACCTTTCCTTAGAGAGACTGAATAATAACCTACTGGATAATAAAAATATCTGCACATTAATGACTTTGCATGTGAGATGTTAAAAAGTGTTAAGCATTTTTGTAGTGTGCCCTCAAATTGGGTGTGGACATGGACACAGCTGAAGGAAAAATGAGTTTCAGAGACTATAACTAGAACAGATGGCTTGGGTAAGAAAACAGAGGACAAAAACCAAAAAGATAATTCTCATTCTTAACTTTGTAATCCCCCCAATAACATAATAAACATTAGTTAATCTAACTAAAAAGTTACTATTAAACAACTCTGAAAATCAGAAAATTTCTGACTTTGAATCTGAGACATTAGCTTTTTTTCCATTTGGTTTCCAGTTCTGAATATTCTCCTATTTGTATTAGATTTGGTAATTAATAATGGACTTTTTTGTTTCATAAAACTTTTAAAAACTGCCCAACTTCATATTTATTCCATCTAAGGCTCACATGCATTTATGTGTTGCCAGATGTTTTCTCACTGGGTAAGTTGTGAGCTCTCAATTGTTAAGTTCAAAGCCAGATGCAGAAGTGCAAGTGTTTCTATGTGTAAAAAAAGCAACCTCTGACTAATGAAAAATGGAGAACTAAAGTTAAATGGGTATCACTTGGTGAAATTTTAGATATTTGGCTTCCAGATCGTTGCTTTAAGCTCTGATTGACAGCTGGACACGTGAGGTGTTCATGTCAAATGCAGTGAAAGTCCAAAGAGTTTTCAGTTGTGCAAAGCTCCCTCAGTTCTATTTGAGAGGTTCTAAATAAATTAATAGATATTATATTGCCCAGGATAAACTGATATTGTCTCCATTTTTTTCACTTACAGCACTTTGAGCCATGTAAATAAATATCAAAAATTAACAAGAGTGGAAGAGGAGAACTGCAAAATTAACAATGCTGCTTTGTCTGTTGGAGATTAAAGCCATAATAAGTTTACTAAATTTGAGAAATTAAAATAATTTTTTCCTGTTCATGATGTTATTAAATTTGGGCTGATATAGAGAAGATAACAGAATCATAAATGAACACAGATAACATAAAGACAAAGTGATACAGCAAGTCATCGCAACTAGAAAATTCAAGATCTCAACCTGGTAGGCATATAAGGAAATATAAATTATGAGAGTGCTAAGCAATAAAAACATCTGTGAGTTAATAGGGAATGAAAATTTAGATAAAAACATTTCCTGGTCTGCTCAGCCATAACAATGTTCTTTTGTTTGTGTTCTTTGTAATTTAGCTGCTTGACAACTTCATTCAACCTTCAGCAGCAAGCACAGGTATTGATTATCTCTGAACATCCTAATGACTGGAGGCTGGGACACAAACCATAAAAGCAGAGTTTCTGGTTGCCAGTGAAATTATAGTTTGCCCTACAAGATTGCACAATAAATCAGAGAACAAATCAGCCAACATAGGGCTCTGGGGTCACCGAAGTGATGTTGACACATTACAATAATGAGAACTTGAAACACCTCGTGCCCTATTGATTTTTAAGCTGAATCATTGCCACTGCAGGAGATTACAGGAGTGTGTGCTGGAACCACGGCCCACGTGGGAGATGCTGATGAAAAATACAAACAACTGCACCAAAATAGTTCTTTACCTGTATCACACAATACTCTTCCCTCTCCCCCTCCAGGTCTCAAACTGTAATTCAATCAACATTTAACTGCTTAACTATCTCACTTAAAAGAACTTTCTGTTTTCTTCTTTACCTACATTAATTATGTAGGTACATAATGTAGACCTCAAGTGACACTTTCAAACATCTCCCAGAAGCTGCATATTAGAAAAGTCAGACTACAAGAAACGCTTTTTAATGTTCCAAGCAGCTTTTCTGTTTTCACTCAACAGCAAATTATTCTATGATATAAAAATAACTCCAATAATCACCAACTTATTTTCAGTGTACAATGGAGAACACGATATGCAAATGCCAAAAGCCTTGCCACCAGCTAAAGAATAAAAATGCTTCTCTTTTTCTCCTTTTACTTCCACTTGATAGCACTGAGAGCCAATAAACTGTCAGAAAGTGACCAGTGACACCAGATGATTACAGTCCTGTCACGACAAAAGGAGCAGTTATAATTTGCACTGCAGCCAATTACTTTAGGAACACATCATTTTGCTTAAGGGGAGAAAATAATACCTCTATTATCACTTTCAGCCAGGAGATCTCATGCTCTGCCACTGAAGTGCAAGTAAGGAGAGAAACTATTTAACGAGTGCCCCCACAGTAAATAAACTTTGAAGGTTTGTTGTTTTTTTTATTCTTGGCAATAAGCACTTTTAAAGTACCACGGTGGTGTTCTTAATGAAGCATAACTGTTTGTCAACTGTCAAGACAGAAAAAAGGGATAACTTGAAGTAAGAGAAAGGAGAACTCTGTGAAGAACTAGGTAACCTATGGCAAAGAGAAGAAACTTTTACCTCTTGATGCACTTTCCAGTGGAAGGGATTAGATAGTTAAATATATCCTAAGGATTAGCTCCTGTTGGGCTCCTCAGAGATATGTTTTTAATCAGCAGCTCTGCACTTGGCATTTAGTCCTTTAGGGAGGGGGGAAATTTTCAAATTATTTCTCTTCTTCTGTCTGAAATTCAGTGCCATCAGCAAGACTCCAAAGAAAGAGAGGACAGAAGGACAAGGAATCTCAGTTTAGGATAGAGGCCCAGCCTCGTAAGCTCCTCACAATTTTTAAGGTGCTTATGCTCAACTCATCTCTCAGAGAGGTGATTCCTGACCTTATTGACAATGTGGAATTAGGGCAAAAGGGACAGTCAGGTATTTAAGGGAATACAGGTACCTGTGTTTGTGCAGATGTGTCAGGATGCAGTTCTGAACACACACATCCCCCCAATCTCTCTGTCACCACCAGATACCTGCAGTTATTTGTTCTTGCCCTCCCTCTCTCCTTTTCCCAGCAGAGCAGTTGAAGGCACCTCAATTTTTCTTTCTGTCCATGCCCAAACTGCTGCTACTTCATCTCATACCTAAGGCTGGGAATTCCACTTAAACCAGTCCATCCTCTCCCTGATCTTCCCTCAGAGACATCCTCAAACAAATGAGAAACATCAACTGTGCCACAAACCAGCCCCTAAAACCATTAATGGGGGAAATCACTCCCCAGCAGGATTTCCTGTGCAATATTTGGGAACCTAGAGGCAATTTTAATTACCAACATAGAACCTGTAGTACAGGACAAGCTGCCTGCCATGAACCCAGTCTTTTCTAGGAGGAAAATTTAATCTCTCTCCCCCAACAATGCGATAGGTTTTTGACATTTGGGACATACTACGAACAGAAAATCAAATTAAGAAGATGCTCAGTTGTACACAGAGAGAACAAACAGCAGTAAGTACAACAACAAACATCCCTGTCTGGAAGACAAGAGGCAGGACTTTGTAGGAGTTTAGGAAGAGAGAGTGCACATAGATGTGGGCAGGAGGAAACCCAAATTAATCACCAACTTGGCTGCTGGTTCAGCTCCCAGCTGAGCTGCTTTGGGTCAACCCTTGCTCTAAAGACATTATGACAACACAGAGAAACAAATGTCACTCAGATTATTGATATAATCTGTTAAGACTGTGCATGTTTCTCATATTTTATTGACTGTTTTATGTTCTAACAGATGAAACATTCTATTCAACATTCTCCTTGTAGTTCTGTAACTTCCACAGAATCATTATCAGTAAATGTAACAAATCCCTCAGTTCATTTTGCTAATGTCAATCTTAATTAAAAGTATGGTAGAATTCATTAGACAATAATTTTCAACATTAGAATACAATCATATCACCATTTACCATTTTTCATCAAAATAAAAGTCAAATAAGGGGGGATAGTCTATTGAGCAAGAAAATTAATAATAAAAAAATAGCTTTAGAAATTTTTACCATGTAGGTAGCATATGAATATATGGACAATTAAAATGGTTGTAAATGCATTATTAACATTCATATTCTGGAAGAAATACAATGGAAAAGAGTCTGTATTTTGACACAGAAACTATGTCAGCACAAAAAAATCCTGCCATTTTCCTCTGTTGTTGGCAATAAGAGAAAGTCTCAGCATATCAGAAATACTTTGTAAACCTTATTTACGACAAGTTAGGACCCTTTGGCTGAGTACAACAATTACTGGCATGTGATACCCTACCAGGAACTTCTCCTGTAATTTGCAGTAATTTGCCTGTTTCAGCCACACAAAGTCTACTCAGCCTGTAAGAAAATTGTAGAAGAGAACATTGATGGTCATGACAGAAGATTGAACCACTTAAAAGACCTCATAATTCTCATATGAAACCCAGAGAAATAACACTAAGGTCGTTTATTTTTTAAAGGAAATAAAAAGGAGAGTAAAAAAAAAATAAAAATATCCACAGCTGGAACAGAGAACTAGAAAATTCTGTTCTCAGAAGAAAGGACACGGGAATGTGCAATGAAAATTAATAAAAAAACAGAAGGACGTCTCTCCTCCCACAAACTCTACCTGTCAGGATCTTTTTTAAATGCAGTAACTGGAAGACTCATTGTCAAAGATGTGTTGCCAAAGGAAACATACTCAGGGAAACTTAAGGACTGTTCAAAGTGGAAATAAATCTTTATACGCTGATGACTGAAACCTGTTGCCTTGAGGATCAAACTCATCCCTTCACCATTAAACATCAAGATAAAGAGGAGTAAGAGCAGCCATGATTCTGGGACAGCTCCATAGACCTTCTTCACCCGAGGTACCTGGTTCCCAGTGCCCTGCTCTGCCAGAGCTAAACCAATACGAAACAACCTCAAGTCTGTGTTTCTCTCTACCTGGTTCTCTCTCTTCATGTAGAGGGTAACACTAAAGCTGTTTATTTTTGATTGGTTTGTTAAAATTGAAGGGGTTTTATTAACTAATTCACTTCTCGGTAGTGAAGCAGAGCTGGGATTTTCCTCTCAGCCACACGATGTCAGTGTTGCTGAGCAAACATTTGGAACTTGCATATTTATCGGGACTCAAATAAAAGCTCAGACATTTTGCTCCTTTAAGACCATCGCGGGGCAACTTAACACAGCCGAAAGACGCCACAGTGCCATCCATCCAGAACTTTCAGACTGCCTGACTACAAATTAAAGCATATGGATGTTACCAGTTAATGCCCAATGACAGCAGTGTCAACATTAAAATAAAACCCCTTCTGTTGTTGGTTATCTCGCAGGGATGTCACCAGTATAACTGTGTATTCCCACCTCTGCATCCCACTGACTTAAATTTTTGAAGGCTGATGGATATTACTTCACGCCGTGGTTATAAATCTCATTAAGAAAACAGATTATTAGAGTAAAACCTAAAACTGGCATCAAAAGGTAATCGGTCTCCCCTTTCCCACATCACTGCCAGTTCAAACTGAGGAACTGGCTCACCAAGCTGTGTCCTGCTCAGAGAACAGGATTTCATACCTGAATGGGGGAGGGAATTCTGCCATAACCTGCTTTCTAACCCTTCAGCACACATCTTTTTTTCTGGAGCTATCATTTTAAAACATAAAAATACACTTCCTAGAAAAATCATAGTGCTGCTAAGGCACAATCTAATTCAATCCTTGCTCCCGGTCACCCAAACCTGGAGAGAGAATGGAGACCTGAAGATAACAGGATCACTGTCAAATATATCCTTTGTACCTTGTAACTAAAAATCCAACTGTATGGATTCTTTAGAACAAGATTTTTCTTGTTGCAATGCCACTGACAAAAGATTCAAAGTAACTTTTCTTGAACACTTGCTTTCTTTTTGATGTCTGGGTACCGTTTTTCCCTCTGTAATCTCTTTGTATCTCTCAGCAGCCCACACTGTGTCCCACATTTGGGGTATGGCAGGTTAAAAGTCACACTATGTCACCTTCTGACTTCAAACACTGTAACGTGATTCATTCCTCTGTGCAGCCAGGAATAAAAATCCATCCCAAATGGGGGATGGGAAGAAGGTACTAGGAAAGTTCAGCTCCTGTGGGTGTTTGAGACTGTTTAATTTACACCAAAAAGCCCAGCAGAGGTATGAAACGCTACCTAAGGTCTAACATATACACTGATGGATCCAGATATAGTCTTAAAACTGCAAGAAACGAGAGCAGAAACATGAAAAACTACAAAAGGTGGATGCAAACAGTATTTTCCTCGGTATTTCTGTCTCCCTCACCATCTGTATCGACAGACTTGTATTTTTCAACACTTCTACACAAAAAGAAATTAGAAAAGAAATGGTAATTGTAAATATTGAAGATGATGGCCATGGTTTTTTCAAATCCCTGGCCCACTTGTTACAAGATACTGCTGTGCATCTTGTGTCTCTCTTGTTAACATTTCATGGAGCACTTCCACAAACATACGTTTGTTCTCGTTGTCAACACTTTGCTCTGTCACTGCACAGATGGCTTCACACTGAAGCATATGAAAATATTAAATTCTTCAGAAACCTGTTGAAGTTTGCAATGCCTGTAAGTAATGAGCATCTTGGCAGCTATTTCTTTAATACAAATATTACAGGATGCTATTTAGTGCTTCCTTATCAGTTTCCAATTTGCTGCTTGAAAAAAAAAAAAGTAGAGTTTTCTTTAAACTTAATTAATGGAAGTGTTGTTTCATTCAAAATAATTTAATTTCTAAGCAGAATACTACATTTTGCTATTTGTCTGTGCAGAATTTAAAAACTGGTTAAAAAAATTATGGTTAGACACAATAGGGGTTTGTGTTGCAACAAAAAGGAGTTGGGAGGACACCAGGACTTTGTTCCCAACTGTCCATTCTCTGTCTTTGAGTTCAGCAACAGGTGGAGTTTTATCTTCAAGAGTTGATTCCAGTTCTGTCTAACACAATCTTTTGTCCTATGAACTAGCTGTTGGCTCTAGAAACTATATTTAAAATAAATAAATAAATTAGAAAATGAGAAAAGAGGGTGTCCAGTGTGATTATTCTCACATTTACACTAAATCAAGCAACCTCAGTTTCAGTTGGCAAACTAAAATTCCTGAGACAAGAACGTGTGCACTGATTATGTTAGGAACATATCCTTTTAATTTCTACTGTTTCCTTATTTACAGCTTTTTCTGCTGGTTCTTCTATAGAACCTGTACAACACTGCATAGAAAATAGCACAGCAGAGCCTCTCTGGCCCCAAGGTTCTCTTACACTTCTCAAATAGTAAAACAAAGTCTCAACTGTTCTAATATATTCTGTGTAATCAGCTTTTTATTCATAAACCTTAATGTTATGTTATTAATAGAAGATGGGGAGTCTGCAGAGTTCTCACAAGAAAAAATTACTTTCTATTAATAAAGCAAAAATATATTCAAAATAACTTAGTTTAGATTATATGTCTGTATTTTAAATCCTAAAGGCAACATTAAGGGAATAAGAGAAGCTGTGGTATGTAATACAGGTGTTATAAGAGGCTATACAGAGCCAATTGTTTAAATGCTTCAATTCTATCATACCTGTCTTGTCCCTTATTGAAAGGATTATTCAGAACTTCCATAAATACACTCAGAGCTGAGTGGAGAATTCCATACAAGGTTCATGACAGTGTTAGAAATGAGACATTTGGGAGGGGAGCTGGGGGCAGGGACTGAAGAGGGGCACACCCCTTATTGCACTGCTCCCCAAAAAACAAAACTGGCCCAAAGGAAGATATCAGATTTTATCAGAAACTGCAAAACTCCAGTATTTTCCAAACTCTGTTCTTAGGGAACAATATTGATTCAGTGCCTCACCTCAGAGATATGGAACAACAGCAAGGGCAGATTCTAGATTCTGAACTTGAGTTAAAAAACACTTGGTAAACACATAAGTGAAATCCACCTGCTGAATGGGAGTTAAGTTCGGTTTTGAGAAAGATTTGCTACTTTAGGAAAAGGAAAATGTAGAAATGAGAACAAGTGCTGTCAGTTAGAAATGAATTCTCTAGAACATCTTCACATACAAAGACACACAGCTGCATTTGTCTGGCATTTCCTTTCCAAACCATTCCTAAAAGCCTCTAGTGATAGAAATCTCATATTCTTCCAAACTCATCTAATTAAATATTTAGTATTCTTACTATCAGGAAGCCTTTCTAATGCCTAATCTGAACCTTCCTTTGTGTAATTGAAGCCCATAGCTTCACATCCTCCTCACTACAGACGTGGAGAAGAACACATCAGAGTTCTTACAGCTCAGTGACATGTTAGAATCTGTTTCTTTAAGCAGAAATGCAGTTCACTGTCTGCAGCATTGAAAAATCAAATGAAACATCTGTTACTAACTCAAGTTAGACCCAAGCACCTTTGCAGTTCCACAGCACGCAAGAAAATCCAAAAGAAATTCCTCAGTGAGGTAAAAAAAGGACAATTTCTTCTACATTGTCAAAATGAAACATGGCAAAGTTGCAATGCTGCCTCTTTCTTCTTTTCCTCCATGTTTCCAGTTTTCTTAAAACGTGGATATAATTTATTAATTTGTTAAAATTAACCTACCTCCAAGGAAATAACTGCCTGAAAAAAACCTGCTTGGATCCAGTTAGATTTTTACGGTGTTTATGCTTCACATACGTAAAGATTTGAGGGAATAAATGTACACATCCTGCATGCCATTTTTAAAGATAATTCCCCATAAGAATGTCAGCTTGCTCATCCATCTTTGTCTTCTGTTATCTTAACGGGCACAGTGCCCTTGGCTCCTCTGTAGTGCTAAAACTTGCAGAGAATGAGAACAGCCCAACCCACCTCCCATCTACGAAGGCACAAGATAATCTACCTGAGTCATGCATTCAAGTGTATGATTAAAATGTGCAGCCTCCACTTTTCTTATTCTACTTCATAGCCAAAGTCAAGCTGTGCACCATGCAAGTGACTCACACATTGTTATTGTATAATATTAGTCATTTAGCTGTTAATTACCAAAACAGGGTTTACTACAAATGGCTGGAATAGATTTGCATCCTTTTCCGCAGATACAAATATATTTCAAAAGTGCAGAAGCATTTTCCACTTTATCCCTATTGTGCTTTATCCTCTTCTGAGAACTGAAATAACACACTGCTCAGCAGATCCACCCAGCTGATAACACAGGATCTTGGGATGAGACAGGCTGGAAGGAGGTTATCCAAGAACAGTCCTTCAGATCTTCTTGGATATACCCCCTCCAAGTGGGGAGGTGCTAAACTGGTCCAGCAGAGTATAATGCATCACCTCTTCTGTCAAAAGACTCGTCTTCTAAATCCCTGTCTTGCATTTCTTCTCTCCCCACACTTACCCTGTGAGGTTGTACTGACAGGATAAATGTGTGTAATCATAATTCAGAGGAACTCATTCAGAGGAATGATGAGGACCAAGAGCAGGCAGAGTTAATCAAGTCTTGAGAGTATCAGCAAAAGTGTTTAACTTTTATCTTTTTATGACACAGATGCTCACACACACATATCTACACACACACACTTGTGCAAATTTAGGAACATCATAGGTTCTGAATAAAACTTTGTAGTTGACTTTGGCAAAATAATAAACTGCATAACCTCTGTCTCAAAGAAGTCCAATAGGCAGCTTAGAGATCTCAAGCCAACCTCAAATGTCTATGTCTTACAATAATCATTATACAATCCTGGTTATATTACAAATCATGGCCAATATTTGGCTTCTGATCATCAGTTAAACTATTTGAATTCAATGTTTTCATTTAAATGCAAAAATGTTCAAAAAGCATTTCTTAGATTAAAAATAAAGATTCCCAATCCCAATAACTAGAAAGGGTTGAACCAAAATACAGAAATTAAAATGGGCAGGACAGAAACCTGAGGAATCTCAGTCGTAGAAAACTGATGCAAGGAGCAGGGGAACCTTTTTTTCTTCAGGTCCCCTGAGAACATGAAACACTGAGGTCATCTGCAGCATGGCAGATTTTCATTTGTCCAGCATACAAGTATTATTTAAGAGGGTAAGGACTTCTAAGTAGTGGAAAAGGTAATCTAGGGAGTTCTTTTCAAAGATTAACAGGATATCTGTCATTGATGACACTCGTCAAGATGCTCCTCTGGGGGAGCAGAGCAGGGCTCAGTGACATGAGGAGTGGTCCTCTGCACCACTGTTCTCCTGTGATCACCAAACACCTCATTTCAGCACCAGGACGGAGTTGTGTTTTGTGCTTGCTCTGCTCTGTGTAGGCAAAAATTAATGAAAGCAGAACCACCACACTGCCTCCCCTCTTCAGAATGCCTTGCCCCAGGTCTGAAACACAGTCATTCATTGCAAGAAACACTAACACACAAACCTGATGCTTCCATTAATTAGAAAAAACACCAACACACAAAAAGGCTTCAGCTTTGCCCAATTTTTCATTGTTGAGTAGTTCCAGGCTGCTGCAGGAGGAGTGTGTGAGCCTGTACCAGCTGCCCAGCATTGCTGCTGTTGGTTTACACTCAGTTCTTTTACAAGTTTGCTTCCTTTAGTTACAGCAAGACTTGATGGATGCAGTTTCTCCTCCTACAGGCCAACCAAGGATTGTGGAGGAGCTCAGTCCCCTGTAGCTACTGCCTCTCCCAAAGATGCTCAGCATCCCCCTGCACACTCTTTGTAAAGTCCCATTTCATTGATAATTCACAGACTGTAACATATCTCACAACTGAGCTCTTCTCTGACCCGAGATTTCCAGCTCTAAAGACCATCCTGAAGTCACTGAATTAAGGAGTGTGATCAGTGAACCACAGCTACCAAAGAGAGTTGATAAAATGCTCTATTCTTGAGATTAAAATTGGGCAAAGAGAAGTTCTGCTAAACTGTTACATGACTGTGTTCAATTTGATTTACCTGTTGTCATAATTTTAAGTACTTTCTGGAGAGATGGTAAGATCTTGAGAACATAATAGGAAGTAAAAAAATGAATATTAAAATACCCAATGCCATTCTTAATATCTTCCTTTAGTAAATACTACTGCCTGTCATGGCTCAAAAAAGGGAAGTAGGATGAAGAAAAAGGCTCATGATTTCAAATATGAAAGTCAAAATGGAATTAAGTTGACTCTCTTGGCTTCTTTTTTGGTAGAAAGTTCAGTCTGCCACGATTGGATTCTGACTGCTGACACTGGCAAAGGCTCATGACTGCAGTGAAATGCCATCTGAGATGAGCTCTGGTTCTGAGATGGTTTTGCTCTCTGGCACAGGTAGCACTGTCCTGCTTTTCCTGGTAACTGTCAAGATTAGTGCAGGATCACAGACTCATGTGGTGCTGCCTCCACTGGCAAGGAGGAAAAACAGGACATCTTCTCACTGTTCATCATACAGATCTTATCAATAAACACTTGTTTTTAAAAGACAAAAAAACGTCTTCAAATGAAAATGTTAGATGATATTAATTTTCATTATAGTCTTGCAAAATATTCCAACAAAGTAAATATGGGTTTGGATTCCTGTGTGTCACAGCCCAATATCAAACTTTCCCTGCAAACACGGGTGACAGCAGATATATCCTGCCAAACGAACCTCTTCCTCTTCACTGATATCACACATGGAAAGGCTGGGCCAGGAAAAGTCAGAGGCCAGAGGGGAATTGCCATCCCAGGATTGCTCCCCAAGGACACGTGCTGGCAGAAAGGCAGAGTCATCTTAAACAGGTGCTCACTTGATGCCAAGATGAAAACATAAAAGTCACATAAAAGCAGTACAGGAGAGAGCCAAGATGCTCCATCAGGGCTTGATCTAAATGTCATGTTCTTAGAAGACTTGCTCCACTGGGGCAGCAGTTCTTCAAAGATCCTGAGTCTCAGCTTAAATGACATTAGTCATGAAATGACTTTCCTTAAGAGCATCAGGTAACAGTGCAAGTTCTCAGCAGCAAGAAATCAGTCCCCAAATCAGCAGCAGGGATGTGCCACATGTGCCTCTCACTTCACTTTTTTACAGGTAAAGCAGCCACTAGATTCAGGTTAATTAGTAGTTAAAACAAGTTCTCACGTAAACTACAATTTATTTACCTGGAAAAATGGCCAAATCTCATTCTTGGATTACTATTAGTGGACTACCATTACTATAATTCATGTAATCAGAAAGTCCAATTTTAACAAAGAAAACTTTTTAAGTTAAAAAAACCATAAGCACCAGAGAGCACCACAGCACAAACAGAGGGAATAATTTCCATTTGCAAAGGGTGGGGATTAGAATTTTATATCAGGCTCCAAGACACGAGTGGGGAATGGATAATCTTTGCTAAAACTCTGTTCCAGTTCAGGTTGGTCCATTAGTCTTTAGTGCCTTGACTTTCATCTGGTTACTTCCCTCCCCTTTTCTACCCAGCTAAATTTGCAATAATTAATTACTACTCAGGAAATCTGCTTAAAACTTCTGAGCATCAAATCCATAAAAACAAAAGGGAAAAAAAGTAGCTTGGATTTTTAATAATCATCAGCAAACCCTTCAATATATATTTATTATTGATCAAAAAAGATTATTTTATTCGTTACTAAATATTCAACCAGTCTTTTTTTAATTATCTCTACCAAAATGCAGGTACATAATGCACAGCTGTCAAACTCCAGGTATCCTAAATTGAATAAAACAATAGTGTTTGCTTCTCTTGAGAATAAAAACACTTACAGAAAAACTCAAGGTGCAAATGTAAAGCAAGAAGATTTTCAAGAGTTTGTGGGGTTTGGAGGTATACCTTGGTTTTGGGAACACCTGACAAAAAAGAACATTTTGAAGTTTTTATATCTCCAAATAAAAATACAAGAAAGATGTTAAGTCAAGGCAGTAAAACTGGGCTTTTTGTCACGTTTAATTGCTTGAATTCATAACCCAGTTTTGCTGAATCTGGATGTTCCTGCTGACTCAAGCAGGTTCTCCATTTTAATACTTTAGAAAAAGTTTGTGTGTCTCCATGTTTGTGAAAGGCAACTAATAAGCCCCTGTGATACGACAGCATTTTTTTGAAATATTCCTGACCATCAGTGAAATTCCACTTTGCAGAAGCCTTATTGCTGTGCATGAAATCTGTAATTAACTACAGAACAAAAGATAAAATAGGCTCTGATTGCAACCTGGTGGAGGAAGTCACACTGTGCTTTATTTTCAAAGACAATGGAGGGAAATCACAGCCTCTGCAATTTAACGTGGTGAAATGAAAAGAAATTAAATGCACAGGGGGCACGATGGAGACAAACACAAAGCAGAAATGCTTACACTGACTTCCAATCCCCCAAAGCAAACACCTTCTCACACTGTCCAAACTGAAATCCAGGTAAAGTAAAAGCAGTGAGTGTGCAAAGTCACTGAAGACAACTCTGCTACCTTCCTTAACATCTCCACTTGATACCTTAAAAAGAAAATGAGAAGGAAAAGACTTAGTCCTAAAGGCAGAGACCTCCACGACTGACAAGATAAATTTGGAAGGAAGTTTCACCAGAAGAGAGCTTGGCACTTATACATCTACTTCTTTTCACTAATCTGTCTGGTACCTCACCCAAAGGCAACCCCACAGCATTTGAAATTTAGAGAAAACATGTTTATGATGCACCTTTTTAAAGAATAAGCCTGAACTCTTCTCCTCTCTGGTGATTCTGTACTTATGGTACTTCTTGTGTTCAAAAATGCCTCCCTGTGCAAAGCCACAGTGTAGTCACTGAACCCTTTATTTCCTCAGAGTTTATGAGAACTACTCCTTTGTAACACATTCCAAAAGAAAATTAAAGGCACATACTTTATTTTCGGCCTGTTTATGGCAGAATAATTGTTTTGGAAAGTAAACTTTATTCCCCTGTAAAGTTAATACATTTCAAAATCAACATTTCGAGATGCTGTAAATTATGTCCCAGTCTTGAAATATACATTAAAAAACCCCAACACCACTGAAAAACCACCTGAAATAATCAAGGTCCTCTGTAGTCTTTGTTCCCACCTCTAAATTCTGGAAAGATACTATACTGTGACATAATCATTCCAAGAAAAACTCTAAAATCCCTATCACTGAAGTCGACTAAAAGCTTGATTTTAGTCGGCTTGAGCTTTTAACTAAGGAGTGAAAAATAACTCCCTTTTAGCACATTACTTACTTAAATTTAAATATGAAGTCAAGCTTAGACAAGATACTTTCTATAGTTAAAATTCTCTACACATTTTTCCCCTGGTTTACTCGTCATGCTACTCTTTCACAATTATTGTCACAATAACTTAAAAGCGTGAGTTAACCACATTTATCTCCTTTCTCCTATTTAATTTGATGCTTCATTTACCATATCTAACATATTTATCTTAATAAAATTTACTAAAATTTAATAACAGTATTTTTTATTACAATGGAAAAAGTCCAAACTTCTGATATTGTACTTTGGGGTATTTTTCTAGACCTTTTCCAACATTTAATATACCACAAGGTTGATCACTTGAAAAATCAATTTATTACTTGTTCCTGGAAAAAGTTTTCTGGTTTATGAACAAACTGAGGCCCTCCATGAAAACTTTATAAAACAACTAAATTTGACCAATTCTGTGATAATGATACTACTGAAGTAACTGCTTTGAAGTTAGAGAGACCGAATATAACACCTTGCCAGATAATAATAAAGTTGCTTCATCCATCTCTCGTTAAGTTATTCTGATTTCAAACGTTTATCACGTAGGGAAGAACATAAAGCTCAATCTTTCTAAAGCTGTGCTTGGAAAGGGGTATAATGAGCTGTACTTACACTCAGGGAGGTACCAGGGTATTGGATGTTGGGAGGCACTGATTAAACACAACTTCCTGCCCACATCTTACAGAGAAGGCGGTGGGATGGGAGCTATTGAATGTTTACAGCCTCTAAACCACCAAGAAATGCACTGCTGCAGAAAGAAAAACCCTGAAATGGGTAATCAAACCCCTATAGATCCGTGAGATTTAAAGGAAGCAAAGCTGATAACTGACAGACATTACACGGACTCTCAAGGGAAGCACCTGTGAAGGATAAACCCAAAAAGTCTACTTTTTACCATGAAATGATTGCAATCTAAAAACAGTGATTACACACAGCACCACTACTCTTGCTGTAGACGAGGGAATGCTGTTCACTTAATTGCAGTTTAGCTCACTTTTGAGAAGTCAACCTCATTTGCATGTTCAAAAAACAACAATGTAAACATCACATGCCTGAAAAATAAATCTGTAAAGTATGGTCAGAATATCAAGACATTCAAACTTTATACATGTCCATTGCTTCATTTTAGAAATACATATGAAACCAGTGTCCTGTAGGTAAACTAACTAGTCTAAGCATTTCATAAGCAAAAACAGTTGTGAACTTTCTGTTTAACACTTATATAAATCCTAATTACTTCTCTATCAAGACCAAATTCCTTATCACTACGGAAGTCACAGACAGAAAAACTGCTTTAGATCTCACTAAATTCCTGAATATCCACCAAAATAAAATACCTGGAGTGGAATGTGATGTAGAGTCCTGGAAGCAATGTGATTTCACGGTGCCTGAACTGCAGAGCCCAGTATTCCACTACTGGGCTGTGCCAGACTCTCCTCCATGTGACAACAAGTCTTTCAAAAATATTATGCCCCTATGAAGAGTCTGGAAGAGATTCCTTTTTTTAAAAGCTACCTTCCCCACTCCTTCCCCACTCCCCTCAACTCACCTTCCCCACTCCCCTCAACATTTTTTCCACACTTTGAAGCGTGGGGTTTTTTAAAGAAAGAAAATTGCTAAAGTCACTCAAAGTATTCAAATTACCTTGCAATTATATCCAGCTGGAAACTGATAGGCATTTTTCAATCCCAGTCTGTTATACACGGTTCCTGCCTTTTTCCATGCAAAAACATATAAACGGATTGTTAGCCAAAATTACCTGTATGCTTAAATTGTATTTATTAACTAAATGTTGCTGCTGTTTCATCCCATGTATTTTAACAAGTACAGCAATAAAACTGTAAAATATTCACTTAAATAGTGTTTTTTAAGATCAATATATTATTCTGATGGCATACAGGTAGCCTACAGCTAAAGAGGCAATTCCCAGGTTGGTCGGGAATGCTGTAAGGCAACAATCCATCTGACAAAACCACTACTGATGAGTCTCCTGCTACATTCCATATAAATGCTAATACATATTCCACCCAAAGAAAGTCAAGCAGCTCCCTGAAGATGAAGTTCACATGAACTGCAGCCGGAGGAAGGACGAATAATCCCCCCTGCATGGTATTTTCCGTAGGCGCCTCACCCCGCGGTGCGTTCGCTCGCGGGGACGAGCCCACGCCGTGGATACACACACGGACACGGGGAATACACGGGGAATAGAGGGAGGACAAACACAGCGGGAACACCGAGCCCCGCCGTCGCATCGGTAAGTTTATACACGACACACCTTGGAGCAGAGGCAGCATCCCTGTGCCAGCGGTCCAGGGCTGCATCCCGGGCTGCATCCCGCTCCCCACGCGGCCGGCAGCTCCACGAACGCTTCACCCCGCATCCCTTCACCTCCCACCCGGCCATCAGCCCCCCCTTTACCCTCTCACCTTTCACATGAGCCCCCCTTGCCCCCTCACCTCTCCCCCTTCACGTCGGGAAGTCGCTGCCGGCGGCGACACAACCCCCGCAGCCAAACAGGTCAACTTGCCCCGGCCCCCCCCGCGCTCCGCTCTCCCCGGAATTCCTCCCCCCCCCCTCCGCCCCGGAATTCCTCCGGAGCTGCCTCTGCCTCACCTGAAGGGCATCTCCTAAGCCTGCGAGCAGCTGCCAAGGTTTCATCGTGGGCTGGGAAGCTCCCGGAGGAGCCGGGGGGAGCGGTCCCGGCCGGCCCTGCAGCCCCCGGCCCGCGGGCACCATCCACCGCTCCCGGCCGGGGGCGAGGGCAGCGGGCAGCCCTGTGGCCCTGGCCCTCCTGCAGGAGCCCAGCAGGGCGAGGGGTCAGCGCTGGGCACCCCGCGCCCCCTCCGCGGGTCTCCCGGGCGGAGAGATGCGAGCGGGCGGGATGGAAGCGCCTCCAGCCTCTCCCGCTACACCTACATGATTCCAAATGTCTCTGGGACAGTATTTATGACTTCCAATGCGCTGCGCTCCCCACGCTGCCACGAGACGGTGGATGGAGCCCTTGGCTGCCAGAGCTTTGCTCCCCTCGCCGACGAGGCTTCGCAGTGCAGGCGCTCAGCGGAGCCCGCTGGTTTTATTTGTAGATAAGAGCGGCTCCAACGCCGGCTTAGCTAAAAACCACAGCCTTGTGGGAAAGGGAGGTGGGCAGGGGAGAGCAGATTACACTCCAGAATTCATTTATGGAATGGCTTAACGTATATACTAAATATTAACTGCTTATTGAAATGCTGGACGTGGTGCTAAAGTTTGTAGGGTTTCGCTATTCGGGTCTGTGTAGATAAAACGGTTAATATTTTGTTCTGTGAACAATTTAAGCGAGATGGTTAACGTTTGGATTAAATGATGATTAATTACCTGCGAAATTCTGAATTTGCTTAAAAACAACAATACTGCAGACTAAGTTATTTTTAAGACAAAGACTGGCTGCAACTGAAATAAAACCTGAGCATCTTCCACTAGAGATGGCAGCAATTAACCCATTTGCGGAGCAGAGAAAACAAAAACGTTTCAGATAAACATTAAAAATTGACATCTTTCTCTATACAAAAGCCTTGCTTATTCCCTACGAAATTGCTATTCCAAAGTACATCTATTTATGTAACCAAAGTAAACAAATAACCACTTAAACTCTAGTGAAAAATTCTATAGATGCTACTTAGAAGATTTCTGTAATTCTCAAAAATGAATTTTCTTACCACGCATACACCATATCTCAAAAGAAAAGAGCTTAGTAAAACATCTTTCAATATTTATCATTATTCTGCAATCAAAAAGGAGACTAATAAAGTGATCTCCAAGAAAATAATTTCTATCAATCATTCCCTTTTTGTATATGTAAATCAAAGAATTTGCACCCCTTTGTGGCAGAACGGGATAGGGAAGGTTTAATTATGTTCTATGAAAACTTAAAATATACAAACTAATGTCAGATTCAGAATCTGATTTCATATGGTTTTCCTTGTTTTGAAGTTTTTATTGTACTCATGCCCACCTTAGTACCTGCAGGGAAAAGAAGACTATCTACCTAGACAGAGTATGGGAAAATGAAGGCATCTTCATCATAATAAAGCAGAAGTGTATAATTTAAAAAGTAGAATGTTTCAAGGGCTGGCCTGACCACTGGGCTTAATAGCCAGAACACATCCCAGAGCTCACACTGCCTAATTGTGTGGCCTTGACCACATTATTCATCTCTTCAGTTTTCCCACTTGTAAAATTAGAATAATTCGACTTACAGTGTCTCCCATCTCTGACTTCTCAGGAGGGCTCGGAGGATTAATGACCCTACAGTGCTCTGGAAATGAATAAACACTGCCTGCTAAAGCAGGGCTAATATGTTTCAGAGCACTAAAGCCCTGAAATGCTAGAAATTCTGATTAAACCACCTTGTGTGTCTAAACATGGGTGAACTAAAACGCAGGGATTACTAAGATACCATACACTATCATTTACAATCAACAAAATACTGAGGGTTGTCTTATCATTCTGCTACTGAAATCTGATTTTCCCCTATGTCCATCCTTAGTATTAAGCTCAGACTTACATTAAAAGTGACACCAGCAGCAATTGCCACTGTCTTACAAAAACATGCTGTGAAGGGAAAGGCCACTTAAGAAACATCCCCACTACCCCTGGCCTGTTGTTCCCAGCCTTTGCAGCACAAATGGTCACTCAATCAGAGGACCAGCAATGCTGGCAGATGCTACATGTGGTCCTCTGCTGTTCTTCAGAGATCCCCAGGCTTTATTCAAGTAATGGAAAAGAGTTTAAACCAAGTAATGATCTCATTAGCAACAAATAAGGGGGGGGGGGCAGGGGGAAGCACTGCAGAACAGGCTGCATCATTCACAAAGTTGTGACAAGAATCAGATCAAAATAAAAGTCTGAATGTCTGTGTCCAACTTAAAAAAAAGAGACTTGTAAATTCATGTTTCAGTCTACAGAATTAACAACCTTGAATAAAAAGCTGTACGTATTATACATTCATTTTCACCACTCTCTCTAAATGTTTCTTCCACCTCACATATGAACAAGAGAGAAAATTCCTTAAATGCTGTAATGGTCAAAGGAAGCCACTGCTTGTCCTTGAGTCACTGTAGAGGGGCTGCAGAACCTCAGCTGGGTTGGCACCCCCTTGTTAGATAGCACGGATCCTTCAGCAGCTGTGTGTGGAACCATAACCCCTGGAGCAACACCAAGACCAAGAGTTAAATTCTCTGTGAACTGGTCTGAGGGATAAGCAAAAGCCTGAGTGAGGAACTACAACAGGGAAGAAGAAGGTATGGCTGTGGTTCAGCTACTGGAGACCCTTTTCCTGACTTATACACACACACACAGTCACGAGGAAGGCATCTCTCTAACCCTTCCACTGCACTTGTAAGGAAAAACATTAAATAACTAAAATATTACTGTGATGGCAGTGCTACTGAAGCTTCAGTAATTCCAGAATTATCTCCTTTTTTACTTGAGATGTTCAAATAAATATTGTCAAAGTATTTATTGAATAGCACAGACGAGTGTCATCACATTATGTCTGTTACTTCACAAGTTCTAAATAAATTTAGTTGTTTCATATCCCTTACACATTTTTCTCCTTAAAAAAGGGAACATTTCCCACTTCACAACAAAAAAATCACTTCTCAGAGGAACAGGCCAAAGTATCTGTAAAGTAAGTGCCTTTTAGTGAATGGCCAGGCTTGAATTCTTTTAAGACTGATCCAAAAAGTTAGGCATGACATCCTGGAAAGCTTCCAGCTGAAAGTCTTCCATGTGTAACTGATTCAGCTGTAATTCCTTGAATTAAGTTTCCGTGCTGGGGGAGCTATTAAAAACCACTGAAGTAAAATGAAGATTGTTAAAATCCCAAAGTAGCACCTTATAGAAGGTTATTCTGCACCTGTACAGTTTTGACAGCACTTTTCACACAGGGCAGTGAAATGTGGTTTAATGCAGGTCTGTGTCCGACACATGGGGGCTCTCCATGCCTGATGGATCACTGCTGGAATGGTTTCTTTTTACATGCCATCTAATGATCCAGCAACATTACAGAAAGCAAGCCTAATGAAGCATATTCAGTGGGAAAAGTGTCGTGTGATTTATCATAAACACACTGCAGTTTTATCCCAAAACAGTTTCTGGTTACAGCGTGAGAGTCTAAGGCAGGAGATCAACATGGTAAGAAACACAACATCCAACAGATGTCACAAACATAACAAAGCTCGAAGAAACCTACATTTGAGAATTCAAAATGTTACACTGACTCTAGGTATAATATTTTGTGGAAAATCCAAACTATAAGGATTTTTAAACCTGAATTATCAAAGAAATCAAAAGAAACACAATCAGCAAACACAAGTTTTTCCTCTGCCAAGCAGAATTTTAAAATGTTCTCCAGGGGCTGGATCCTGCAAGCATCCACAGTGTTTCTAAGCTCACAATGAGACTAATTACAAGAGTACACAAAATTAAGTGGTTTTAGCATTAGACCTACAAAAAGGATGTTCCAAAAAATCAGTCATATAAAGTACTAGGTGCTTTCACAAATTATATTTCTGTATATTCAAAATGTCAGGATTTCTCTTTCACTGCTGGCTTACAAATAGCCTCTATAAAGAATTTTTAAATGTGATTATATTGATCTGAAATGCTTCATTTTGCATTATTATTTCGTGTTGTCTTTTCCCAAGGAGGTATATTGCTATTGATGTCACTAATCTCTCTTGAATGTTCTACTACTGTTTCAGCTGCACATGCAATTAGAGTAGTTCACAAAGGAGGTAAATTAAACATTACAATCACCCAAAGGCACTTTTACACTTTTGTTGTAACTCTAAATGCCAAAGTTTGCCAAGTATTAAATGCAAAATTTTATTTGCTACCTTTTTACAACAAAAACATGCCTAATTTCACTCAAAAACAAGGAGTCAAGCACCGTCAGTAAAGCAGTTGGAGGAACATAATTTTGATGTATCTAAACCAGTACTGATCTAATAAATGTTATTTCAAACACTGCTACAAAAAAAGTTTCTTGCATAAATGCTACAGAAGAGGTCATCAAAATAACAAGTCATGCCTGTATTCAGTCCCTCATAAGGAGACCAAAATCCATATTCCACAGGACAGTAATTTTTTGCACAGCCACTGCTGCTTGGAAGGTCATGCTCAAAAAATAATTCCTTATCCAAACTCCTAAAATACAGCAAAGTTTCTGAAGATGCATCAAATCAAGGAAAAATATGTATCTCATTTTTCTTAGCTATAAGAAAAGCACAAAAATACGTATCAGCAGTATTCACTTTAAGGCTATGGACTATTTTTTTCAGCTTGTTGCAATGTTTAATGTGAAACATATGGCAACAACACACCTACCAACATGAAGAAGAAACAGGTCTCTGAAAAGTTTTGAAGCAAAATAATTCTTTATGTGCTTATCCATATTCACAGCCCTGTTGAAGTGCTAAAGCAGTCACAAAAAATCACATTACGAAGGCAAACAGTACTTCAGCACGAACAAGGATTACCAGTTCAGGCTGCAACATTGGCTTTAACATTTCACTACATATGTCCTTCAGAGGTAATCTGGATCTGCTTTGAGATGTCATTCCCAAACAAATCACCATTTTCTGAAATCACAGCATTTTGAAAACACAACTTTTTCCTGCACTGTGAGTTTAAAACATCTTGCAATTCTGCAATCTTTTTTTTCACTTCACAAAGTCTTACTGCAAATCCTTTCCTCCATGAAACTGCAAAGGGGTTAATTTGTCTAATTGTGCTTTCCTGTGACCAGAAAACACAGAGGTGACAGTGCTCACTGTACAGGTGTGAGAGGAAATGTCAAAACACAAGGGAAAGCACCTAAAAACCTGGAAGTGCAATTGCTGCCCCTTAAATCACATTGTGCAAGGTAACACCTTCAATGATAAATTACAGCCTGTGCCATAGAAAAGGACCCTGAATGGTGGTCAGAACATCCAACACACTTAATACAGAACATTTTCCAGTCCCAAGATCACAAGTGGAAGTCACTGAGGGAGCACCAAGGCCTCCCCCTGCCATCCTTTGGGGCACCCACATTTGGAGGAGTCTGAATCCAGACCTTGCACTCTGCCTTTGCTTCCTGAGCAAAGCACAGCAAGCACAACCCTCCAGGAGACAGCTGGGAGTCTGGCATGTGCCTGCACCTACAGGAGCAATTGTGAGCAAAGGACAAAGAATGATGTGTAGGTCGCTTAGAGATTTCTAGAAAATTTTTGGCACAGTAAATGGAAAAGTAACACACTTTCTGTGCAAATCTGTGAGAAGTATGGAGGTACAATTCTGCTGGAAAATTGGGTAAATCTGTATGTTTTATTCTTAGTAAGGACAAATCTTTATTTTGCAGCTGTGTTTATTTTTACTCAACCTATTTTCGTTTACAGTTGCTCTCCAGATTGCAAAACATACCAAAGAGACTTTTTGTCACTAACTTAAGATGCATGATCCATACTTCCCACTAAAATGAATGCAAAGATTTAAATATCTTTATAAATACAGGATATAAAGCAATGTTGGGATTGTTACTTGAGATATTTTAAGTGATGAAAATAGGTTCAAACTAACACAATCACACAAATGCCACACTTTGTGCACTACCAGGTAGAAGGCAGAGGATGGGACCACCTCCAGCTCAGTTACTGGGGGCCTTCTCTCCCTCAGAGTCATGTTGGCACAGAGAATGCCACAGCTTGTGGATGGAAGCAGCCACTTGCTCCTGCTCATCTGTGGCACAACGCAGTTGACTAATTAATTTTTTAAAGTATTCAAGATGTGACACATATACAGGATTGAATACAGATTAGCATTACAATAATCACTAAGCTTTTGTGGCCTCATATTTGTCTTCTCCCAGCAAAGTTTCCTTTAATGTGCAAATGAACGATGCCACTACGTATCTCCAAATAAACAGGCTCATTATGATCATGACTTGTCATATACACAGGATTATATCACCAGCACTGGAAGATAAAGGCAGGCTAAATAAAAGATCCATACCCAGCTCCTTGCTAGGACATCCTGATCCTTCCTACCAGTGGCATCCCGAGGCGATGTTATGGAAATCTCCCTCCCCTCAAATGTTTCTAGATTGAAGTTGTTTTCATGAGCTGCAAGGGCTTTCTTGGCCCAGTTCTAAAGACAGGATTTGTTTGCCAAACTGAGTGAAAAGAGAACAAAAAGAACATGAAGTTGTCTCAAAATTTTCAACCCAGCAAATACATAGAGAGGTTCAGAGGAGAGGGATGGCCCACGCAACAAAGTGCAAAGGTTACAGGGAGACAGGCGAGCGAGCTGGCTGAAGTGTTCAAAACCCTGAGAATAACTGTTAAGTAAAGAGAAACATAATAATTAATTCTTTTTTTTCTGCTTTTTTAATTTAATTTTTTTACTTTTCAATTTGCAGTTTTTGAGATTAACTAAATGCATTAGTGTGGAGTCACTCCATACTGTGGAAGAAAGGGCTGGCTACTTACGAAGAATTCAGGAAGACAGCTAGATCATGCAGAAAGAAAATCAGGGATACAAAAGCGCAATTTGAAGTTAAATTAGCCACTTCTGTTAGGGATAACAAAAAGTCCTTCTATAAATACATTAATAACAAAAGGAGGAGCAAAGAAAACCTTCATTCTTTGAGGGACTTGGAGGGAAACATAGTTAATAGAGATGAGGAGAAGGCTGAGGTACTTAACACTTACTTTGCCTCAGTTTTTACCAGTAGGACAGGTGGCCCTCAAGGCAACCAGCCTCTGGAGCTGGTAGACAGAGATAGGAAACCAAATAGCCCCCTTGTATTCCAGGAGGAAATTGTTAGTGACTTACTGAGTCATCTGGATCCTCACAAGTCTATGGGACCAGATGGGATCCATCCTAGGGTAATGAGGGAGCTGGCAGAAGAGCTTGCCAAGCCGCTCTCCATCATCTTCCAACAATCCTGGCTCACTGGGGAGGTCCCATATGACTGGAAGTTGGCAAATATCACCCCAATCCATAAAAAAGGCTGCAAGGCTGACCCTGGTAACTACAGGCCTGTCAGCCTGACCTCGGTGCCTGGCAGAGTTATGGAGCAGATCATCCTGTGTGAAATCACACAGCAGCTACAGGATGGACAAGGGATCAGACCCAGCCAACATGGGTTTAGGAAGGGCAGATCCTGTTTGACCAACCTGATCTCCTTTTACGATCAGGTGACCCACCTGGTGGATGAGGGAAAGGCTGTGGATGTGGTCTATCTGGACTTCAGCAAAGCCTTTGACACTGTCTCCCATAGCATACTCCTGGAAAAGCTGGCAGCCCACGGCTTGGACAGGGGCACTCTGTGCTGGGTCAGGAACTGGCTCAAGGGCCGGGCCCAGAGAGTGCTGGTGAACGGAGCTGCATCCAATTGGCGACCGGTCACCAGTGGTGTTCCCCAGGGGTCAGTGCTGGGCCCAGTCCTTTTTAACATCTTTATCGATGATTTAGATGAGGGGATTGAGTCCATCATCAGCAAATTTGCTGATGACACCAAATTGGGAGGGAGTGTCGACCTGCCGGAAGGCAGGAGGGCTCTGCAGAGGGATCTGGATAGACTGGAGAGATGGGCTGACTCCAATGGAATGAAGTTCAACAAGGCGAAGTGCCGGGTCCTGCACTTTGGCCACAACAACCCCCTGCAGCGCTATAGGCTGGGCACAGAGTGGCTGGAGAGCAGCCAGGCGGAAAGGGACCTGGGGGTGCTGATCGACAGGAGGCTGAACATGAGCCAGCAGTGTGCTCAGGTGGCCAAGAAGGCCAATGGCATCCTGGCCTGCATCAAGAACAGTGTGGCCAGCAGGAGCAGGGAAGTGATCCTTCCCCTGTACTCTGCATTGGTGAGGCCACACCTGGAGTATTGTGTTCAGCTCTGGGCCCCTCAGTTCAGG
The DNA here is from genome assembly GCF_003945725.1 of Corapipo altera. Classification (NCBI taxonomy): domain Eukaryota; kingdom Metazoa; phylum Chordata; class Aves; order Passeriformes; family Pipridae; genus Corapipo; species Corapipo altera. Next base: position 5,202,585 of record NW_020884914.1, read on the forward strand.
AAGGATATTGAGGTGCTGGAGCGGGTCCAAAGAAGAGCAACGAGGCTGGTGAAGGGACTGGAGCACAAGTCCTATGAGGAGAGGCTGAGAGAGCTGGGGTTGTTCAGTCTGGAGAAGAGAAGGCTTAGAGGCGACCTCATCACTCTCTTCAACTACCTGAAGGGAGGTTATAGCCAGGTGGGGGTTGGTCTCTTCTCCCAGGCAACCAACAATAGGACAAGGGGACATGGGCTCAAGCTCTGCCAGGGGAGGTTTAGGTTAGATGTTAGGAAGAAATTCTTTACAGAGAGGGTTATCAGGCATTGGAACGGCCTACCCAGAGAGGTGGTGGATTCACCATCCCTGGAGGTTTTTAAAAAGAGATTGGACGTGGCCCTTAGTGCCATGATATAGTAATTGGAGTTGGATCAGGGGTTGGACTTGATGATCTTGGAGGTCTTTTCCAACCCAATCTATACTATGATACTATGATACTATGATACATCACAGGCCACATTTCACACTCAGCAAAAGGACCAGCACGTCCTTAAGGAAGGAAGTCTTTACTCAGAGGCCCTGGCACAGGTTGCCCAGAGAAGCTGTGGCTGTCCCAGCCCTGGAAGTGTCCAAGGCCTGGTTGGACAGGGCTTGGAGCAACCTGGGATAGTTAAAGGTGTCCCTGCCTTGGTGCCAGAGCAGATAAATGATACAGTTTCCTCTGTAGTGAGATGCAAAATTTGCTTCAGAAATGGCTGGTCCTTCAGAAGGACTTAGGGGGACCAATGTTAAGTTTGTCATCCATCAAGATGGATGCACGTGGACTATTTTTATGTCAACATCTATATATGATGTTTCAAAGAATAATTAGTGCACGATATTTTAAAAACAAATTTCACACGTTTTCCTGACAAACTGTTGTGGACTCGTGGTGTTAATTTTAGCAGTTTCAATTGGATTTGGTACGGTTGGAAATGCAAGGGGAAATCTGCAGTAATCAGGATGTGACACTCATTAACACTTCCACAAAATACCCACTGGATTTGCATAAACTATGCAAAGATTCATTGGTGAATCTTTAATATGAGATTTCCCTTGGTTTTACTCCACATTCAGCTCCATTTGCCCTCCCTTTCTCCTCTCCCCCACCAGCGAGAAATGCTGTAAACAGTTCACAACAAAGCATAATTAAATGTACAGAAAACCTAAAATATACATGTAATTACCCAAAAGCTTATATAATTACGTATATAATTTTATAAAGTGCAAATATTTCTCAAGAAATTATTCTGTGAGGGAGAGAAATACTAATTGGATACAATGGCACTCCAAGTCACTTCATAAATCTGGGGATGCACAAGCAAATTTTTCCATGAGCTGTGTATAAAACTCATCCAGGCCCAGCTTGCAGACAGCAGTCTGTGCATGTAAAGTAGCATGAAAAGATTCCAGAAAACGGATAAACCACTAAGGCAGCAAAAAGTTTCTGGTTCTGACAAACACAGAAAAATTACGTAAATTATGCCATTATTAAGGGAGACGTTTCTGGCTACTCCAAATACCACTCAATGAGGCAATTAATTAAAAAAAAAATTAAACAAAATCTGAGTCATATAAGTCTTCTTTGAGAAGAACAAGCTTCTCAGGAGTCAGTATTTATTATGGGTTTTTAGCTGAACTATGCAGTACCTGTTGGACTGCACTGACTCCATCAACATGGCCCATTACAGCAGACAATGCAATATAGAGTGGAAAGTTCAAAAAGAAAAGTTATTTTCTCTTTTGAACTATTAAAAAAAAACAACCTTACTAGATTTAAAAATTCTCATTGAAGCTCATTCTGCTGATAAAAATCCTTTTTGCTTACCTTTGGTTTTAAAAGAGAATTCTTTTACAAGAATGGTTAGGAGTTCAGCATTAATAGGATATATTTAAAAAGATTTAATATATATAAGATTCAGAATAAAATTTTAAATTCAATTCTTTTCCCTGTCATAAATTCCTGCAAACACACATAAACAACATTGAATTTCCAGTATGTTATACTCCAATCCAAACATTTCTGCAAAGCCAAAGCTTTGGAATTATTTGAACTGTGTACATGTAACTGAGTGGCTGCACCAGACAATAGATTATTTCACTTGCTTGCATTCTGAGCAAATTTATTGACTGAGAGTCTTCCTTCATTGCTCCTACTCAACAGATCATTATCTCTGATATCCCACAAGCACAGGGAAGAATTTTCTAAAGGAAAATACAACCTGACCAAGCGTGAGGGCCAGAACACATTCCTGTATTTTATTCCTGGTTAAACTCTCAGGCTCTGATCATCTCTATGTCTTGTTCCCTAGTGCAAGCATGCTGGGAAGAAAAATGCATCCATGGGGTTTTATTTGTTTTGTGGATTCTTTTTAAAGATAAATTAGAACATCAGAATTTGGGGAATTTGTTTTTTTTCCTGCTGAACAACTGTGGATTGTGCTGAGGTCGCTGGAAGTGTAAATACTAATTTTTGAAGCTTTCCCTCTGACCACTTTTCATTTGGGTTTTCATTCAAAAAAAAAAAAGTAATCTGGAAGTGGAACAAATTTTTTTCTTTTGTTATTGTTTAGTAAGCAGAATTCTCATTCCAATACTTTAATACTCCCAGAGCAACAGTAGATCTTGGTAAGGAAAAAATTCAGACATTTTTCTTTAACTCAAACTGACCCACTTGTATGCTTTACCCACCACAATACTATTTGTACTCCAGACACTGATTTCCACCCAAAATGCTTTTCCAGAGAGATGAGACTTCTTTTTTTAAAAAGCACAACATGTGTGAGATGCTTTCAACAGTCACAATTGCAACAACACACTTTATGCCATTCCTCAGGTAATTCTCCTTGGAGTATTCACAAGTGAACTGTCGAAGACAGCAAAGCTCTCTGGCATTTCCTGATTTAAGGATGTCACCCAAAACTGTAGGACAAGCAAATATGAATCCAAATAGCATCCCAGGCTTTCCCAGTGTGCTGAGCATCCTGATGGAATGAGCTGTGAACCTCCTGACCTTGTGACTGAGGTGATGGTTGTTATTGGACAAACACTGTGAAAATAAACTGTCAGAAAATAAAATAGTCTTTACTTTTATTTCATTAATTCAGGTGGTACAATAATGACTCTTTGGAACATGTTTGCTCAATACTGTTGACTAGAGGCAATGAAAAGTTCATCAGGTATTTCACTTCTCATTTCTCTCTCTCCAAAGCGTGACTCCTGGATCAAAACACGTGCATGCTCCATTGTCCCTTGGAAGAGAGCAATGCAAAGCTTACAGGGACAGTCCCTTTCTGCCCTGCTCTGGGTCAGGGCTGGCAGGCTGCCAGCTGGGTGAGAAATACATTTCCAAATGGAAAAGTAGGGAACAGAAGAGGACACTGTGCATCCTGGTGCTCCATCCCTCCCTGTGCCTGGGTGTAGTGGACATTTTTGGTGGGTCAAGAGGACAGAGTGCACAGTAACTCAGGAATAACTGCAGTATGGCTAAAATAGGTTTCTATGACTATAAGGTGGGGTTTTTTGTCATTAATTCCTCATTGTCTGCAGCACTGAAGAAAGTGTCCCTAGACAGAACTTTGAAATCAGGTGCCAGAAATTCGGCCCAGAGGAATCTGTACCAATATCAACTTCTTAAAATGCAGACAATATGGGAAAACAGACCAAGTATTTTGAAGGATGGCAGACTCCTGGATACAAGGCTGGTACACATGGATGGAGACTGGGCAGATACATGTCTGCAGGTAGATGGAACACGGGGCTCAGTCACCACCAGGGTCCTCTCAGGATTTTGTGCACACAAAAGCCTGGCTGCCTGAGAGAGGTGTAAACTCTGATTTCTAAGGCATAATTTTGGACATCAAGGCTGCAAGTCCTCTCCACGCTCAGTGGCAGAAAGTGAAAACTCCTGACCTGTACAATTAGACCTCTTCAACCTGCTAATGGAACACAGATAGCAGTTCACAGTGAGGAGGCACATGTAGAGCCTTTACATTCTTTACAGAGCTAACAAAGTGTCAAACAGAGCCATGTGCTCCACTTCCTCTTTCTAGAAAAATCACTCCTGGTCACTAAACAGTAAAGGCTGTGGAAATGCAGAGAACAAGAAATGTGTGTACTCTGAACTACCCAGCACATGAGACAATGTTTCCCAGACCCAAACCTGGCCCTTTCTGTTCCATCTAACACTGGAGATGGAGATGACACCAAAGGAAAGAAAATATTCCATATGAGGAAATGCTGAATTACATTTTATCACACCATGTCCTTGCTCCAGGCTCTAATTTCCACCAAAAATGCTTTTCCAGAGAGATATCAGACTTCTTTTTAAAAACCACACAAAAAGTCAGCGCTACTCTTTCATTCGAGTATCAGTATTTTTCCCCTCCTGATTTTACAATTTTTTTTGCTACCAAACACCATCAACTTTTAATACGTTCTGAGGTTCTGATAATTTTACAGACTTTGCTCTGTTCTCTTCAGGAAAACCCTCAATCCCACCATTCAGAAGATAAGAGTGTTTCACAACCTTTTAGTTTAAGTGTTACTTTCACCGGGAAAACAAAATGGTATTTGCATTCTGAACAGCAAAGAAGGAAAATAGGGAAAATCTGAGTCAGGGCAGCATATTCCACACAGAATTCAACTGAAATAAAAAAAAAAGTTAATTTGTGGACATAAAATTTTGAATGAAAACTACAGTAATAATAAAAGTGCAAGTCAACTTTTTATCACGTTGCAATAAAATATTACTCCAAGCTTAAGTCTGTTGTATCTCACTCTAGTGGAAAGTTAGAAAGAAAGAACAAAAAGATTTAAGAGGTAATCCTTTTATATAGGGAGATATATATATATATACATGTGATATTTCTGGTTTTATATTTATATATATAAAAATCACAGAAAGGTTTCCAAACTAATACATTTGCTGAGTTTTTTTAAAATAAATGCACTGTACCACTATTCCATGAATTCTGTGTCACTTCCTGCTGCTGCCCTGGGAAACTGGTGGATGTTCTGCTCATTTCCTTACCTGCCTCCTCCTCTCCAGCATGCAGGAAGGGCTGGATCCCTGAAAACAGGTGGATTCAGGGCTGCTTGTTTAGCACAGTGTGGAAATCCTGGCTGATCCAACAACCCATGTCAGATCCCAAGGACAACAATAACAACGTTCTAGCCCAAAATGGAAACATTATGATGTGACAGTACCATCCATGTCTTATATGCAAAGTCGGACCATCTAGAACTCACGGCAGCAGAAACCAAAGGTTTCTACTGAATTTAAAAATTTTATTCCCTGTAATCCTCTTCTCTGCCTTTGCATACAAGAACTAAGATTTCATTTACCCCAGAGTCGTGGCTTAACCCCACTAATCAAGCATCACACACAGGCACTCACTCACTTCCCCCCAAACCCTGGAGGGATGGGGAGAAAAACTGGGAAAAAATGTAAAACTCACAACTGAGATAAGAGAAGTTTAATAATTCAAACTAATTTCAATAAAATCCTAATACTAAGTAAGGGAGGGAGGGGAGAGAGAAAGAGTTAAAACACAAGAAAAACAGGTGATTCACAATACCCCACAACACCAAGTGATGCTCACTGAGCATCTGCTGCACTGAATAAACATTTTATATATATATATATATATTTATCTATACACATATTTCATATCCTGAATAGACAAACACAACTGAGATGTATTTGAATTAAAATGTCAAAAAGAATGGCCAGTAATATTAGTTTGTACAGAAGTTGTTTAGATCACTTATTCAGAAACAGGTTGGAGGGCTCTGATGGCCAATGCTTTGACTATAAAGTGGCACTACCTTCTAACAAGATGGGAAGAGTAGGACTTCATTTGCAAAAGATAAGACAATTTCCCATATTCTTGGGAGTTGTCACACATCATTAAGCCTTTTTTGTATTATTCTAAGAACTGTGGGTTTTGGATGATTTCACTAATTGAACTTGAAGCCAGAGCAGGATGATTTTTGGAACACTACACCACTTAAAGATTCATCTATTTTTATTAACATACACATCTAGAGAAGTGAGTTGACCATCACATCACCTCTGCTCTGGCAGTTTTATTACTGCCATTCTAATGCTCACACAGGGGCTTCACCTGCTCTTCATGGCACAAATGTCTTCCAAGTGCCACATCTACTGTGCAGATTTAAAAACATATCCCTTTTAAGATATTTAAATGGCTGCTCCATCTGCATCCTTATCAATATTTCAAGAGAAGATAATATTTCATATTTGTGGTTATTTATAATTTTATAACTTCACCCCAAGCAAATAAATTGTATGAGCACTCTTTTCTAACCTGAGAAGCCATGCAGTATTTATTGAAATTGGAGAATTAATACTGTTATTATGAATGCAAGAAACAACAAGGGTAAAATTAAAACTCATCAATACCTCGAAATCTGGCATGAAACCTGAAACTAAATTAAATCTTATCTAAATGCCAAAATCAAGGAGAAATTAAAAACCTCCAAAGGCAAAACTAGATACTCTGTCCTATTTCCTGTGCTTTTTTTTTTTCATATTTACAGAACAGAAAGACAGAAAAAAGGTATATCTGAACAGGCAGAACTGAGTCATCTGGAACAGTAAGAGCTGGCATGTGCATGAAGGGAAACACCTTCCCATGAAAGACCTGAAAATATATTTCTAAATCTACTCCAAATCCAGTGGAGAGCAGTGAGAATACAGCAAGGTTTAATTCCTGATGAATCTTATACCATATACTTATCAAGACCAATAAAATTCCACAAAATGGAATAATTTTTCCTGTATCCAAGGAGATATGAAATCACTGGCATGGACACAACCCAATAGCAACCAAATTACTACCCATCCACCTGTGAGCAAAGAGAGAAATGCAGATGGATCCATTTCTGCAGCACCAACTGCAAGCAGAATTTAGGAATTCTGTAAAAACATTAGTTGAAACGAGAGGAAAAGTTTCCACAGCTTGTCACTGGGGAACCTGACAACAGAAGTTCAATAAAGAATCAAACCAAGCGGCCTGTCTTGCAAAATGGGACAGGCTGTCATTTTGTTCAAATCTGCTGCTCCAATTATCTGGTCATTAGAAAAATGATTCACCATTCCAGGCATCTTTATACACAATTATTCTGGGCCCACATTAAAGAAGTTAATCTACTAGGTAGTAATACCAGAACACTGAAAAACAAGTTTTCCCAGGGAAGACACTTAAATTTGTGCCAATTCGAGTATATAAATCTTCAAATAATAAGAAGCTCAAATAAATTTAATGCAGCTGGGAATGACTCAAATAAGCAAAAATGGCATGTCTTCAATCCAGAATGACTGTCAGGCCAAGAAAAGGAGAGAACAATTGCAATGACAGCCTAAGTCACAGTGTAAATCACCACTGAACTGTTTGGAAAGTCTGCATGATACCCCCAGAGACAGAGTTGTGGAGCTGGAAAGAAAAGAGTTAGAAAATAACTGCTTGAAGACTGAGGAACATAGAGCACAGTACAAAGATTTGAATAGACTAAAAGAAATCAGAACAGAGATACAAGGGCCAAACAGAAGTTCACTTACTAACCCAGAAAAGAGTAATAGTACAGAAGGTACCATCACAGGTCAGGACCTGGCCAACACTGCTCATCTCTGCAGAATCCCAGGAGAAAAGGAGAAAATGTGGGTCTCAAACACCAACTGCTGGATGGGTGTGGAGCCAAGCAAGGATTGTTGGTAAGAACAGACAAGGGTTGTTGGTAATAACGTGCCATGGGAAGGAACGAGACATGGACTAAGCAGACAACTCTTATGATCTGAGACAGGCTGAGGACAAGAGGACAAAAGGACAAAGTCCTCTTGCTGCTGTACCACTGAAAATCAGAGTCCTTACAAAAAGCTGCTACAGAACGTGGCCTATCCTCAAATGCATCCAAAATATGTGCAGCAAAACCTGTGAGCTGTTCCAGACACAGTTACACGTCAGCAGAGCCCTTTCCTGGTGAAGGTCTTACTGTAGGTCTTTTCAGTGAAATATAAATTTCTGACTGTGGTTGATACTAATTTCTCAGACACTTATAACTAAATTATCCACTAGGGAGCACAGAAACATTTTCAAACACATTCTGCTTATGTCTGCAAGTGCCAGGTGAGGTCCTTGTGGCACTCAAGGTTGCTCTTGAACAGGAAAAATATGCTAAACAACCTGCCATGCACAACAGAGATAAGAAATGGACTCATTGCAACGCTTGAACGAAAAAAGGTCAACAGACCATGGACTTCTAATGAACAAATTTCAGCTGTTCCCAGCCTGGTGTGCAGTTCTTGGACATTCTTGATGGAATAACTTCTTTTGCATTATACACCTTTATGTGTAAATATATAACAACATATGAAAAAAAGAGAAAATACATCCTTCCTTATCAGCATGCTGGGCAAGAGCTGCTCTCCTTTCCCGCTCTGTAATATATTCTGGTGATGTCATGACACTTTTAGTTCCCAATAAAGAAAACCTTTCATTATTTATTATTTCCCATTATAATGGGCATCCTGTAAAATTCATCTTTCATTTAAAAACATAAATAAAATGTTCTGTTGTTTTGCTCTATTTTAGAGTTGCTCAGGACAATAAGAGCATGATCCATGTAAAGCTCTCTGGAATTTCTCCTTTAAAATATTGTTTAAAACTGTTGTGTTCCCACAGGCCTTCATCAACACATTGGTAAAGGTGTCCACAGTATCCACAACTCTGAACAGTACATCTCAGTGCCACAGGTAGAACATTACCTCAGATCTTTGCTAAATATGTTTTTCTTCATTATTTCCCATAAACAACTCAAGTTAATCATTGCTGTAAAGAGACTAGTAGCATAGAGCATCCTATATTCCCAGTAAAACATGGAACTTGGCATATTTAGTCAAATATGTTCAGGAGTGGATACCTTCAGACAATGAACCAAGCCAGAGAAAGAATTTAAGCCTGAAATAAGGCAGATGTAAGAGAAGTCTTGTTCTAAACAATATTTTATTGCTTTATAAGCTGTAGGAGTTTTATAGATATTTCTTACTTGTCTTAGCATCACCATGAAAATAAATGAAGTTAGAAAGCTGACATCTACCACAGAATAAGAAGAGCAATTGCTAGGAAAACATTTAATTGTCCATTGGAATTGTAGGAACAGTCAGCTGTGAGGGTGGCAAATCACTTGGCTATTATAACTGCAAACAAAGAGGAACAAATAGCAAGGTGGAGAAAATCCAAGTCAGCAAAAAGGGATGAACACAGCTAAAGTTGCTTCATGAGTATAAAAGCTAACATGGATTTCCATATCTCAAATTAACAGGGCAATAAAATACCGTAAAATACAGTTTATTCAGATGCTAAATAAAATATTATCACAGAATCACAGAATGGTTTTGGTCAAAAGGGACCTTAAAGCTTATCTTATTCCACCCCTGCCATGGGCAGGGACACCTTCCACCAGCCCAGGTTGCTCCAAGCCCTGTCCAACCTGGCCTTGGACACTTCCAGGGATGGGGCAGCCACAGCTTCTCTGGGCAACCTGTGCCAGGGCCTCCCCACCCTCACAGCCAAGAATTTCTTCCTAATATCTAATCTAAACCTGCCCTCCCTCAGCTCAAGGTCATTCCCATTTGTACTATCCCTACATGCCCTTGGGAAAAGTCCCTCTCCAAGCACTCAGTGCCATTGCTTTGGGGGTTTGTTTTTCAACAGTATGCATTTTAATTTAACACCTCTGATTTTCAGCACTTTTAATGACACATTAGAATCATCAAACCCTTAAAAGTTCTTCATGTAGAGGGCATGATGTTTCAGAGTTAAGGTATTCTTGTAAAAGTGATCACAGTGCTCATTTATTCATAAGCTCACAGATTCTACAACCTAGTTTTTCTCTTCTTAAATCCTATCAGTTTAAAATCAGCATCGCTGCAGTTTTCATGTTAGGTATTGGTATATGCTTATACAGCTGGGGAAAAACAAACAAACACAAACAAAACAAAAAACAAACAAACAAACAAAAACAACAAAAAAACCCAACAATAACAAAAAAAAAAAGGAAAAAAATAAAACCAAAACCACAGAAAAACAAAAGGGAGAAATAAGAATTATGAGGTTTTATCATATATTCTACTACTATGGATAACTCATGGTACAAGCAGGTTAACCAGTTCACCAAATCTCTCTCTGCACTAAGAAATATATTTTGACATTGATAGACCTGAATTCCTCTTTCTGCCTTTCCAAGCACAGTTCTGGGATCTGCCAGGTCAGAGAGGGAGGGTGTAAGGGTGGCATCTAAAATGGCAACAAAATAAGGCTGGAGAGGAGCAGCAGCAGCAGCCAGATCCTACTTGGAGAGCAGGTTTGTGATACAGGCAGCATCTGTGTCTGCCTCATGGAAAAGGCCGAGGTTTCTACTGATTTCCAATCCCTAATAAAACAGTTATCTGTAAGCATAAAGTGTCCAGGTCTTGGGAGCAAAGCTTCTTTGAAGAGGGGAAAACCTTCCCTGTTGGAGATGAAGTGCTGACCCTGCGGGTATTAGAACTTCAGCTCCTTCACCTGGATGGTTTTCGTAAGTGTTTTGGCTCTGCAAGACTTGATGAGAAGTTTAACATCCTGCTGGGAAAATAATAGCTTCTATATCCATGTGTGGACCATTTCAATTCATCTAGGGAGGAAAAGTCTCTGTAGGTGCAAAGGCTCACAAGAAAAATATACTTTTAATAAAGCATTTAGAGGCAAAAAGAATGACACTGACTTTCCATCTCAGTTAAAAACAGGCCCATGCTGGAAAAAGTTATTCATATGGGACAAATTCTGAAGCTCCTGGGCCTAAGGCTTATGTGTGTAGTGTACCAGACACTTCTAAATGGCTTCTAAATGGGTTTACCTTTCTGAAAGGTACTTTGTTTTTGTTTAAATTACCGATTTTAAATTTGCCAGAAGTCACTCGAAAGACCGTAATTTTTGAAGCAGCCTTACCACAGCAAAAACTAAAATAAATCCAGACTAAAGCAGGAGTTTTACTATTCAGTAAAATTCTGCACCTCTGACTCAGAACAGGGACTGGTTTGAGAATATCTTACCAAAGCAAGACCTCACAGGAGGATGAGAAGAAACAGTGAGGAAAAGGCACAGTAAAGAGACTCTGTGAATTAAGCAAGAAAAAAGGTACAATTTTAATACCATGGAGAGATGGTATTTAAACTCATCAGTGTGAGCTCTTTCTCCAGAAGATGGATAGAGAGATGTGAAAATCACTCTCTGTACTTCAACTTTTTATGGCTTCCCAAGTGACTTTTGTACATTTTGGCTGGCAGTGCTGAAAGAGGCCACACATTCAGATCTGTCCAAAATAAAATACCTGAGACTTTACACACCAGGGCCTGTGTCTATTGTAAAGCTTGAAGTGACTGTACAGAACCTGACACTGGTTGGACTCAGCTGAGCTCACCAGAGAGCCCGAGTTAGAACTAAACATTTCACAGTACAGAGTTCTGAAGTAAAAAAAAATTAAAAAATCTATTATTTAGCAGAGTGGAAGCCTATTTCTGACACAAAACCTGAAGGGTTGAGAGAGAACTGTTCTACCCAAGGATCATGACTGTCGAGGACAATAACACAAACCAGCACACTGCCAATGGGATGGAAAATGAGCCCAGCTCTGAAATTTTGGGCTGAGAACCCCAAGAGCAATCATTTATCAAATAAACTTCTTGGAAAAACAACAGAGCTATCAGAACATAACCACATTTTTTTTCATAAGAAAGATAAATCGATACAGAAAAGATTTTGTGAAGAGTTAACTCTAATGAGCCCTTCACAAGCTCCAGATTTTCCGTCTTGGTTTTTTTTTTGAATGGAAACAGGAATCTCATTTCTCTGATAAATCTAGTGATAATTTGTAACTCAAGCTTTCCACAAATATTACTTTTGTGTAAATTGAGACAAACATATGTACAACATCATTTAGCAAAATTAACAGAATTATTTTTACACTGATGACACTAAAATAAACTCAAAATATACATAAGGTTCTTTTTTTCTATCTCTCTAGGCACCCAATAAAGTGGTTCTTTGCATATATTTCATATAAGGCTTCACAAAAAATTTAGGCAGCTCTAAATCTAACTGTATTTCACTGCTCAAATGTTTTTAATTAAGAACTTGTGAAGAACTCAACTGTATGTGCTTCAACATCACACCAGCAATTTTCAAAGCACCAAAATATATGGTTAAAAGCAATAGGATAACCCAGCAGCCTATACAAGCAGCCATATAGTCCAGGACATGTATTCTATTTGTTATAATAGTAAGACAGTATTTTGGAAAACAAAATTGAGGATGATACACTAGAAAGCACTTCACTACTACTGTTTAAGTTGTGGCTTAATGCAGTGTTTCAACAATCAGTACAAAAATCTAACCTTGCCACAAATTGTCTCACTCCTTCAAACTTTTGACAGGGGAGGTGGGAAAGGAAGGAGAGGAAAAAAACAAAGAGGGGAAAAAAAGAGACATAAATAACATAAATACACATAACTTGTGGATAAAAAAGAGACATAAATATATATATCTTATGGATAAAAGCACCTAATCCCAGTTTAGCTTCAGTACAATAACTCTTCTCAAAGAGCAGTGTAAGGGGAGGTAATTTCACAGCAAGGTCCTGGGAGGTGATGGAATATATGGATTCCATTAAGTGAGTACACAGTGATGGAGTCCATTAATTTGCCCTGGCACTCTGATGTTTGGCAGGGGCAATGCTGGTGTTCCTTAAGCAAACAGGCCATGGGCTGCAGAGCACCCTGAAGAATGCCAGATTCCCAGGATTACTGGGAGAAGCTAATGGAAACACTGATAGTGCTTATTGGGCTGGTTAGTTTTGGATGCAAAGTTACCCAAAATGTGCTTAGGGACAGCAAAACACCATTGCTGGTGTTGTGAGTCGAAATTCTATTATCAGACACCCCCAGCAGGACCTGTGGTAGGCTCACCACTTGGAGCTGTTGTTGTCATAGATCACATTTGCTCAGACAGGGTCCAGAATGGGGAGCAGAAGGAACAGAGGGAAGGCAGGGATGTCACAAACCTGCTGACTCAGCAGTGTCCAGAGTGGCCCCACAGAGCCAGACTCAGCCCCAGGCTGAGTCCTGTGACAGGGCTGACAAAGGCCCCAGGGTCATGTGGCACCTGTGCTCCTGCAGCTGCACAACTGCCCCAAATTTGGGGAAGCTTTGTGCTTCTGTGAAACCCTTTCTTTCTCTCCCCTGGTTTCAAAAAAAATCCAGAGGAACACTGTAAAATACTATACCTCTGTCATTTCACTCTTATGACCTAACCTTGTTTTCTACAGTACCTTTTTTTCCTTAACAATGCATTGTTCTCCCTTCAAGATTCTCCAACGAATTTATACTGCTAATGCCTATCAGATAAATATTCTGCAAAGAGACAGTAACAGAACACTGGCTTTTTTTCCCTTTTTACTCAACAGTACTGCTTGAATATGCCATGCTTAAGACCATTGAATCCAGTGAGGAGAGATACATAAGTAGCTTATATTATGAAGTAATTGAGTGCTGACAGACAACAACAAAATAATTGTGCCTGTGTTTTGCAGCAATGAGAGTCTATGTATCTTCTTCACACTGCTTTGCAAGGGTGTAATTCCTACTTGGGTACAAGAAATGAGACACCAGCTCATCAGCTTTAGTAGAGGTGGAAAAAAACTGGTCCCTGACCATGAAAATACATCATTTTAAGGGCTTAATTTATTTCCTTTATTCGGTGTTATTAGTTTTTGGTGCTTTTCTGCAGCATATCAGGTCTGTACAAACCACAGTATCGCTGTGGCTAATCTATAATAACATAACTGTCTGCAGTTCATTCCATCTCCTGCACCAAGTCATGAAACTCAATTACTAAGCGAGAAAAAAACTGAAAAGCCAAAACAATGATGTAGAGCTGGTGTCAGGGTGTCAGTGGAGCCGCCACAGTTATTGCTGTGTGAAGCTGAGGCACTTCAGAAATTTAGAACCTCCAGAGCAGCCCACGCAGGGCAGCACAGGACCAGTGTCATTTACACTGAATTTAGCAAGGTAAGAGGCCCCAGGTTCAACCTGTCTTTCCCCCCGCCACCTTATTTTATCTTAAATAATGTTGTTGATGTAATATGATGTGTTTACACATCGAGGTTTTTTAGCTCTCAAGATAAACACTCTTCTGTACTGTGTTTTAAAATGTCAGTCCATCAGAATTCATCACAGAACCAAACAATGCCAAAACAACACATGCATTTAATAGAGAAATAAACTGCAGAAAGAAACAGGTTTCATTATTTAATGGCATGAATAATGAATTAAAAACTAAGTTTAAATTATGTTGAAGGTCATAGAAAAAGCCTCAAAGAAAGACAGTTAAACAGACATTAAAAGGAAGATTTAAATAGGTGATCTTTTAGTATTCTAGCAAAACCAGTCTGTCTTTCACTCTTTATTTAAATTAAAATACCACACTCAGTGACTGACCTTTTTAACATGGCCTGAGGGAGCAGGGTATGATCTTGTTAGAAAAGAAGTGATATTAAAAGAGCAATACTATTAAAAATCAGAAGATGATGGAACCCACAGATTAAAATTTGTTTGCTCAGGGAAGGTTAACTTTTATGAAAAGCCTGTCCTTACTGCTACAAGCAGAGAGAACTGCTGCAGTTATCATTTTGGTAACTAGTTTATGGACTGAGTTAATAAAGACTGTCACAGACTCCTTAAAAACAAACAAACCACAAAAGCCAAATCCCAGATTTGCTGGTATTCCAGCAGAAGTGTCCCTTCTTTTCAGTACCTCACTTGGAGGCCAACTGTGGTAGAGAAGGACTTCCCTGACTGCCTTCTCCTGAGCATTGCCTCAAATGTTGTGCTTTGGCTTGTTTAACACCCTGATGTCTACATTTTTATCAAGAGAAGTCAAAGGTGCTGTCACAAAACAAGTGGAGGGCAAGACTTGGGCCTCCTGAGAAGTTCCCAGAAAGGTATCTGAGACTGTAAGATAGTGGTTAAATCTCTGCAAAGACCTCAACACTGTTAGGAGGGAGCACAGATACAGCTCTTTATCCAATCTCACCTGAATTGGGATCTCTGGTATTAGAACACTCCAAGTCAGCCTCCAAAAATCCTTCTTTCCTTAATTTCAATAGAGTCTATCTCTAGAAAGAGAGACAGGGAAATGACTAATGGCTAAGAGCCCCAAGTATTAAAGAGCAAAATCTAGTTATTGACTTCTCTTTTCCAAGGACTCTCACCAGAGGCTGTGTGCTCACCCCTACACCAGGGGGTCCTCCATCTCCCTGGAGCATTTTGCCACTGACAGAGATTGAGCTGGTCCCACACTGCCCATCCCCAGTGCCCACCACCATGGCAGTGCATTGGCACATAATTAAACATTGCCATTTAAAAGTTATCCACTTCACTGCCTGAAAACTGAGACATATGGTCTCTGGTCACTAAATTTCCACGTGGATATTAATGGGCTAAAGCATCACTGCCATGTTTTGTAGGAAATTCATATAAATTAGATGGCTGCCAAAACCTAGGGGAGGTTGTGTCCTTGACTTTGCTGAACTTGTCTGGTGTATCAATTAGTACATTGTTAATTAAATATAAAGCACTACAAGAATAAACTGCATTCAATGAAGCAAGCAAAACCTCATGTCATGAATAATGTGTTAAAGAGAAGGCTTTAAAATAAAGGTAATCACGTGGAAATCCCAGGAAATCCAGAGGAAATCACATGCTACTGTCTTCCTACAAGAAACCCCCAATGAAAATGCCCCATTCACGCTGTTTTAATGTTAAAATATTAAACATGAAAACACGAGTCAAAACTACAGCTTTTTTATGTCCTTTGGGTCCCAATATTCAAATGTTGCCATAAGGGCAGAACCATGACTGTGTGTACATGATACTCTACAGTGTTTTAAGCAACAAAGATCCTGTTTGAAATCTGCTGTCTTGTCTAGTAATAGTACTGAATTTGCTGAACATGCTCAAAGATGACAGCTATTGTACTAAAAAAGAATAAACTGGAAGCCCTCCAGTTCTTTTGCTGCAGAGATTGAAATGAGCACCACTGAAATCAGGTATAGTCTTCTAAGTTCATTTTTGTATTTATTCATTTCAGCCTCCTCATGTGTTAAAAACCCCAAAAGTTACCAGCCAGGCTAGGAAGTGTGTGTCAGTCCCCTGGTTTACAGTAGATACACTGTAAATATTTTTTTCTTTCTTAATTTGTGGTTGAAAAGGGATTAAAGCATAACAGTTCTGCAATGTAAAATTAAATCAGTGTTGAGAGTCAAATGGATTTCTAAAAACAAGAATTTATACACATTGTCTCATTTAAATGCCTGCATTTCTTTCCCATCTTTCCTCATGTTTCAGAAAAATTACTTTGGTGATGGGAAACTCACAGATATAACCTTTTCCTTTTCAGATCTCAGTCTAGTTCTTCAGAGCAATTAATCTATTAAAAAAACAAACAAAAATTAAACACCAAAACCACAAAAAAACCCACCAAAACACAAAAGATCAAACTGTAAGTGCTTATCTATTCTCAAAGTATTTCAAGATAATTTGACCTATTCTAACCCTGCCTCGTGGCACAGTATTCCTGGGTTTTTGGGGATACAGAATGGAGCTGACTAATCTTTCTGTAACAAATTCTTTCAGATTCACTAATATCAAAAATCTTCTGTCCTAAAGCCCTTTAAAATCTCTACATGCAGAAGGTACTGGAACAAGAGAAAAATCACCACAAAATGAGAGAATAAAGTTCTATTTCTGAAGATTCAGAAAACAGATACATGTGGGGTTTTTTTTTAAATCAGAATCTATTTGCATTAGCTTATGTTCTATTATTTTCAAATTACCATGGACTCTTCACCAAAATCGTGTCTCCTTCAGTAATTTCATATAAGAGTTTTAAAAAGAGCCTCCAGGTTTAGCTAAAGACCTTATCAAATCCATGGTGAGGTGGGGCTTTCTCGATTTTGAGTTCAAAGTACTAAACATAGTTGGATTGCTAGAAATTTTGTTTCATTTGTAAGCAAAACCAACTTTTGAATTTTGAGTTAAAACACTAATATTGTGTCTTTCTGATAAACAAAGCACGAAAAAGCCTTCACTGCTGAGAAAATCAGAGCTATTCCTCAATTGTGTGAACAGCACTTTGCTCTGAGTGCGTTGGAGATGCTCCCAGAGATCTTAAAAATCAAATGTTGCATCAATTAATTCCAAAGGAGAAGGCACAGGGGTGCCAGGAAGGATCAGCATCGAGTACAAGTCAGTATAATTTCAGGTATGGGAGAGGACATTCTAACAATGACATGAATAAGGATAACAAAATGTTAACAAAAAAGCCCTGTCAGTAATGATACATTTAGATAAATGGCAAACGGACTTGCATGAACTCTATCATTACTGCTTCAATCACAGCCACACTTAAACTTTGGGGAGCTAATTTCATTTATAAATTCTGCTGCTGCACATCAATTATCAGCAGCATTACTAACAGCCAGGCACAGAACTGCTGTGCCAGGGTGACTGATTGTCTGGCATTAGCTCTGATAAGAGAAGGGTTGCAGACCACTTTAAATGTCAAAAAACTGCAACAATAATGGGCATAAGCACCAGTTATGTTCCTCTAACTTCTCTGTCTGCCTGGCAATTCATTATTCTGTCTTTTCATTGCTACATACTCTAACTTATAAATATCTATGCCAAAGAGTGCTGATCTTCCTCACAGAGAATTGCCAGAGTCTTTATTGTGAGAATTATCTGATTCAAAACCAGAGTCAAATCCCTGAGCAAAATATTTGTGGTTGGTTTACTGTTTCAAGATCAGCAACAAAAAATATCTTGATTTCAAGGAATTAAAATCAATCCTTCAAACATGGATTAAGGAAAAGAGAAAAACTCAGCATCAGTTCTTTCTACAGAAATTTCCCTGTGTGGCTCCAGCAAAGAGTGCAGAAGGTTAGAGAGACTTACCCAGAGCTGCTGTCTGTGAGCATGGTGGTGTTACCACTCAATCATCCCCTGACCAAAGAACAGCAGGAGGGGCAGGAGCTGCCTCCTGGCCATGCAGCTGGAATGTTAACTGCCGGTGACATTGGCTCCTTTCAAGCCTCTTGTAGTGGCTGCCACTATCAGTGTTATATTTGTATAGTAGAATAACATGAAATATTGATTCTGGAGTGCTTATCAACTGGACCTGCTCAAAATACTCTTCCCACAAAGTTCAGCACTGTTTCTCATGCAGAACCGGTGCTCTGTGTTTGTGCAGGGAGCTGCTTGTTCTCTCTCACGGGGCTTTAAATTCTTGCCTTGAGACATAAGCAATAACTTTGCAAAATCTAGGAACAGTGGGAAAAGATGCAAACAGTATTTTCTGAAATGGTATGAACTGCCCTTTATACTAATTCAAAAGATGCTGTTACAGAATGACTTTAAAAAACAATGTCTCTTCCATTCTGTCTTCAATCACTACCCTGAAATCTATACTAGGGCCAGACAGTAATCAACCATTGCTAATCGCAAAATAAACTACTAAATATTCTTGGCACGTTTTTTGCACAAGATATTTTGGCCATTTTCTGTGTGAGAATATTATAAGAATAACAGCAGGCTGTTAACCTTTATGGAAATGGGATGTGCAGTGGGACAGCTCCAGGAACACACAGCTCTGTGGAAGGCACATCAGGGACTGGAAACCAGCCCTCTGGAACATTAGTAAAGAGCTACCAGAGAGACATGGTAACAAATGTCAGACTAATATACAAATCAAACTACTTACATGTAACTTCTGGAACACCTCTGCAGATTTCTGCTCTAATCTGCTGCACCATGTGATACCAATTACAGCTAAACCAGACAATCCACATATTCCACAACACCAGTCCAAGGCATCTTCTTCCCCTCTGCCTTTACTTGCCATTTTAATGTACCCCAGCACTTTGATTCATTAGTAACCAATTCAAGACTGAGCTAATCATGCAGTCAGTGCTGCCACAGCATCGGTGTTTATGCAGATCACAGCACACTCCTGAGTGAGGATTACCTTGTACTTACAGCTCTAGACCTCATCATTCCAAAGCAGGCAAATTAACAGCTATGGCACTTCTAAAAATTCAAAACTGAACTTGTTTACTGCTCTCTCAGCATGTCAAAAATTCATTATACTGATGTACCTATAAAACAAACAAAATCAACAACTAACTTGCAAATTTACCTTCCAAAAGATTAAAAATGCCCCGTCTAATAGAACTAATAGAGCTTGTGTGCTGCAGGGTTTTTTTCATTATAACTATTTCAATTCTGTTTTCATTAAACCCTCGAAACCCTGAGAAGTCACTCAGTAACAAAAACTTTATTTCAAAACAGTCAATTGTTTTTCTGAGATTTCATGTCACAGTAATGCATTTATTTAACATTTTACCCCATGATGTCTCAGGAGGTAGATTCTATTAGCTTGCTAAGAGGAGCCACACAGACCCAAACTAGATAAAGCCTTGCACTTCAAAAACCTGCAAAAAACCTTTCAGATTCAGCTGGAAGATTCTACCACACAAGTTTATCATGAGCTGTAAGAGAGACAAAAAATAGCATTCTGCAAATCCTGAGCAGTAAATGAGAATGTTTTAATAGTTTTACATATTTATTTGTTCATGGATTTAAATAAAAGTAGATTTTTTTTCCATTACAGTGACCATTTCTCCTTGATATAAGAAAGAAGTTCAACTCACTTCTATATAGTTATACATAATAATCTACTGGATTATTAGAGTTGTAGAGTTTGCTTCCCTAATGAAAACAATCCTGCTAAAAACATAGATAATCAGATGTATGAAGAACTGCTGTAGCTCTGATTAGCTGCAACACACAAGTCATCTGGAGAAGCTCTAGTTTATGCATTTTTTCCATCGAAACACAGCACCAACATCCCACTGAAACCAGCCCTCTGAAAGGCCCCAAATGACAACAAAAAAGCCCCTGAGGAGGAAAAACTGGAACTGCCATAACTGAGCTCCACACAACAGCTTGCTGATCACCAAGCAAGAAAAAAAACACCTGAATTTCTTCCAAACCTCAACAGCAAAATGCAAACATTTCCCCCACGCCAAGAAAATAAATAAATCAGTGTCAGTGCAACTGAGAGCAGGCAGAGCTTCCCACTCCTTGCAGCACCAAGCAGTTCTGCCCAAAAACACAGGGTTTGGGGGACACATACTTTGGTCTTGCTCTCAATGCCAGTCTCCTGACTACTCAGGTATTAGAAAGTGTTCATCTGCTCTAATTCTCAGACTCTACAAGTGCAGCCATGCCCACAGAGCTGCCTGTGCCAGGGTGTGACAGAACCTTCTAGCTGGGCTCAGTGTATTTCTCCAGAGCAACGGGATTTTTTTTTTTTTTTACTGAGTGTATATTGATTATCTGTCAGGCACCACAGACAGATGGACAGTATAAATAGCAAACATTTGTGTGCTAGCTTAAGATTTAGATTTTAATTCACTTTCAGGTGGGTTTTTTCCTAGCATTAGTTTTATAAAATCAACACCTTAGAGAGATGAGTTATGGCACCAAATTCAGATTTATAGCTATAATAATCCTAACGTTAAAGTGAAAGTAGATGCTTTATTTCTTAGATTTCTCTCTTTAAAAAATTGCTTTTGCATTCAGGTCTGCTGGTGTTTTGGATGGCTCTTTCCTTAGCAAGCAAAACTTTACTTCTACCAAGTGGACTTCTACTAAGTCCAGCTGATGGGTGCACAAGTGAAATAATAACAGAAATAACTCAGCTTTGCCAACAGGGCATAAATCCAGCTTTGTAAAGGCTTTAAACCAGGAAGAAATATACCTATTTCCATTACTTTTATCCTCCTGACTCCTTATTTTCAATTAAGGATACCAACACGGACTGATGTGACTGACATTTAATGTGATTGCCTTCATCTACATAAATGCCAACCCCTCACTTTTCAGTCACACAGGGTGTGACCTCTGTGGGACACTGTGGAGTTCACAAACTTTTCAGCCCTGACACCCATTAGGCCCAACTTTCAGCTCTGTGCAGACATGAAGAGGACACTGGTGCTGCCCCATCCCTCTGGCCAAGCACTGACTCCTGTAGGGAATTCCATCTGGGGGTTGGATCAAACAGTAAGTGGTTTATTTACATGTCCATGACTTCAAGCAATTAAACTTGAACAATATCTTGGCACAGGATCAAGTACCACAAACCTGCACCCACTTAAAATCTGTGTTACCTCCTTTCATACAGCAGGAGATAGCTGTTTTACCATTAACAACCTATTTGCTGTACTTTCCCTTTCTGAAATAAAATATTGACAAGTCTTTAAAAAAATGCATGAGCATAAATATATACTAAATATCTTTAAACAGGTCAGAAACACTGTGCTACACTTGAAGCTGTTCCCTGTAAGCTCCCTTTTCACATTCCATTTTTGCCTGTGCTTCCTCTGCAGCCCAAGTGTAGCACAAAGACCTTCCCTCACTGCTTGGTAATAAAACTGTTCCCCTTCCCCAAGATCAGCACAGGTATCTAGGTCACCATAAGGGGATAAACTGCTAATAAAGATAGTGCTCTTTTCCCCTTAGAATTTCTCTTTTTCTGAATTTCATCTGGGTTATCACCCTGGTTTGCATTTAGTTACTGTGAACCTATTTCCTCCACTTCCATCCCCTCTGCAGATACACCATGACCAGACTGACTAATGAAGTGTTTACTGAACATTAAGATGAAAAATCAGGTAATTGAAAAGGCAAAACATGACAAAGAGGGTCAAGAAGGTTAGTGGTATTAAATCTGGTGTCCCAGAGTGGCTCATGTTAACAACACCTGATCTGAAAATCCTCCTGGACCTCAGCAGGGTGTGCTCCTGGTGCTGTACCTGCAGTTCCAGATGCTGTTCTGAACTGGCACATCAGTATTCCCCATGCTTGGATGACTTTGAGAACAGGTAAACTCTCAAGATCCAGACAGGTGAAGACAGCATTTGAAAACTAAGGCCATGATAATGATAAAAACATAAAATAAAATAAAGATGAGATGCCTCAGGGCTGCATGACACTGATCATTACCTTCTGTAGGAAATTGGATTTGTGCATATTTTTCATTGAACACACACCTTAATCAAGTTTACAGTGAGTTTCCAGTATCAAACTTACTTGAAAAAATGCATGACTACACTATGAAATGTGCTTCGTGCTTAAGGAAAGAAAGGTCAACTCGAATCAGGGGTAAAAACTGCTAGTGTGGTATTTCTGAATATACAAATACTTATTTTTTTTCAATATTCAAACATAAGTGTCCAGCAAATTACATAAGCACTTGAAAAATAAAGCCCTCCACATATATTGGCCTTGCACATGAGTGAAGCAGAAACGGACTATGCAGTGTGTAATAAAAATAACGAGTGTGTTTCAACAATACTGAGACAGAGGGGAAAAGAGAGCAAAAGCTTCATCTCCCCAAAAATATGATGACAGCTGGACTCAAATCTTGAGTTTTTGAAATAAAGTAATGCCAAGTATTCTCAAAACTTTAAAATGTGTTTCATAAAAAGTCGTTTCAGCACAAAAAGCTGGTTAACCTGAGTTGGCTTAATGATGCAGCACTCCAGCCTTAGCATCAGTGACTAACCAGATCTTCCCAGAGCAAGGCAAATCCAGTCAGGAGAGAGGAGCAGCCCCCAGGACCATTTCAGGGAGCAGGTAAAACAGCAATGAACCCACTGACTAGACTGTGTAAGAAATCATTTCTCCAGACTCTCACAATGCAGCCTTTTGTTTCAAACGCTAAAATTTTCCTCCTTTCCAACTTCCTTGTTCTCTGAGAAACAGCTCGGGATTGGACTATTTGATACACTTGAAATGTTACTGCTATTTTTTAAATGGCTTCAATGCTGTTCAAGTCTTCAGTCATAGTTTTTAACCCATTCAAATTCAGGAAATGGATAGAGATGATGAGAATGAAAATGTAGCACAGTGCCTTTCAGCTCCTCTATCATTTGGAGTCTAAAATATGTAATTAATGATAAGGGCATCTAGGAAACATAAAATGCAGAATGTGCAGAACCTAAGGTGTATTCTCTTCTGTAACTGCTAGTACAATGGAATACTTGACATTGATCCTTGCCATGATAATATAAAACTTATTTTAAACAATAAGTAAAATGAAAGTAGCCACTTACATTCACTTAATGCTAGAATTAAATAAAAATAATAATAATAAGGTTATGGGTTCAATCCCTGTATAGGTCATTCACTTAAGAGTTGGACTTGATGATCCTTGTGGGGTCCCTTCAGACTCAGAGTATTCTGTGATCAGCCTGCTATCACACTGAGGCCCAGACTCACTCACTGAATGGATATAGTGTTTCTTGAAAATGAATGTATGTTCAGACATTATTGAACCCTTAATAGACTGGGATTAACACTTCTTTTACAGTGTTCTGCTATGGCCCCTGACTGAGCAGCCAACACAAACTGGGAAAGAATCCTTCCTAATGCTGCCCCACCTTGAGTCCCATGTGCAGTTTCGGGCAGCACAACATAAAAAAGACATTAAGCCATTACAGAGTGTCCAGAGGAGGCCACAAGGATGGTGAAGGGTCTGGAGGGGAAGTCTTATAAGGACAGGCTGAGGTCACTTGGTTTGTTCAGCCTGAAGAAGAGAACACTTAGGGGAGACACCTCACTGCAGCTACAACTCCCTCGTGAGGGGAAGAGGAGGGGCAGGCAGTGATCTCTCCTCTGGGGTGACCAGGGACAGGATTCAAGGAACAGCAGGAAGCTGACTCAGGGGAGGTTTAGGTTGGATATCAGGAAAAAGTTTTCCACCCAGAGGGTGGTTGGGCACTGAACAGGCTCCCCAGGGCAGTGGGCACAGCACCAAGGCTGACAGAGCTCAGGGAGCGTTTGGACAACGTTCTCAGGCACATGGTGGGATTGTTGGGGGTGTCCTGCACAGAGCCAGGAGTTGGACTTGATCCTGATGGCTCCCTTCCACCTCAGCATGCTCTATGATTCAATGATTCCCAAGGCAGAACCTGTGACAACTGCAGCAGCACCTGTGGTTGCAGTGCCAGCCCCGAGTTGCACCAAACCATGAGCCAGCGGTACCCATGGCTGTGACTGCTCAGCTTGTCACCGAGCTCTGCCCAATCCATCATCTCCAGACAGACAGGACAACAACTCTGGCCAATGTGACCTCTCCTGCTGCAGCTGGAGCTCAGTCAGGGCGAGCAGCTGTGGCCCTGCTCAGCAGCTGTGGCCCTGGCAGGCACCCCATGGCTGGTGGCCACCAACACCCCGGACAGTGGGGCTGGGGAGGGCCAGCAGTGTCTGCAAGGGACAGGGGAACAAAGAAACACAAACGACACACTCAGCAGCAGGTTCAACATGGCACTGCTAAAACATCCTGCTACCCAGGCAAGCGTCTTTCAACAAGCCTGCTGTGAAGGAGGGAAAAAAGTTAAGATTGGAAGAAAGCCTTCCCCTTCTTGAAGAGACAGCCAGACACTGTCAGGATTGCCATCCTGGTAATTCAGAGCACAGAAAGCAATAATGTTCCTTAGGGTACACAAGCAAATACTCAAAGTACAGTTTAAAAGTACATTAGAGCCCCACACATATTTAAATAAGCTGAGCATTCAGGAAACAATCACATCCATCAGCTGACATTGGAACGGGCGCTTCCCCACACTGCAAACTGGGGTGAGCAATGCATCACTCGGGTATTTGTGGCCTCCATTACTGCCTCTCTATAAAATTACATTCCTGATAAAAATTTATGTGTCAAACATTTTTGTGATTATGGACCAAAAGTCAAAATTTGCATTTAAATAGATGTATTAAAAACTCAGCAGCACAGGTAGAAGAGGGAAATGCTGTTTTAAGGAAATTCAAATAGGGAGCATGAGCACAGAAGGGATTTTTCTTCTTAAATGATTTGAACAATTTTGGTTTTATTACTGTTCTTGGGTCCAATTCAAAGTCAAGATTTGAACCATAGCATCCTGTACCCCTGGACTCATCTCAGAGCAAGCTCTAGAAAATAAGTCTCTTTTCATCTTTCCATTGGGAATGACCCCATTTGTTGTAAATAAAGTATTTTTTTTTGTCCAAGTCCATGCTGACAGTTTTCACCAGCCTGCAGCCCAAGTCATATTACACTCTTTTACTCTCAAGTTGTTCACTCAGTTTTGTTTGCAGCAGTTTTTGTTTGCATAGGCTGAGCTTCAGCCAAGATATTTCTCCCCAGGCAGCACAGTCATTTTTCAGAGAGATGCATTTTCAATGTATAACCCAGAAATTCACAAGCAATCCTCCCATATGAATGCCTGACATCAACTACCTCCCTGGACTTAAACACATTTTATTTTGCCTGTTTTTATTCTCTAAAGCGTTTCTGATGTTCAAGAAATTCTCTTTCTGACTTCTCTCTAGTATCTTTTCTTTCTTCTCACTACACACCTCTTGTTGTCTGGATGTTGCCCAAGTTTAACTTTTAACTCTTGCCTTGAAACCTGATTCTGTACTTTCAAAAGGCACCTAAGTCTGGCCAGCACGTTGTGCCAGGTCAGGTCCACAGCTCCTCGCTGCTCATATGGAATGCTGAGGATCTTTACAGTCCAGCTGGGATCAGCAACACACATTCTCCATATAAAAACCCTATAAATCAATGCTTTGTGGTGCTTTTTTTTCCTGTCTTTTCCTGACAGACATTCCAATCACGATGATGATACAACATGATGAACTACATTATTGTCACATGGAAGGAGTTACATTTAATTGTTGTCAGTTTTAGCTCTGCCATGATTCAATGCCTTCATAAACATGCTGGTTTTTTCCATGAAGAAACTCCTACAGAATCAAATCAACTCTTGGAAACACGAGTGTGAGCACAGCACAAAAACATTAGAACTAAATTACCATCTTAGGCGTGTTTGTGCTGTCTTCTCCAGACATTCTGTTCTTTCCTCCTGAATAATTTCTTTAGTGCAGAGAAAATGTGGGATTATTGAGTGGGAACACAAATTTCGAGTCTAAACAGAGATTAATCACGGGTGGATTTCCTGAAAAATTCATAGCAAAGTTTCCTTCTACCCAGGCAATCCCTAAATTTCTTCAAAAAAATGTTTCTCAGGACATTTAGAAATATAGTCAAAAGTATAAAGAACACCACACAAGCAAAAGTACTTTCCTGTGTTGACTCATTCTGGCATTCCAGACAAGAGTTACTTGCACCATAATTTTCCAGTTATCCTTCTATAGTACAGAGCTTTTTACCAGCCCATCCCAATAGTCTTAAGCAGAAACTGTGTACAAGACATCAGGAACATCAGTGCTAACTCATGAAATCACAGTATTTGTTCACTGATAGGGGTAGCTTTTAGAAAACCTACAGAAAATCTAAAAGTGAACAATTAAATTCTCTACAGCAACATTTCTCCCAAAAGCCTGTCAGCTGCCTTTCTGTTCCAGCCAGGATATGCCTCATTTTCTTAAAGCATATTTCAGGTTTGAGAGACATTTATAAAACATTTATCTACATTTGTACATACACACAAAACAGGGCCATTTTACAGAATACTGCAAAGCATTTAAATTATATTTCTACATTATAATACTCAGGGCATAGGCAGGGTAATTTTTTAAGGTAACAGATGTTATCAGACAGTTACAGACCTGCTGTCTGCTTTCCTCTTTCTTAAAGTAAGGTCACCAACCAGTAGCACAACTGCTTTCTATCCTGTTTTGCTCCATTTTTCCAGGGGTTTCCCTGGGTGTTTTTTTGTCAGTTGTTTCACACATACATCTGTGCTTTCATTAAACTGTCCATTTAAAACCTCATTTGTGTAAGATTCTTCCACAAAGATACCTAAATATCCAACTTCTCTCAAATTCAATGGGATTGGAGCACTTCAATAAAATCATGGATCTCAGCTGTAATTTTAATATATATAAATGAAAACTGGGATTTTTATTTTATCCTCACAGGATATAGTTAATTTAGAAGTCATTTAGAGTCTAGAAGTTTCTAATGGACATAAGCTTACCAAAAAAAAAAAAGTCCCCAGAAAATTTCACCTCTCTTCAGTGAGCCTTGCAAAGATTTTTTTGAAGTTTACAATTTTGTGACCGGGTAAAATACAGTTTTCTACTCTGTTTTAATACCATTTCCAAAAACTATTCATTTTGTGTATGGATATATCTTTGTCTGAAAATACATGAGAATAAAATTTAACTATCCTTATTCAGGAAACCAGACAGAGAATTAATTAATTTGTACAACCTATCTCCTGGTCTTGCCATTCAACTGTGTGTGATCCTTTGCTTAAACTCGTCTATCCTGCAGGTTTTCTTTTGCTAGGAAGAAAATATTTAGTAACACATGGACCATGCTCTTTACACTGTAGCATAAGGCATTGGAATAGTCTATCACTTAATCTGTACCTTATATTCTTTGTGCACAGAGTAAAAAATCACAGTTATTACCATCTGGGGTGTGTGATGGTCACAGAACAAACTGCGGCACAGCTGCCACCTCGTGCTGCTGAACATCCCCATCCAGGGCAGCCAGGACACTGATGGTGCATTGACAGACTGCAATTTTGACTGGAAAATGATAGTCTGGCCCTGAAAAATATAAACTATTCCAAGGGTATCCAAAAAATTCTCGTGGCTATGGCAGAGTTCACTCATGCAAATGTTCACCCTCAGGCTCGGAATCCTCCCTGTGTCTGAGTCAGGGGTGCTCTGGTGGAAAAACTTCCTTCTTTCCATCCTGACTTCACTGTAAAATGGGTTGTTAACACAAGAATCCTTCCCCAAACTTTTTTTTTTGAAAGAGGTTGAATTTCATACAAAATGTGCACTTTGCTTGTTGTCTCCTGTTTAAGGAATTTTTCTCAGCAGGGCACGTGAAGGCAGCACAGCCTGCGCCCGTCCCCTCGGGGAGGTGTCCCACCTGCTGCAGCTCCCCCTGAGCAGCACACCCACCCTTCCTCAGCCCCCTGAGCTCCTGCATTCCCAGAGCTCCCTTCCCATGCCTTGGACCCACAGGGAACACAACCGTGGAACAAGGAGTGGCAGCAGAGACTGCTCCAACCAGAGGGACAGAGCCCAGATAACGCCGTATTCCTGTCCTTCCTACTGAAAGGTGCAGGAAAATACATGGAGAACCAAACAGCATCAGCTTCAGGAAATGATGTTAAGAAATGTTACAAGGCAGAGGTGTTTCTTCCTGCACATGCCCCTCTCTGTAAATACCACAGCAAGAAGTGTTTAACTACTAATACAAATCAAGGTCCCTCAAGAAGGAGCCAAAGTCCAGAACTGAATTGTTTCACATGAGCTGTCCTGCAATAATTCTTTTTCACAGAGCAATCTACAGACTGATCTGACCTACAAAATCTTGTGCTGGTACCCTCAACAAATAAAGAGGATTTTCCTGGTATCACAGTCTCTGAACAGTGCAAGATTTCCTTTCTTCTTTTTCCCTCCCCAGCTCTGCCAACATCCTCTCCTCTGGAGAGCAGGGCATTAGTATTCACTAAATGTGTCTTTGGAAAGGTTTCATCTCCCAGTAATTACCAATACGAGAGTTTCAATATATGTACAGTATGATAAATATTGAAGAGGTTTCCCAGCTGTTTGGATCAGTCTTAATCCAGGAATCCATGCCAGCAGCAAGGATGCCCCAGTGCCTCACATCCCTGCAAAGGGCAGCTCCAGAGCCAGGCAGGGACAGACAGACTGCACGTGCTCTGGAATTGCTGCCATGGACTTAGAGCCACAAGCAGAACATCCTTGCAGCTGCCAGAGCTTCTGCTCAAACTGAGGGTGCATTCCTACAGGTTACATCCTAAATCCACACTGCCAGAGGCTTTGGAACAGTAAGGCCTGGTTCTAAAATGGAAACCCCACTTAGGTACTGAACGAACTAAAGCACATCCATAATTTGGACAGAAAACAGACTGTACTCTGTGTCTGCACCCAAAGTTTTGTTATATTCGTGGATATAACAAAATATATCTAATATCTACTGGATCAAGGAGAAACAGCAAGTTCTAGAAACCATCCTTATGGGAGAAAAAGGCTGGAGACCAGTACTGGAAACCCAAGAGAGAACACGGAGATCAAACTTCACAGAAATACACTGCTGCCTCTGCCTCTCACTTGCAAGAAAACCTGGTGCCAAGTGGTTCACATCCCAGAACACACTGCATTATTTGCAGTCAGTTTTAATTACCCATTTCATAGTTGGGTTTGTTTCAGCAGGTGCTTTAAATCTGGGGACATCTAAGTCATAATTTGGCGTCTCAAACTTTTACCGCCACGTAAAATTAAAATAAAAAAAACACAAGTGCTCTTTGTAGCTGGTGTAAATGCTGTGACAGTACAAGGGAAATCCTTGCCAACACAAACTAATTTTCCAGGCCTTGAAGAGGACAACTGAGCTATTATATGCATAGTCTGAAGTAAGAGCAGGCAGCACACTCCTAAGATGTTTCTGAGCATTCTACATCTACCAATCCCTGTGCAAACAAGGATTTTCTCTGCTGGGCACGAGGGCTCCTCCCTGCTGGGTGACCTAACAACTCTCACACACATCTCTCCAGCAACGAGAGCACAAAAAACTAGACTTCATTCCTCTGCTCTTTGTTTGAATTCACCGTTTCTGGTGACCAGGAGTAACATTCAGCATGACAAATAATTTAATGAACTACTAATTCAGAGTTGACCTTCACCGAAAGTACTGTTTAATTACCCAGTGTTTCTGAAGTCAGGCAGAAGAATGTTAAACCATTTCCGAACAGGTGCAGGAGGCACTTGTTAATTTTAATAGCAAAGGTCATTACATACGTATTTCTGCACTTTTTCCTGGCATGTCTCCTGCCACAGGATTACTTATGTATGTCTGTGAAGACAAGAAGGAGGAAAAATCCTTCCTGTTCTTTTGGCTTCAACTTAGCCAAGTCTTGCCTCCTTTCTCCTCTTTCCCTTTAGACTTTTAAATATTAAGTCTAAATCCTTAAAAGAGAGAGGAAATACATTATCTTTCAAACTGAAGTGGTAAGATTAGATTAGTGTCTACAGAGCTAAAAAATACTTGTAGTGTATGTTTCATACTAGTGTGCAAAAAAAACTTGAAAGTAGAATTAAGGTACATTTTCATATAAGCCCTAAATAAAATAAAAGACCCACAATAAACACACACCACTCATTGATCAGGAAAAATAACATTGTAAATTAACACATACTTGACAATCAGAATTGTAAAAATTATTTGTCTCAGAGGAAGATCAATTTCTACTTTAATCCATTTCATGGACATGAGATGTGAACCAACAACTTTGCAGAGAAATAAAGGTTTCTTGGCCTGTCTAGATTTATTTTATCAGACTGCAGATTTGGGCTTCATGTTAGAGACTGGTTTTTTTTTAATCTCATTGCCTGAGGAAGTGTGAAAACAGCCTCAAGAAAAAGTCAACTCCAACAATATTGAGCTTATTCTCTCCCTCTCTCTTTGTTTCATCCTTCAGGTTTTGATGCCTTTACAGAAGAAGTATTAAAAGTAGCCAACCCCAGTGAGAACATGAAGGATGCACCAGAAACAACTCCTTACTACAATGTTTTCCTTAAGTAACAAATTGCATCTCTTCTTTCCAATTGTACTTGAGTCGTATGGAAGGTGGGCAGCAGGAGGTAGTATCACATTTTCAACCTTAATAAAAATACTGCAACTGTGCAATTGATTTTTTGGTTAAGAAACATAGTAGGGGATTTATTCACAAGGCCAGGGAGGTTGGTAGTTGCAGTGGATGAGCTTGTTAGGGTGTGTTGGTGTCTGCTTTTATGATTTTGGGGTTTTTTTAAGTTTTTAAAAATCAGAAATTAGCAGGAATATGAACACATTTTGAAGCATCCACAAAGAGCAGCCTGAGCACACTCACAGCTGCTGCTGGCTCCAAGAATTAAAGAAACTGAAAAGTTTTTCCTGTTTTTATTTCCACAATAATACACACCAACTTTTATTACCTGCAACCTACATCCAAAGCAATGGTTCCCCAGGGAATGTTACAATTGCTCATTTGTCCCTCAGCTTTACACACCGGAGCCTGGTACCACAAGTCAACATTCCATCCTCACTGACAGAGCAGTGCTTCATTTAGAGTAAGGTGCTACTTTTTTTTTTGCTTTTACACAAGCGGGAAAAAAAAAATCACTAAAAAAAAGTAAAGCTGAGAGTATCAGAATGCTCCTAGAGGATATAAACTAGATAAGGGCGTTAAATTTGTTGAAAATCACTTTGTAGTATTTAACTCGCTGCTTCCCTATGACTGTGAGCAAACAGCCAGGATGCCAGGCTGGAGGCAAATTTCATGCCTGGTTGTCACAAGAAAGGCTTCTGGCACCTGTACAAAATCTGATACCAGAGAAACGACTTGTCCCATGAAGTCTCCCAAAGAAAACCTTTCCTGTCGTTGGTCTGGCACGAGATCCCTTCTGCCACTCTGCTTTTGAAACCTTGGCTATCATGCACTGGCTGCTGGAAAGCTGTTGTTGATTTTAAAAGCAAACCTAAGTTGATATCAGCTCTGACAATCAATCTCCTAGTCCCTGACTGGCTGTGGAAAATCAGGATTTCAAGGTCATCTTAGTTGGTGGCAGCTTTTCCTTTTTTAAACAGGAAAGGATCAAGGAATGGAAGGAGGATGCACCAGCTCTTTCCTGACTTTCCTAATGCTGTGCTGAGATCCAAACACTGTGTCTTGGACAGAGAGAGTTCCCCAGGCAGCAGGGCTGCCCTTCCCACTGCTCTCCTCAGTACTGGTTGTGTATCCCTAAATTTTGGTGTGAGTGATCCACAGTTGAACAGTCCATTGCATTAGGGCAAGCTGATGCAAAAAAAAAATCTAACTATATAAAACCCAACTCATTTTCAGTCAGAGAAGCTGCCTGATCCAGCCACCAGTAAAAATGACATTATTTTTATATTCATATGTATTCCAGGTTTTGTTACTAAGAGAGTTATTTAAGCTCCAGTAGAAAAGAGAGGGAGATTCTGGATGCTTTGGATGTGCAGGCTCCACAGTGAAGGATGTTTTTGTTGAAGCTGTGATATCAACTAATAGCTCAGTAATTTCAAAGATCCTTTTGGGTGTTTTTGGTGTGCATTCACCTATCAGCAAGGACAACATTTTGATTCGAGTCATCAATAGGTCATGGAAATTAATATACACATTCTGTTCTACAGTACTAAAATTGCCAAAAAAAATGTATTTCGATAAAGCAGGTTACTATAAATCATATTTGTACTGAAACAAACATGAGATAATGGGAAAAATAATTGACCACACTCTTCCCTAAGCAGGTCCAGATTATTAGTGGTTATGTTAAATATAGGCATTCACAGCCAAGCCACTAATGCATGCTTAAAATGCATCAATAATTCAGTAATTTTTAAGTTCAACCTGGGAAATCACCTTTTACAGATAATATATAGCACAGCACTGTTAGACCATCAAGTGTGAAAAAGACAGAAATACGGCCAACTCTGCTTTTGTGCACATCAGCAAACCTCAGCCTGTTTCAGATCTCCCATTGCCCAGGAGGTTCTGAGAGGTTCTTATACCAGGACTGCCTGTATTTGCAAGGCTTTGACCTCCCATTTAAAGAACGTGATACTGCAACAGTGCACATGAGAAACTGGTGAAATCAGCAGTATGGAAATGCTGCACACTCTGGTACAACAGCCATCCAGACCCAGAATCAAGGAGCAGAGCAGGCAGAGTTTTGAAAACTTTTGTTTCCACTGTGTAACTCTGTGCTCTGTGACAAAGAAAAAAAAAAAAAAAAAACAAAAGCAAAAAGAGAAGGCAAAGCACTCTGTGTGTCTCACACATAAAGGCACTAATAGCTCAGCCTCACCATGGGGCCTGGGCTCCTATAGTTTTATCATTAAAGATTTTGGTCAGTCAACTGTGGTGGTAATTATCACATAAATTAACTGAGAGACAGCAAAACCAGAACGTTAAGACAAAATCTCACCTCCAGTCACAAAGTATAGGACTTCATTTTCCAGCAATATTTTCCAACCTAACACCAATGATGAACCACGTTTGTTTTTTTTTTCTGGAATATTGCTTAGGTTACAGAAAGAAAGCCTATTAGTCAGTGCCAGTTACCCCCTGGTATCCAGATTTTATCTGCTGACCCGTCACAATAAAACAATTCTGAAGATGTATTTTCAGATACAGGTGATTAGCACAGCAAGGAAAGCAGCAGAGTGAAAATTCTTTTTCAAAGAAGTGTTGCTTGCAAGGAGTGTAGGTAAAAAGAAGGAAAAACAAAGAACTAATCAGCTTGGCTAAACCAGGCTTCAGTGCTCAAAATTTTATTTGGGTCGTGGAGTCTTTTGCTTCTGGGTTTTTTTTGGTTCTGTGTGAGTTTTTTTTCGTTGTGGTTTGTTTTTTGTTTTGTTGTTTTTTTTTCTTTAGAGAAGGGTATTTTGCTTTAAAATAGTTCATATCCTTCTCAGTTCTGCATGGGAACATTATCCTTTCAATACATTCAGCTGACAGTGCGAATTTCCAACAGAATCTCAAACCTTGTCTTTAGACAACTGTTTAAATAAAGGCATATGGCACCTTGAGATTTCATTTTCACTCCATTCCATAGCTCCAAGACAGGTTCAAATTTTGTCTCTGCTGTCCTTGATGGAGCAGAGCTGCTTTTTCTTTGCTAAGATCTCCAACAGTGGACACCTCTCCCTGGCACTAAATAACATTTGCTATTAGGAAGTTTGCACTGCATTTGTCCTCTGTTTTAGGATACTTTCTGCTCATTTAAATTCAAAGTTCGTCCTTCACACAGGATGAAATTTCATAACTGTTGTGACACAGATGTTATCTACTCTTTACAACATTTAAGAGTTTCAAATGTTATGGGATCACACTGGGCAGTTGCTGATATGAATGAAGGGTCATGACTATTAGCTAATTTAATTAAGTCGATCACTACTCTCTGTAAAAGAACATTCTCCCCTTTCCTTTTCTCTTCTTGCATCTGTACTGAAGTGTTTAATGATTCTGCAAGAGGCATCAGACCTGAACCAGTGGGTTACACGAATCCAGCACGTTAACACTGTCACTATTGCACTGGTGGCTGACTCCTTCCATCCCACAGGCTGGCTGAGGGTGGACAGGACCTCTGGAGATCAGCTGGGCCAACTTATCTGCCCAAGCAGGGACACCTAGAGCTGCCCAGGACAATGTCCAGCCAGTTTTTGAACAGCTCCAAACTGGGACAGCCCAGAACTTCCCCAGGCAACCAGCTCCCAGTGCTCAGTCACCCTCACAGCAGGACAATGTTTGCCGCTGTTCAGAGGGAACCTCAGTCTGTGCCCACTGTGCCCATTGCCTCTTGTTCCACCACTGCTGAAGGACCCTGGCACCCTCTCTGCACTCATGTACACTGATGAGGTTCCCCTGAGCCTTCTCTTCTCCAGGTTAAGCAGTTCCACATCTCTCTTGCACTGGGGAGGCCAGAGCGGACCCAGAACTCCGGTGTGGTCCTCCTGGTGCCAAGCACGTGGAAGGATCACCTCTCCTGGTCTGACAGCAACACTCCTCAAGCAGCCCAGGGTACCACGAAGCTTCTTTGCCACAAAGGCACGTTGCTGGCTCTTTTACATTCCAACACAGTTTTCCCTGTACTTTTTCAGTAATATCCCTGATTTTCACTACGTTTGTGGTCCCTCAACTCCACTGTCCTCAGCTGTATTTGCTTGTTAATCTTACAGAAAACACCACTCCCCTGTGAGGGTGGTGAGGCCCTGGCACAGGTTGCCCAGAGAAGCTGCAGATCCCCCATCCCTGGAAGTGTTCAAGGCCAGGTTTGACAGGGCTTGGAGCAACCTGATCTAGTGGAAGGTGTGGGTCTAGTAGGGGGGTGGGAGCTCCATGATCTTTGAGGTCTCTTCCAACACAAACCGTTCTATAATTCTGTAATTTCTTTAAATCATTATTCTAATAATGTGATCAGAGTTTACATTCTTCCTTAAAAACACACACAAATAACTGCTGGATCAACGCCCTCACTGGACAGTCAGAGAGGGAGGTCTATCACAGCACAACTGGAAGATTTAGGGGTCTGTGGGAGGCCCCTCTTCTACTCTTTTCATGTAAACCCACGTACTGCTGCTGAATCAGAGGCCTTTGAAGGTTAATAAAAACATAGCTTGGGAAGTTA
The DNA here is from genome assembly GCF_003945725.1 of Corapipo altera. Taxonomy (NCBI): domain Eukaryota; kingdom Metazoa; phylum Chordata; class Aves; order Passeriformes; family Pipridae; genus Corapipo; species Corapipo altera. The sequence continues at coordinate 5,237,962 of NW_020884914.1, forward strand.
CAGATTAAAATAATTTATCACTGTCCCTGTATCATCACAGACTGGAAGACACGCACTTTAGGATGTCATATTACAGAATTCTACACAACAAGAACACTGAGTGCTGACATACCATTGCTAATTGTGTTATTCCTCTTCCATGCAATGGAATTCTTAAATATCTTCCAAATGACATGAAGCAACTCATGCATTTTTCTTTTTGTTTTTGCTTGCTTCATGCCCATAGCACCACAAAGATATACACTGACATACAAGCTGGCTGAGCAAGGGAGGTTGGCCACAATGTAAGATAAACCAGTGACATTTGGGAAAACTTGGCAGGCAAAGACAAAACACCCCACGAAAAAAGCCCACCAAACCTCACCCGTAAATCAGACCTCCAAAACTTTTAACAGCAGCAACAGCAAATGAGGTGAGATTGGTGAATTAATCTGTTGGAATCTAAGCTCCCATTATCATTCATCCATTTTTCTAAGGTTACTTTCTCCTGTCCTAACAGCACTGTGCCAGACTGGGAGGTGAGAGAAGTCACTGGGAGATATTTTTCTCTTCCATACGCAGTAACAATGACTTGTGAATAACGTGCACATCTTACAATGCTTGTTTCACAGCCTGCTGTGAAAGGAATAAATGATTACAAGTCATTACCTGAACAACGAAAAATCTGGAATTAGGAAAAAAAAAAATAAAAAGGAAGAGCCTGGAAAGAAATATTCTGCCTCAAGTCATAGTTCAGTTATTACAAGCTTAGTTCAGTGCCTTTGCAGATGAACTTCTTTCAGGCTCCCCTTGCATGAACCCTGAATGAACAGCCCCCCCCCAACAGAACCAGACAAACCAGGACCAAGAATAATCAAGAAAAGAATGCCACTGAAAGTATGAAAAGCACAGGTAAAATCAGTGTTTTTCTGTCTGGATGAAGGCTCTTTCTGCTTGCAGATGCCTCCCACCTAATAACAGGAAACACGAGAGAGCATGAATTCAGAAAAGAAAATTAAACAAAATAAATACTTTACTTCTGAATAACTGGAGCTCACATTTAAGTGTGGCTGTGGATCCCATCTCCCAGCAGTGAGGTTGGTGTAACTGTTCTCTCCCTGGTTCACCAGGTGAGTATCAGTTCCCCACTGCCCCCCACACACTGGAATATTTGGGACTTTACGAGGTCTGAGGGAATTCAGTGCTCTCCTTGCTGGAAATCAAGAGGAACCAGCTACTCATCCATTTATTTAAAATTTAAATATTTAGAGTATTTTGTTTGTAATTTCTGGAATTGTTTTTCATGACATCCCACATTTCCCATGCAGGGGAAGTGGTGAGTGACTCCGAAAAGACTTCCTGCTGTAAATCTGTAACGAGAACCACGGGAGCAGCATTGACTGAGGACTGGTGTAAATATGGATGTGCTGCCTGTTTATGCCCTGCCAGCTCCCATCCTTCTGACTACAAAAAAAAGATTATTTTTTGTACTGTAGGATAGAGGAATCACTTGAAATATGAAAATTGGTTTTAAAGGCTCATTGTGTACAGGGCACCTCCCCACGGAGGATCTGGAGTAGCACTTCAGAGCAGAGTTCCCAGACAGTTGATGTACTTTACCCTGGAGTGCTTCTACCATTGGTTTGATATATTTGTTTATGCATTTTATGAAAACTCTTAGTTCAATAAATGCTGCAAGATCAAATAGGAGACTTTTGAATTATGCAAAATCCTATTATACATATTGTAAATAAACTCCATGAAACATTAATCAACTTCAAAAAGGTTTCCTAAGAACTCTGTGCAGTGTTTTCTCCTTGGCGTATTTTGAACATTATGATTCTGTGGTATTTATGAGTATAGAGGTTAAACTTTTCCAGAAAGAAAACTGCTTTGTGCAACTTGTATCAAGACACATGCAACTGTATCAACTGAAATGCCATTTAATTTACCTTTTATGCCAAAGCATAAGCAATATAAAGCCATTGAAATGAGAGATGAAGTACAAATCACCACATCTATCTCAGAATGTATAGAACTGGTAACACTAGAATTGAGAAAGTTCTGAAACTATTAGCATTTTAATTCTTCACAAGCATCACAACAAGAGGAACTCAGTTCAGCTCCCAGGAGCCCCTGGTTCTCTCCTGGGTTATCAGGGAGTGATAGAGAGAGGAAAGGGCTTGGAAAGTGCTGCAGGTGCTGAACCAGCAACTCAGTGACCAGAACAAAATTCATAGGTTTCAAGGGAGAGGTTATCTGGGGCAATCAAGAAATTATGAGTATAAAGAAGAGGATCAAAATTGCCTGGATCTAAGAGGTTTTTGGTTTCAGTGCAATGTCAGCACTGGAGCCACAGATCATCCCAAATGAACCCTGATGTGCAAACCACACCCTTTTGAAGGGGCTGGTACCAAAGGATGGGAATATGTTGACTTCTTTGTAGTTGCACTGCTCTTCCATCAGGTAAATACTGATGATTTATCAAACTGTACAGTAGATTAAATGGCACATTAACCGAAACAAAAATTTGGCAAGGAAACGGATTCACAAACTTACCACAGAGAACAATTCAGATGAGGAAGTCCTGAATGACTTTCTATTTAACAGTATTTAAGTCTCTTGCCCTTTTCAGAAGAACACAGAAAACAAAAATCCCGAGAAAATAGAAACCAACCCAAAACTCCACAAAAAAACCCAAAACCAAAACGAACAGAATAATCTGGGGGGCAGATTTGCCAGAGAATTCTTAAGTGTCAGTAAGAACTTTGCAACTCTGTCAAAGGAAATCTTTCAGTTAAAATACATCAAGATCATTAAAAGGGATACAAGAACGACTGAAACAACTAGATAAACTAAATAAAAATAGAAACAAATCATCCAAGTCTATACAAATGATAAATTAAATACACAGAGGCAGCCTAATAAGACCAAGTTGTTAACACATGATTAATTTGCTCCATGATAGTATAGACAGAATAAGAATTTTGGTGTCTGGCATGTGATAACATTCCATGTTTTAGAAGTTGTCAATAGCATTTTAACCTATTAATAAAATTCACCAAATACAAACTATTAGAATCCTATTTGCATTATGAGAGTTTGAATTAATTTTACTGCGAAAATATTACTAAGAGAGGTATACAATACTATTTCATTAAAATTTCTGTAGCAAAAAAATAAAATATAGAAGCATGAATTGAAATTTAGGATCATTGTGTAATCTATCATTCTCATCATAGAGGATTTTTTTTAAAAAAGTAATTTCTTGTGTCTGTAAATTGATGCACCCTACAAAAGAAAGCTGAGCATTAATTTAACTCAACTGTTGTCTTAAATTTACTGATAGAAGATAGAGAAAAAGAAAGAAAAGCCCATGGAAACAAATAGACAGGAATAAAAACTGAAACTACAGTCAATGCTCCCAAACCGTCAGGTGGTACCTCCTGTTATAAATTATACCATATTTAACAATAAATTCTAATATTCAATAGCCTATGTTTTCTATGCTTTTTTAAATAAAATGTGAGGAGCTTTACAGCATCTTTTGCATTTTTCTCTGAGGAGTTTTTGCAGCAGAGTCTCTGAGTTGCTGCAGGAAGGGCCCAGTTTAGCAGCTGGATCAGTCCTGACTCCGTAGACTTTGGTTTAAGATCAGCAAAGCCCAGCCTTTGTCCAGAGCCCAACTGTGCTGAGGGAAGTGGGAACCCACTCGTTACTGTACAGAGATTGGGCTCACTGTCGGTTGAAAAGCAACTTATTTCTGGTCCAGAACTCATTTTAAAGTATCTTCTCTACTTGCAAAGAAGCAAATTAAAATTCCAACTGGGCCTGTTTTGTATTTGTTCTCCTTAGTTACTAATTTTCCAGTTTACACCACCACTATATCTGGTAACCCAGACTTTAATCTTCTCTACTCAGTGCCCTCCCTAATTTCACTACTAGCACCACATTTTTTGCTTTTTACCCCATCTACACTTTTCTCCTGGTTCAACAACTGATAATTTACCATCATTAAAAACAAACAACAACAGTAACCTATGAGTAGCTGTCAGCAACTGAGGGTGGAGAGCATGTGCTTTTCTGCTTGAAACATATTTAACACTTTTCATAGGAAAATATCAAATTGGACTTCCTAAAAGTATTTCAGAAAGGGTAGAAAAATCAATTTAAAAAATCCTTAGATAATAACCTAACAAAAAAGCATGGGAAAATAAACCTATCATGTAAGTCAATACAATAGATGATGAATTCTATTGGGTTCTAAACACAGAGGATGGTTTTGAACTGAGAATTAATATAAAAGTTATGCCATTAAGAAGAAACCTTCAGTCAAACTGTAGAAAACTTTGTTTCTGTTTGGGTTTTGGGGCTGGTTTTTTTCTGTCTGTTTTTCAGCACTCAGTGAAAAGGACTCCCCCTCCCTCCTTACTCAGAGGATCTTCCAGTTTGCAATCACTTAAAATAGAACTAGGACAAAACTGTATAAAATCTTGCAGATTTTGAAAGTCATACAATCCATAACAAAACAGAAAAGTGAATTTATTAGCAAACTACGAAGTCACAGATGTTAAAAGAAAATTTAATTCTAAAATTTTCTCTTCTGTGGTACAACACCTGTTGCCAGAAAGAACTGTTATCATTAGTTTTATATTGACACCAGGAAAAAAAAACAAAACAACAACCCCAACCAACACACAAAACAACTGCACCTTCCTTATTTTTAGAGCTAATGGGGAAAAAATGATGCATGAAGATAGATTCTGCACACAACTCTGAGAGGACGCCTGTGGCCCTTATTTTGTCCTGACAAACACATTTAGCTCCAAAAATATCCAGCCACAACTGGATCATCAGAAAAAGGTTTTAAATATAACTTACACATTATTGTATTTTCTATATTAATGTAAGTGTTCTGGTTACGAAAAGGAAATTATTTTAATCGAGGGATTAATGAGAAAACTTGACATTCAAATTAGGTGTTATTCATCTACACTTGACACGCATCTTTCAGGAAGTTAATTTAGTTTTCTTCTGCTTTGTTTGGGTTTTTGGTTTAGTTTGTTGCCTTTTTTCCCCTAGCTCATAACAGAAACAGTTATTTTACCTTACAGGCCCTTATTTGCAGCCCCAGGTTGTTGCACTAAAGGACACTACAGCAGCCAAATCCCTGCGAGAGGCTCCTGCTGAGCCCCAGCCAGCCCATCTGTGGGGAATTTGGGCAGTCACAGATGCAGCAATAACCACTGGCAAAGCTGACACATCAAAGGCTGCAGTGGAGGCTCCGAGTTCACTTCAGACAGATGTTCTGGCAAAGCAGGAGAGTCAAAAGAAACAAAATCCTATAAACAATATCTCCATTATCTACTCAGGGCCCAGATGCCCTCAGATGCTCTTGGAACAGTGAGAAATGGCATCTCCAGTGTTTTTCTTCCCATTTCTTCTCTTTCCCTTCCCGCTCCCGTGAGTCATTTCCTTGCTCTCCCACCTCTCTTGTTTGCCTGGTCTCTCGCTAACTGCAGCTTATTTGCACTCAAAACAGTCATTATGGTTGGTAATATCTAAATAATTAGGCTAATGACAGCAGGTTTATTTCTGTGGATTCAATAATGCATCACCATTGCAAAGTCTGCTCATTTAGGAGTCATTAATGAGGCCTTGCACCAGCTCACAAAGTTGGCTGCCAAGCTGCATTCAAATATACTAATGATACTGCAGCTTTGTTTTATTTTGCTTTTTGCTCCTGAATTCTTATGGTTAAATGGATTTTCTTCTCTCCAGTTTTTCTCCATTAGATAAATACCCAAATTTACTCCAAAAATGAATGAAAAACTGCCTTTTCATGTGTTCAGCTGAACTTAGGAATGATGAAAAAAAAGAGCAGCAAACTAAATATTGTGTCTTTTACCACATTATCATATTAATGATATTTATTACTGATCATATTATTATATTAATTATATCCACCAGTGTCAACCCTCTCCATGTCACAATGTATTCCAGGAGGCTTAAGAGAGAAGGGGTTGATTTTGGTTGAAAAAAGATGAATAACTCCATCCCCACACAGATGTCAAACTGACACACTCCTTGATCTTTGGCTAAGCAAACACTTAAATTATATGATCATTAAAATGCACATTCAATTAACTGGAAAAGTTGCCTGACTATAACAAATTTCAAAGTGTTTGCCAGTGTTGGACATATAATTGAAGTCAGGAAACTCAGAGGTTGCAGGAAGGCAGAGTCAGACCCACAAAATGTAAGAGGTTTGCTTTTGGAGGGAAGGGAACTGCCAGCAATGACAACAAACACACCAGGTTTGGAAACATCACCATTCCTACCAGCACTGCCCGGGAAAACAGCTGTCCTACAACATCAGCAGGAATGAATTATTATAAAATATGTATTTTTTTCCTGAAATTAGTGAAAAAAAGAAGGACTGTGTAGTTAAGTATCAAACCTGAGTTTGAAGCTGTATCCCACACTCCTGTCCCTGAAGTGAGATTTACCTTAAAAACCAAGGCACTGATTTTCTCTCTAAACACATTAATAAAACATTTTGGAATGTAAAATAACGTGATCAGATTCAATTCATCAGAAAATGGCTTTCAACAACAGCTACTGCTACTTTAAAAAAATTAAATAATTTTTTTTCATCATAATTCAACAAATACATTTTAAAAGCCAATGAATATCATAGATGTTGATTCCTGTCTTTAAATTTCTCATTACATATTTATAGATACATAATTTCTGTATACAGAACTAACAGAAACACTAAATTCATAAATACATTGCTGCTGCCACACAGCAGAGGTCAGGTGAAATCATCACTCCCAAAATATTAAGGACTATTTCATTACTAGTTTGCATTTTAAGTCTTTTTGAAACCAAACCCAATTTATTTCTTAAATATGAAAATGCAGCTACTAATACTGTGTACTTCAGAAATCTTAAAAATAGATGCCAAAATGACTTTTTTTCCCCCCTATCCCTCAGTTTCTAACCCTGTGAATTGGTGCTTTTTCCCAGACAGTTTGCACATGTTTGCACATTTCAGAAACACAATTTTTAGACCCAGACTTTCCATGCTTAAATCATTTTAAGCAGGAAGCCTTGAAAGAGGATCCTGAATCCTGCAGAGAAGGTTACACACATGAAAAATATTCTGAGCATCCATTAACTCTATCAGAGAAAATGTTCAGAAGTTCTCAAGGCAACCAGTTCCAACATTCTCAAGGAGAAGGATAATAATTTAAAGAAATCGCTTCTGCAGAGGCACAAAGTAAGATTTTAGTAAAACTTTGTCAAGCCACCAGTCCCCAGAGAGCCCCAAGCCTGTTAATGTGTGAATTCACTTGTGATGGTACCAGTGTAAATAACCTCTGATTTCACCCAAATCATTCACATGAGTGTTCTACATACTGAGAGGAATTTATGAATAATTAAGACAAAATCCTCCCAACGATTCAGTAATCTGAAGACAAAAACAACACTCAATTCCAGTTCAGAGATCTCAGTCTTTATAAATCTGACCATACCTCCAGGGGATGAAAGCTCTTTTTTTTATAAGCTGTTCAGCTAAACAGAGATGCAAAGTTCACACTTAACGCAAAAATCTTTGAATACAACAACTTGTATTTTCAAACAAAATACGGAAGATACAGTGCATAGTCATGTAAGACAGGGAAAGAAACCCACCCATTCACTTCAAAGTTGGATTTGATGATCCTTGCGGGTCCCTTCCAACTCAGAATATTCTGTGTTACCTTCCAGACTGAGGGATCTTTGCAGTGCTACAAGAAAGCTTCAAAACCTTCATATCCAGTTTTAATAGTTTCTATCCTTATTGACCTAAAATATCTAAATAATGAGTTAATGTTTTCCAACTCTGCTTCAATCAGCCTTCTAGACAACTCTCCTGTATCCACCACTTGTTAAAAGGTTCTACAGAATGGATGTAAAATTTCAGCAGCCTCCAGGGCAACATAATGTTTTGGGACAATTGCAGGTGGAAGTCAGGGCTAAGAAGCTGCAGGTGAAGAAACCTCCCTTTTCCAGATGTCCTGATAAATAATCATTAGTTTACCCATCAGGCAAAATATTTGTATGAACAGAAGAGCTGTTATAACTCGATTATAACTCCACTTAAAATAACAAACACATTCTGTCCAACAATGATCAGTTTTAGATGTTTATGAAAGAATATCAGCACCAGTCTTGCCCACAGCAATTTGCAAAGAGGGCCATCCTGCATTTTGTTGTGTAAGGAATGTATCATGCAACCATTTATAAAATTTTTCTCCACGTGCTTTTTTGCATCTAAAATATCCAGTGGAAAAACTTCGTTGCATAGCATTAAATAGCTGGAAAAAACCCGTTATTTTCATGAGTCATTGAGTCCATAATCCTTGCCTTATGAGTCATATCATTATAATATCAATATTGAAATCAATATCAATAATAATCTATGCTTTTTTCCCCATTTCACTCATCTGTCAATCCTTTCCCAAGCTAAAGAGTTTTGGGATGTATTTCATGGCATAGCAGTTATTCCATACCTACAATCCTGCCCTTTCACCCTACCCTGGACTGCACCTTTGGGAGACACAGGGTCACCAAAATTGTTGACAGGGAGCACACATCACACCAGTTCCCACTCCAGCAGAGTCAGTGCTGTATTTTCCAGGCTGAATCCCTTCTCTGAAAATTGCTAAATATCCAATTTGCCTTTTTTTTTTTTTGACAGCTGTCAAGCACTGAACTAATGCTTCTGAGAACTCCATCTGATGTTTCCAAAAAACACTTCTGAGCAATAATAGTCATGCACGCCCTCATCAAGAACAGATTTCCATCTATTATGAAATTCTGAGAGTGAATTTTATTCTGTCACTTAAACCCTTCACTTTTCTACACTTTCTCAGTTCCATCCTAGTTTCGTCTGTTCTGAATACTCCTGTCTTAACAGAAATGTATGTCTTTTTGTCCCTTTTGCACACTGAATAGTACAGATTCCCAGGGACTTCCATCTATCAATCTCCTTCCCTGTAAAAATTCACCATTTATCCTTCCAGTGAAATACCTGTGGATCTGCCTTCATTACACTTCAGCCTCCTGGTTCACTGGAGGTACACTTAAAATCTCTCCATCACTTCTCTCTCTGCTGAGATGCAGACCCTGATTTCTGGTCTCCACTACCAAAGTGTGTTTAAGATTAGTCTCTTCTGGTTCTGGTTGCATTTTCCCTCTGCCCTCCTTATCTTTACAGCAAACCCAGCTCCTCTTTCCTCACCAGAACCTGTATTTTCTATTTGCACTACATGCCCTTTTATCAGCACCTACCTATATCTGCCACTAACACAGTACTGGCAGATCTTGCTGCAATTCTGTGTGATTTCTCCTGAATAATTGTGTCATCACCAAGTGGTTTTTGCCTCTTAGTTCAACCTTTTTCCATCGACACTTCAGTTCAAGCAGTTTATCCTCCCCCATAAGGAATGGATCTTTGTATGAGAACATTCCCAACTTTACCACAGAGAACACTAGTCCCTGGAATTGGACTGATTTTCAGGTTAGAATATTTTCAGGTGGCTTTTCCATATTTTTTAAGACTTTTATTCTTCCCATCCTCCACTAAAAGCAACGGAACATTATGTTGTTTTTCTCCCCTGTCTTCCTTCAACATTGAGCTCAGAGAGCACAAAAGGAAGAGACAATATCTGCACATGAAATGAAGCATGAATCCATGCAGGGCTTCATTCCCAGACCTGAGGGAAGCAGGAGAAACACCCCAGGAGGAGGAGAAGTGGGACAGAACAGAAAGAAGAGGGAGGGGAATACACCTGGAACTAATGAAATCTCCACAGTGGGTGGAGACAAAACAGCAAGTGTGGTAATTTCCTCACATTTTCAGACCACTTTGAACAATAATAAAAGTCTCCCAAGAAACCATGGAGGCAGTGTTTGGATATCATGGAGGAGCATTAGTTAAGGGGTGTTTCCAAGGGCCTTCATTTGGGACCAATGTTCTCAAGAAAATTATTCATTGACATCAGGAGACACAGCCACAGCCAATTTAAATATGGGCCGTTTTCTTTAAGAATATGAATCAAGAGTTGTCTCCTATTACATTGAAGTGTCTTTTAGGGACAACTAGAACACGGTACGAATATCCCTAAACCTACAAAGAATCATTCTATTTCATTTAACTGCACATCAGATGCAGTTAAAATATTTTTAGCATTTCGAGAAATGAACTTTAGAGCTGCTTTACAAGTAGTCTCTGAAGAATGTTTCTGCTCTCTCCCTTTAGTACTCAATAAAACTCAAGTAAAACCTGGGCTCTAATGATATTCATCAAGTTATGCAAATACAGGTTTCCTATGGTAGTTAAACATCAAGTCTAAAAGAATAATTTTCTCCTCCACAACCTATTAAATAAACAAAGTATATTGTTCTGAGCACACCTGCAGGTTGTAAATCTATATCCTCCTGAACATGTTCCTTAAATTAACATTCCTGAGCCAGTAATGAGAAATGGTATTGAAGTGCCTAAAATCACTTGTGTAGTATCTGCTTTCATTTGTTTTATTGGTGTTCATCATAGCTAAGAGCTAAAATATTTCCAGCTGAGTATTATTTGAAGCTCCACAATTCATGTATTCAGAATTTTTCTGCCTTGAGTGACACAGACACCCCTATGGAATATATTCTGCACTTACCTATTGTACTACTGGTGACAAAGGTACAAAAAAGCTTGTCAGACAAAACAAGCCCTATTAGCTGTGGGAAAAGACTCAGAACCAGAAGATACAAACATTTGGAAACCATAAATCATGCTGAAATTTTCTTTTTGGTTTCAAGGAATCTGAGTGGCAAAACAATTGATTTGTACTTCACTATCCTAACCTGGCTTATACAAAAGGCAGAAAACCATCTCAAATTATTTTGTCTCTGCAACTTCTATTACTTGTAGGCTGTGCAGATCTAAAAATCAATAGCACACAACAACTTGGTCTTGATAAAAACATTATTTGTGAAGGATTTCAGATCAATTTTTTTTTCTCACTGTAGATCCAATATATACTTTTTTATAACTGTGTCATTTAGCTGTGCAAATTATCCTTCAAGATAAGGAAAAAAAAACACCACAAAAACAAACCCTCAAACAAATCCACCACCTCTCCAGTGTTTCTCTTCTCTTTTTGCAGATGTGCTCATAAAACTGTTCCTCTGGGGTGCAGCTGAAGGAAGAAGAAACCTCACAGTGAAGAAAAGCAGTGAAGAAAAAGGTATATTGGGTCAGTCTGGGATAAAGTTAATTTTCTTCCTAGCAGCCCATGTGCAAATGTATTTTGGATTTGTGACTAAAACAGTGTTGGTAACAGTGTTATGCTATAGCTGAGCAGAGTTTGCACAGTATCAGGGTTTCCTCTTTCTTATTTCTCTCCTCCTTTTCCTCACTCCCCCTCCTCAACCAGTGGGCTGGGGGTGCACAAGAAGCTGAGAGGGGACAGAGCCAGGACAGCTGACTTGAACTGCCCAGAGGAATATTCCAGCCCATGGGATGTTCTCAGCAATAAAAGCTCATGGAATTCAAGGAGGAGATAGTGCAACTTGTCTTCCCAAGTTCCAAGTGATGGAGCCCTGCCTTCCTGGAAATGGTGACACACCTGCCTGCCCATGGGAAATAGTGAATTAATTCCTTATTTTGCTTGCTGTGCGCACAGCTTTGCTTCAGTTAAACTATGTTATCTCGGCACATAAAGGTTTTTTTCTTGCTTTTACCCTCTAGATTCTCTCCCTCATTGCTGTGAGCAAACTTGGGGGGAGAGAGAGAAAATGTGACCTCCCAGATAACCCACCACATACAGGTAAATGGGTTTCTGGGCTTTGTCAGTATAAAGAAGATACATCCAAGGCTGAAATACAGTACGTGGTAGTTGAACATAACTTGTGTGCTGGTCTCCAAGATCTGCCTCATCTCACAAGCACTTCAACTGCTTCCCTCGAGTTAAAACTGTTCGGCAGAGTCTGCCACGGGCACTTCCCTCTCTCTTCTTCCCTCAAAGAACCCCGTTCTTTGAACTATCTGCCCAAATCTGCCCTGATTAGTGTGCAGTGATTTTGGGAGGTCACAGCTGACTCTCTCTCATTAATGCATTAGTAGTTGTAACTGTATTTCAACACTGTAACAGATCCAGGCTTAACTGCTTAGTGAGAAATCCCAAATTGCTAAACCCCAGTGCTGAGTGCCAGAACACTCCTATCCTGCCAGGGAGCTTCTAGAAAGGTCCACAGGCAGAAGCAGTTCTGAGAGGTACAGCTCAGTTTCTAAAGATATTAAACAGTCCTGAAGGAAGAGTAAATGTTGCCAAATACAATCGTGTTCTGTCAAACCCATGCTGTTTCTTCTTTTTAAATTTCTTAAACTATGCAGAATGAGGATAAACATTTCATTTTACATCAACAGTTCTGTTCTTATTTCTCAGCACTTTCATTCCTCACCAGAGATATATTTTTAAACTATCATCTCATGTTCAAAATGTAAAGACCCCTCAGTTACCTGATTTCTAACACATCTTCCAGGAGCAGTAAAAATTCTCTCATATCACGTTGTTTATTTATTGTCCATGTGCTACACAGGAATAACAGGACAAAAAACTTATCTCAGTAACCGACCTCAAATGTAAGAGGGAGGGAAAAAAGAGGAAATAAGATTTTCCCCACCTCTAATCCAATTATTACAATCCAACAGTCCTGTTCATTTCCATGAAGAGTGGAAGTAAAGATACTCCCCTCCTGAAACACTGACATGCTGTCAGACCTGTGTCCAGATGTGGCTCAGCTCAGATCCTACACACGAGACACAAAAAGCCAAATATCATGGCCTTAGATTGGCTGTGAAAGGCCCCTGTGCAGGGACAGGGATTCCCCACTGAGCACAGGCTATTTCCAGGAGCCTCTGGAATGCCAGTGTTCCTGAGGCTCAGGGCTGCTCCCTCTGGCAGCTCCACCTGCCCAGCCATGCTCAGCTTGCAGCTGGGCTCAGGATGGAGCAGCACACAAACATTTCACCCAGAAATGAGTCCTCCAGCAAGGCTGAGCTGCTCACAGCCCCCAAAATCCAGAACAGCATTGCTGCACTTCACAGAATTTGCTATAGTGAACTGTCCAAGTGCTTGCCATGGCTGGACCTTCACTTGGCATAATTAGCATTATCAGAAAAGGCTCCAGAAGTCTGTAAGCTCTTCAAAGAAAAAGGATCAAGTGTATATCTTCATTAAAGAATGCTAACACCCTTGACATGACCCAGATCATCAGGAAGACTGTTACATTTCAATTAGCTTTGCCCTGTGCTGATAGGACTTCACTAATAATTGCATGATTTTCTTGAGGAAAAATTTCAAATTTTTATGAGATGGGAGAGAGCATGAAATTGTAAGTTCTTTTTCACTGTTAAATGTAAAAATCATTAGCAATAAAAGGTATTGGATTAGAGGGAGAGCAGGAGGAAAGACGGTCCAGTAAGGGAGGCAATGATTTGGGATTTGAGAAACATGAATTCAAATCCTACTTCTGCTATAGTCCTTCTCCTGGCACATCAGTCAGGCTGCTCAATTTTCTGTCTTCTCCTTCTGTAATAAAGAGATAATAGCACATACTAATCTCACAGGAATACTGGGACTTGATATCTCATAAATGCCGTGACGTTCTGGAAATGGACTTGACCAAAAACCTCTTAATGCTGTAATCTGGAGAATATCCAGAATACAAACAATTGCCAGTGGAAGTGTTTTAAGTGTTTACATGCATGTGGAAAGTTTCCTAATGCCTGAAGAAGAAAATGTCTGTACTTCAATGTTCATGGGGGAACCACAAAACAGGCTGCTATGTAGAGTAAATTCAGAGGCTGAGGTTATTCTATCTTTAACCCCTATAGCTTTTACTTGGTGAACTCAAAACACCACTTAGGAAGATGGAGGATTTAGAAAGTTCACACAGAAATCCATCAGAAAGAAACAGTGGCTGCATTCTTAAAAGAGAGGAAGGAGGAAAGAAGAAATTAAGATATTCCTTTACATGAACATTTGTACACAGCCTATTACAAAGCTAATTTTACTTACAGAGTTACAGTTCAAAATAATCTCTGGTAGTATTTCCAGAAATCCACTTCCTAACACCAAGATTGTGGTTCAATCCCTGCGTGGGCCATTCACTTAAGGGCTGGACTCAATGATCCTTGTGGGTCCCTTCCAACTCAGAATATTCTGTGAAATCTGTGTCAGGAATCTGTCACTTGTTTCCAAGATGTCCTATTCGATTTCAGTGAATCTTATGTTCCTGAATCTGTCTTGAGAGAGCACCTTCTAAATGCTTTAGCTGCCCAAAGAAATCCAGATGGGATTATCTGCAGCAGTGATTAAGCACAACCTAACCAAGGACAGTGTCATCCTTTATTTCTGGAGAAGAGCTTGATTTAAGTGAAATGAGCAGCAGAACCACTTGTAAATCAAAAGCAGACCACGAATGCTCTGGTTTGTAGCCCTTTCACCATTTCAGTAATCACAAATCACAGCAATGGTTTAACAGTGACTCATGGAAACCTCTGCCACATCACTGCTCTTTTCATCCAGGATCATTAGTGACTTTACTGATATAAATGTCAAATTAATGACATCCAACAGAAGAAAACAACATTTTCTTCCCCTTTGGGAAATGAAACCTTGGAACGTGCGGACCTAAAAAAAACACCAAAGCCACAAAATTAAACAAAGGTAGAATATTTAGTTCCCTATGTAGGAAAGTGCATTTCTAACGAAACATATCTGACTGATGGAAAAGCAATATTAAAATCACCCCCATAACTCTGAATTACCTTGCACCAGCACCAGGAAAAAAAATCAAACACAAGTCAGGCTCAGCTACCTTAGTTAAACTTTTTTTCTGAAGAAAAAACATCCATGAGAATATTCTCCTGCTTATCATTAGGAGCGTGTCAATGCCTCGCTGCTTCTGGTCCTTAATGGATTCCTACAATAACTGCTGAAGATATTGCAAAACAACAATGAATAATATGAGAGTGGAGCAGATCCTAACAACTAAACACTTCCCCATCCTGGTTCAGATGAAGTAATGGAGCAGAACTCACTGCATCATTTACGTTATCTAACTACCATTGTTCATCCCTTTTTTATCGTAATTTGCACATATCAGTAATTCAAAGTGCTGCAATTTTAAAAATATTCAACTCTCTAGACTAACACTATCATTCAGACCACATCAGAATACATAGAGATGAATAAATAAGAATACCATCATTAAAATATATTTTCTTCTCTATTTATTAGAATAAAGTTACAATACCAGCCTATTTCTAAGAGAACTGTGGTATTTTCTAATAGCTCTCTTACACAATTATGTTTTTCGTGCCTCTCAGGTAGAAATCCCTAGATCACACTAAAACTCCTTGGATTCCTCTTTGGCATGCCGTGTTGTTTTGGAAAATAGATTTATTGTACTAACAATTTTAAAAGATGTGTTTAATGAGGGGGAAAAAAAAGACTCATAATCCCCTATAATAAAATATTTTCAATCCAATAACAGCTATTTTTCTGGTTTTTTTTTTTACATGTTTCCGTTTCCAAGGAAAACACAACTCACTCTAAAATTAGAGAAGAGGGGTTTAAATGCCTTTCTTTCACTGGCTTCATAGGCCTTTACAGCACAGCAAATGGCTTTGTGTCACTTGTGACTGAAAGGGGAGTCAAGGTGAGAAGGTTTTGGAAGGAACAGCCTGTTGGAATACATCCACCAGGGTTTAAAATGTGGACAGCCATGGCAGCTCATCCAAAGGATGCAACTCTCAATTGAACATGGAGCAGCACCACTGCCTCATCCTTTGTCTATCACTTTAAAATCTTCTGGCCAAGGAAAGGTGTTAGGAATAAAACTACACAACTACAGTGTGTTTATCCAACTGGGTAACAACTCTACAACATCTGAAGAGTAAGAAAAACCAAAAGAATACAAAACTTCTCTTTCCAATAGCAACTGTATAAACTTTCTGCCAAACACAGAAACGCTTTTTTCAGAAACCTTTTCAGAGAAGTGAGGTGGAACACCAAAGAGAAATGTCTTGTTTGCCAAAGGATTGCAACTTCAGGCAAGAGAGGGGAAAAACACAGTAATTCATCTTTCCAAATAAGCCAGGCTCAGAGAAACAACACAGCCACTGCTGCGTGTCCATCCAGCCTTGTGAGCTGGGAACCCTTCAGTCACCTCCCTCTCACTTGTGCAGATCCCTGTCATTACACACCAGATCAATCCCAACTCTTGGATTGCAGGTTTATCTGGAATACAACAGCCAGAGCAGGGAGATCACGGCCTCTGCTGCTGCCCAGCACTGCTCGCTCCAGTATTCCAGTATTTAATGAATTCCAGTTTGTCACAATGGAATGGGAAAATTGCTCCAGTTAAGGGAATGAGTGAAGACTCTGTTTATCTAGGTTTTACATCCATTTCTGTGCCAAACTGCTTGCCAGTCACTCTTTGTCCTTGATTTTCCACTGTATATTTGGAACAATTCTATCTCCTTTGCCTGTTATGTTTGTTTCCAGTTGTTCTCTGGAACTGTCTTTTATTGCTTTGTTTACTGGTTTACTTTGCTGGAGCACTGTAGGCATTACTGCACAATTAAGAGAAGGCCAAACACCTAAATCCATAGGCTATGGAGTCGAACTTTTAAAATCCAGGATTCCTCTGTAATTGGATTGTTAAAACTATACTGATATCACTATATTTGATGACGAAATAGAAAAATAGTGATAAAACAAGCACAGTTAGAAATTATACTAAAATTCAACTATACTTACATGACCATATTTGATGACGAAATAGAAAAATACTGTAAGGCAAGCACAGCTAGAAATCATATAAAAATCCAGCTGAAGGATACCGAGCACAAAATTCACTGTGATTATTACAAGACATTTCTGACAAGTGACCGATACTTGTTTCATTCCACGCAATCCCAGCACCTCAACACGTCTGTGCTGTTGTGGTACTGCTGTTTTCTGTGGTTTTGCTCACTGGGGGAGCGGGACAGAGGATTTCCCACTCAGCAATGTCGTACACGTGTCCCCGTGTCCCGGGGGCAGAGGCCACCCCGCCCAGCCATATGGTGCTGCCAGGAGCCAACCCATCTCCAGAGGCTGTTACCAGGCAACATGCTGGGCTTGGGGCTGAGCCTGGTGACAGAGTGACCTCCCAGCCCCAGAAGCTGATTGATAGTCGTTGTGCTGGTGGGTTCTGATCGCAAGGGAAAAATAATCAGGCGAATTATGCGCGTTGAGATTTGGAAGCGCTGAACCTCCCTCAAATTCCAAATGAGTGTTTTCGTCTTCTCTCTCGGCATAGATACCAAATGTCTGCTTTAGCTTGTTGAGGAAAAATGAATATCTTTTCCTTAAACTGCATTTATGGATACTGAGGCACTATATTCACAGTCAAATTAATGTGAGCTTCCTCCAAACACGCTGTGATTATCTCAGGGACCACTGTCTCCCCCGGGTTAGAAACCCCAACCTCAGCCGTGCAATTTTTACCAGAATTTTTCTAACAAAAGCTGTCAATTGCATCAAATTCTGTTAAGGGCTGGAAGGTTATTCTGTGAGAGAAAATACTGTTCGTGACAGAGGAAAAGCTAAAAGCAACAAGCATGCTGAGCACTACAGAATTGATTTAAATCTATCCTCAAGATGAACAGGCTTTTTTTTTTTTCTATCCAGTAAGCCAGGCAGTCTTTTTGAAATAATGAAATCTTATTTCAAAGACATTAAGAGGAAGATTGTGTTCAGTGTAGGAGAATAAATGCAAAACTCTTCTTTTTTTCTAGCAAGGACTGTGTGTCTAAATTTTTCAGTGACACGAAACTTTGTGTGTTGGGGCAGAACTCAGCTACCAATATTAATACACTAGAACAATAAAGGGAATCTAGTCCATTATTCTGTCAATATAAAACAAAGAACAGTATAAATGTATATAAAGCAGACATATACTCAGTCAGCCCAGTATTGAACAAGCCATACTTATTACCTAACACAACACATTACGGCATTGCAGTTTATTTTAAGCAGAGGATTATTAAAAACTGTTTGAGAAGTACCAAATACACACCTACCAAGAATCACACTCTTATTTTTGTCTGATAGTTCTGTATTTAAGCATGAAAAATTATACCCTGATTAAAAAGTGCTTAATCAATATAGTTTCTATGCATATGCTATAACAAAAAACTTGACTAGAAAATAAATTCCAAGTATGAAAGAGTAACACGTAGTTTGGATTTGAAAGCCTCTTCCCAGGAAAAAAAAAAAAAGGACAAAAAAAAAAAACCAATCAGCACAAATACTTTTTGAAACTCAATTCAAAAGATATTCCTTATTCTGACATTATAAGAGTGATTAAAATAGAAAGAATGATGAATTAATTATCCATAGTTGTTGGAAGGGGAAAAAAAGTGTCTGTGACTAATCTGTACACAAAGTAATCAGCCAAAGGTAAAACACACACAGTAGTGACACAACCCCATCACAGCCAAGGGAAATACAAGAGAAAATCACTTTGACCCACAGGCAGAACCAGGCAGGACTATTTTCTAAACATGTCACTGGCAAGTTGCTGTTCACTGAGACTAAAAGTGATCAGACCTTTTACTTGTGCTCTATTAGTCTTGTGATGCAGCATCAGCACAGCAAGCTGGGGAGCCCAGTGAAGTATTTCTTCATTCCCTGTGGCAGCCTAACAGAGATTGCAGTGCCACTGAGAGGGGAACAAACACACAACACAAATCAGGGACTTACTGAGAGGAGGCTCCGATCATGGAAACAATAGGCACCACTTGCATGGGGCTTCTGTGTGGTTTCCTGTGGAAAGAAAAATACATTCTTACTGGAAATGCAGGATTCGGGAGCTCGTGTTTGCGCCCTGTGCCCACAGAAGGTTTGCAGGCAGGCTTAAAGATTCCACAAAAAATTACAATTGCTAAGGCATTATTGGGGCTGTCCAGGAAGGGCTGCACAAATTATTGGGTCATCAGGGCATTTTGATTGTAGTACAAAGCCAAACAGCAAAATCTGCTTACTGAGTCACAAGTGCCAACAAAGATTTTATTATTTATTTATCACTCAACGGACAGTAAACATTTCCACACAGTTTCCAACGTACTTGAACCCAAAACCCCACGTTTTCATTACAGACTTATCTACTAAAATAGACATTACTAAGCTGTAGTCGAAAATTTTCTCCAGCACAGGCTCCTGTTTCAATAGGAACACACGACTGTGATTTACTTTTTGTGTATTCTTCAACGGAAAACTTGAAGCGATTTTGCAAGAGCCAAATTAGCATAAAATACACAACCAACAGGGGCCATTCAGAATAGATTTACAAGCACCTAGCTGGGAATTCCAATCAGGTAACGTCCTATTCCATGCCACTCTTTTTTATTGATGAGCAGCTGGTGACATGTAACATTTGAATGAATTATTCACTGAATTTCAGAAGTCACAATAACTTCAGACATGTTTTACCTAACAGATTCACCCTACATGCATTTTTCATTTCCACGTGCAAGTGGTAATACACACTCTCTGATACAGATACTCCTGAAAATAGAAACACTGTTCATATTTTGAGTCTTCAAAGATAATTACATGTAGTCCACATATATCCAAATAATTCTCTAGATAAATTAACATATTTACATACTCAACATGTTTATATATTTCAGTCTATGTTATGTATTTTCTATAGTATAAGTATATAGTATATAGTATATAATAGTATATATTCATATACTTTTTACATACTTCAGTAAAATTCCAAACAGTAAATATACTGAATAATTTTTCACGAAATGTCTTCTTCCTTATATGTGATTTCATTTTACACAAATAAACAAAAACATAAATCAGTAAATAAGAAATGCAGCTGAGGATAAAGAGCAACAAGAACCAGCAGTACCAGAAAGGCATGTGCTCTATAAACATATCAGGAGTATTACAACAATCACACATACTGATAAAAAACCTCAAAAACTTCAGAATGTGAAAGAGTGCCAATCAGGAACAACAAAAATACTTGTATTTAGGTCTCCTCAGAGCTGGGACTATCACTAGGGGAGTGCCAGAGAAAGAACCAAGTTCACAACTGATGCTCCCAGCAGCAATTCCCACTGTCTTACTGCCCAAACCCCCCACATTAATCAATTCCTGAGCTGAAGACAGCAGTTTCTGTTTGTTTATTTATTTATTGCTGGACAAAAGGAAGAGTGGCACATTTACAAACTTTACAAAGTTCTGTAAAGATTTCTCCCCACCCAAGGAAACCCCCAGCCCTGCCTGAGGCAGTGGAACCCTCCGCACAGCACCAGCCAGCTCAGGGCAGGTCCCTGTGCAGTGAGAACCACAGGATATCCCTGATATCCCATCACCTACCACACAGCAGGGCCCTATTTCCAGAGCAATTCCACAAATTGCCTGTGTTACTAAGTAGACATAATTTGTTACCCAGCTCCTCAGGCAATATATAAACAATGAGCAAGATTTTCAGTCATATTCATATGATTATAAGAAGCAATTTTCAGTAGAAGGAAACACAGTTGAAAAATTCCAGTAGTTTTGTGGAAATAAACCTCCATTCTGATAAAATCCTATTTACAAGCCTCAAGATAACCTAGTTGAATCTGGGCTTGGACATTAAACCTTATTTTTATACTGACATGAAGTGTCATCAAGGCTGTCCACACAGCTACATAGCAATCTTGTGGAGAAATACAAGATACACATTTTCAATACTAAATTTTTCTTTTCCACGACTGCCATAACTTGAAACAAAACATGAAGTAGGCTCTTGTTTTTGCATTCCTATCACACAGAAATAAATTCCCAATGAGCAAAGTTTTGTTTACATCTGATAATACAACATTTGTATGTGCCAGGCACACACAAGAACAGCAGAACCCTTCAGCAGAGTGACCACTCCCAGGGCTCCTGTTGTTCTGAGACAAGGAAAACCTGACAGAAGGTCTGCTAAGTGTGTATGGAAAAGTTTGGCAGAGAGGACGATGGCTTAAAATTCACTTAAAAATGAAAAAGTTGTGTTTTCAGGGGAATATTTCAGGTGCAAAAAGTACTGAGAGTACCTTGAGTGCTTCTCCCTCGGGGCAGCAGCTCAGGCAGCCCAAAGAAGCAGAGGTTATTCTACAGGGTCACTGAGAAAGGGAGCCCCAGGCCATGCAGGCTTCACAAACTGTTACCATATCCAAGCATTCCAAGAGTATCCCAGACACGTTATTATTTTTCCATAGAAGTAGCTTCCTTAAGCGTTAAAGGAAAAAAAAACAACAATAAAAAATAAATAACCCAAAGCAATATTAAAAATTACTACTAATACATACCCACAATTACTGTCTGACTTAACATCTGCTGCTTCACACCTGTATCAAAAGCCTATGTCTAAAGTGATCTAATCTGATACTTTTTATTTTAATTGCATTCTAGAAATGCAATTAAACAATGATACCTGTTGCTGCAAGTTAAAAGCCATTCCCCTTAGATAACAACCAAATGCAACAAGCAGTGAGTTTTGCCATCATTAGACTTCTAACCATATTACTTCTATTTTGAGGCTTTTTTGTTTGGTCTCAGTTTAATTTCCTGTCAGCCTTACAAGAGATTTCTAATGTTTGGGCTGTAGGATATGCTCTGATTAAAAATAATCTTCCCAATTACTGCCTGGCATGAGTCTACTGCCACATGCACTCTGCCACTGGCTTCTGAATTTCTGTCAGCAGTAATTGTGTCTGTAGCTTCTAACTGTAAATGAAAACCCAGGGGGCATATTTGGGTTCCAGTTTCCTTTGCCCAGCCATATCTTTTAATTTGCACTGTCTGTCAAAAGGAGATGTTCGTAGGCACTAAAAGGAAATCCTTAGAACATCAGGTTAAAAAAAAAAAAGGGAAAAGAAGACAAAAAGAAATACAACTGGAATACAATAAACCACATTTGATATTTATGCCAGCACACTCAACACAGGCAGAGCAGCTCCCTGCATAGATCAGCCTTAGAAGAGGGGGATTGAAACCATTTTCTGACCATTTCTAGCTGCACTTACTTAACCATTGCATTTAATCACAAGCCTTAAGCATCACCTTAGTATTGCTCTTTTTTGGAATGTGATAATTCTAATGAATATTTGAAAGAAAAGCATTTCTTCTCACAAGGGAAAGAAGAGTTTCTCAGGCTCTGGCTCCCTGCCTAAACTGTCCCATGGGGTTCCCCATCTCCAGCCCGGGATGACCCTCAGACGTGGTTGATGGGCCACCCCTCTCCTGGGTCAGCCCCCTGGACCTGCACTGCACCTTCTGCCCAGCCTGCCTTTTAGTCTGGACTTTGGACCCACATTGCCACCCTGCCTCTATCACCTCTCTCTGCCCATGAACTGCTGCTCCTGGACTTCCCAGCTGGATCCTGGTCCTGGTTCACCACCCTGCTGTCAATGGACAGACCCCATCTCCAGGACCTGGCTCTGCCCTCTGTGCTTAGACCCCGTGTTTAGATGGACTGCTCTCCATAGGGAAGAGAAAAGACTCAGCTCCTGGTTCTCTCCAGGAGCATCCAGCTGCTAGCAGGCCCTAGGACACCTGCACTGGAAGCCACAGTGCTTAAACCTGGCAGCCAATGCCACCACAACAGCAGCCACACAATAGATGTGTGTTCAGATCCTCACTGATCCACTTCTCCTCTCAGGAATGCTGCTGTTGTGATGGAAAGGTGGCATCCTGTCACCAGAGAATGCTGTCTGTGTGACAAGAGCAGGATGGAAGCACAGGGGCCCTGGGTCCATTTTCTAAAGGAAAAGAATCTTGGAAGAATGAAGCACTAAGTGCAGACTGTACCCTGTGAAGTAGATACAGAAGAAACTCAAGGAGTAGAAAAATATCTCATATAATGTCATCAACAGTGAAACTTTGGGTAGAAGGGAAAAAGTACAACCAGCAACCCAAAGCACAGTCAAGAATGTGTATATGGGATATATGGTATTACTACACAGAATAATATTATGAAGACTATTGAGAAGACTGTTGCAATTATTGCTAGTTGCTAATATTACCTATAAAATGAAAAATACTGCAAAGTCTCTTGAAAATAATTTTCAATCTCTAATTTGTCCAAATTAAGTAAATCATTGTCTCCAAACTAAACTGGCACACAGCACATTTGGAACCCAAGGAGTAGAAAGAGTGTATTTTTGTTTGCAGGAATCACAGAAGTTTTCTTTGTGATGGGAGGACACATACTGAGATTTGGTGAATGTGAGCATGTATTTGCCCAAATAGCATTTGAGACTGAATAGTTTTTCTTGGAATAAGAACTTATTTGGAATATTAACTCCAAATGTCAATGCTCTGCATTGTGTTGGATTTATATGTTTATATCTGTACAAGAGGGGAGACAGCTGGGAGGTGAGAACAGACTCAGTGTCAGCTCTCTCCTGGACCTTTGGCACACAATTCCACAGTGTAACCTCCCTGTCTTCAGGGCTGTGCCCCTTAGCACAGATTCTGGGCAATGTGATGACAAAAGACTGGTGACAGACAAGAACTTCAAAACATCAGCTGAGACACCCAATTTCCCATCTGTCCAGTGGAGGTTGTGACCACCACTGCATTCAGAACTGCTTGATGTTACAGAGGTAAAAATGCCACGGATATGTCTAAATAGTGAATATTTTTTAAATATTTAAATATTTTAAAATATCATTTTTCAAATATTGTGCAAGCTGGGCAAGAAGTTCTTTGGACCTCCCCTGAGCCCTGCAGGGCAGCAGCACTGCACAGGCTGCAGTACAGAACAAGATTGTGACACCCTCAAACTCTCTCTGCTTCTACCTCCACCTCTCACTTGAGATGAAAGCATCGTTTGCAAGGTATATCCCCTTACCCATGATTGAAACTGCCAGAACTTTTAAATAAACACCTAATTTTTAAGATATAAGGTAAGCCACCCAGTTCAAAACAGGGTGAGGCCATGCTGATGGTAAAGTATCTATTCAGTGTAAAACCTGTAGTATTAACAGTAAACACATTATGAAGCTGAAAGACATACTGGTTCTTCAAAAAAGGACCTTTCACAGTTTTGGCTACAAACACATGAGCCTACACTGTGGGAGAACCAGTTGCCCTGGCAGTGCAGGGAGGGGGCAAAGCCCCAGACACTGAGTTTCTCTATTACTACTTAACAGTTTCAGGACTTTTCTTCTAATTTATTTTGTTTCTCCTCACTCTTCCGCAGCACAGACTGTTCTGCCTTGTGAGCAGGTAGAGCAATTGCCCCCAATATTAGCAAGATTACTCACATGTTAACCATGGAAACACACTCCTGTGCCCGCCATGCTAAATGATCATTTCTCACAAATTCCAGGGAACGAGGCATTCAGAGCAGATGCAGAAATAACAAAGTAATTTGAAAAAGGCTGAACTGTTCTCATCTACCACTGCAGAGAAGTCCTTTCATCAATTCCAGTGGTGAGCTTTTAGCCCTGAACACCCTGCTCCTGACAAACACTAAAAAGCAGGAACATTATACTTCCAGAACAGTGGTTTTACACTCAGCATTTTCAAACTAGTGGTTCTCTCATCTCTCGCAGGTCAAGAAATGAATCATGCCTGTATACGCAATGAAGTCTGGAAAGAAATTTCAGATGCAGAGAAAAGAACAGTAAGCTTACCTATTTTTTCTAATTTTTTAATAAAAATTTGACGTTGCTTAAGAGGTTTAGATGTTAATAAATAACACCTGAAATTAATGACCAGAATAAAGGAAAATAAAAACAAAACAAAACCAAAAACCCACCAGTTTATCCAACAGCTTTTTGATTTATGACATAATTATTCTTACAGAAACAGCACAACTCTAGGCTAAATCTATGAGCCCTAGTGGAAAAGCAATATTTGGAGGGTACAGCAAATTCCACTGACTGGAGCAGGTTTCTTGTGGACCAAAACAAAGAAAAAAATCTAATCTGAAGGTAGAAGTTATAGCTATTTTTGCACATGGGTTATCTTAATTTTATCAAAAGTGCTCTTTAGGAAGTTAGGAAGTGAGATCTCAGCCTGAAAAAGAAGCAAACAGTAAAATAATATAAATCTTCCATGTTTGTAAATTTATTCCTGCTAACCATAATGACTACAACTGATTAAAAAAGACTTGCTGGTGTTTATTTTACATAAACAGGAGAACCTTGGGCTGGGGGTCTTTTCAACGGAATTATTTGTGTTGTTACCAGCTGAGCATAACTGATTATGACTGTAAAATGTAAAGTCAAAAGTACAGAGAAGTCCATTAAGATCCCACTCTGGAGTTCAAGTTCTCACCTCTGATCAGAAGGTAAAAAAAAAAGGAGGAAGTTCAGCTTCAGTGCCAAGGGAAAGCAGTAGATTTTTCCCCAAGAGCAACATAATTTTCATAGGAGGAAAAAGGACCCAAAAGCATAAATATAAATGATGCAACCTATAGCCCAGGCACACAGAGCACGTCTCTGCAGAACCATTGGGCCCAGATTTGTAATTTTTAAATAAACAAACAAAAAAGATTGGTTTGGGGGGTTTATTTAACTGGAGTCCTTTTTAGGTGTGCTACATCCAAGCAGAAAAAGAACCACATTTGCAAGCATCACACGTTTTCCTTCCCATTTCTGAATGACCAGTTCCACACCTCTTTTTCTTGCTCTGTAACCTTCCCCAGTGTCCCAGGAAAATCATGAGCTGCAGGTAATGGTACCTTCTCCATCACTCACATCATCAGGAGCCTCACACCACTAAGCTGACACCTGTGAAATAAGACCACTTATCAATGAGGAGAGAGGTCAGAGGCTGCCAAGGTTGGGCCAGGAGCCTGCTGGCTGCTGCAAATCTCTCACCAGTGCATTTGAGCCTGACACTTAATATTCAAACGGAATTGCAAGCTATGTACTCAAGGATAAAGCTCGGTAATAATAAAGATTCACAGTCTGACAGGCTCAGCATACCAATTCTCAGGGCAGAGCTCATTGTGAATATTTTTTCTTTAATCTTAAAAAGGAATCAGGAATTTTCCTTTTATAAAATAAACAACAGCACTTCCCATTTGGGGAGGGAGACAATGGAATGAGAAAATATGATTTTAGTCTGTATTTAGATATTGGTAAAGAAGCACAGGTTTTATTTCAACAGCAGAACACCGTGTACCCAGTCCTTGCCTTGCTCACCAGGCACAGGAATACATCAAACAAGGTGTGCAGTTTCTTTTTGCGGGGCCAAATCCTTTGAGCCAGAGATCCACTACTTTAAACCATTGAAGAACTTGCCCAAATTTCTGAAAATGTATGGTTTGGTTTGTATTTAGCACATCAGCTGTGAGGCCAAAAATCGCTGGAAATATCTAATTGATACATATTCCTCACATTTTGTAGCTAACCAGTGGTCTAACTAGTCCCACGTGGGGTCACCAACAAGGAGCAGTTACAGACACTCTTTCACAAACTCCACACTATTTCATTTTCTGTCCATCATATAGAACAAGCTTCTAGGTCCTATTTACTCCTAATTTTATTTTTCAGACTTGTTCATCTTTTATTTCTTATTTTATCCCACACTGCTTAGTTCACAGTAAAATATTCATTCTTTATTTTACAGTGACACTGTAAAGTCACGGTCCATTTATTTTTCCCTTTCAATGTTTATTTTACAACAACCTGACAACGATCCTTTTTTTTTGTTGTTGTGTGAATGTTATGTATGTAGGTGGTTTAAAACTAATGACATTATAATTAAATGCCTAATAGTTTTTACACTGAAAATACTGTTACTAAACATTAGCTCCCCTTAGACTCTTTTACTTGTTTTGCATTTTTTCCTCAGACATCTACATTTCTATTACTAAATCTACCCCTTTCTTTTAAAATCACATTGCATCCAGCTTAACTACATCTCACTAAATCACCTTGTTAGTCATACTTTGATTCATTCCATTTCATTGCCTTTCATATTTAAATTACTCCATTTCTTTTCCTACTCCACATATTGCTTTTGAAAACAAGTCTCACTGTGCAGTGATTCTTTATCCTGCAGCCTCACACACCTCCCACTATTAACATTTGAGCATTTTCCTTGAATAGCTGCAAGTTTTCCTGCAGAGCTGCCTTCCAAAACAATTCCAAATTTACGTGTTTAATCCCATCTCTTTGTTTCATTCACATTCCACATACATCAAGCACTACAAGAAGACAAATTATATTTGTTGCATCATAAAATAAGGGATAGAGATTTAACTGTAACGCTGCAGCCAGGAACCTGCACCTTGTGTACCTGCCCTGCCCCAGGCAGGAATGCAGCTGGGAAGTCTGGCTGCATCCCCCTGCCCACAGAGTTCAGGATCAGAGGTTTTGTTGGACACAAGATAAAAATCAATTTGGTTTATACAATGAAAATGCAACTATTTTCAATCTGCAGAGGGAATAAGCAGCCTGAACGTCCAAATCTGTCATACAAATATGATTATTACAGCATGAACGACTGCCCATTCTTACTCCCTCCTTGACCAAAGCTACATCTCTCAGGGATTTCACTCACAGTCAGCATTCACTTCTTAAAATTAATACAGAAATGAAGCAATAGCTTCTATATTCCCATAAAAAGTATTTTTCTTTACAGATCTCTTCACTGAGCCTTCGAAAAAGATCATCTCATCTCCAATGCTAAGCAACACAGCAGTATCTCTCTTTAGACAGTGCAGATATGGAAGTGCCATAACCTGTGCTCAAATTAAGGATGAAGTTGCTAAGATGATTCCAAAACTGCATGTTCCTGGGAACTGCCCTCCCTACTGCTTCCAAAGGAGTGCCTGAAGAATCCTCACTGCTCAGCCCATCGCTGGCTTTGTGCACCCTGCAGTACTGCCAACTCATGGGCAGCATCTTCTCCAAACTAATTCATACTCCTGAAAGCTGCTCTGCTGTTCTTTGGCTTCCAGACCCAGGAGCAGTTAATCCAACTGGGAACACGTCCCTGCTCCAGATGCTGACCCTCTCCTGCAGGAACAGGACGGAGGAGAGCAGCCAGCACCAACAGATTGGGAGTGAACCCATCAGGAGCTGCTGTGCTGTGACTACCACAACCTCCAGCTCAGTCACCAAGTGCCCAAATACATTTGCCAACTATAATAGTTACATTTTTATCTCTATTTACAACTCACCGAAAATTATGCTGCCAAAACTTGATTGAAAAGAGCTGCCACGTTTACCAAAAGCTGCAAACCACAGCCTGAGTCACACCCCAGCTCCTGTGCAATAAACCAGATCCTGCCTGGATGCAGGATAAGGTGTCTCCATCTTTCCAGGGTTTAAGACAAATTGTTAGAAGCACTAGGAGATAACTGCTTGCTCTGATGGAATTTTACCAAGTCAAATTAAAAATGGCTCAATACCTTGTTACTGAAACCAATCCCTGTGAAAGCATCAGATACTGGCTGCTGTCAGATGATGGTTTGTCTAAAGGAGTCATGGCAATGTTTACATTCATATTTTTTTACATCTTTTATCTTGCTCTGTAGAACATTTTGGAAATGCTTTTGAAAAAATAAAAAATAAAAATCTTAAACCAGGATTTAAGAGCTAACCTGCTAAACCAAAACAGGACTGTTCAAAACTACAGTTTCATAGTTTGTAACCTGAAAAATACGTGCAGGAAAGAATGATTCAAGTCTCACAGCCACAACTTCCAGAAAACTGGTAAAATGCCTTTGTCCTGTTTAAATATCAAAGCTCCTCTGGGTATCATTTAGATCTACCCATCATAATTCAGATACTTGTGAATAATTCAAGATGTTATGCTTAAACTTCCATCAGCAATTTTCTTGAAGAGAAGCAGTAAGTAAGCATTTCTTATAAGCTATAGCATTGGATCCATATAATTAATATTTTGATGTACTTTACCTGTCTTACTGTTTGCTCTTGTGATATTAAGTTGGCATTAAATAAATAACACACTCAGACAACTTGTCCTACTTTTCAAAGATGCTCCAATTTATATAATTGCTTTATTTGATTTATTGTTGCATCTTTACTCAAGTTACATATTCTGTTAATGTGCTACCAGTGTAATTAGCTGTTTCCTAGTAGGGACCTTTTTTTAATCAAGCTATTGCAAAAGGAATGCACTGCTTGTGCTTCCAGGGAATCAAAATATCCTCTTAATGGTATGGAGAAACCTGCTCCACCTTTGCCTGTTTTCCTTGGCACACTAAAGCAAACCACAGATTATGTGCTATTATTCAAGCGTGAGAAAAATAGTAGTGCTCCACTAACAAGCATCAAAGGTGACTAAAGGCACATTAAATCATATAAAAGCAACAATTAAAATATACCCTCCCTTTTCAAATTAGAATTCAGAAAGCCTGTGTCAAAGTGACTAATTTACATATTAAGGTTACACGGTTTTGAAACGAAAACAAGCAACGTGAAGAAAAACTGATTCCAGGTTTTCTTATTTGCTAGTAGTGAGGAGTTAAAAACTTCTACTTCTTGAAGTGAATAAATATCTTTGGTTAGAAGCCTGAAGAATCAACACATAGCTTGTATTCTTCAAATAAACTTCATTTCTGCTGCTTACAGGATCGTGTATTGTTGTCACCTAAGACTCCAGACTCATGAAGACACCACTCAGGGTAAGCAGGGTGAGGGGGATGTAACAAGAAAAACTAAATTTCTGACAACTGAAAGAAAACTTGTTTATACTGCCTTCCCTCAATCCTTTTCATTCATGAAGGGTATTAATTTTGACTGTTAATTAGGGTGGCATCTGTTTCCCCCACACTGGCACGAGCTGCTGGTACAGGGCTGGAAGGACTGAGAACTCATTTCCAAACTACCCTCTGATGCAGAAGCAAGAATTTACACAGAATAAGCTCTCTCAAATGCAACTTCACTAAGAACATATTAAGCAAGGATTTTCAGCATATAGAAGTATTCTGGACTTATTTTCAAAACTTAACTTCCCTTGGCAGAACAGACTAGCAATCCTCTAAGAGCATGAATGTTGTACGAGGCAAAGCCTCAACCCCCAGAAATCCAGCAGAGATATTATTGCATTTATTCCACTGGTCTGGCTTTAAGAAAGCAAACATTACTACACTGGCTGAAAGAAAACTACTGGCATTATATTTAAAACCTGTTGTTCTTCTAAAATTTTGAACACACTAGTAAATTGCACTGGTAAATTTTTAAGATATACAACTTAAAAGTGAACTGCATCATATGTGTGGGGATAAGATATCTTAGTATTTTTTGTCTTCTCTAGGTTGTCCTTTTATTGCATGGCAAAACACTTTGCCATGTTAGCATGAGTATTATAATAAGAGTTTAATTATGTATGCAGTGCAAGGGAGAAATACTTCGAATATCACATTTCTTGGTGATTTTCTGCAGTGGCTAGTGACTGTGACTGACAGTTTGGACACCAAAGCAGAATGTCCACCAAAACAGAGTGTTTATGAATTCTTGCATGATCACAAATGTTTTTTGTGACTTTCAATATATTTGTGGAACTGCTAATTGCAGAGATTTTACCTTTGATGCTACAGCATTGTTTCAAAATCTTGGAGTTTCTTCACTGCATGTATCAGTTCTCACGTCAGCCAAAAAAGTTCTATTTATGGTTGTAATGACAATAAAGCACACATTTCCTTCCCAAAGTGCCAGACTGATAGCAAGAAAATCTCAATATAATCCTCTAATGCCTGAAACCCATTCAAGTACCTCAATATATCAAGTTTTAAACGTTTTATAATACCTATAAACACTCTGAGAGTCTAATGAAGCTTATACTACTGCGAGTGCAACAAGTGAAAGGTGGTGTAAAAATCAATTTTCTTTCACCTCAGCAGATTTATATCCCTTCCTGAACAAATTAATTTCACACTAAGCAACTGGTTGAATAAAACTTCAGAGCAGCCCTATATTAAAGAGTTTTGTTCTTAATCCAGGCAGACATAACTTGAAAATAGTAGTAAAAGAGCAGTCTGGGAATTACTCTGCAGTTTGTAAAGGCTGGTCTGCCTCATTTCACAGTTTTTCCTCAATGAGTTTTATTTCTGAACTTGTGAAAATTAATTAAAAAAGAGCACAATTCAGGTTTGCAGTCCAGAAATAACACTGTAAACAATAACACATAAAAATAAACCAGGCAAGTATGAAAATATATCCCAAGGAAATAATCCAGTTCAGAGTATTAGTCCCCAAACTGAGAATTAAGTTGTGCTTAATTCTAACCCTACCTGCAATACTAATATTTGTATTCTGAATAATAAAATCAGGGGGATTGCTGGGGAATGTTCAGCATTTCTGTCCTCTCTTACCTGCAGAGTTACTGCTGACAGAGTTGCCACTGCATTTTGCATCCTTTACTCCCACAAGAAATCCCTGTACATGGCAGGGCTCCTCCTCTTTTCCCCAGCCCAACAACCCCATTTTTCCGGGTAATGAGGAAGAAGACAGAGATAAAAGCTGAATTTCAAAACAAAGTCAATCTTCAATTCATAGACTGAACTGAAATACCTATGGTGACAAATAATATACATTAAAACCTCTGTGTACTTTTACTTTCAGATCTTCTGAATTGTGTTTTGTGCTCATACAAATACATTTTCTTACAGCAAGCAACTTTAAATTTAATCAGCTTAAAAAATAAACCAACTATGATGCAACACTGCACAAAAAATGGATCAAACTTACCAAAAAAGAAAAAAAGGAGATGTTCTGAAAACAGAAAAATTGAGCTTTTTTAATAATTATTATCTCTGTCGACTGCAGGTATGATGGAAGTTAAGAATACTACAGGAGTGTAGGGAACTGTTTTCTCCCACCCCACTTGCACATCATCATATGGCTTCCAGGGTATTAACCAAAGGTAAAAATGCTCACAAATAGATGCAAAGCAAAAATAGCAACCTGGAACATATGCAAAATGTGTGTAATAAATATCTACCACACAATTTGAATAATTTCAGGAATATTAATGCACCTCTGGAGTGTCTGTTGAAATACTAATAATGTTTTCAGAACTAACTTAAGTTTTTCAAAAATAGACATGTATTGTAATTGTGCTAAGAATTTTGAGCCTGCACTGAGATTTGATACACTTGCTATTGATGGAAAACCATATGAACAACAACACTGTTAGTTTTCTGAGATTAAAAATGTGATTTAGAGCTTCAGGGTTACGTTTTCTGATGTCGCCTAAGCTGAAAAAACTCATGAGGTTTGTGACCCCTCTGCTAATTCACCAGAACATGAAGCAGCAAATAGACCACAATTAGATTCATAATGGTAAATTAAACATAAAGTAATGCAAAATCAGAATGGAAAGTCATTTTCTTTCTTCTCATTTCACCTGAAGGGGAATACACTGAACGATCCAAGGCTGTAAAATCAGAGCACCAATGCAGGGCTCACACTCAAATCACACCACGTGAGATTGGGGTGGTGAAAATGTGCTTTTGATCCTGATGTACTGATGAGATTTGGCCCAGGCAGCCTGAGATGTCTTGGCAGACTGTACCACCCAGTTTGGATCAGCCAAGCTCCCAGAGCTTCACTTGGGAAGCTGGATGCACAACTCAGCTTGTAAATCTGAGTAGCACATCCTCACCTTCAGAATGAATGTTGTTCCAATGCCTCCATAAAGGAAGGAAGCCAGGAATGCCAGGGAATGAAGTGCCAACTGCTGTCACCTTCTGCACAGCACAGAAAAGGCTGACACAGCCCTGAACGTGTCTGAGATGCAGAACTCCCCTCGCACCCCTCCCCAGCTCAGCACCTCCTCCTCAAACCACCACAGAAACATTTCACCTGAAACACAACCAAAAAGCCCCTAACCCTGCCAGGTACCACATTTCCCACCATGACATCTACGGAATTCCACTGGCTGGGTCCAAATGGGTGATGCAAATCCCAATTTCCCCCTTTCTTCAAGTGGAGACACGTTGGTAAGATGGAGTTTTAATGTTTCAAAATAAAAGTGAAAGCACACAAACAAAAAAGAAGTTACCATTAGAGACTGAAACATAAACACTGTGAATCAGAGCAGGGGGAGAGCACACACAGGTCTGGTTTGTGGAAAGGCAGTCGAGTAAATTATTTATTCTCTTGTTGCCAAAAAAAAAAAAAAAACCAAAACCAAAACTTGATTGTGGAAAAATTTTGCCTACCTGCCTTCAATCATTGAAGGGAGTTCCAATCACTGAAAGGAGTTCCAAAGGAACAAAAAAGGAGAAAAGCCATTTAGGAAAGGCAAATAAATTAAGGTTTGTTGCATAACAAATCAAGATGTCAATTATTTTAACAAAGAACAACTAGTGGAACATTTAACTCCATTTCTAAACACCTTACTGCATCAATGATTTTCCTTAACACTGTGTAAGGTTATCAACAGATTCCACTGGAGAGCAAAGAAATTTAAGTATTAATGGAATCTTTACAAGAAATTAAGAAAAAAATCGAGAAATCTTGGTGTTTAAGGCATTCAGGTTAATTATTTTAACCTGGTGGACAAGGACAAGGTAAAATCTTAGTTTTACCCTTTACATTTCAAGGTAAACTAAAAAAGGTGATGACCTACATACTGTATTCAGGATTCTACTCCTTCCTCCACCCACACTTGACCAGGTATGTTTTTAACCTCATGAAAGGGACATGATGTAAACTGGCAGATCAAATTATTCCTTTTGCATAGGGAACAAGACACATTGTGATGGAGTAATTATAGTTGTCCTAGCTTACTGCAAATTTCCATATTTTAAACACCCCTCCAATTCCAGAATGATAATTATTTGAGCATCTTGGTTTCAACTTGTATTTTAATGAGTCTTAGTTTGGCTTGAATGACAAAAAAAAAAAGTTGAGTCTATTCAGTTCTGAAGGTTTTGGCTTGTTTACAAGTGAACCTGGTCAAGTTTTTTGCTCATTCCTTAGTCTCCAGGATCGAGTGCCAGGAGAATGAACATCTAAAACTCAGAGAGATCAGGGGATCTCGGATTTGGTGGCCAAGAACAAGTATTGACACTTGGTGGGCTCATGGAATGTAGGTGTTGATATGATACAAGTCCAGCCTTGAGCCAGATGAGAACCTTCTGCTTCCACATCAGCCTCAGAACGAAAGTCAGCAACCTCTTCCCACGGCACAACTTGTTTTATTCCAAGTTTAATTCCTCAACCCTGAAATACCTTTCTAAACAATGTGCTCCTCAAGAACTATCCATAATCCATTTCTAACTCCCTGCTTGCTTCCAACATCAGCAGAATGAACTGTGGACCCAATCACTGCCTGTACTGGAAACTTTCACACCTTTTCAACACAACCAGAACCTTCCACACAAGGGCAAACTCTTCTGGCAAACTGTGCTGCATCACATTCCTCCTGTTTCCAAGTGCTGCCTCCAGTATACAAATCACTCCTCACCATATCTGATGATGTCCCTCCTTGATAACCAGGATTTCACTTTTTCTTTCCTTCTACTCCTCCTTTTGCCAATTTTTTTTTTCCTTCCAGGCACACCTACAAAACGTCTGGATCGGAATTACATTCCTTTCCTGATCATGGTGTGTTTTTGCTGAGTTGTCAGCAGATTTGCAAACAAAAAAATAGTCAGTGCAGATGGTGTGATGGGAGAACCGTCTCTGAAGAACTCAGGCTTGAACAGCAGCTCTTTGCCAGCCAACCAGAGCAAGATATTCCACTGCTTGTTGTTGATTTAAGGTCTGTGACACATTGCAGCTGTCACAACGAAGGGCAGACAGAGAAGGCAATCTACTGACTACAGAAAGGCATTAAACCACACAAGTTTTATAAAGTATTCACTTGGCATTTGTCTCCTGTAACATGTCTCCGTGTTATACAAGGTATTTCTCTCCCACCTCACTCTTTAGAGAGATATGAAGTTTAATGTACTGACTGGTACTTAACAATCAGATTTTGTCAGCTTTTGTGCTGAATGGCACCTTCCTTCTCCCATTGACTTTGCCAGCACTGTTCACAGTGTAAATTATTGCCTCATTCTCAGGGAAGGTGACAGATCCCTGTAGTACCTCAGAGCACTGAACTGGGGAGGGAACTACGTGCTGTCAGACAAATCACCCTGATGTCACATAAATCCTCACTGCTGTCACAAGGGGCACTTCCACCTCCTGCCTCCCTCCCCTCTGCTCTCCTGGTGCTTCCCTACACACACACCAGCCCTGGGGCTGGAAGGGATTATTTCCATTTGGGTCTTTGGGAAGGGGCACAAGGGATGTACTCTCACCCATTCCTCCAGAGAGACACTTCCAGTGTTTGTCTGATCCAAGGTACCCATTTTCTTTCTGCAAGATGGGCCACCAAGGCTGAAAGGCCCAAACAAAAACCTTCATGTCATGCACAGGTAACATGTGTCTGTGGAACAGCCTAAAAAAACGAATACAAATTTCAACCCCTTCCAAAATTATCCATCCTGCCCACTTGCCAAGTGCCCTCCACACCCAGTTCTGCTCTTCTTTGAAAAGCTGAGGTGGGGCAGTTTAACTGGTTGATGCTACAGTGAATCAGGCAAAAAACATACCCAGAACACAGAAAAATCCAATTACCAAGGTACCGTCCTGTTAAAATTATCTAATTCTCAAACAAATCTTCTCCCTTGGTCCAACAAGAGATCTATACACCTTATTTTAACATGTGAGACCATAACATGGGACTGGGATTGCACTGACCTGAGTGGAATTCCACTGCTAATGGGAGCTACCCCAGGAATTAGTTTGGGTCAGCAGAGCACATCATTCAGCACAGAAAGGAATCATTTGTGCCCGAGAAGTTTGATCACATTAACAAAATTCCAAAACAACTGCTGGTGAAAGAACTTTGTTCTCACTACTCTACTCAGAAAGACACTCAGGTCAGATGTTCAAGATGGGAGTCAGGCAGATGATGAATGAAAACAATTAGCTGGAGAAGCCTTTCCATCAAAAGGAGGAACAAGCTTGGGAGAGGAAGCTGGAAGAGCTGTAAATAAAATTCACCTCTGTCCTGTAGCAAGTAGGAAAGCCAAATTCAATCCAGAAGCACCAACAATACAGGTACACCAGGTTTTGCAACACATTGAATGCAAGGCATTATAAGACATTATTTTAAATAAAGAATTCTGAATTTTGTTCACCCATAAACTACCCAAAAAGCACACACCACATTTTTAGATCTCTTGCCATCATCGAGAAAAAAATTCTAGGAAACAAAATTACACACTTCCTTCAAATGTGAGGAACTGAAATACAATGGCATTGTCACTTAAGAGAAATCAATTTTAAAACTGCCTGAAAACATTTCAGTTTCAAATCTCACAGCAAGTTCCTCTCCTGGAAATATTTAAAGATCAACTCCTGAATAATTTCAGTGTTAAATTACCCTGTTCCTTCCTTCCTCTTCATCAGAGGTTCAGATTTTATTTATTCTAGTTTTTGCTGTCATATTAATATATTACTGAAAATACAGCTTCAACTATTTTAAGAAAAGAACAGGTTTTTCTTAGTAATTTCATCTTAGACAAGAAATCGCTTTGAAATAACGTTACAGCTCAGGTAAATTTATGGTTCCTGCAACCAACATAAAAGTGCATATTTTCCATTTTCTTTTTAGCTGTGTATATAATGAATTTCACAGATTTTGCTGATGCAAACACAACACAGTCTGAAAAAATTCCTTATCGGTAACAGCAACAGAGACAAAAACCTGTAAACAATGTTAAGTAATAATAAAGGAAGATGAAGAATGGGCATCTGGATTGCAAAAGACAACCAGAAGAACCCTTTTAAGTATAAAAAAGGAGGTAGAAAAATTATCACCATCCTCTCCAACGGTAAAATACACCTCATCACAACTTTCAGATAATCTTGCCTGGCTTTATTAATCTGACTTTGAGTAATGCTCAGCCACAAATAGAAGGGTATATTAAATGGACCTAAAAATGTGAAATATAAGAGAATCCTGGGATACTTTGATACTTTGAATGAATGAACTGTGATTGCTTTGGCATGAAAAGCATATAAAGAATTTTCAGATTATTTAAACTATATTATTTAGCAAATCCAGCTATAAACAG
Source organism: Corapipo altera (assembly GCF_003945725.1). Taxonomy (NCBI): domain Eukaryota; kingdom Metazoa; phylum Chordata; class Aves; order Passeriformes; family Pipridae; genus Corapipo; species Corapipo altera. Next base: position 5,275,162 of record NW_020884914.1, read on the forward strand.
GGAGCATTTGCAAGTAATTTGAATATTCTGATCCCAATCCTACCTGACTTTCACGGAATTGTCAAGCCAGTTATTTTACCCATTCACCACTGTGTTTATTTAATGCTTGATTTCAGCATAATAGATGGTGGGATATTTTTAAATTGCCAAGTACCTGTTTTTGCTGTGAGAAATTAAAAGCTAAATTTAGCATATCTTTATCTAAGAATTATTCAGCATATTAATACAGTTTGTTAATGGAGTAAATTAGAAATCCCTGTGAGCACTATCAGTGTTCCCAAAGCTGATGCAGGTTTGTGTTTTTGGGGTTGGGTTTCTGTTCATCTGAATTAATTGCTTTACTCCACTGAGGATCCGTGTAGGAGCCATAGGTACTGTCATCCCGTGTTATCCCAAGGGGATGGAGGAGCTTAAAACTGAAAGAAAACACAGGAGCTTTCCACTGAATTAAGGGAATGGCTGAAATATGGGTCACTGAGGCTTCTCAGGAACCCCCAGCCTGGTTCCTGACCCAAAATACACATCCTGACCACAGCCTGTGCTTCCCAGATGGAAATACAGCCCTGCCTACACAAAAACATCCCAAATTTGAACACTGCATGCTGAGGAAGCCATAAAAACTAATCTTTGGTAACTTAAAATTTTTATTAGCTTTCAGAAACCCTTCTCCCAAAGACACTTTATGAGTAAATTCTATTTGCAGTGGAGGACAAAGGACAGACCAAACAAGGCACTCAAATGAAGATTTTAAAGCCACCCCAGGAGCTGCCTGCCTTCATTTCTGCCATCGAAAGGTGTCATTTGAGAAGCAGGCTTAGGGGTTTTCTCCTTTATCTCCTGCAGTATTACATTTTTTGATGAATTTGTCCATAGCTGCTGCTCTCTGAACATGATGAAATCTATTTTGCTCACAGCCCTGTAGCTCAGGCAATGATTTTTGCTGTGTTCTCCCTCAGAAGGTGTCAATAAGGAACAGCTTTCCTCCTGTTAGTGCAGAGTACCTGAGACCTGGGCAGGGTGGAGAATCTGACCTGTAGATTCATATTTTTTTCCCCTCAGTATACAGAAATTGAAAAACACATTCCATAGTGTGACAGTATAAAATGTCAGGCTCACCACCAGAAAGCTGCCCACAGCTGACAGTCATGGATGTCAGGGATTTAATCCACATGGGGAATTTAGGCACTGACAAAACTGATCAAATCAATATTAATAGCTGCAGTGCTCATCAAGATCTAAATCATTTCACTGATAATGTCTAAATGCTAAAATCAAAGCACCTTCCAGAAAGTCTGTAGTCAAGTAATTGCAGATTTTTACTGCTGGAAGACATTTTGGCAGAGAGAAGGGGACAGTGTGTTGTAACTTGATAAATCTTTGGAAGAGGTGATTGAAATACAGTCTCAAGGTTTTACCTCTTGAAAGGTATACCATTGCACAGTGAAACCAAGTGAAATGTTGGTCATATACGAAGTTCAAATGAGGTATTAATTAAAACTCTATAAGAAAAACTCCACGACTTAAGTAAATAGTTGAGCCGAGCAGGTCACCAGGGTGTCACATCTAGGAAACACAAACACTGCACAAGCCAGCATACTAAAACAAGTACAATGCTGAATTATAAAGACAAAAAATAGCTTTAGGTAAAGCTCTATATAAGTGTATGAAATTACTAAACACAGAAATTTAGAAAATTAATACCTAGTAAATTTTTTTTCAAGGAAGAAAGAGTAGGTCTATCCACAGCAGAATCAGAATATCAAGATAGTCTACACCAGAATCATGGCTATTTTGCAATATTCAAACACATCTGAAGTGAAACATAAAGCCAGTGTCTGATGTTATTCCTTCCAAACACCAATAGCTTCAGTTGGTGTGTGTGTAACTGCACTTCTTGGAAATGACTTTCTTTTTTATAGAACATGAGTTAATTTCAGATGGAAGGATGAGTGCATCAGAATAGAAAGAAAGGCTCTTTACTAGAGTACTGCTTTTGTGAAAAAAAAGGCAGAAAATGAAACTAGGTTAGATCTTGAATCTCAAAATGAGATGGGGAGACCGGGAGATGAAAGACACCTGAACTTGTAAAGACCTTTTCGTGTCTGTGCACAGGCACAGGAGCTGCTCCTACTGCCACAAAAGCACAGTAAGCTGGGGAACTCCTCAGCTCTACTGGTTAGTAAATGCAAAGAGGACAGGGCTGAAAATCAGCCAAACTGTGCCTGTCAATACTTCCTTTGAATCTTTTGATTGTGGAAATGAACTGCAGGCAATAATTTGTCAGTAAATGGAGTGAGATGATGACAACCAGTTCCCCAGTTGTTGGCCATAATATGAGGAACATCAGAGCTGAACCCACCATCTTCTCAAATCTGAAAGACAACTCAGAGCAGAGAGTTTCTGTCTAGATCCAAACCAAGGAGCAGGACCCATTTCAGCACATCCTGGCCTGTCATGGTTTGATCTCCACCAGCAACTCCAGTCCCACACAGCCACTTCCTCACTCCCCACAGGTGGGAAGGGGAGAGAACAGGAAGGCTAAAAGTAAGAAAAACTGTGAGGTGAGAAAAGAACAGTTAAATAATTGAAATAGAATAATAAATTGTAATGAAAGGAGAAAAAAAAAAAGGAGAGAGAAAACCCAAGAAAAACAGGTGACGCCAATGAAAAACAGTTGCTCCCCACCAACCAACCAATGTCCAGGCAGTTCCCAATTCCCAAGCAGTGGCCCAGGGACAGCTTTACTCCTAGTTCATACCCTGGGCATGATGCCCCGTGGTCTGGAATACCCCCTTGGCCAGTTGGGGTCAGTTGTCCTGCCTGTGTCCCCTCTCAGGTTTCTGTGCCCTGGCAGGGCAGCGAGAGAAGCTGAGAAGTCCTTGACTGAAACACAAGTGTGTTACCAACACTGTTCTCACCCCAAGCCCAAAACATGGCACTGGAACCACTTTTGGGAAGAAAATTAAGTCCATCCCAGCTGAAACTCAGGACATGACCCTAAGAGGGAGGAACATCAGCATTTCACCTTTGGAAACATTTTGCTCTGCACCACAAGGCAGAGAGAAGGCTCTAAAGAGGGAGGAAGTGAACCCTACACACAAATCCCCTTTTCAGATATATAAGGGTCCCATTCCTAACACCTGGGACATGCTGAATGAGGGATTCCACTCATTTTCTCTGCATGGAAATAGTAAATGGCAACATGTAAATTAACTAAAAAAGTAGTAGGTATTAAGAAGAATAAGCATTCCCCCTTTTATTCATGTTGTGTTGAACCATTTTATAATCTCCATCCATCCACAAATACATCCTTAAAGATCAACACCAAATCCCAATTAGCAATAAATAGTATTTCATCAGTAGGGCATGTATCACTTTATGGCATTTAAAAGACTATTTCCGTACATCCAAGCATCAGAGCAAATTATTTCAAACCAGCAAGAACCACAAATAGTTAGAATGTTAAATGTGGCTTTTTAATTTGTATTTCAAATTGCAACAGAGTCATGAATGCAGCTTGACCTCAGAAATATATTTACTGATTTAGATAAAGCACATCCTATGCATGAATATAAACCCACCAGACTGTATCACTGACTAAAAGAGAGCTCAACTGCTTCTGAAAGATCTTGGTTGCTTTTTATTTTGGAGCTATTCTCTGCCTGTCTGGTCCCCAAGAGCCAGATCTGAGTGGTGCTGGCTCTTGGTGGGCCCATGGGAGACATTATGGCAGCTGCAGATAAGTGAAGTGCATGACAGGCTTGAAAACCTTCCCTTTCCTTCTCCAGGAAAGAGAAAAATCCCAGAGGTGGTGAAAGCAAGGCACAATCTACACCAAATTTGCAGTGCTTTCCCTGGAGTTAGTCAAGTTAGGCTGGAGTTACATCCTGACCCAGCAAAGAAAAGAAAACCAGAGCATCTTTCCTCTGTTTTCACAGATACTGTTTATGTGCACTCATTACAGCTAGTAAGGTCAATGTATTAGATACTGGATTTTATATATATATATATATTTGCTACAAGTTCCACCCTGATTTCATATTTATCACCTACACAGTTGTTCTGCCCGATAATCAAGGATTAAAACAAAATAACAATGATCCATTTGTATCCATGTGGTTAATCAGCTTTTCTCACCTTCATCCCCATCTCTTACATGAAGTAAAACAGATTTAAAATCCAGTTCTGGTTATTCTTCTTGAGAAGTGCTTTCTTTGAAGAACAGCAAAGGTTTAGAGCCCTCACAGTGAATCATGAAGGCAAAGGAGGTATCAGAGACACCATGTAGGACATAAACCCTGGAAATAAGGAAGTCTGGATTTCCTCTAGATTTACATCTTGTAATTGATTGATTTTGGTGCCCAAGAAAATACAAAATCCTCAGAAACTTATGGAAAGACATCATTCTGTAGGATTTTCTGGTGTTCTAACGAGGCCTGATTAGTTTTCAGTGCAGCCTTTCCCTCAGGGCACTGGTCTTGCAACCAAATATCTTTTTCATTTGTAAGAACTCAATGATTTTTCCAAACTCTACCACAGAACAAATGAAACAATTACTCAGAAAATATTAGGGGAAAAAAAAAATGGATAGAAAAAAAGCCACTGAATTTACATAACAAACCACATTGGAATAGTCTAGAAATCAATAAATATGGTTGGAGTGAAGGAAAAAAGGTCTTTCAGTAAAATTTTAACAATTTAAATTCAGTCTAAGCAAGCTGGAACTCAGAAAGTCAGCTTAAGAAATTTGTAACTGGTCAGTGTTCACATTAGCATTCTAATTTCAACTTGTACTGTTTTAACTGGTACATAGGAGGAAAAAATGTATGTCTTAATTTTCATACTACAATTTGTAATTCAAGAGAAAAGGGGGGAGGGAGGGCATGTGGTAGCTGTTAACATCTTCCATTCCCCTTATTCATCTGTGCCAAGTTAAAAATAAAATTACTATTAGCATTGCTTGATTTATTTCTTTGACTTATTTCTTTTAGTGCCTTGTAAGAGACACCAACCTGCAAACTTGCTAAATTTCCGGATAAATAGTTTGACTTTAAGTACCTAAATTATTTAACATTTTATGCACAGGATGTTGTTCCTACCAAGGTAACATGTATATTGATACAGTACTGAGGTCAGATTCCCTTCCATAAATAGTACTTTTCTTGCTGCTTGGATGCACAGGTGAACACCAACGGATGGAAAAGCCTCGTGGGATCTGTTTTCCATCTGTAGTTTGTTCTGGGAATTGTGTGTTCCTGGAGAACACTTGCAGCCCTTTATTCCAGACTAACTCACCTAATTGCTTCAGGCTGCCTTTCTATTTGTATTATTTCCTACCTTCTCTCACATTTGGAAAGAAACAATTGCCCTTTTTGCTGCCAGGCTAATCAGCGTCACAACTTTACACATGCTAAAACCACGAGAATAGGGGGAAAAAGGGAGGGGGGGGAAGGTATAAAACATAATTACTGACAGATTACATATTTTTTATTGACTTTAAGTTCTCTTCAGAGGAAAAGAATTTCAGGCTTTCGTGAATCAATAAAAAATATTGGGTTTATAATGATAGAAAAACGGATACTGTTTAATTTATGAAAGCACATTGATATCCTTCCAGGCACAGATTCCTCTCACCTCCAATCTGTTGGGCAAACTGAGGCAGACCAAATGGAAACTCAACACAGGGAATTCAGAATTTCCTTTATTATTCAAGGGAAACTTTGTGAACACCTGGGAAACCCTACATTCAATGAGACTGAAGTTTAACATCCACTCCCCTCCTGCTACCAGGATTCTAGTTTTCAATTTGTATCATCTTAATGAAGAATTCTTTAAAAATGAATGAAGGGATGAAACAAATTAATGAATAAAACAAATTTTTGGTTTTTAATTGAACAGCTGATTTGTGTTCTGAGAGACATATCCTTTCTCCTGTCCAGATTCTCTAAATTAGACTTCAGGAGGAAAAGAAACCTTTTTAATACATCTCCACCTGAACGCAATTCCCATTCAGGGACCACAGCTCCTCCAAAGAAGTTTCCTCTCTACTCTCACAAAGAGGTTACCTGAGAAGGGGCAGGATTTTTTTGAATTTCCAATATTAGAATTCAGCAGATGTCACCATTTTCAATGCAGCCATTAGGAAATACAAAAGCATAAAAGCATAAAATAAGAAAAAAAAAAAAACCAAACCCCATCTTCACAATCCCATTCAATAACATGAGCAGCCAAGTAATTACAGTGATGCAATACATTTGACAAACCTTCTTGGCCTCACCCATCCTTCCAAGAGAGGCAGAAAAAAGGTCTTCAAGGCACTCTACACACCATCAAGATATAATTTTAAATCAAATGGATCTTTTGGACAAATCACTAACACAAATCCCACCTTACTGAAAGCCATTATTTATGTCCATTTATCTCAGGTGCAGGAGTACAGACAGAGCTCTGGGGGTACACAACACACCCTCAGCCAGCACAGACACCAATAAAATGCAGCTCCAAATTTTACAGTGTTCATTTAACATTGATTTGCCACAGGATTCCACATTTCAAATGGGCAGGTGTTCATAGAATCAGTTAAAGTTTATGGACTGGTATAATGGGATATCCAGACCCATCTAGGACTTTGCCATCTCTTTCAGAATAAAACTGAAAATGAGCAACAGGCCACAGACACGAAGAACTTGTCCCTTCTCAGGATTATTTGCCCAATGAATCATGTCACTCATTACACTGTGACCAGCAGCAAACATTGGTGACACAGGACAGTTTCCCAGTGATTAGCTTTTGGATGCATTACTTGAATTAACAGATAACCTCTCCTTGCTGAAATACCTTTAAGAGATCACGTTGGGAAGCAACGTGTGACCTCTGATCACAAAAACCATAGAAGTGACTTAACCCCAGCAAGTGAACTATTGTTTTTTTTCAAGATGAACTTCCAATTTGGAAAGAATAAAAGGATTAGCAAACCTAAAGGCACTTTGACCTGTTTTTTCCTGCCATGATAACATTTTTAACTTTTGGCCTGTCTTATCTGTTAGGGGGAATTCCATTATGGGAGCATAAAGGATGTGCTGCTCTTACAGAACAGAGGCACTTTTAATGGCAGTTTTGAAAACGTGGCCTTTTGTACCTCCCTAGATTGACTATAAAAGCTCCCTGTCAACTGACAGCAACATCAACGTCAGTGCACACAAGACTGATGGTCTCCATATGAACAATTCTTCCTGCACTATTAACTGCTTATGGCCTCTGCTGGGTTTTGCAGAAACATCATTTTAAAAGCAGTAAAAACAGCATTTGTTCTTTTTTTTTTTTCCAGTGGAAGTAAGCAACATTTAGAGGTGACACTAAAGATACTCTCAGAGTTTACAGTACTGGAACTTGGGACTGACAGTTCCATCTTTTATTTATTTATTTATTACAAAGGAAAGCTAAAAAAATTGGGGCAATTTTGGTGAATGCTTTTCTACTGGTCTCCAATTTGGGCTAATCAGAATTGCAATCTGGACAGCTGAAGCTGAGCTCTGCTCACAGAATAAAGTTATTATCCATAAGTTTTTAGGAAGTATGATCTGAATCACAGCCTGTCCCCTGAACCCTTGGTGTAAATAGTTTAACCAGAATCATAGAATAGAATCAAAAAGTGTCTCAAGTTGTAAGGGACTCACATAAGGATCAAGTCCAAGTCCCTGCTCCTCACAGGTCTTCCTAAAACTAAATCATAGGACTAAGAGCATCATCCAGTTTCTTGAACTTTGATAGACTCGATGCTCTGGTGCACTGGCAATAAAACAACAGGAAAAAAAGTAGGAATAATGGGCTTTTTTCAAAATAAAGCAGGAAGTCTCAAGTCCCACAGCACTTGTGTGTTGTTTAACATATGTAGGGCTGGTCCAGAGGAAAATCAGTTCAGTACAGCTCCACTGCTTTCTTCAAGGTGCTTAACTAAATGCAATGAATGTCAACCCCCCTGACATCCATCTTCATATCTACACTAGGGCATCTTGTAAAAGTGTCACATTTAGGGACAACCATGGCCAATTATAAAGGTTGTACCAGTTTTATTTGGTACAATTTATATTTGTTGGGCCAATAAAAAGGTGTCTCAGTAAACCCACCCAGCCAAGACCTTGTCAGGAGCCTGGTCTTAAGATCTGTCCTTGCCTAACCCAGAAATAGCTGTTCTGGATTTCTTCCTGATGCTTTCTTACATCCTGCACATTCTGAAAAGGCAGACTGTATTGGATACATGGTATAATTGCACCTTGGAGCTATAATATCCCCTTCTGTTGGTCTGTTAATCCAAAGGCAGTTCACATTTTATAGTTACATTTCCATCCTCTTTATTCTGCTGACAGACAATGCAGACCTTCACCAGCTCCTGACAAGCAGCCCACAAAATTGAAATAGCTCTTGATTGTTTCTATTTCTGCTGTTATGAATCTTGTTTGCTGTTGTGAAACTATCAAGAAGCAGATCAGCTGTACACTTCTGATCCCAGACAAAACTATAGACACCAGGAACAAGAGTTGAATGATCCTTGATGCAAAAACATCAATCTATTCCCAAAATTATGACTCAAATACTGAGGACTTCTGAATACTTTAATCAGCTACAGAAGCCTCATAGGTATTATTTTCCACTTCTAAAAAAAAACCCAAAACAAAACCAACCAAACAAAACACACCAAAAAACCCCCAAACAAATAAAACAGAAAAAACCTAAGTCTAAACCAAGACAATATAAAAGGTAGTTATTGATTCTTCAGTGGTGGATTCTCAGGCAATGCTTGAACAGAAATGCAAGTGTGGCTCAAAAATGCCCCTACAGGCCATCACCTCCCCCTGGCTTGCAGGTGTGGAGTTTGGTTAGTAAGTAAACCAAAAGTATTATAAATCTTGATGAAGTGGAAACAGTTGTGCAAACTGAAACAAAGAGGAAAAAGCCAAGGTGTACAAATATTTACTAAGCAAGCAAAGACCAGCACCTTGCAAATACAGGGGCAAGTACTTCTGCTTTTGCATTGTAAGTACTTGCTAGAAACTACACCTTTTTGTGTGCATATGGATGTAGCTCAGGACCCAACTCAATCCAACTACACTTGAACTGTGAAAAAACACTTCCAGAATCCCACCAGGGGCTCCAGAATTAGAATGTCAGCATACAACATGTAATTTCCTTTTCCCTTCCCTATCATGTATTTACAGTGTCAGGACAGATATCAGTTTCCCAGAAAATGATGGTACTATCCCTTTTTAATTCCTGCACTAGTGGGCAGCTGCTGACATGCCCTGGGTGTCCGTGCTTGCCTGGGCACACACACACACACACATACATACATATATAGACATACCTGTCCATATACACCAACACCCCTAAATAAATCTGGAAGTGCAGATATTTAGACAGAGCTACACCAACCAGAAGTGATTGCTGCCACTGCTCTCACAACAACCTTGTTGGTTATTCCTTAGAAAACCCTTCAGTGCCAGGACAGGATTTACCATGGATTATTAATTATTCTGCCACCAATATCTTTCTTCTAACAAACACCCCTTCAAGCCCCCCCCAAAAAAACACAAAAGAAAAAAAGAAGAAAAAAAAGCTCAAGTCTGTGTTAAATATATAACCTAAAAGTGATGTTACACAAACAGTAACTAGATTAAACATAAGAACATGTGCAGGTACATACCTTGATTGAAGTGTTCATTTAATATCATTTAAGTATCTGAAATATTCTGCTTACTTGATTAGAGTAGATTGTTTGCATTTTGATTTATTGCTTCAAGATCAGTATTCATTAAGTCACTTAATATAAAGGCACCCTTACAGCTGCTATCCTATTAAAGATAATCATTTTTTCCCATTCCTGTTTATGGCACAGTCACTGTTAATATAAAAGCAGTCTGGAGTCCTCTATTAATCACAACCACAGTTTCCAAGTATAAGTATCTTCTGAAACAATTCCTGATGGTTAAGGATTGTGTCAGACACAGGAATTACAAATTATGCTTTGTCTCAAATTCAAATTGCTTGTCATCTCACGTACTGTCAGGGACACTCTGGGGTAGCTGTGAAGGTGGGTGATCCATATTTCAAATCTTTGACCAAAAGTTTCAAAATTACATTCCTAGTAGTATTTTAAGCCTGTATTTCTGGCTCTGAAGCAAAAGCTTCAGTTTTCACTCGAATCAATGTACTGAAATCAATGCAATTTCTCTGTAACTTTAATACAACTTTTTAAATTAGAATTGCAAACGTAGCATTTTATCTTTCAGCACCATTGGCCAAAGACTCCACACCTGGTTCAATGCTTCTGGCTGGTATATTTTACATTTATTCTCTGCCCAGTGTCAAAAAGGACAGAATAATCCTGTGATAATGACATGTCATTAACTGAGCAAAAAGAGATTATAATACCAGTCAAGTGACAGGATGTGCTCAGCCCTTTTGTTGTATCACCTCTGGAAAGTCAGTAAGAAAAGCATCATGACCTCAAAATATACAAGATAAGACACATGAATTTCAGCAAATTGCTGTGAACTCCTTGTTTTGTGGCACATGTTTATTCCGTGTTTGTAACACTGACTCCACTTCATCCAAACACAGGAACATCACACTGGAAAACCACACAGGAGGCAACTCTTAGCTTTTAGAGACACTAAAATCAATTAGCAGCTGTTAATTCAGTGGCACTGATTAGCAGTTTTTCCAGTACTAGCCAACACACGAGGTAATAGTGCTCACTTTCTGATGTAGAGAGCCAAGTTATAACTGACCTTCAAGCCATCTTAAAATACTTATTTTTATTTTTGTACTTGTGCAAGTTAGTCATAGTTGAGGAAAAAGAGTTTTTGGTATATTCCATAATTATATCAACAAATAAGAAATGCAAAAATAACCAAAGGTATTTGTCAAATCCCAATCACAAAAGTATTACCTGTAAAATCTGAAAAAGTATTATTTCCTCATACAAAGTATTTTTTCCTGTTGCTGGATAATGCCACTCAATATACTGATACTTCTAAGAGTTAAAAAAACCCCAAGTTTTGATATACTTCTTTCCTGGTACAATGCAATGATGTTTCAACAAATCTTGTTGGGTCTGTTTGTAATAAAGATGTGGTCATTCTGAAAAGCAGCAGTTCAACTGCTCCTTTGCTCCTGATAATATAAGAAATTTTCATAAAACTCTTACTAGTACCCATTTATACATCCAACTTTATATGTTGTTACACTTATTGCTTCTCTTTCTGTGGTTTCTACCCGGAATCATTACAATTAATGGGATAAGTTCCATGGCCTCCAAGGGATTTCATCTATTCATCTCTCCCTTCTGTCAGGAAATGTTGATGTTTAAAGGAATCATGTTCCTTGTTCTGTGTAGCTTCATTAAAACTACTGTGGCAGAAGTACTTCAAAGGCACAAGGTTTTTAAAGCTCTGAAGGAAGCTTGAAAAAATTTTCCTGGTAATATATTAAAAATAGGTATTTTTAGTATAATAAAGCTTCAGTGAGGTACTGATAAGGTAGAGAAGATAATAAGAGAATGTGGTCAGAGAGGCACAGCTACAGAAAAATATCAGCCAAGGCATCTCAGGAGTCAAAGGAAGAAGCTTCAGTTCCCATTCTGCACCTTAAGAGTATCTGGGCAGACAATGCAGTGTTAAATTAACAACCAATTTGAAGTAGACAAAAATTAAGATTGAAACAAAGAAGACAAATCATAGGTAAAGTTGTATGCAGATAAGTCACCTTACAGCTCACTTTTTAACCTTGATTCAAACCTGGAGAGGGGGGAAAAAGAAAATAAATGAAAGCCATATGCTAAAACCAGAGAGCAAGCTCATTTCTTCTGTAACCTCTTGAATTTAGCATGTTTGCTAATACTTATGAAATAACCTCGCATTATTCTATAATCAAATCCATTTTATTTAAACAACTACACAGTGACCAAAAGCAAGGTGCACCTGGGGTAGACAATGGCAAGTAGGATCTTTATTTCACCTTAAACAGCTCCCACACCACTAAAATACTGTGAGCAATTTATAAAGCCAAATGTTCGGAAATACAGTCAATTTTGTTCTCCTTAAGTGAATACTTAATATAAGATTAAAATGTGTAGAAAAGGAAAGAAGAATTCCAAGAAGGTCAGACAGGCCCTGAGCACAGCAGCCTCTGTCCAGGAAGAGACTTTGGACCTGGACACAGGAGGCAAATTCACCAAAAAGGGCTCACAGAAACAGGCCATGAGAATGACACTGCAATGCCAAAATAAATTTATCTCAGTTTTCACTCACAGAAGTTGGTTGCCATCCTGTTGTCATTAGTGACTGGTTGTCATTAATAAATTTTATGGCAACCATAACTTTCATTTTGCTTAAAATAAACTCCCTCAGAGATTCGAAGTTATTTTGATGAACAGTCATCAGCAAATATTTGTACAAAAAATATTCTCAGGTTGTGCAAACCTCACAGATTTCCACTCTGCTATAAAAACCCCTTCATTTTCTTCCAGACATGATGGCAGCAGATGACACCACTGAGCTCAGAGGGATTCAGGGATACAGCACCATCCTCCTCCTCTGATACCAGAATCCTGGCATTTTTGGGGATGGATGCTACTGAAGCATCACAACCTCCTGTCACATCTCACAGAGATTCCTACAGTGGAGCAGCAGTTTCCTGACTCCCTTTATGCTCTCTACTTTTCATTATTAAGGACAGCAAATGATCTGTTAGGAGGATTTTGGGGGTACATAAAAAATAGCCCCTCATGTATTTCTGTCCCACTGAGAGGGGGCTAATTCAGTGAATGGGTATTGATCACCTCAAAACCAGTATCACCACCAAAGGGGTCAGGAACAGGCTTCAAGTAACTGAATAAGCTGAAAAATCAAGAATTGAATACAGTAAGGACACTCCAAGTAATTTGCTGAAATTGGACAAAAGAAAAATTAAAGCACTGGGAAGACATTACAAAGGGAAATGGTATAACATAAATATAGGGTTTGATGAAAAAAGACAAACCATGATCTTTTAAGTATATTTCACTCAGAATTTCATACCATGCAGAACTAAACCAGAAATAAACAAAACCGGTGATTTATGTACCAATTACAACACTTGCAAACTTTTAATTACAGTCTTTGAATTTTTAATTGATCCCACCCAAACACACAGGTGTGAATGGAACTGGCACAAGGGTACAAAAGAGTTAAAATCACATGTTAAAAGCCTGTACTTCTGCATGCCTAAAAGCTTTTAATGTAGCAGTTTTCAAAGATCCCATGTGTTTGAGATGACAGAGCATGGAAATGTAAGTCACACTGGTTTACTACAGCAGGGAAAAAAAGTTCTTTTGGCACTAAGTATTATAAAAAATTAAGTACATGGTATTGCATTTTTCCTCTTTTTATGCTATTTCCCCTACTGCTCAATTCATAAACTGCATTTTGCCTTTTATTTACCAAAAAAATAAAGAAGATTCATGCCCTACCCTTTAAGGGCAGTGAACAAAACAGTAAAAGTGGTTTTCCCTGATGCCAAGGCCCATCAATAACCAGCGGGACCTCACTCCCACCTATCACACAGATGGTCTCCAAGAGCCTGCTTCAAACACACACACACAGAATGTGCATTATTTCTCTCTCTCCTTCTCCTGCTCAATATTTCACCAAGATAATGCCAAGCAGAAAGGCTCTTCCATCCCAGGAGAGCCGACACCTGCGAGCACCGGGCTGAAATACTCCCTCACATTTGGAGCCACCATTCAGGGGAAACACAAAATTTCTTTTAGAACCCAGAACAAGCACCAATCCTTCCCTGAGCCATTTTTTTCATATCTCTAATTCCACAAATAAGCCTTTTAAATCCACAAGTGCCCTCGTGGCGTGTCCCAAGGCCTCCCCTGGGCAGCTCTGGAAACAATCCACACAGCAGTTCCTGAAGAAATGAACCAAAAATCTGGGTGCAACTTTGCTTCTTATTGTTTCAAATTATTCTCCTGTTCGTGTAAAATGACCACTTTGGTCCTCAGTAAATTCTTTACAGAAAAAAAATAAAATAAAAAAAAAAAGAGCAGGGATAGTCTAGGATATGGAACACTGTGATGAGAGGAACAAAATGGCACTGATGACATGAACTATCTTATTGCCCATCTCAATCTAGCATGAACAGAATGAGAGATTTTCTGTGTGTTTTTTGGAAGGGCAGTTGCTTGTTCATTGTGTAAGCTTTGAATTTTAGCACATACTCTAGAACAAATTGAAGCTCTGCCTTCTTTTGCTTAAGCTTTGAATTCCCACAGTTACAGAGGGAAGAGAAGTTTTCCCCTAATGATCAGATATGGACCTAATTTCCATATTCAGTATTTAGCTGTTCCTTTTATCTATTTCTTTCTTAAAGATGATTCCCACATACAACATTTGACCACCATCTAGAAGGTTTTTTTGATATTATTTGGGAATTAAAGCCATCAGAGCACTGGATAAAACACGACACAATTAGGGGGCTACAGCCTGTCTGTGTCAAATTCAAGAAGCAACCAAGCCCTATATTCTTCTTTGAATACAAAAAACCACCAGTGCCATAAGTGTAATGAAAATAGCTTGGTTTTGTCCCAGTAAATTTGTATTTGCAGCTTTTATACCACCTTCTCAGCCATTTATCTAGACTGGAAAGTTTCTTATTTTTTCTGCTGCATGAACCAGAACAGTTTCAGAGAAAGTACCAAACCAGGCTCTGGATATAAAATCTTATCTCAACCATTTCAACTATGACTTTTGGCAAATTTCTGTTTCTTCCCAGCACTAATTCCTACTGTTGTTACTGGTATTGTCTCAGCAACCTCTGGAGTCCAGAACTTCTCAATTTCTTAACCCAGCATCCATAAAGACAAGCCAGCCATTTCTGCCATTAGCCCTCTTCTCAGCTTCCAGCACTTCTAAAAAACTCAAACTTCTCCATTTCAGCCTATGAAGAGCTGCAAATTACTATCCTTCTTGAAAAAAAACCTCTTTAAAGTATCTGGTGTTAAACAGCTATGAAAATATATAGTTACTTTATATATGGGAGAAATGTTCTTGTTGGTTAGTTAATCAGGACTGTGCAATATATCAAAAGTAAAAAAAAATCAGAACTTTAAAGCTTATTACAAACCCAACATTGTTTCTATCATTTAGATTTGGTTTATAGATCTTAGAGAACCCACAGGAATATAAAAGCATCGTAAGCATTTTACCACTATTCACAAAAAGCATGTGTGTGCATCCCCTCCCCACCCCAGCAGGCAGGCAAAATGCACAGTTCCAATTTTAATATTTATAAGTCCTTGAACATGCTCTTCATCCAAACATGCTCTTCATCTTAAGCCATATTTAAAATGAACTCCCAAATCAGCCACTCCCATTAAACATGTCACTTTTACAGAGCCTCTGAAATAGGCTCTGGGGGGGAGTGGTGTGAAAAAAGCCCACTTGGAACTATTGGACAAACAAGCAGTGTGGAAATATCCAGCAAAAATCATATTAAGGAAATTACTTTGAGAAATGGTTATTACTTCAAGAAATGGTTATTACTTCATCCTTTTGCCAGTGGCTGTGTGTGTGTGACTTGGGGCAGGTAATAATGTCCCTGTGCTGCTGTGCCCTTTCCATTTGCCATTCTTGGACTATAAGCACTTCAGGGCAGAAAAGGAACTTACATTCTTAAGAGCCTTTATCTGAAAGCCTGAACCTGGAAGACTTTGAACACTGTTTTGAAAGAGGATTCAAAAGTGTCTATGACCTAAAGTGAAAAAAAAACCAAATTAGGTCCAGCAGTTTAGTGTCAGGGCACTCATTACCCTGTCAAGTAACTTTGGGCACATCACTTAAAATCTATAAGCTTTTCTTCCCATGTACCACAGGAACAACAGATCCTCCTTTACATAGCAGCAAATCTGGGAGGCCCAGCTCATTAAAGCCTGTAAAGTGCCCAAGATTTTCAAGTTGCAGAAGCCTCATGAAAAGCAAACCCCGATTAACACCCCCCCCCCCCCAAGGAGATGTGCTAGCAAAAATAAGGGTTATGTTCCACTTCAGCACTCCAGAAGGCTCTCTGCTAGGTTACACTGGAATGACAAATCCAAAAGAACATCCAGTGGCCTTAAACCAAACCATTACTGTGAGAAATCAACAACACACGAATTAGTCTCTAATCCAACCTGTCCAAAACTCACTCATTTGATGAGCCCAAGCACTGCTGGCAAAGGAACAGAGACTCAAAGAGACCAAAGGTCTGAGGCCACAAGGCAGGGGAATTGTCACTAGAAGGTACATTAAAAAAAAGAAACCCCTCACACCTCAGGTCTGGGGAAAAAAAAAAGAACAAAGACTGAAAAGACTTTATGATTCCCAGCTCTGAGTGTACAGAGGCTAATTGGAAAGGGTGTGCACTTCCCACTGACTTCTCCATACAATCTTATTTCTACAAGACAAGGATTTTCTCCTTTTTTTTTTCCCCTGTCACAAGTTTTGTTATTCTATGAGCATGACCAGAGCTCTGAGAGGAGCCCCCTCAACTCCCACAGCCAGGATTCATTTATTATGGCAACACAGACAAGTTCCTGAGAGCGGGGCACAAATGTTTTCCTCAACTACATCAGGAACGGCAACCCGCACGTGGAAATGCTGAGGACTCAGATTCTCTTTTCTGCCTGCCTCCCAAAATTCTACACCTCAGTTTCCTCATCTCTTGTTTCTCTCTCTGTTGAGACCCCAAATGATGACCCTGCTCAACACCAGGTTGGCCCATTTTGTTTAAGCAAAGCCTTGGTGAAATTCCAGGCCCACTGCACATAAGGGATCTTGCAGCTGCTGATCTTCCTGGTGCTAAGAGCAAGGCAGGAATATTCCTAGAAAAAAAATTCACTTAACTTTACATTTTAACTCACATTTGACCCACAGGTAATTCAACTCTTGGATGGGTCAATCATGCAAAGCCAACAAAAAGGCAAATTCAAGCATTACACAAGCAAAGACAACAGGATAAGGAGCAAAACATGCTTGCAAATGATCCTTTGACACAAACCAGAAAAATGAAAACACTGCAGAATTTTTTGTTATTATTACTATTAATTTTCTAATTTTCATCTTTCAAATTTTCTTCAGAGACATAAAGAAGGTTTTGGATAAGGCTGTGAAGAGCACCAGAAAATTGCATCCTGATGCCTCAGAAGACTGAGGAAACATCCTCCCACTTCAACCATCAAACCCTCCAAAGACTTACCAGCATATCTGGGCATGCAGAAAACACCCATTTTTAGGTGCTCACTGTTTAGCCGTCAAGCATGTTTCATAACAGCTGCATATTTTTTACATAAAAAGCAGGTGTTTCTGTTCTAGTCTTCAAGTTAAGCCATGCTGCTTGTCCTAAAATCTGGATTTGACAAATTAGTTGTGTACTTTAATTCTGGCAGACAACATTTCATTTATTTTGACATTTTTTTGTTTGTTAATTCAGTTGAATAAGCTGCCTATAGTTTTACAGGTGCTGCTCAGCAACAGCAATTCTGTGTCAGCAGCTCCTCGCTACATTTAGATGTCCACTCACGCATGCCTACAGACATAAAAGTTTTATAAATTAATACATTTTCAAGGTGACTTTCTTTAAACAGCTCAATTCAAAGATAACAATTTTTGCCTTCTGGCACTTATTCTAAGAAAATATTCATTTTGCATGAGTAAGTCTGTGTAAAAGGCAAAAAGATGCCACTATTGCTTTTAAAAAAAAAAGAGTCAGGGAATAAAAGGAAAGGAAGTTATGTATTTTCTAAATTCCTCTATAGATAATGTCATGGGAAATTTGGTCTGTAACTTCAACCAGACAAATCTTAAGGTCAGCCTTGGGCTCAGCTCAGCAAAGCTCCAAGTCACTGACACAGAGGCAGAGAATTGTTCAGGGTATCTTTGTTCACTGCCTCCATCTGTCTGGTGATGTTGGAAGGAGGTTTCATGGCTGTAGAACAGAAGAGCTCAGAGCACATATCACAGGGGCACTTCAGAACCACCAGTTCCCCCCGGGGAGACAGGGACACCTTGTCAGGCAGCTGCTCCCAAACACAGACACACTTTGTGGCACCAGAAGTACATAAAATTTGGGAGCAAATACAGTTCTGCAACTGGGCAATGACAATGTCATCTTTTCATTCACAGAACAAAGCTGATACTAGGCTCACTCCTTCTGAATAAATGCAGGGAAAGTACAGCTTAACCTTCTTAAATGCCTACAAATTCACAGGGAGGAAAAACATAAACAGATTTCAAACACATACAAAGACGGTTTGGAAATAGGATGAAAGAAGAATGTCATGGTGGATTGCATTCTCTCTTTTCTTCCTGAAGAGCCCAGTGTACAGAACACAACATCCATACAATGCCTTAACATTTAGGTTAACGGAGCTAATGTTAAAAATGGCAAAGCACAATTCAGCTGACACGCTGGCATTGAAATTACTTCCTTGGCTTATACATCTGCTGCAGAATTTGCCTTCCTGGTTTGTTTTTTTTTGGTTTGGTTTGGGTTTCTTGTTTGTTTGGTTTTTTTAATTAAGATGCTACAAAAGTGAAAAAAACCCACAACTTGTTCCTTGGAAGTGCTGAACTTGTTCTCAATCCTTATGATTACTGTTTGGAGAGTGCCTCAGCCCTCCTGGTGTATCTATTGTTGCCTGAGTTCACAGCTTTCTCCTCCTTCCAGGAGGTGTTTCATACATCCAGTAAGTAGGTACTTTTGAAAACACCCTCCAATTTGAATGAGATTTCAAGAACTTCAGGCTGTTGAGGTAAACTCAGAACTACTGCACCAATGTAGATGAGATGGGGAAGCCATACAAGGACATACACACACACAGACACTTATATTGCAAATATAAACCTGCAAGTATTTGCACATACACATGAATTGCTTGCATATTATTGCAATTGTACTCATTCCATGGTGGAAGTGTAGTTGCTACACAAAGTACAGAATTAAAGAGACACAGACTGGGAATTGTTACATGTAACATTCACAATAAGTCTTATTTTCTCACTTTGCATCATACGAGTCACTGCAAAACATCATCCCTAAGGAAATGATGCCACAGAAAAGTTTAGGAAAATGGTGTTGGGACTACATGTGGGAAGATGAAAATTTCTATTTAAATTGTAAGACAATGTTCTTACATATGTGAGAAGCGCATTTTAGAGATCCCTCTGAATCCAACAACTGCATTTCCCTTTCTGGTGTTACCCACGTTGTTAAACACAGATTTGAATCCCCACACACCACTGGAAACCAGCTCCATTCCAGACAAAACACTGGTGAAACGTTTTATAGTATGTAAATATTGTGAAGATACAAGTTTTCCCAGCAGTTCCCCTTCACTGTGGGCAGTGTTAGAGCAAATTTCCCTCTTCTCATCCACTGAAGTTCAATTTTTCCTATTTAAAGGCAAGGGAGCCGATAGACTTTCCAGAAGTATATATCTAAACTACAATTGTTTTCATCTCTTGGTGGCATCATTCGTGCATTAAACATACATGTATGTTCTACACACAGTTGTTCCTGTCTGAATTAAACTTTAAAGGAAAAGTCCTCATGATCATTGCTCTGTGTGCCTCAAAAAGAGAGCACCAGAGAATGTAATGGGAGAGATTAATCCACTAGAAATAATTAGACAGGTCACCTTTCATTTTTAGTATATGTAGTCCTTTAACAACTATTCAGAGAATAAGACTTATGGTTATCAGGGTACTATGATAATTATGCCAAGAAATTAACTGCTAAGAAACAAATATACTGCTATAACTAATTTTCATATCCAGTTTATGGAGTTTTATTTAATTCCTTTTTCCCCAAGAAATCAGTGTACTCACAGATTTTCATGAGAGTCAGATTTTCATGAGAGTTCAGCTCTCGTTTTGGCACCCAAATGAGAGCCAGACTTTGATAAGAGCTCAGTGCCTTGCAGAACAGGAACTGTGAGGAGCTGAGCTATTTTGGAAATCTAGCAGCTGCTGTGTAGGCTGGGAATATGAAAATTCTGGTCTCCAGCTCTTTAAAAACCTGCCCTTACCTAACTAACAGCATAATAAGCAAGAATCCTAAATCTAGCAAATTACAGCTTCTTCTGCCATCTCCTTTGTCCTACTGAAAACTTCCACTTCCAGTGCATTTCAAGAACTTTGCATTACCTTTATTGGCACCAGGCACTCGCTGCCTCCAGGTACAGCTCTGACCTTTCCAGCACACCGTTCTTTGGGGCAAAAAGGTTATTTTTCTTTTCCTGATTTAACAGCAAAGTTGCCTCATTACTGGTACTATTAGAATTTTAGGCTGCAATAATGTTTAGCATTTGACTCAGGAGACTCAGAGTGTCACAGCAGTGTAACCCCACTGGCCACTGTCCCTCTCTCCAGGTACAATCTTAACAGCCCATAAAAAATAGACATTTAACTCTGAATTTCCTTCATCAACTGGAGTGTGCTCTCACTCTCTCAAATTACAACATTTTAATTTTTTTTCTAAATACATAAATGCTAAAAATTAATAAAATATAACTTTTCTGAAAAGTAATAACCTCAGAGTCACCTCAGATAAACAAAAACAGTTCAGAAATGGAACAGGTTGATTTTGGGCTTTGCAGACACTCAGATTGCAGCAGCACATTATTCACATGAAGTACAGAGCACAGATATCAACTGTTCAGCTAAAATACTTAATTCTCAGAATTTTTTTATGACAGATGTTGCCATTCACACCACACAAACCTTCATTCCATCACCCCTTTGGCTGCAGAATCAACTCAAGTATTTTTTCAAAACTTGTTTTTTTTTTCTCCATCCTTTTTTTGAGAAAATGCTTTGGTTTTAAAACATATTTTTAAATGAAGAATGCAGTATCACAAATGATCGCAGAAACCTGATATTTTGATAATTTAATCAAGACTACTCACTTATGATTTTCTAAAGGTTTTCTTAATTTTTTGGTATTTTTCAAGACGAAAAACAGTCCACCAATTTGCATGGTCTGCCTTGACCATTTCATAGTAATGACTAAAAAAAAAGATGTCCATATGTGTAAGCTACCAAGAGGAGAGACAATTCTGGTTCCTGCCAGTGGAAGATGAAATATTCAAAAGACATGTCAAGAGAGACCTCTAGAGATGTGTAATCAGTGCTTTATATCTTTTTTTGAAAGTTATAGTCAAAAGAAAATCAGCTGACGTTTCCAGTATGAGCCAACATTCTGAAATGCTTCACTTGGATTGCACTGACACAACCAATCTTTTATGTTCAGGCAATAAACTCTAGTTTGTGCAACAGCTCTGTGGAAAAAATATTTTGAAGAGATTTAAGGTTTTCTTGGTTTTAAACATGAACTGAAAAGTCTCTAAGCAAATTATATTAGCAAAATTATCACTACCACAAGACATTCCTCGTGGTAATTTTAAATACATTTTAAATTTAATTCCAGTTGTCACATAAACAATTATGTGCATTTTGTAATCATGCATCTCTAATCAACTTTGGATCCCAAATTACATTTGTCTGGAAAGTTTCAAGCATTTAACTGCACAGTCATGGACCAGACCCTTCACAGGGACATGAAACACTGGCTGCTCCTCCCCTATCCAGGCCACACGGAATAATAACTATCCTTGAAATTTTCATCAAAGAACTCACATAAAAAGGATTTTGGAAGCATTCCTCCTCTAAAAGCTAACAGGAAACGAAAATCCCTACAAACATCAGGACTATGGAGATGAAGTTCAGCATTTCAGCACCTTTGTGATGGTTCAGATTCTGAGCAGGGAAGGGTTCACTTGTGTGCAGCCACAGAATCAACGAGGTTAGAGAAGACCTCTGAGATCATCAAGTCCAACCTTTGACCCAACACCACCTTGTCACCCAGACCATGGCACTGATACCATGTCTAGTCTCTTCTTAAACACCTCCAGGGACAGTGACTCCACCCCCTCCCTGGGCAGCCCATTCCAGTGTCTGAACACTCTCTCTGGAAATAACTTCTTCCTAATGTCCAACCTAAACCTCCCCTGGTGCTCCTCAAGGCTGTGCCCTCTTGTCCTACTGCTGGTTCCTGGGAGAAGAGACCAACCCCTACCTGGCTGCACCCTCCTGGCAGGGAGTTGTAGAGAGTAATGAGGTCTCCCCTGAGCCTCCTCTTCTCCAGGCTGAGCCCCCCCAGCTCCCTCAGCCTCTCCTCACAGCACTTGTGCTCCAGTCCCTTCCCCAGCCTCGTTGCTCTTCTCTGGACCTGCTGCAGCCCCTCCATGTCCTTCCTGAGCTGAGGGGCCCAGAACTGGACACAGCACTCCAGGGGTGGCCTCACCAGTGACCCACAGCTCTGTGACTGTGTCCATCTGGTGACCAAACACCTGTAGATCCAAATGCTGCTGATCCAAACACTCCCTACATCCACATCATCCCAGCTTTCACTCTGCCTCTTTCCATCCCCACACCCCCCCTTGCACACCCACTGAAGGAGCAGTAAACTGCACTAAAGTTAATTTGAAGTCACAAGTGTCGTTTATTAATTTACCACTTCCCCTCCTCTTTTCTCCTGACAATTAGCTGTGATACACAACCTGAATTTTAATACCAAATTACAAGAGCACTGTATAAGTGACACACTCTAAAACACAGACTTTCTCTTTTCTTTTAGGTAAAATTAAGCTAATCTACTCTGACAGAAGAGGGCTCTTTGGAACCAGCTAGTGAGTCTCCCAAATATGAAGCAGTAACCCAAATGTCAATTACTTTTCCAACAGCAGACAAATTGCTGGCACACTAATGCAATTTAAGGACAATAATTAGATAACAGGACTACAGAGTGTACCAGGTGACAGAGTTTCTGAGATAATAGAATCTAGTGTCCTACTTCTTAAATATTAACATCATTCCATCCCAGTCAATCGGTTTATGGTAATTTTAAAAGGGCAAAGCAAATTCTTTTTATTGCTAATAATATTGTGCTTTTCCAGCATTAGCTTTGAAGGTTAGCAATTTACAGGGTCAAACCTTAATTCTATTATTTCCATTTTATTTACTTTTCTTTTTTAATCTCTCCTCTTTGAAGTCTTTTCCTATTATAGAAATTTTAAGGCACTTGATTAAAAAAAATGAAACCCTTGAAATGGGAGTTCACTGTGCTCAGTACAAAGGAGCCACTTTCATCACAGCACATGTAATCTGTTTATTATATCCATTTAGAAATTCCCAAACTTTTCTTATAATCACATTCTACTATAATCACATTCTACTCTAAGTGATTTGGTTAACTGTGTGTTAGGTAATCCATGTAACATGTCCAAGATTTTTCAAATCTTGGCCACAGTCAAGCAGCTCTCCAGAATTATTGTAGGCAGAAGAAACCTCATTGCTTTAGTCACAACTTCCCAGATCACTAAATGTCTGTCTACATCACAAATCACTATTAAAATATTCTTCCCCCCACCTTTTTTTCCCCAATAGTTAGCTGGGGGACTTCTGTTTTCAACAAAGTCTCTGCAATTCTTGGTACCAGACACCTCCTTTCATCCAGAAAACCAATGCCCACTGACACACTAAAATATCTCCACCCCGAGCAGAAAGCCCAGCTCTAGGACAAGAGAGGAATTTACCCAGAATAAAATTCAGTTTCTCAGCTAAGACCCTAATAAGAATGCAAATTTTTATTCTTTGTTTGTTTTTTAAGTTTTTAAGTGAATAAAGACATAAATTTAATCATATTACAGATCATGAGATACCGTGTTTCAAAACTTATTTTTTCCCCATCTTAAAAAAGAGACAAATCTTCAAGTGCTGCATTAAGAACCAGCCAAGTCAAATGACTTCCACAAATATTTGTGTCAGTCTCTCAAAGCCACACTGGTATTTTTCAGTTAAAAAACAAGCCTTGTGAAATGCAGTTTTACATGTTCTGAAGTGTTTGCTGACACACAAATGAATAGGCTGCACTCAGTTGTACAGTTTTTGGTCCTTGAGTCCATAGCATTTGTGCCTGGGAAACATTCAGTTTGAATGTCATGACACAATGGTTTGCTACATGCAAAGGGTGGGGAAAGGATAATTAAAAAATACAGCAAAGCACTGAGATAATTCTTTCCTGTGGGTTCTGTGAGCATAAAAAATCTGAGGAGCCCTGCTCAGATATCATTGCAGGACCTTGAAAAAACAGACTTTTCTCACTTTTTGTCATTTACAAATAGGACAAAATTTTTGTTTCTAGTGTGTCCTATTGGCTACATTGTAGCAGATGACAAAAAAATTAACTGTCCTGACTGTAATTTGTTACCCTGCTGCTAATGATGGTAATATATAAGGCACTGCCTATGTACTTTCTCAGTTAATCTGAAACTGATACCAAATGCTGATCAGAAACACATTACTACCTGATTAGCCAATATAATCTCTGCTCATTAATCCCCTGTTATTTCACATGCATTTTACCAGCAGATCTGTGGATATCTGAACAATTTATCCTGACATTACCCCAGTACTTCTTTCCCACAGGAGAATTCTTGTTCCTTCCTATTGACTGGTCAAGAATACAGACTCGTGAAACCAGAACCACAAATGCATGTCTCAGTCTGAGGATTTGGGTATCACAGTGGCCATCTCTGACTAAGGGGCAATAACACCTTCAAGACCCTCATCTAGAACAACCAAAAAGCTAAAAAAAACCCCCTTGTTCATTATCTTATAGCCCTGTGAGAGAGCCAGGATTTCATCTGCCAGGGCCCAACTCAAATCAAGTCCCTTGGAAATAACACAACTGCTAAAACATGTAGAAAGTAGCACACCTTGTAACAGGTAAAAAAAAAATAAAAATCAGGACTTTTTTATTACTCTAAATACAATTAGAACTCAATTTGACTTTCAGTGACAGTAAAATTGTCCTGTCTTCAGTAAAGGTGGCAAAAAGGAAGAAATCTTGGAGGTGAACACTCAGCTCTCAGGGATTCACGAGCCCCCTCAGCTGTATCTGGTTATCACACAGTGCAGCAGGAAAATTCTTTGATCACAAAACATTTTGAGGAAAATTGATATTAAAGTAAGTAAACAAACATGTTCCCAAGTCCAGGGGGCCTGATGGGATTCACCCCACAGTTCTGAAGGAGCCAGTGGATGTTATGTCAGGAGCCCTCCCTATCATCTACCACAGGTCTCGGGAGTCTGACTGGAAGCTGGACAACATTATTCCAGCCTAAGAAAGGGCATGAGGAAAGACTCAGGGAACTATGGATCTGTCAGTCCAATTTCAGCACCTGGAAAATTCTGAAGATAATCCTGGATACTACTGAAGTCATTCTCTCAGGATCTCAGCTCTGCCCACCCTGCTCTGGGTCTCAGCACTTGTTCAGGGCACTGTGATATTCCAGGGATGTGGAGGTCCCCCTAAGGCACTACAATATTCCAGGGATGTGGAGGTGGGAGCCTGATGTCACACTTATAATGTGCAAAAGAGATGAGACATTAGAGAAAGCGAAGAAATTAAAGGGTCTGTAAAAATAAATTACAGAAGAGACTAGGAATGGGCACTGCTCTGTGGAGAATACTTAGAGCTGATACATTTTTATAGCCCAGGCATGTTCAATTTTAAACCTACTGCTTTTAGCAGTGAAGTGACAAAAAGAAAGAAGTGGAAGGGACAGTGGGAAGACATAAAAAAAAAGTTACCAGGACAGCAATTAGAAAAGGGATAACTTACTATAAGGCATAACAATGAGTAATATGTGCTAATAACACATTATATAATCTGATTTCTTAAAAAATTTATATCATTCCTTTATATAGCCAATCCCAAATATCTACAGGAAAAAAACCCAGCAATCAATACCATTCTATTATATACCTTTCTATTAAAGGAAAGATATAGGAAAGCCATAAAGGCTGAACCCAACAGACAACCTTTCCATGAGCTTTTTCAGTTCCATATGTATTAAGACTGATAAATCATTATTCATTCCTCTAAGTACAAGGGTTTTCTTATTTCTTATGGATAGAAAAAAAAAATGCTTTTTTTGGACAATGAAAAATTCGGTCTTTATTCTTCTTCCTACTCCTTTTCACACAACCCCTACTCTGTGGCCCAGGATAATGAGAATCGAATATAAATGAAATAAAAGCACTTCCATCTACTTTTATAAAGAAAATAAAGTCTTTTTTTTTTTTTTTTTTTTGTAATCCAACATCTCATTTCAAAAAGGAAATAGCTTTAAGGCTCACATGCTTTTACAAGTATATGTCTGATTCTACAATGGTAGTCTAAGAAAGTCACATTCCTTAAAATGAAACATGTTGTTTTCAGTATTTTCCCTCCCTCATGATCTCTTTCATTTCAATTATTTCATAAATAACTTTTTTCTCATTAAATACTCCTGTTTCCTGTAAAATTTTCTTCATTCTGTATTTATAAAAGCATAAAGCAGTGTAGCCTATTTCTAAAAGTCTCCATAGCTCTACATACTATAAATACTCCTAAGTCCTCCCTGACTATTCAGTTCTGAAATAATAAAGCCTCTTTGGAAATAATAAAGTAACAGGTGCCTTCATACACAAGAGTTACATCAAGGAATTAAACTGTGCTTACATTTGTTCACATATTCTTATTATTTGCCTTAATTTTAGAATAAACTCAAATCTGACGTCTCTTGCTGGGTGTTCCAGTTTCACTGACACATTGCAATTGGGATTTACATCTCCTGTGCTGAGGCAAGCAGGTTAAATTGCTTCTTCTGTGACATTTGTGAGCTCTGCTTGGTATTCCTTCCCATGAACCCACAGTGTTCACTATTCCCATGTCTTTGTTCCCCATTCCTGTTTCTCTTGTGTTTCACAGGATCACAGGATGGTTGAGGTTGAAAGGGGCCTCTGGAGATCACAGTCCAACCCCCCTGCTCCAGGTAGAGTCAAGCCAGAGCAGTTCTAAACAAACCAAGCCAGTTTCTAACAAAACTCTCAAAAATCTCTGAGTAGAAAAGAAATCAAGTGAGAGAAGAACACAGCTTAGGCTGCCAGGATATCCATGAACAGACACTGAGGATGTGACTGATGGAGTTTGTGGGTGCAGGACTGAAATGCCTCCCTTCCCTCTCTACTTGAGGGCACAGAAATTCTGTTGCCTGCAGGTTGGCAGGAAAGCCTGCAGCCACCTGAGGTGTTATTTAAACATTAGCTGTCAGTGGCTCTTCCAGACAGCAAAAAGGAAAAAGAAATAGGGAGAAAATAAAAAGGTAGATGGTGAAGCAAAACATCAATGTAGTTCAGCAGCTGACCAGAGAAAACAGCAGCAGGACTAACAGGGAAAACGGAAATATTTAGGGAAAACTTTTAATGAATTCCATAATGCTGTTTTGAGAAACCACACAGGCACGTGTCACCTGAAAAACACATCTCAAAGAAAAATGGCAAAAGTAGCAGTTGGTGCAGTGTAGTAGGAAACAACTTACTTGGCTTTCAGGAATGCAGAACGACTGAAGGAAGGAACCGGAAGGAAAAGGGATATCGGGATCCTGAAAATCTATGACAGAGAAAAGAGGGAGAGACAATAATGGATGGTGTAAGATGAGATGATAAAAGGGAGAGCACAGAGGAGAACAAGACGACACAGTGGGAAAACAAAACAGGGATCAGGGTTTACAGATGAATCTGAGCCCAGAATTTATGGAATTATTGTCATAAGATGAAAAAGGGGATGGCACAAACAAATAAGGAGAAAAGCCAGTGACTTCAAACATAAAAGAAGGTAACAGCTGCTCTCCTGTTTCACTAAGTTGGATCATTTACCACATCCATATTTCAAATAGTAATTAATTAAGTTGTACTGGAGCCAACAGCAGCAGGGACTCTTTATTAATGAATGCATAGATCAGATAAACAACTGTGCTGAAGATGAATTTTACTAGTAAACTTTACCATTACCACTTCCTATAAGAATGAAGATGCATAAAACAGTGCCTCAGACACTATTTTCATCAGCAATCAAAAGTTTTTCTATGTGACCACAACTAAATGATTCAAAAGGACTATCAAGCCTTGCAATACTTCATGACACATGGATAATATTTTAGCATTTCTAAATAAAAATTAAAAGCCATCAAAAAACCAAACCACCCACCAAAAAGCACCACTCCCCCCGACCCAAACAAATCCAAAAAGATGGATTTTTCTACCCCAAGCTGTAGCAAATTGGAGCACTTTTCTGAGAATAATCAGAACTCTCTGGCTGCTGTTCAATATGCAAACAAGTCTAATTACTCTCTCTGGCTTGTACCAAAAATGTTTGACTCCTCTCAGAGATCAGTTTTCATATTTGATGATGGACTCTGGAATCCTGGGTTTACATGTTCTGCTGATCCATTTCAAAGCTCCAAATAAATACAAGAAATGCACACCAGACCTACCTTGCAGGAGATGGGATAAGAACCTTTCATCTAAAGAGTCTTCTCAGCTCAAAACCACCCAGCTGGAGCCTTCCCACTGCTCAGTGTACGTGGGCACTACTCATTCCTTTGGGCAATAGTTACTCCCTATTTTTGGAATTAGGTTCTACTTTCTTTCTCAGAAAGCTGAATTTAGCTGTAAGGCTGCTATTCCATCCCTTTATTAAGCATCTTTCAACACATTCAGGATCCAAAAATTTATTCATCGTAAGGAAGGAGTTTGGGTACCAACCTGTCTTTATGGTTTCTCTCCAAGTTCTCCTCATCCTGAGTGCTGGTATTTAAGTCACCCATAAAGCTCAGAGAAAAGGTCATATTTTTCAGCTTTTTAGGCAGGAAAGAATGGAAGGAAGGACAGAAGGATGGAAGGACCTAACTCATAACTGCTTAGTTATCTAAGCTCAGTACCCAACTACCCAAAGTAGATGCAAGAAGAAGTACAAGTATTTTTTTCTGTGCAAATGTGTTTCAAATTTTGGAGCTAATAAAAAAGAAAGAAGACAGAAAGCCACTAAAGAAATTATTCAAATTTTGGAGGTAATAACAAAAAGAAAGAAGACAGACAAGTCACTTTGCAGCTTAAAGGAGGAATAAAATTGTGAAGCCATAAAACTGAAAGAATGTGGAGATTCATAAGTTCATCTTTCCCATCCACTTTGGGGTTCACAGGCTATAGCAGGACAGAAAAAGAATTTCTACCTTGCCCTTAGCTTGGCATGAAAATAACCCAACAATCCACAAAGAACACAACTGTCTGTACCTTCTTTCATTTCTGTTCTGCGTAGCTTGCTACTCTTTTTTTCCTCCCCTGTAACAAAGCATTTCTCTGCATTATTCTTTGCCAGTATCAATCTCTATTTATTAATTGTCAATTTATTTTATGCTATCTGCAACAATTCTTGGTACAATCTGATCACTCAAAATCCACTTATTCCTAGTGCCATGCCTCACATACCTTTCATCAAGATTATTAGAATTTGTATTTTATCAAGCCCAAGATCCTCTCACCAAGATCACAGTCCCTGTGCCAGCACAACACACCAGTAATTTAAGATATCCCTGCCCTGCCCATAGAGGCAAAGCAGCACTTTGATTCCTCTTTCCCAGGCAGAGAACTGTGACACTGTAATCAAGTGATCTGCCTGAGGAAAGCAGGGATGCTGCTGAGAGAGATTAGATTGAAATCTAAAATCCTTGACACCTGGCTAAGTACTCATGACAAGACCGTGGAGAATGCTGGATCTTTTCACCTCTCTGTAAAAAAACCTCTAAATATAATCTAAATAGATTTATACCATCTGTATGTTGAAATGAAATGGATATGAATTCACACTTTGCTAGGTTACCTCTACTATTGACTACTTGTCCTCATACTTCTGAAGTTGAACACAATGTGAAAGTATTTTATTAAATACTGTGTAGTTCAGATATTTATTTTTATCCTTTGAAATTGCCCAGTAACACCCAACAGTATCAAACCCTCACTTAGTACCAACCATCAAACAAAGATGGAAATTCCAGCACTCTTGACACAAGTATTTACAGCAAACCTTGTGAGAAAACTGCTGGTTGGACTAATCCTTCCTCTGACATTTTGGAATATGGGATTAGAAGCCTCTCTAATTGTTTGCTTATGAGACACAGCATTGGTTCAGGTGGCAGTAAAAAGAGAAGTCTGTGCATCCACTGAAATCAGATGCAGCACTGCCAGAATAATTCCCAGTTTTAGAACAGCTACTCACACAGAAGGTTCTGTCATTCCCTCTGTGCACACACCTCCAACATCCAGGGATCTGACAGGGAAAATCCCAACTAATGGACCACACAGCAGAGCTTTAGAAAAAACTGCCCTGTAAGTAAGAGCTCTAATGACCAGTCATTGCTACTGGAATATGTAGCTGTGCCCATTTGCAAGGAAGTAAAACCAGATGGGAATGTTTAATTTACTTTCGCTTACCTTTGGCATTCTCTGCATAATTCTTGTACAAATCCCCTCAATGCTCTCAGACTGTTTTGCATAGGCAAGGACACGCTGGCACACAACACATTAATCTTCATATACCTGTTCCAGTTGTGCAGTGCCAATAGACACAATATCCCATAATGATAGAGGTTATCATTTCCCAGCTCCTAATTTGTATCAGGCAATGGAGTAAGTCAGAAGTATGGTGGAAAGAGTTTGTGTCATTGCAAATTACAGTGTAAAGATTTTCCTTCCTCCCAGTTTTACCACAAAGAAAGAAAAATCTGGAAAAATAATAATAAAAATTTCTGCAATTCAAAATGCCCAGAGCCTGGACAGCATGAGGACTCATGAGCTGGAATGGCAAATAAATCAAGGACAGAAGCACAGCCACAGTCAAATGAAGACACTTTAATGTGAAAGTTTAGTTCTCAACTTTTTTATCAGCTTTCAATGTGTTACTTAAATTCCTGACAGAAAAGACATGTCCACTGGGACTAAACTGCAAAAAGGCATTTTTTTAAATGTCCACGAAAACGTGCATGTGAATACACCTATTTATATAAATAAAATAAATTAGTTCAAAAGTCTTAAGAACACTAAGCAAGAGATTCCACTGTAAATATCTAATGCCAATAGAAAGTTCACCCTGTTACCTTTTAAGAAAAGATGTTTTGAAACAAACATTTTTAGATAGCTTCACTTACACCTTAAAGTAGAAAAAAGCTGAGTTATAAATCAGAACTTATTTTATGCCCTCTAATAGATTCAAATGTATTTCAAAAAAAAGTGTTAAGAAATTAATTTTGATGCTGAATATTCTTCTAAGTGCAAATTCAGATGCTACCATTTACACATAGCATATAACATTTATAATTAGCATATAACAGGGTTATAATTAGTCTTTGCTGCTGTCACCTGAAGACCATGCACACATTTCACCCACATGCAAGGCTCCCTTCCAGTTACAAAACTTTGATATAAATCTTAAATTAATTAATTTTCTCTCTAAACTTTATCCCGTATCACTGGCTTAAAAGTAAATAGTCCTTTAAAACAAGATAGTATGTGCATTGTTAATACTTTTTGCTCAGAAGATCAGCCACGTGTAAAATAGGTGTATGTTCCTGTAATTGGCTACAGTATTTTGCTCCATGGTTAAATGCATGATTTCCTCTAATAGAATGCCAGTGTGGTCTACATCACATTTTCTACTTCATAAAGATCAAATGAGCTGTGACCACAGGCTCCCCAACTTAATGGAAAGTTCACCCCGTGACTTCCGAGTTTAAATTGTCCCTTTCTCCCATGAATCAATAGATTTAAAGCACATTCATGGATCTCTCCACCAAAAGGTTTAATCCCAAGCGACTAAAAAAAGTAGATCTAACTCAGATTTATCCCTCTTGCAGCTCACCAACCTAAAGGTTTATAACACAAAAATGTAGCTGAATTCATGGAAAGACACCTGATTGATGCAAATCACTCCCCTGCCTGTGCATCCAGGTAGCTTTCTATGGTTGCTCTGTGGAATGTTGGGAGCAATAATTACAAAGCTATGAAATTTTCCTAAAGTCTTTTACTGCTAAAAACTGATTTGCTCCCAACAAGTACACAAATGCCCAAACAACAGAGTAAAGCCACTTCCATGTATACATGTGTATAAAGATGCAAAACACCTGCATACAACTCTAGCTGAGGATTTCTACATCTTTGCAGCCAAAGAATTATATATCCTTATGTCCAGTGCAAAATTAAGAACACCAACCTGAACAAAAGAGTTGGAATTAGCTGCCTAATTTTTATTTTTCGACTGATTTTGTTGTATTTTTATGTGGCTACCTCGATCTAGAAAAAGAGACTAAATAAAATCAAGGACCTGTGTACCTAAAGATTCCCACTATGTTTTACCAAGTCTTGAGATATTTCATATGGAGATGAAAGTCTTATCATCGTTTTTAATTACTTCAGAAATCTTTAAAACTTGATCACAGAGTGGGAACATCAGAACATAAATCTAGAGGCTACGTCTGAGTCATGAAAATAAGGAACGAGGATTTGTGACAGATGAACAGTGTTCCCCAGGCACCTCAAAAAGGTTTAAGCAGTCAAATAAATTTTGCTATGGGATAAATTAAGATTGGGGAGTTAAATTAGAGAACTTCCAAAATCAAGCTGAAGTTCTTTCACAATCAGCAGGTGCGTGGAACCTTTTGTGGTCATCTCCAGGAATGAGATTTAGGGCATTTGGTCACAATCACTGGGACAAAGTAGAAGCAAGAAAGAAGAGAATTAAAAGAGTAACAACCCAGAGTTCAAGACTAGGAGGTAAAAACCAGTAGGTTTGTGTTCTGAGGAAGGGGAGGAACACTGTTGTTGCTCTTTATGGAGCAAGCTTAAACTCAAAGGAATTTCAGGCCCTCTTATAAAAGAGCATAATTTTATGAGAAATCGACTTGTTTCAAAGCACAGAACCTAAAATGGGAACTGAAAGCACCAGCCTAAATGCAAAATGGGAAACACAAAAAAGAAAAAAATCAATGATTTCAATTTGTAAAGAAAGCACAAATCAAATATTGTTAATATGATATATAAGCACAATATAAACTATTTGTACTACACACATTAAGAAAAAATTACTTGAATAAATTCTATTATTATGAAAAATACTGCAACCAACATGCTGACGTGTCAGGAAAGTGAAAATAATAACACTGACATTATTAGTACTATAAGCTGTTTCCTAGTGGTTTCCCAGGATCATCTATTTTCACTTCAAGCAGCTGTTTAAATTCTTTTTTTGCCTCACCAAATCTAGTTTTGTTTTACATTTGTTATGTAACTCAGACATGCAGTCTACTACTTACACTGTTACTCTAATCCTCACCTCACTGCAAACAGGGAAAAGAGACAATGCTTTTCCACTCTGAATTCAAGGAGGTGTTGATGGTTTCAGCAGGGAAGTGCAAGTTTAAGGAAGGAAAATATTGCTGGTTGCTGAATTGTTCTCTCCTCCAGCAAGTAAAACAACCCTTTGAGGAAAAAAAAAAAAAAAAAGAACAAATCCCTGACACTGCAAAACAGAAGGGGAATATGTTCCCACACAAAATAAGGTCAAATCCAAATCCAAGGATGAGAAAGCTGAGACACTGTGAAGAATTATTCTATTGGCTGAAGAATCCAACCTGTCACCAGTGCTGCTTCTCACACTCCAGACCATCACCTGGACTAACACACTGATAAATTCAAGCCCAGATGCCTTCTCTCAGCCTCCCACTAAATTCAGTCTGCATAAAAAATCCTAAGCATTATTTTGCAATAAAATTCCAGATTAATATAAAAATAGAGGGTTTTTTTGGTTCACTAATCAATCCTCACACACACACACACACTTCTTGCCTCTGTCCAACAGCTGAAGGACAATTAAATTTAATAGCTTTGGAGAGCATATATAGAATGAACTGTAACTGAGGGCACTGCATAAACATCCACATCATGGAAATTATCATTGCTAATGTATCTTTCTCACAGTCTCAAAGCAGTAAATAGATGGCCACGGGTTTGCCAAAAGACACACTTTTTTTCCCCTTGGAAACTGTTTTTTCCCAAAGGGTCTGAAGAATAAGAACAACAGGGAAAACAGAAGGAAGAGGCTTGAGCAGCTGCTGTCCACAGAGTTTTGCTGCTAGAAGATGAACAGGAAATGCATTTGTTTATGATTGTTCCAAGGGACAGTGTCCCTCAACTTTTTCCTTCCAAGATTAATTACAGTAGGGCTACATTCTTAATATGACACTACTTATAAAAAACTTACTTCAGATTGTTAACTCTTCTTATCAAAATTGCCTCATCTAGTCAAACACTTTATGTTTGGTTTCGTGGAGTCACTAAAAATGCATCACAAATCGAAAAGTAAACAATTCAGCTGCCACTGAAATCGTCAGTTTAGAGCTTTTACTGAATGTGAAGGAAGGAACTGGGGTAAACAAATAATAAAACTGACTCTCACTCGCAACACTGTCACTTTTATTGCTTTTTTTCTACAACTTTCAGGTAATGAAATGGGCTCAACAGCTCAGCCTCCCTAATAAAAATATATACACAGATCTGCCTGTAAATTTGTAAGCCTTTTCAGGACAAACACAATTGCAGAATAATTGAGGCCAGAAGTAGAGATCTCTGGAGGTCCATTAGCTCAAAGTGGAGCTCTTGCCTAAGTTGGACTTATTTCAAAACAACTTTTCTCACATCCCTTTCTAATTATGCTTTCAGTATCTTCAGGTACAGAAGGCCCACAGTTTCTCTGGAACCATTGGGAAGATATTCCTCCTCCTCTCTGCCTCCTTTCCAATGAACACTTCCCCTGGTGCCAACTGCAGCCACTGTTTCTTATTCTGTTGGTGTGCAGCCCTAAGACCCTCCCTGCTCCTGCCTTCCCCCTGATCTCTTTATAAGTGTCTGACAGTCCTGCTCAACATTATCTGCTGGCACATTATGAGCTCCAGCCTCCACTAAAACCCTGCCTTGTTCTGTTCAGAACGCTCCAGACATGGCTTCAAGAGTGTCCAAAAAGAGCAACAATAAAGCCTTCCTTAAGTTCTACAAAATAATCATTTTTTAAGTGTTAATGTCAGGACAATGAGAGCACGTGGAGATAAGTTTTTAACGATCAACAACATCAGGATCTCCAAGAAAGAGCGTGAGGAGCAATACCACTGACAACAGTAACACCTCTGTGCTCCTCACTCAAGAGCAAGTGTGAAAATTAAGGAAAACTGTCGTTCCTACTTGTTAAATATGTTCATTACACAAGAATTAGGACAGGTGCTGCTCACAAAGCTCACAGTTTCAAAAACTGAGTCTATGCAATAAACACAACAGTCTCATCATCCCTTTTCTCTCCTGTTTATGCAGCACATACCAAAGGGCTCACACAGGGTGGCTTTTCTGCACACAAGACAGAGAGGGGAAAGCAAAATTCATCAGATAAAACATTTGCCTCAAACCAACTTCAATCACTTCATGCCCCAGAACCAATAAAAACTATTATTAAGCTTTCCTTTTTTTGTTCAATAATATATTTGGAATCCAGAATATTATGCAGGTACTGCTTCAGCCACATTTCACCTGTTGCAGATTTGCTGAGAAGAGCCACTGAAAGACCCTTCTTATTGGTCCCATCCTCAGCAGGTTCCCTACTTTCAGCCTCATGGATAAGGACATGTTTAATGGTCCCATCTTAATTACCACAACTGGCTGGGGAGGGCGAGTGGCTAAAGGACAAAGCAGTCACTGTGAAGGACATTCCCAACCTTATCAGAGGTTCCTTTGGAAAAGAAATACAACTTCTGTCTCCACCCCGGTCATTAGTCAGATATAAACAGCCATTTGACTCGACATGGTTATTTGCTGTATTATCACAGTCCATGCTCCTGCTTTATGCAGTTTATCAGAAGATGGATGATGGCCCACTCCCAATTCCAGTTAATGGGGTTACACATATTTCCAAACAGCGTGTGCATGGAAAGGGATCTCCATGTGCACAGGGAATGATTCACTGCACCAGCCTTGGGTACGAGAAAGGAATGTTAAAAGAGGAACTTTTAACAAATAAATCTAATTCTCCTTATATAACTTAGCCTTCTCTAAGGACCCATAGCAGTAAACTTTTTTCTCTTTCCTTTTTTTACCATTATTTTTAAATAAATAAATGCAATAGGCCACAGTTTCTGATTATAATCCGTTAAGTTTTTCAATCAAGTTGCATTTTGAGGGTAAGGGTTTCCTTGTTCTAGTCCATTTGGCTTTCAGTTTTTATGGAATATTTTACAATGTATTTTAACAGCAATTTTGCAGATAATTTTTAGTTATTATTCCCAATTATTATTATCTACAATCATTTAGTAGTAACTGTAATGTATACCACAAACGTAAGAATTTACATTTTACATGTTTATTGCTAAGTCATTTAGACTTTCACATTAAGCATTTAAATTGAATCTTATGCCACATAAAACTAATTTTTTCATTAAGCTTGAATTTCTGTATTAATTCATAGTTTATGTTTAAGGTATTATCTTTGTGCCCTAAAGTATCAACAACTCACAAGGAATTATTTTTCCAGTTGTAACTATCCACAACTAACTGCTCAAGACTTCCTTTATTTTTACAGCATTAATAAAGGGACAAGTGTCTAGAAAGAAACATGATTTACAATTGCTAAACCCTCATGAGTTTCAAAGTAACGCAGTTACCTCAAATCTACTTTTGCATCTACTTGCAAAGCATTAAATGGAATTTTAGCACAAGAAACATATACTAATAATACACAGAAATTATATTTCAGTTATATTGTCCACGTTCCTTTCCCTGCTTGTAAAATACCACTATTAATAAATTAAAAATAAAAGTCCCAAAATATTTTTCCCCTGTTCTTCCCCTTCAATTCTCTTACAGGGAAACTATAGATTCCCATCATCTTCCTCACTTGCTCGTACCAGCTCCATCCCATTTCCCCTCCTTTCCTGCCCTGTCACTCAGCTCCAGAGGGCTGTGCTCAGAGCCAGCAGCAATCCCCCTCCAGTCTGCCCACCCTGTTTTGTGTCTCAGAATTCCAGAAGAGGGTAAATTCAATTAGCCCAGGGGAAATATGAGGCAGCTGCAGGCTCCCACAAACGCTCTGCAGGCCCTGGAGGATCCGTGAGGGATCTTTCAAAGGGAACACACGTCATTCCACCTCCCTTCAATGTTTGCTGTCACTTGCCCACACTGCACACAGAGGCCTTGCCTTGTTCATTCTGCTGTCCCACGACAAGCAATCAAAGCTGAGATTTAAGATAATGACAAAGAAAATGAAGGGGAGTCAGCTGATTAATATCCTGGCACCTATTAGAAAATTCCAGCTTAATCATCAGCACATAACGTTTTCCAAGCACACAGTGTGGTGCTGCTGATGGACTTCTCTATCACTAGGAAGCAAAATCAAAAGCTCTGGTGAAACAAATGTAGTACATTACCCCAACAAAGCTAAAAGTCCAACTAGAGTAAGTTGAAGAGAAGTAACAAAATGAAACTCAGGTGCTGAATGCCAGCAGGATACACAGGCAACTCTTTTGAGGGAGAGTTTTGAACTGACATTAACTGAGATTAAAACAACTTCTTGGGGTTTTTTTTTTAAATACTTTTAATATCAGTATTTCCAGTCAGTTGTCTAAATGTGTCTGGTACCACTTCCAACACTGGGATACCCAGCCTGCACTCCATCTGCTCCTTCAGCAGCACAAATCCCCTGGGAATCCAAGGTCAGATCTGCCAGAGCCAAGCAGATGCATCCCCCTGCAGCCAGGAGGGGGTATGGAATCATCCAGGTATGTGCCATGCATTGCTTACAAGCCATAAAAGCAGAATTATACTCCTAGATTTTGGGCTCTCATACTTCTTCAGACATAACCCCTTAGTAAGTTTGATCCTGTGGCCAAGGAAGTGACCAACTTATGTCATTAAAGATGCTGCAAAGTGCAAAACATTTGAAATACAAAGCTACGTGAAATTATTTTCCAGCTGTTATTTTTCTTTCTCTATCCAAATTTGCATAGATTGTAATGATTTCAAATAATAACTGCTGATTTTTTAGCTATTTAACAGGGAGCAGTTAACAGCAAGTTTGTTTGCTTTTTTTTTTCTGTCAAGTCGTCCTTTTGCACGGAAATTTGAGTACTGTCCTACTGAAATAAGTAAAACCAAGACACTGCTAAGTTATTTTCCAGCACTCTCCCAGTACCTTTTCCATACTGTTCACTAAAACACATTTTCCTTATTAAGACACATAGAAGACAGAGGTTTCCAAGACACATAATAGTCATTATGTGCCAAGGTACAAGTTATGTTCCTTACACAAAGCTCATCATCACCTCCAGGTTATTTCATGATAGGACAGCTATGGCATCATAAACAGCTTTCTAATAAAGCATTTCCCCTCCATCAAAAGTCCAAAACTACACACATATCTACACCTGAGGACTCAATAAAAAGCAAAAATAGACAATAAGAAGCAGCTAACATAGTCTAAATATATATAGTTGACTATATTTACAATAGTCAAATTTGTGGCAAAGCTGCTATTTTTAAAAAGTGTTAAATTTAACCTCTTATCAAAAACATTTTTTCTAAAAACATAATATTCAAGAAGGGAAAAATACTATCTAAAATGTTCCATGCATTTGATTTCCATGCAAATTTTCATTTGCAATCTGCACCTGCTTTACGTTTTAACTGAAGATTCAAAAAAATAATTTTGTACTGGTTTTATTCCCAGAATTTATAATAAAGCAAAACCTGAAAATCAATGATTTTATTTTCAAGATATTTAATAAGAAAACTCAAAAGGATGCTGTTAGTTCATTTTGATGCAAATAAAATCAATGCACCTGTTTTTGTCACAGTGTTTCTGAAATGTTAAGCCACCAAATCTAAACAAAAAGCCCCAAACCCAAACAGAAACCCACTCCTTAACAGAGACGAAACTGGTGTAGAACCAACCAAATGGTGCTGAAAAGGGAAGCTGCAATTGTCTGGTGCACCTGGAATTATGATCCATAGGAATCCACATGCATTATAATCCATTATCAATTTTAGTATTTATTACATTGTGCTTTGTTATTGTTTAATACCAGGACTAGAATGACTATTTACTAAATGATGATTTTCTCTCGTTACACACAAACTTTCTTTCCCAAGCAGTACTTTATATTTTACATCCAGAAAGTATCTATTTTTGACATTTCCTTTTTATGGGCTGGAGATTATGTATGAAAGCTAATTACATTTAAGCAATTGTCAGAAAATCTCAGTAACTCACCAAAATTTAATTCCTAGTGGCACCGAAAGTACCAAAAAGATGCTTTTGACAACAACTAGACAAGGCAGAATTTCCTTCTCCTTGTCGTATAAATTATAAAGCAGGCTGCCAAGAAACACCTCAGAAGAGACATTCTGAATGTGGTGTTTTCTAAATCTCTGCAGAACTCAGGCACTGCTGGAGTGACTGTGAGTCAGTGAACACACGACAATGGAGATCTCCCAAAGCGTGGCAACAAATCCACCAGGGTAATTTCAGCAGCACTCCAAGAACATGTCTTTTAAACTTCTAAAATAAAGATATTCAGAGGCTCATGTAATTGCCTGGAATCTCAGGAGTCAGTTCAGAAACAAATTGTGCCAAAGGATTTCCTCCCAGGGAAGGGTCACCTTAAAGACTAACAGGGGACGACAGCAAGTCCATCAGATCAAGTGACCAAATCCACCATCGGCCTGACATTCAGGGAGGGGGAAAAGGGGGCAGCAAATTAAGCAGCCCTTAACTGGGCAAACACTGACACCCAAAAAGAGTAAGGAAGTGCAAGGGAATTGGATGTCAATCTATTAGTGGCAGCCCTGAAATGGCTTGTAAAGAGGATAGATGGAGCAAGGAAAACACAAGCTCAAGTAACCTGTCAGTGAGAAAAGCAAGCCCTGGAACACTAGAGAGCTTCAGGAGACAAGTGCATTGGGATTCTAATGCACAGAAAGAGAGGCTGGACATTACAAAGCCAGTTTCTTGCTGGAGCATTCAGTTTTTGCAACAGTAGGTACATCTATAGGGTGTAAAACTCACACACACTGCAGTGCCAACTTACTTATCCGAAGATTATTAGGTGCAATACCTCTACTCCCAGGCCCATGAAAGATCAAATTCTCTCTGTAACTCCCAAATAATAACAAGGAGTGGAATGCAGGGAGCTTTGGAAGAACAAGCCAGAATAAGTTCTGGCCAACATGACAGGGCACCTCTTTAAAGTGACACAATAAGACCATAAAGGGACATTAGAAGGCAGGCACTTAACTGAGACTCAGGGTAATATTCTCCACTGGGAGTATTAGCACTTAATTGGGAACAAACTAACTGACTGCCTTAATTCTGATATATTGCACCATCTGTAGAGCACAGGTTATAATTGATAGGCCAGCTGGATGGGAAAGAAGGTACAGCATGTGAAATGCTCTACTATGTTTCACACTTGTTATTACTTCGCTAAACTGGTAAAGTTTAAATTGTCCTTTCTGTTAAATGGGCATTGTTTTGTACTTATTCCTTGTTAATTAACATGTTATGAAATAGGTCACAGCATTCAGTGCCTGACAAGACTATTACTTTGAAAATCTCCTTGTTATCCCTCTCTACTATAAATTTACCTCAACAGGACACAGGAAGGAGGTTGTGGAGCTGCTCATGACCATGATCCTGTGCAAACATGACTGAATTAAACAGACTTCCCAATTCTTATGCTTCTCTTACACTTAAACTACTATAGCTCTGACAAACTATAAAACAAACTTCCATTCATCAGCCTAGAAAATAAGAGAGAACTAAAAATAAAATAAAATAACTGCCTAAAAATTAATAGAAAACCTCAAATCTGAGACCAGTAAGGTGAAAATTAGTGGGTTTGGAACCAGTGAAGTCTGTAGCACTTTATTGTCTTCAGGCTACTCCTGAGATAAATTGATCTGAGAATTATAAACTTGTAGTTGGCTTATTCCAACATTTGGGCAACTTTGCAAACCTCTTAAATGTATTTTATAACATATTTCAAGACTTGGTCAAGAGTGCCTGGACCTTACAACAGGCTTCCTCCTTTTTAGTATAACAAAACCCAAAGGGGTTAATCTCAAAATCTAATGGCAGATGTGGAATAAGACATTTTGAGTATCTTGCTTTCATTGGTATGCAACTACTCTCACCAAGGAATTTTTACCTGTAAGACGACGGAAAATATTTTTAATATGACCCTACACAAATCCCTTCTACTTTAGTATGAAGTGAAGTTATTGTAATAAATGGTTTTATTGATGGATTGCATGATTTACAGGTGTTTGCATTGATGTAACAGGGCAAGCTAAAGGGCAGCTAAACAGAGCAAGTATGGAATTCTGCCTCACTGACCATGCACAGAAAAATCAAGAAACGGTTAACTGCAAGGAGATGTCTCCTCTGATGCTAAGTTAGGATCTAAAAAGCCCATTCACCTTTTTATTTTGATTTCAGAACGAGCTGAACTGACAGAATGTGCCCCAAGGGCAGTAAATTCCATTGTTACCACCTTGGAAGGAGCTGCTGTCATTCCTTGGGCTCACACTGCTGAACCAAGCAGCACAGTACATGTTAATTAATAGAAATAAATACAGCACCAGTGTTGAAAAAACAAAACTCACGAGCTGCCATCGAAAAAGAAAAAAAAAGCCAACAGCTCACTTTACATGTTGATTTTTGCTGTTCCCTAACAGACATAACCGACTTGTCTGCATTCCAAAATGTTATTGATACACTTCATTGTTCTGTTTCTGTCACGTAACCAGACACATTGTAGAAGTTATTTTGGTCTCTGAAATACTAGGATTAAATTCGCATTAATATTTTTCTTTTGCAGAAAAACAGAAACACATATAGAGAACAGAAACTCAGGAGCATTTTCTCATGAGTTTATCTCATAAACGCTTCTCTGGCATTTCAAACATTTTCTAGGGGAAACAAAGATAACTTGAAGCTTCTTGTCACCTGAACCACACTGCAAAAGGTCTCTACAGATAGATCAGTGCCAGAACAGCAGCCATTATTAAGCTCCAAATGGCCTGAATTCTTCCATTTTTCAGTGACAAGTTTTTGTCCAACATCAATTAAATCTATTTTACAAGTGATTGCTTCATGTCCTGCACATACCAGGAAGTCTCTACACATCAACACAAGTACAGAAACACCAGGTCAGTGGAATCTACACTTAAACTTTAAATATACACTCCTATTTCACAATTATTGTCTCATGTATCTTCCCTGAAGCAAGAGAACACAAGAAAATGACCACAGGTAAGGATTCCTTTTCTTTGACTTCTGTGGATTCTGTACTTTCCCTACAAGAAAGTTAATCAATAAACAGAAGTCAGGCTGGTGAGAGGCCACAGTGCTGCCTGTCACAGTGTTACATCACACAGCACATCCCAATTCAGTCCAAGAGAAAAGGCTCCACGAGCTCTTTCTGGGTTTATTGCTGACATATTGATCTGCTGAGCAGCTTGCCATAAATGCTAGAAGTATTATGCCCCATATCCATTTAGCTAGAAGGTATGCAACCTACCTGGTTCAATGAAATATTTACATTTATCTGCATAGAAACAGAAAAACTGAGTTATTTAGAAATGCTACTTGTGTTATCTCCTCAATTTTGTCAAGTGTGTTGTCACCATGCAGGGCAACATCTATCCAGGCTGCTTGGTATGGAAGGCACACAGCAGCACAAACAGGGATAACCTGAAATTAAAATCATAAACCAACTGATAAGAAGGAATATGGTTTAAAAGATGAAGGATAACAAAACACCATATGCAAATACAATTTTTATTCTAATGTAATTTAATATATACACACATTTTAATTGCCTGCTTCAGTAAAAGCACAATGAGGCAAAGAACAAAAAACATCAGACAGAATTTGCTCTTGTTCTTACATTTTCAGACTTAATTAGAAATATTTTTGGGCAAATATATATAACTTGCTGAAGAATTTTAATAACAAAATACATTATGATAAATCTTTACAAAGATGAAAACAAAACTCTGTACTTTGAAAGAGCATCTGGGTACAAATGTATGATTCATT
This sequence comes from Corapipo altera, assembly GCF_003945725.1. NCBI lineage: Eukaryota > Metazoa > Chordata > Aves > Passeriformes > Pipridae > Corapipo > Corapipo altera. The sequence continues at coordinate 5,318,311 of NW_020884914.1, forward strand.
CCAACTAACCTTGCTTATTAAAAAGTAATAATGAGGATGGATTATGACACAAAGTGGAAGAAAGGGGCTGACTTTTAGCCAAGGGGAACACAGAAACATATCCAGGCATCTTAAAAGTTGAAGCAACAACAAGCTGCATGTGCTGCCATTAAGCACATTATGTTATTCACTGCAATTTCTAGTAGCAGTAGATATAAAAATAAGCTGTTTCATAGTAAAATCTGGACATTAATGTATTTTAATGTCTAACTTCTCAAAACTATTTACAAACTGTTAAAACTCTGTTGGTGGCTCAGTATTCTGCACACTTCATTAAATTGGTTTCCTGTCTCACCAGTTTCAAGTATTTGTAATTTACGGTAAAAAAATAATGATTTTACAACCCCTAAAAGAAAACAAAAATCTGGTGAAAAGTACCCAAACCTGTTCTTCAAGCCCATAAATAACCACATTATCAATACTTTCCAGCAAAAGCTTCTTATCAACAGTGATTTTTCTATGATAACTCTAATACTGAAATTAAAGCACATACAACAGAGTTCTTTGACTGGGATACTCAACAAGAAATCCTAAGGAAAACTTCACTTTTTTGGAAGTGTTTTCCTCACTGATTCCATCTTATATCTCAGTGCTGGCTTACATCTTTAAGTAACTTAGGACAGGTATTTACAGCAGAGGTTGAGGGACATCACATCAAAGGGACAGTGGCAAGACTACAGAGAGCAGTTTTTTCCTAAAAGCAGATCCCAGGACAAGCTCAGTAACTTTGAGCACCCAACGTTCCAAGGAGAAATGAAGGATCCCATTTCAAGCTCGGCTTCTTTTTCCCAGAGCCAGCACATCTCCAGCAAGCTGAGCACAAGGGCCCTGCTCCTGAGAGACAAAAGAGCTCCAGTAATGCTCCAAATTCCGGGAGCCTGAATCCAGGAGCCAGCATTTCATTGCCCCTCTCATCCCTGAGGCACAGCTACGTTTCCTCACCGCGCCTTCAGGAACTCACAGGACGTCAAATCTCTGCAGGTTTTCAAATTGCATCTCTTTTTTTTTTTAATTCTGTTTACACGTGCTGGAACTGAGAGGGAAAATGTAGCACATTCCAACCACTTGTGTGTGGGTCAGTAATTCTCAGAAAAATCAGATTTAAGGAACACAGAGTACCAAACACAGTCCCTGGTCAGCACAGAGCACTGGAAACAGCCCGTCCTTGCTGCACAGAGCCAATGATTTACAGCACTGCCCGAGCCCAGGCAGCAGCCACAGCTTCCCTGCTTGACTTAATAAAAGACCTTTTCTGTGCAAAATAGATCAAAATCAAGAAAGCAAGATGAGGAAGGTTCATTTTTCAAGTCTGATCAAACTGGGGAACTACTGGGTGCCTGGTCTGGATTAAGGGAGGGATGATCAAGGAGAGAAGTGACAGAACAGCTGAGGGGAAAAAGAAAATGAAGGACAATTTTGGAGTGGGAAGGTGAGGAATAGGACAAAACAGAACAGATCAGATCCAGTTGAGTAACATATTTTATTTTAAGAGCCCCTTGGCTATGCCTTGGCTCAGTTTTATCTGCAGAATATATCATTTCTCACAAATTTTCCTGCAGTAGCCTTTTGATGAGGTGGCACAGTAATAAATGGGGAGATAATTTGAAGTGTTGAACTTTTATTGCTAGTGAGGAATAAAAGGATTTTCAGCTCCCTGGCTGAGTGTGCAGTACTGACAGCTGGAACAGGGAGGGAGAGCTCCCCCAGATTAAAACCACTCACAAAAGGAGAATAAGTATGGATTTCTCATAAAAATAACTTCAGAGATAAAACACAGCAGCACTGAGTACCCACAAGAATTAAACCATGATTACCAACTGAGTTTATTAACTTGGCCTGCCAGTCTCAAACAAATGAAAAAGTGGGGACATGCACACAAACACTGTTTTCACAAGTACTGGGAATTCACCAGTGCTCTTTAAATCACTGGAAAATGTAAATGCTCAACACAGAGCCCTAAGGGTGCAGCTCACAGGGAGGATCCAGCAATGCTGCCCCAACCCATTGCTCACTGCAGAGAACACTCCCCACCCCACTGAGTGTGAAGGCTGACCCAGCTCAGCTACAAATATTCACATATTTGTGAAAATAACTTAAGAGACTCCAAAGAACAAAGGACTTTAGAGAAACTCCTTTAATAACAGCACACTTTGAAAAGTACAGATGCTTTACCTGAGCTTTCAATCTGCTTTATATCCCACCACATTAAGTAGAAAATCTAATTAATAATGACAGAATGATATATGGTGACATCTAAGGATGGCTTATGATTTACATAACAGACTTACATTCCCCATTCAAATTAACAAAGCCCATTCCTAGTATGATATTCTGCCCTAACATATCTACCTCTGTGGTTACAACACACACAATCAATTTGGAATGTTGACTTGAATTGCTGAAATGTAACTGCAAAGTAACTCACTGACAGTGAGAAGGCAAACAAACTGTTAGCACTAATTCTTCTGAGTACTTTTCATGTTCCTCTCACCAAGCATACTGTTGTGTGGGAATAAGATTTTATATATATTTATATTTATATACTTATGCATTCACACACAATAAGTAATCTGTGAACATAGATACAGATTAAAACAGTAATAAACAATTCGTAAAAATAATAAATATCGAATATCATAAACACCTTATGGAAAATCAGTTAAGCCTTCAGAAACTCACTTTTGCCCCTCTCAAAAGTGAAAAAAGAATAAAGTAAATAGGTTGTAATTCATCCTTAATACGTCGTTTAAAAAACATATTTAATGACCTCTCCCTTCCTAATAACATTCTCAAATTGCCAGTTAAAGGCACAAGGAAAACAATATTTCACAATATTTTGAAGAGTCTTTCAATAGATCTGGTTTTTTGAAGACACACTAATACCGTAGCGTTATTTTTTAATTGAAAATTAAGTAGGTTTAATTACTTAATCTCTTGTACTATGTCACGATATTCCAATTCCTCCTCCCCGAGTACGTTTTTCCTCCCCCTGAGGAGCGGCAGATGCGGAGCAGCCCCAGCAGAGAGCGCAGTTGCCGTTCCAATGCGCTCCCAAAGTGCGAGCGCGGTTTGCGCTCTCTGCAGGGGGGTCACACCGCAATCTATAAAATAAATAAATAAATAAAATCTTCGAAACGCCATTTGACGTTTTCAGCACGGATTAAAAAACAACCTGTTTTTTTCCCCTCCTTTCCAGTATTGTTTTTAATCAAGCCAATAACTTGGCAAACACGACTGCTCTGAGCAGTTACTGCACTAGTGTGTGTGAAGTCCAGCAGCACACACAGAAATCATCTCAAGCTCAGCCCAGGTTTTGAACCTGTGTTATGTGGCGTGTGCTGCACTCTGGGAAAAGCAGGTTCGTGGCATTTCTCAGGAGAAGTGGGGCTGTTTAACCCCCAGAACCTGCAGCTCCCCCGCTCTGAGGGCTGGCAAGCACAGCGACTGCACATTGCAGGGCTGGGTCACTCAACGGGGCATTTCAGAGTGCAAGGAGTGTCACCTGCAGGCCAGCATTCCCAGGTCCTGAAAAGCAAATCCCAGCATCTTTACAAAGCCTGCTTATGACCTTCAGCATCCACAAGTGCCTACACCCAAACCCTGCAGCACAGCTGCTCTGCAACAAATGCAGCTCCCCAGAGCCAGGTTCCACCAGCACTGCAACAGCAGGGGCCAAGCTCCTGTGTCTGTGCTGCTCCATCTTCCACTTCAGCACCACCCAGAATTTTCAGTGAAAGCCTTTTCTGTTTGACTTATATTTTAAGGCACATAGACAGAAACAGTGAAAAGCAGGGAGAAATCAATATGAGCTAGTGACACTTGGGAGACTTTTTCTGAAGAACAGAGGAGATGTTACTACTGTTCTATGACTTAACATGTCTTTTCGCTTCATCATTGTTTGCTGAAGGGTAATTAGGAGTTAAGTCAGCTCTGGATAGCTTTTATGTTAAAGACCCAAGGCAAGTCAATAGAAAAACCCTAAATACCTAAAAACTACAGTTGTCATTAAACAAAGTTTTACCTTCAGCTTTATGCTTGTTTGCCCTCCTGCCCCAGTCCCGCCTAAGGTTTTGGTCAGCCACGTGTCCAGATTGCACTGGTCTAACCTTCAAACCTCTAAGTCAGTGTGTCACAGACTTGTGACAACTCCCAGAGGAAACCCGTGCATCTGGTACAGAGGATACAGCTGCAAAGGAATCGTGTTTGCAACACACTCCGTTCTACAGCTCCCGGAAAATTTTAACAGTAACTGATTTCACTGGAAAAAGGCAAAGGGGGAAGGCAGCCAACAAAAAGCCCACCTGCAGCACAGGAAGTCAAAATTCCTCAGCTGTGGAAGCTGCATCTTTTCCTCCCATTACAAACTTCTGCCAAGGAGGAGATAACTTACACTCCTCTCACATTACATCTCTGATTTTGAATTCATCCTTTCATGTACTTTTGAACTGCTTTGGGTATTGAGCAATTGAGGAACCATAAAACCACCACTAAAAGAATATCTTACTGAATAAATACGGTGGCAGCAAATGTCAGAGGTCAGCATTAAGCCCTGAAAAGTCAGCAGAGGTCTAAACAAGATGCTAGATAAAAAAAAAAGTGAATGCATTATGAAAAACATATGGGAAATACTTTACTTTTCATTTTAATTTCTTAAAACCAGCATTCTCGCCCTGTTTTCCAAGAAAGGCTCTGCTTTCTTTGAATTGCAGGACTCCCAGTTCCCCGTGAAGAAAACTATCTAAAGAATCTCTGCCTCTTTGAGGTAGGTAATCTAAAGGAGAAGCTTCCTGAGATGTATTTTCTATAGCAAAAATATATTCTGGTTAGTTATGGGTGTTTAAAACCACACAGATTATATTGTTTTTCAGTAGGTACAATTCAAAAGAAGCCATAAATGGCACAACCACCAAATGGTAATTTTCAGCCAAGTTCCTGCAGTGAAGCTCCAAAGGCCACGAGGTCCATGAACTGCCACACGAAGGAATTTCTTCAACTCAGATATCTGGACAACATCAACATTCCAGACAGACTCTAAATTTTGACCTGAACTTGAGCTGACCTGACTTTCACCTCATGCCAAAACCTGTCTCCTGAATTACTTCAGCATTCCCAATCCACCTAGAAGTAAACACTGCTCAGGAAATTTCCATGGCCACTTAGTATTTCTCTAGGAACATTCTCATGGAATAAACTACAGCCACTAAAACCCCCTAAAAATGAGCTTTCAGAATATTTTTTCTACAAATCAATTATCAAAAACTCAATTAATTTATTCCATTACCTTAGACAATATTATACCACATTATAATTCTCCCTTTTAGGACGGCACATGATTTTATTATGTATTCTATCAGTTTTGGGAGGTTGAAGGCTTCTGGGTAGAGTCTTTTCTCCTCTATCTAATAAAGGTTATTAAGAATTTAAATAAGACTTGAAAGTGAGAATAATTTAGACACCAAAGTAATGGCTATACATATCTCAAAACAGGAGTTCATTAGTGGGCTGATATTCAGCCAGCTAGAGTAAAGCCTCTCAATCCTTTTCCTAAATAGTTTTCCACCCAGCTGCTGATATCCCAAACAAAAATTTCGGCCCACGTTAAATTGCAGGATTCAAAGCAAGGAAGAAGTGTAAAAGTCTGTACTTTGCCCAGTGGCTTGGTGGTTACAACCAGCAGCTGCTTCAGGAAGAAAATGGAAGAGCAGCAAATCTGCAAATATACCCTCATACTGCAGCACATTCCACAGCAGCAATCTCACAGATGCTCCATCAGCCTCCCTCCCTCTCAGAGCAGGACTGATGTCCACCCTGAGGACTGGATTATGCCACACTCCCATTACCAAAACCAGGGAGCATGCAAAATTTATCACATACATGTTACAGAAGGTTAAAATGCTTCATTTATGCAAGCAGACTCCCTCAGATTCATGACAGGGATGAGACCTGAAACTACAGTGGCTTCATCTTAAAGAATTATGTCCCATACTTCAACTAAATATTTGTTCCTGTTTTATTAATTTTCTAAACCAATATATAATTAAAAAAAAAATCCAGTGGCCCATGTAACCATCTGCATAGTAAAATTATGGCCAGCAGCCAATTTGAAGTGAGCTGATTCTGCTGAAGAGGTATCTGGGGTCCTTTAGAGTCTCTACTTGGTGACCCTCAGATTGGTTTAATAAAAAAAATTTCATAGGATGTGAACCACTGAGCAAGAAAAAAAAAATTACTAAAAAACTGATTACACTATTAAACTCTATGAAATTGAGTTTGATACATCAAATTATTTTTAAAAAATAATACTTAAACTCCGCAATACCATGGATCATGTATCAAAGTTACAGTTAACAGCAGCTTGCACTTTATTTTTTCATACATTGAAAAAAAAAAAAAAAAAGGAGCCCCAAGCAATGTATAACACGAGGCAACCCTAGAGAAGGAGGAAAAAGGCATTTCATTTCTGGATCAGTTGTCTGCAGTAAGGTCAGCTAAAGCATGGTTCAGTGCTAATAAATAAACCCTGCATATGCCAGGTAAACAAAGGAGGGGAGCTTTCCTTGAAGCAGCACTGCAGCTCTGACCTAAGGAAGCTGCCAAGGAGACAGTTTGTCATCACTCAGCAGGTTTTCTCCCATCTCCAACTTGCACAACTACTTTACAGTCTGACTGAGGTGGGAACCATCTATCACCAACCTCCCCTCTGTTTATTCATGTCCCCCGTTCCTTGCCCTGGCATCGCTCCTGCCTTCCCTGCTGCCCGCATGGTCCTCACATGGAAATCTGCCTCTGTGCTCAGTCAGCTGCAGAGCAGAGCAGCAGGGAATGAAAAATCACCTCCATCCACACCAGCCAGAGTGAGCACCCTTGGAAGCACGACAGCCATAAATGCGAACACAGCCTGTGGCTCATCCAACTTTGCCTTGGACAAAAGGCGCCGGGAGGGCAGTGGGAGGTGGTGCAGTGGGAGGTGGTGCAGTGGCTGCTGTGCCCGAGCACACCAGGGCTCAGGGCTGGGGCTCCCCCCCCCAGATTATTCTGAGAACACGGGGAGCCCCTGGGCTGTGACATGGGCCCCTGCAGGGACCAGCTGGCAGGGCACTGATCTCGGTGTTGGAGCCAGAAGCACCCTCAGCATCAACACAGCATCTTCAGAGGCCAAACCCTGCAGGTGTGTCCAGTCCTGTTACAGCCCCAGGCACTGCTACCAACAGCACAGAACTGCTCTGAAACCCAAATGGAGTCCTGTGACTTCTGAACCTGCAACTCATCCTTTGGAGTACTGCCTTACCAAATTATTCACTTTTTTTTTCATTTAATTGCACCTCCACACTGACTGTGGTTGAAATGAAAAAAATCAGTAACTCCTCTGCATTTTCATTTTCAGTTTAAAGTCTACTCATTGCAAATGTCACTCAAGACACATGCCTGCCCTACTGACATCACATCTGATTAAGATGAGCATTGTTTCACCAAGAATCAGCTGAAGCAGCTAATAATTTTACCAGCTAGTGAGATCTATACATGATGACAACATAAAAGGCTTTGTTTCAATTTTTGTTTTCCTTTCAGCAACTTGATGACAGCTTCAATTTTTTGCTTTTAGCTAGAAAATTAAAAGACACTTTTTTTCCCCAAGGATTCTTTTTAGATGTGTCTAATAATTACATTAACACATAGTTTTTGCTTTGTCCTTGTACTGAAAAAATAGGCACAATTCTGCAGAGGGCCCCTGACTGATGAAGATCTATTCCAATGCGCTTCAGAGGTTAAAAGAGAACAACTGTGGTTAAAATGAACATTTCTCAACTCAGGACATGCTTCAGCATGCCTTGCAAAATCCACAATGTGACTTCTAAACTTGTTCCATGCTCCTTTCTGTACTATGCTTTTCAGTCTAAAAACAATCCAGAAGCATCACCACGTTATAATGAATTTCTATAACCTATATTTGCACGACGCACACAATGTATTGCAAATTTTTAAAATATTTTAAGTGGGTTTAAAGAGAATAAAAATTTGAAATGCAATTATGTGCCACCTGTCTAGTTCAGAGGTCACATTCATTCTCCTGTATAGAAAAATGAAATCATTGTTAGAGGAGCATTTTGCTCACAAGTAAATAATCCAAAATAGAGCTTTCCTGGAAGAAAGGCATGAGAAAAAAAAATCCTTCTAGTTCTTACCATTAATAAAAATCCAACCAAACCCATAAAAAACCTCATGTAAATTATTAGGAAAATTACTGAATTGTAGAGTTTGCTGAAAATTAAACCCTTTTTTCATTAAATTCAAAATTAATGCTCTCTAGCTGTATGAACAGGTCTAACAGAAACTAGACATTCTAACCCACCATACTAAGCAAATTCTCTATAGTATACATCAGAAATAAATTCTGACCAGACAGTATTGCAGTGAACTTACATTTTTAATCAATACTTTGGAGAAGAATCACTAAGATAAGGTTTTCTTCGAGCAGTAAGAATGCTGGAGAGTGAGATCTGACACGTTTCTAAAGGTCACATGAAAATGCCATTCTTTTTTCTCATGGAATTTATTTCTTTGCAATGATGAATAATACCTAATTTATTCTAAGTACAAAACCAGCATTTTCTGTAGTTCTGTAGTCAGACTTTAACTGAGGAAAGGGTAATACTGCTTGCTTTTCTATTTAACAGGTGGAATTACTTTCTCACATTTAACATTTCATATATGATATGCCAACTTCAACTGTGCTGCATCTTACACAGGAATTATGCCACATTCAGGCAACTCAACTGTCAATCAAAATCAAAACTAATCTATTAATTATATTAATTACAAATCTGAGCCTACTCATCTTCATACAGTTCTTATGAGGGGAAGACAGAAATTGGGAGGCAACATGTGGAAGAAAAGTGAAGGAAGTTATTTTCAGTAACTTCTGCAGTGGGACAAGTTCAGGGTCTCCGAATATTGTTGCTACTTAGACAAGGAAATATTGACAGAAAGTATTTTTTTTAGACACTTCAGAACAAGTGTTAGCTACCAAAATCAGACGGAATCTACTAAACATGGCTTTGAGACTTCTCTCTTTGCCCAGTCTTTAAACACATCACTCTGAAGTTATTACAGGTTTACAAAAAAGAACAGAAAATATTTTTTCTTTTCTTTTTTTTTCTCAGCTACTAAAAATCAATATATTTGTGTCCATCCAAGCAACACAACTGCAATAGCAGAGTAAAAAAATCAGCTTCAAGCAATTATCCCTGTTCATAAATCTTGGTTCAGGCACAGTAACCTTCACACAAAGAGGCAAGGAGTGTTGCAGGAGAGTTACAGAGATCAGCAGCAAGACTTGGTTTTATTTACTGCAAACAAACTGCCTGGTATGCAATCACTTTTTCAAGCATTTACTAAACCCTATTTGGTTTGTCTTTTCGCTGAATCACTCATCTGTATTTATCCAAACCCACATTATTACAGGTTACTATTGCAGCCTGTTGTTGCACTTGACTGTTCATCAAAATAATTCACAACTCTCTGTAGTTTATTGTGGGACAGATCCAGTGGAGAGTCAGAATTTATTTGCTGATGTCAAACTAAACGTTTAATGGGCCTCTGTCAGAAACTGAGACAGTTAATGGCTTAAACATTGTTCTTGAGTGTATATAACTCATGAAATCTTTGACTTTTGGGGACATCCCCCACCCCCAATGGCTCAAGAGCATCACTTTGACAGGACTGTGACCATCACTCACCAACAGACATCAGAGCTGCAACTACTCAGCTTCACCTCTGGATCCAACAAGTGGTGACTATAGATATCTTTCTACTTTTATCCTTTCTTTCTTTTCCTTATACATTTTCCTGTGTTATTTTTATGCTTTAATAATGCTGTATTACTATAGATGACAACAACCAAAACAGCTCCATACCTTGTTTTCCTCTGAAACCAAACTGTTCTAAAATAAACCCTATGTATACATATATTTACAAACACTGATTATTCAGTGTTGTTTCACTCTAATCCACCTCAAGGGATTTATTAACAAGAACCTGGGTTACCCTCACCTTCTAGGCAGGCAGTAACAGCCTCCCAGGCTTATTTTTTATTGGTGGAATTTCTACAGAATAATAATAATAAAAAAAAAGAACCTGAAAGTAATCAAACATATCTGGAAAGCAATTATTTTCTCTACTCCTCCCCCACTTACAAAGCACTATTCTGTCTATAACAATACTCAGGATGGGAAGCATCCAGCAGTTCCACCAGCTTTTCCCAAGACAGCAGCTGACATTCCACCTCCCAGCCTGGCGCTGATGTGCGTAAAACTCGTACAATGAGCCCTGACATTTGTCATTGTACTTAGCAACAAATGCATTACAAGAAATTACAAGGGATGCTATCAGAAAATTGCAAACCCAGTGAGTGTTTCGCCTGGTTACTGTAATTCCTCAATGCTGTTCCAATCTTGTGCAAATTAGAGCCACTTACAGCTCAGAAAACTGACAGGAAACCCAATGAGGTTTTCATTATGCTTTTAATAGTCTTCCTGGGTTACTTGCTGCTAAAAGATTCTCGAGAAAGAGCTATAAAGCCTACCCCTACATTCATGGCAGGTACAAGCACTAACCCAAGATGGTCCATTATACCTTTGGAAAAAAAGCCCAACCAAATTCCCTTCCAGGGAAACAGGACTAGCAAGGAAAAAGAAAAAATCCATGAGAAGTCAGGAAGGAGATTTGATTTACATTGCCTCAGTATTGTGAATGCTTCCCTCATGGCTAAAGCAACATGGACATTTTAATAAAATTTTGCATTTCTAAATCATGTTTTCTAACAGATTTATGAATACTAAAGAAACTTCCTGGTAGCTCCTGTAACACATATTTCATTAGGATTGATTCCAAAACTCCTTTATGAGGCTGCCTCCAGTTCCGTGCAGAGAACACCCATGCCACTAAACCTGCTTGAGGGAGTGTAAACTTCGAGGAGCTGGGAAGTCTTGTAGAAGGGAGGCTTAGGACACTTCCCTAAAATTATCCCATAAAACTGTCTAGGGGTGTCACTCCAGACACGTACAGAATAACAAACCATGACAGAGAACATGCCAGCCTTTCCAACGCGTTTTGGGGGTTTAGTTGTGTTATCCTTCCAGTTGAACTCCTGCTGGGCTGATGAAGTCTCAGAGGCCAACAGCTCACAGGCACACTGGGGGACTGGAGCAGCAGCTGAAAGCTTCTGTAACACCAGGGTTTGGGATGTGATGCCCTTGTGCACCAACCCACCCTCACTCTGTACCTGCTCAGCTGGTCACCTGGCACAGATCCTCAGGTCACTGCCTCAGTCTCTCTTCTTTCCTGCCACCCCCATCCTCCCAGCTCCCCACTACTGGCCAGAGGACAAAGGGGAAGGAACCCACAGAAACCTGTTGGGAAAAACCCACACACCATTTGGTTCTGAACCAGGGCCTTGTACCTTCAGCTGCCCTTTTACAGCAACAACCAACAGCAGACAAGCTTTCCAATTGTTCACAAGGACCATCACTTTAGTTGTTCCTATGGAACAACAACATTTTAAGGCAAAATACTGCTTGTTACAGTTGTGTAGAGATTTCTCTGGGTGGGGGGAAGGGACAAGTGAGAGATTGGACTTGGAGTATTCAAATTTATCAAGGAAATGCAAATAGTTAGGACATGCCAAAATAAGGAGATGAAGTTCACTGAGCAGATTCATCTCTTTATAACAAAGCATCTCAGGGACTCAGTTAATGCTCTGATCACTCACCACCAGCAGCAATACATTCCTGTGAATTTTAAGACTTCTACCTTTCAAATGGAAGCATGTCAAAGTCTAAGTTTCTGTTTATATCGAAACGAAGAAAGCAAACTTGTTTCCTAGAATTTTCTGCCATTTGTTTCCAGGATTTGAAGAATCTGATCTGTGAGTCAGCATGTCCTCAGCATCCACCTTCCCCATATTAACTATCTAAAAATACAACACTGAGCAGCTGGCACTATTCAAATGGAGAGGGAGTTCACCTATTTTTTACATACTTAAAACCAAAGTTCTACCAAAACCACTACCATGGTCAGGTACTGAAGCTTTTAAGAACCCAACAGCATCCAAGTATCTTCTCCACACTGCACACATCTATTGTCTGTGAACCAAAACTCCCTACAGAGTTATGAGCTTTATAATTTCACAGTAGAAACCCTACATCTTCCTGCACCAGGCCCATCTGAGGTGAGTGGCATCTAAGTGATAGGAAGAGATGCCTTCAATTAAAACAAGTTGAGATCTGGTGTATAAATCAGTTTGTCTGTCATAATTCACCAGCCTGTCTTATCAATTCGTGCCTGGCATATGTTCCCTTAGGCAGCACAACCTGATGTCGTAAATTCATCATCTGCTGCTGCCTTTTTGGAACTTTGGATAGGAGTAAAAGGTCTTTGGAGGCTGAGGGACTGAAGAGAATTCCTTCTCCTGTGTTTTTTCCCCCCCATAAAGAGCCGGTTTTGGGTAAAGAAAAAAATTGGTGCATAAAAATTCTAGCTGAAATTTTCCCTTGGGACAAAAGTCAGAAACTATTGCTTCCCTACACTGTATATCCATGCTCCCTACACTGTATATCCATGACTATTTCAATTTTACTAGTTCCTGATTATGCCACCATTTACAGAGGCACCTTTGTTCCTTTTTTGCTTGCTATTTAAGCACATGGTTATTCTGAACAGACCATAAGGCACTTAAATCCATTTCAGATGCTGCAAATTGCTGCTTAATACTCTTTCAATAAAATAACCTCTACAATTTTAAATAACCATATTAGGACAGCACAGTGTACTCCAGCCATTCCTCCAGGAAACTCATCTGTGGCTGCAAGACAGAAAAGGCAGAGTCTGTGCTGAGTAAAGAAACTCAGAACATAGAAAATAGAAATCCCAATTTGTTTCTTAGTGGATAAACTCTCTTTGAGAGCAGTCAAGAGGAATACTACAATCGATTCCAGGTTGTACATATTTTACAGGCAGTTAAAGTATTTCACCCTCGTGTTGGCATTTCCACCCAACCCCTCAGTTTGCAGGATCCAATAACCTGGGCTTGGAGCTCCAGAGCAGGAATTGGGAGCTCTCAGCTTCAATTCTTAATTAGGAGTCAAATTTACAATTTAAAGTGGCAGTAAAATAAAATTCATGACCAAAGTTGCAGCCAGATGAAACAGATATTTCAAGATCTCAAACAATGGTCCCACATCACAACTGTCCAACAAAGCCCATGCTGATGCTCTCACAGGACAAGTGAGGTGGAAGGATTTAAAATTCCAGAGAGCACAGGATATTTCATCTGTTTCTGCAAAACAATCACTGCTGGCATTCCCATATTTCTTGCCTGATCATTAACCACTGACATAATTAATATGCACTCACAGAAGCCCCAGCACAGTTAGAACATAATCACCTATAGATTTGATTCATGGAAGTGTCTTTTTGGAATAACTAAGACAGATTAGGTTCCTTAAAGTGTCTCGGATCCAGAGGCAACAAAAAGCAAGTTGGGAGTTGCCAACTGTGGAGGGGTCCTAATTAACAACTCAATTAAAAAAGGCAAATTAAAACTTTATGGTTCGTTATCCTTCATTGCCTAATAAATTGTTTTGCTAAGCAAATGATTAAGAATGATTATTCCATAAAGCTGAAAGAGTATCTGGTTTTCCACATTTTTTAAAAAAGTTCAATAAAATAAATGCAATTTGTCTTCAAAATATCCAAAGCAGGACTTCATGCCAGTTCAAATAAGTGTGCTATAATTTTTTATACTCATAGCAATTTTCTTTCTCATCTCCCCTTTTTTACATTGAAAAACACGTCCTGCTCTTGTGATTAAGAAAATAATCTCAATCTATATAATCTCTTTCTCTTTTATAAATATATCTATATCTAAATATATATAAAGAAAATAATCTCTTTCAAATATATTTATATGGGGTTTTATTCATATTGGGTTTTTTTAAAGCCACCACTTTTGTGGCTCATCACAGTGAATTATCCTCCTCTTTACCTCATAGATTTCCTGACATATTCAGAACTTTCAGAATTATTGTTTAATAGTTCAGGATACTGAGGAACAAATATTAAACTAACAAGTTTGGTCATAAGGAGTATTTCAAAAAGCTTCAAGAGACTACAGAATGATCCATATTTGCAGTTTTAAAAGATGTTTTCGTATAATTTTAGATTCTCTGAACTGTCCCCCAGGACAATGTTTGCAAGTCCATGTTTCTTATTGTGTTGAACTTCTACAAAGGAAATGCTTAACACTGGCTAAACACAAATGTTGAGATATATATATATATATTTATATATATATATAAAAAGATATATATATATACAAAGATATATATATATAAAGATATATATATATATATATATATAAAGATTATATATATAAACATAGATAGATAGATATATGAATACACTACTGGAAATAGGAAATTTATTATCCTGAATAAATTCTGTTTGTTAATTTGTAATTCTGCATCTAATATTAAATTAATAATTAAATACACTACAGTTGTTCTCAGGAGAAACTCACAGTGCTGAAATTACTGAAAGAAGAAGTTTGACCTCTTTCAAATATAAGTTCCCTCTTTTTTTTTTTTTTTTTTTTTTCAAAATCGTACAATAGTCTTGTTTTGATGTTCACTTTAACTCCTGAAAGCTGCATCTTTTATCCTGAAGTTACAGGACAACTTTGTTTCAAAGTCTGACTTATTAGAGGCAGAGAAAAAATATTTTTTTCAGATTATTATCACTTCCCAAAATTCAGCAACATTAAAATAAAAATTAATATAGCAAATTAATATAGCAATAATAAAAACAATAAGAATTTTCCCCAAAATAAAAGTCTTGGGCTGTATGGGGGGGAATATCAACACAAATACAATCCATTTATGGGTGGTATCTCACTTTTCCCCTGACATGAGAATCTCTCCCCTTTCCGGGACTTCATATACTGAAGACATTGCTCTACTGAGGGATATAGAATTATCAGAACTCAGATTTGTCAAAAGAATTAAGACACATGAAAAACCTTCGTACTGCTTCTCTTGTTCACCATCTACTGAGCTGCACAGAGCAGAGATTTAATAAACTGCAGCAGTTTACAATGAGAATTATCTGATGCCATAAAACACTGAAATTGCCACTCCACTATCAAATGACAAATAAAATTTTCTAGATAAGTTTTCCCTGCCCATAAAATTCAAATTAGTTACAAATTACTGGAAAGATTGGCCCTCACTCCTATTTAGGAGAGTATTTTTAAAAACTGGATGTGTCTATTTTTAGAACATAACAAATTGCTTCCCTGACAGAACAGCAAAGTTGGGATAAGGTAATAGCTACTTTAGGGGAACAGAAAAGGGAATTTCATTGCAAAAATAATTGCACATGATACACAAAAGAGGAATTTCTCATTCACCACTAAAAATAATTTTGTTGAAGCTAAGTTAATTTATAAATACCTGTTTTATCACTGAGAAATTCCATTTATATAGTCCCTATCCAGCCTATTGTACTTCTACAGAATCCAGTGGTTTTATTAACAATCTTTCGGAGCATCTTCAATGACAACCAAGACTTACTCAGCAGAAAAGAGACACGAGTTTCTGCATGAAAGCAGATTGTTTAGCAAGACAAGCAACTTATCTGCAAAACCATAGAAAGAAATTAATGTGCACTGCTGACAAAGAGATAAGTTACAGATAGAGCTTCATTATAAGATTACTCTTCATTATTTCTACTTGCTAATCAGAGACTCAGAATTTTTATGTTCATTGTGGTTTTGGTGGGTTTTGTTCCTATTTTTTTAGAGTTTATAATTAACAACATGTTTGGTTCATGATTTTCCTGGTAATATGATGCATCTTGGGCAATACCCTGAGCAAAGCCTACTCTTACAGGAGCTCAAGTGAAGATTTGGTATCAAACCCATATGTTTTTTATGACCTACCCATTATAGAAATATATCCCAGAACTCCACAAGAACTTCCATGTCAAATTGTGCATCATTACTGAGTCAAACAGTTCATCTTCCTGCATATGCAGAATTTAAGGAATTAAATAGCATATGGACCGAGCCAGATTTCCATGTAGGTAATTGGGGGATTTAAACTCACCAGCACATATGAAAAAAAAGAAATTTGCCCCACAATATTTTCTTCAGGTCTGAGACCAAAGCAGCAGTTTTGAAAACTAGATACACCTTGAGAGAGAGGGGAAAAATACAGTCTCCACGAGGAAGGGAATGTTTTTTCCTGGCCACAGGATTACAAAACAAATGTCAGATGTATTAACTGAATGCTCCAAAGCCATTTGTCACAATAACTCCTAAGAGATGTCCTTACTTGGGGACAAAGGGAAACATCCTCAGCCTGTTACTCCTCGGGCTGTTTAAGGCTTTCCAGTCCTTGCAGTCTCCAAGACAAAGTGTGATAACTTTGTCACAGTTATTCCATAAAGTATTTATAAAACAGGTTCCCTTACTTTATATAAATGCTTATATGAATATGTTGTTTCCTTTTCTTTTTGACAACTTAATTCTTGAACAAATAGACAAAACCATTAAATTAACCATTACAGGCATAACTGTCACAGTTAGCAATTAGCCTTATCAGATCCTAGCTCAAAGCAAAAGGTACCCATAGGAATGTTGTAACATTAGAGATAAAAGATAGATTACCCTAAATCCAGAGATACCATTTATAGATAGGCTTAAATTTAATGAAGTTTCCTTGAGTCAACTTAGTGAGGTCTGTACAAATCCAGCATCAGGGGCTATTCTGCAGAGTAATGTAACAAATATCCTTGCAGAAAATGCATTTTTAAAAAGCTTTCTTATGGAAGAATAATTAACAATAGGTTGTCCTTAAAACATTAGAGGCAGACTGACAGGGCAGGCAGTAAATAAGTCAAAACAGTTCCAATCCATATATAGACCTATACCATTCTATAAATTGCTTACAAGAAAAAAAAATAAATATAAGAACACCCACAGTGACTTGCAAAGAATAATGGTTCTCATTTCCCAATATACAGAATCATCTGTACACATTTATAAAGAAAATGTGAAAATCTGGAAATTCATCTAAGTTCAGGCAGAGCAGCAGTTGGGAAATCTCATATTTGATACTTGAAAGAACACGGGAAAGAGAAGCTTAGATAAATCAAAAGCCTTGATATCGCTAAGACAAAGGACAAGCATAAATAAAATCCAATAAATTAAAGGAACTTTGAAGTTCTCTATGCACACTGCAAAGAAACAAGGCTGCAGTGAGTGTAATTGCTCCTTGTGCAGACACAGAGTTGTCTCTGATGAGAGGGGACAACAGTGTTGGACTATTGCCTTTCATCTTCCCTGCTATTCCCAGTGGTTCAGTGATGGATTCAGTGAACACTTGGGAGCCCTCAGCGGGAATGAAAAGCTCCCCAGTATGCAAACACAACTCATTAACTGCAAACCCACTGACAGTGGGAATCCTCTCCAAGACACCACCTCAGGGAACTGGCTGGGAAAACTCGGGACACTGGTCCAGCAGGTACCTGTGGGGCACAATTTTGGGAAGAGCAAAACACAACAATTCAGGAAAGATAAAAACCTGTGAGTTCCAGGGGCAACACGTGGCAGTGAGTGGAGGGTTCTGGTTCTGCACACACCATGCACAGTGAATTCCCACAGACACTGCACTGCTCAGGAAAACAGGAATTCTTACAGGCTGTATCAAAACCTCCCACCGGACCCTAAAGAGCAGGGCAAGATGTGGTCAGAGCTGGGAACACCAGCACCAACAGTGGCAAACCCCTCCAAGTGTTTTTCTTTAGGATTTCTTAATACTAGCATTAATAACGGTAAAACTGAACAACACAAAAAAAGGGGAAAAAAGGCATTGCTAAGGAGAGAGAAATTATCCAGCTGATGAAAGTTAATCCTGATGTTCCTCATGGTATTGAAATCCCAGGAAGAACACTTGGCAGAATGGCAGCTCAGGATCTTCCCGTTGCCAGCGCTGCTTTCACATGCACAACTGATTAAACAACTCGTGCTGTGTGAAACCAGCTGACTTAAAAGATGCATTATTAATAAAAGGAATTCCCAACAAGTTCTCACTGATGAAGTGACTCATGCTGCTGACGTGCAAAATCAGCTGCTTTTAGTTCCTTAGTTAATGATAGTTTGATTTCTGAAAGGACTCCTGCACTTCAATGCACAAATGCTTCGTGGAAGTGTCTTTAGTTTTTCCAAGGCCTCATGTATTTTAAGGAAATAACTCCAAATGAGAAGACTTCTTATTCTGGTGGTGTTGATCCCATCTGTGCTCTCAAACACACTAACAAAGACACATGAACATTCAAAGGAATAGGAATTGATCTCCCTGCAGTTGCAGGAAAAGAAACATTTTAAAATAAGTATTGATTGTGCAGAATGAAATAAGATACTTGTCTGATATTCAAGATGAATTCATTGCTGTGTGAGTAAAGGAAGCTAAAATGAGAAATACTCAATGTAAATAGCTTTATTCCTTGTCCAGTAAATATACAGAAACACCAGTTACCTTTCCATCTGAATACTCAAGTAAAATAAAATTTCACCTGAAGCACTATCCATTTCAGTCAAATGCTTACAGATCTCAAAAGAGAATTTAGTTAACCATGAACAAAGACAAAGGATATGAAAAAATGCCTAGCCAAAACAAAAGTGCAAGAGACCATCTGAACACTAAATTTCAGACAGGATTTAAATCTGGGATTGTGCCCAGGATTTACCTGGGAACAAACACTGTTCCCAGGGGCACCAGCTAAGGATAAACTGGCTATGAATAAACCTCTCTGATGGCAAAGTAAGTTTTAGGAAGACGAAGCAAGATCTACAACAATGTGACAAACAAAGCCAAAGAAGTTTTACACCAAGAAGGCTCAAAAGAAGTTTATAATCATCACGGCATCATAAAGCAGATATTCAAGTTTTAGTTTACAATGACAAATCTTCACTACAAGTAAGAATTTGACTGGTGTGCTGTCGTCTTTTCCTACCCACTCCCTTCCAAAGCACAGATAAACTACTACTCCATTTATTTTAAAACCTGCTCAATTAACATTTAATGCATTTTGATTCTCTCATAAACTGCAAAATACAAGTCTTTCCTACTTTTTGGGTCACAGGTTTGGAAACTGTGAGGCTGGAATAAAGTTCATCCCTGCATGTTCTCCATCATACATGCAACGACTATGATTTATCATAAGCCACAGATTAATTAAGAGAACTTGCAGGACAGTAAGAAATACAAACTGTTCTTGCAGACTCGAGGTGAGTCCTATCAAACACAGCAAAATGGTTTCCAAATTGCAGGATGAAGCTTCTGCTTCCAAAAGTAAAGGTCACTGGACTATTATTTATTTATTTATTTATTACTCTCTATCACAATGATTTATAGGAGAAAGCAGAAGATTTCTAGACAGGTTTCCAGACACCAGGGATGCTTGAAGTTACATTAACACGGTTTATTTAGTGCTGCTCAAGTGGTTTTGGTGATTAGCAGCATAATCTCCTCAGTAAACTATTGCACTCTGTTTCTGAAGGGACCAAAATAGCAATTGAACTGCACTGTCCTGCCTAGATAAGCAATTTTCTGCCACCTCAGTGCAGAATGGTGAACTTGTTTCCTCACCCCAGCAAAACATCATTTTCAGACCTATATTTATGATATTCCTTATATTATATATCATTACCATATTAGCTTTATTACATTTTTTATTTCAGACAAGTATTTAAATGAATCAAGGTGGTTTTTTTTCCTTGCTCAGCCCTTTGTTGTGTCACCTTCTGGTTTCAATATAAGACTTACTTGGAGATACTAAAAGCTGACAAAACATTTCTATAATATTCCTCTCAGTAAAAGAGAGTATTTTAAAACTTTCCAAGCAGAGGAATAAACCAGTGGCCTCCAGGAACACCATGTTGTAATGCAGACAGTCTGTTCATTTTTCCAATCTGTCTTCCCTGGGCTACAGAGAGGAGCATTAATATCCCTGTATGCACAAAGCAGCCTGACATACACATAAATACCCAAAATATTGGGTAGAAACAGCATCAATGGGCATAAAAGGAGAGAAGATGGTGGTGAACATGAAAGCTTGGCTGCCCTGCATGTTCTTTGACTTTCAGCCTTCCTGTGTTAGTACAGGCTGTGTTTCCTAAACAAGGGAGAGCCTGATGTTTATTAAATAATGACAATCAGGATGAGAGGTGTCATGGGACAAAATACTGCAGAACAGGATGGGTTTGTTTGTGGGGTTCTTTCCAAAATTTCATCTGTTCCTCACTAAGAATGCCACACAGTGCACACAACACACTCCAAATTTAGGATTTAAAAAAAAAAAAAAGTCATGGTCACAAAGCTGGCTGGTCAGATAATAAAAATATCTTCCTTATTTTCAGGGAGCTTTTTCAAAGCAAACTTCACATTCTGCCTTCAAAAGCTGTGCCAGTCCATATGCTCCAGAAACAGTCCAGCTTTCTCAGCCCTGGGGCTGTGCTGTTCACTCCATCACAAACCAGTTCTGAACTACTTCAGTTCCAGTGCCTTGATAACTTTATCAATTTAAACTCACCAACTCCCAGCATACTCTGCAATTTTCACATCACTTTTGCTATAATGCTGTCAAGATCCCACAGCCTGCAGCTGTATTTCTTAATCACTCAAATAGTAATTATGGTCTGTGCTATCACTGAATCCTTGGGATTTATCTATCCCCCAAAAATCAGGGGGAAAGTCTTATTCCAGGTTATTATTATTACTACCTCCTTTACTTCCTCATTATCTCGTCACCTCCATCCACCGTGAGGACTAAGAGGTAACCCAAATATGAGCTGCTGCAGGGCACCCTGAATGCTGACTCTGAGCCAAACCACACAGGAAAGGTTTCTTAACTATGTGAAATTATGGTTCAATTTTCCATGGCAGTTTAGATCTGCTGAGAAAAAGGAGGCAGCGATTTTCTTTTCCCTCAGGATTTTGTACAATTGCCACGCTTTGTGCAGGCTTTTTGCTCACGATCCCATAGCGCTCCTTGCTAATTTTTTGGGAACTTCTTCTACCTGCAAGAAAGGACACACTAGGGCAAGCAAATGCTGTGCTTCCTGGTTGAGATCCACTGCCTTTCATGTGGATCCCCACACATTTACATTGCAAATACATCTTCAGGATGAAAAAGTCGTTTAACTCTCGCAAACTCAAGTAATTTTGATGCTGTATCCCAGAAGGACTCCTGCAAATAGCTACACTCCCAACTCAAAGGCCCCTTGCTCTGTTTTTCTATGATAGTTATATTTCTTGCTTAATTGTGGTTTTTATCTTAAAACAACCAAAAATGCCTTATGCAAATAAGTCCTTTCAAGAATTCACTTTGTGAAACTAAAATAAACTTGAAGGTTTATTGCCTTGCAAATTATTCATTGTAGCCCTTTAAATGACAGGATACAAACTGTACAAAACACGGCAGCAGGAGAGACACAGAGAGTCAAACTTCTGTCATCTATTTTTAAAATCATATTGGGTGTGATGTCATGTTTCCCAAAGTCTGTCACCACACAGCAGTGGAAAGCAACTTTTCTACCATTTGAAGGAATCTGTGGGACAGCATTGGGGCACTCACTCCATCCTTCAGCCAGTTTTAGAGGTGTTTAACTCTGGACCCTGCACTGAAAACCCACAAGCTCAGTTTTCTGCACAGTCCTGACCATGCCCTGCCCTTTGGTTTGAGCAGTGCTGTGGTGTCAGGATCATCCCATCCACACAGGTTCTCCTGGTCATTGCCCCTCTCCCCTCAGCTGCAGATTCCTACTGCCTTCATTAGTTCTGCAGTTAAAAAAGATTTCTTGGCTGCATTACAAGTATTTGGTGTTCTCATGGATCACTCTGTGGTCCTTCCACCCTCCTCCTCAAGGCTCTAAGACTTTGAGTTCTGTAACAAATTGACCTCCTCATTCTACTACATTTCCAAAATCCCAGCTCCAGAAGAAATGAAGAAAAACTGATTCAGGTACAGGATGAACACCCAGGTCTTTTATTGTGTCCTGACTTAGGGAAAATGACTTCTCTGTCCACAGCCTGAGGGGGATCAGATCCTCCGACCTCCAAACTACAAACACACAGACTTCCAACCCACTGAATTGAGGACTATCATTTTTGTGCAATACCATGTGCCAATCAGACAGAAATTGAGGTGTATCCTGGAGATCTAAGTTAAAACCAATTTAAAAAGTTTTCCTACAAGTCTAGACAACTAAAAACCCTGAGCACAGATACTTCTGTACTGCCACAGAGAAACTGTATCAACAGTGATTCAGATATTAACACACCGACTCCTCTCTCAATTTATTGTCAAACTTCCTTCCTCCAAAAGGATTCCACAGGAATTCTCAGTGCAGTGTTTGATGCCATATTTATTATTTCCTTCATAGCAATTACTTGGAAAGCATCAAATTTTCTACGGAATAAACTTACTTAGAGCAAAACCGCTTTCTCCACATTCTGTGTTCTGCCTCCAAGTAACAATGAAAATAGTTATTTTTGGCTCATCCTCGCCCTCTGTTCCTGTTCATTACTGAGAAGTGACCTCTGCTCTGCCAACAGGAGATGTCACCTTCTGTCTCCTGCTGGGTACAAGCTCAAAAGAAAACATTTACAAAAAACCTGCACTTACCCCATGCTGCCTGCTGGGAGACAGGAGGCGGATTTGAAGAACGGGAGATTCGCCTCCTCCGACCCCTTTCAAGTCTCACCAGTCCCTGCACCTCCAGAACAGAAGCCCAGAAAATAAACCCCTCTCTTGCTAAGCAAGGCTGCACTGGGAGCACAGCTCAACATTCCCAGCCACAGCCACTCACGGTGTAAAAGCTTTTGCAAAAGGGAACATTTGAACCATGTGCCCATCCCAGAGAATAAGGAACAACAATTGCTAATTAAAAGTAAAGTGATGATGTTCAAAAAAAAAAAAAATGGCAACTCGGTAGTAAATAAGAAAAGTTATGTTTTTTTTTTTTTAAATCAAATATATTTGGGGGTGAGTTGCTAAGAAATTTCGCAAATACATCAAAAACGTTAGAGAATAAGGACCGGCCATTTATCAATACAAGAGGCTAAAGTCAAAGTGGATATGTGACTGAGCTCAGCATCCCCTAATCACTCTTCTTTCTTGAATACATTTCAGTAAGTTCAAATACAGGTTCTGACCATCTTATAGCTTAAATATCTACCATTTAATTATCACTTCACAAAATAAACACCACTGAAAACCTCTGCAAATCATTGCTTTCTATATTTTACCTCTTCTGCCCCAAAATGTAAATATGTCCTTACATTTCTGCAGGAAACCAAATGGGCAGAGAGTACATCTATTTCTTCTCAACTAGAAAACACAAACTATAAAACAAAAATCCTTCACCTACTTCAGTGTCCCTCTCTAAATATCCCATAGAGCTATCACAGAGACAGATTAAAAACCATTTAACTGTAATAAAAAGCTAACTAATATGTACAGGCTAGAAAGTTAATTCATTAGCACAAAGGATTTTGTATTCATTCATCTCAATTTTCTATTGCACAGAAACTTCCCATGGAAATGATTGTTCCAGCAGCACCACAGTCTTTTGTTTCTTATTCACCCTTGGCAATTGTCATCCTCTTCATCTTTATGGTTCATAACTCTGGAAACTGATCTCTCAAGTAACATGAATTTAAAAAAAATGTATAAATAAAATGCTCAAAAGTAAAAGAATTTGTTTTGCATCCCTTAAATCTTATTTTTTGAGTGCTTTTCTAAGAACACATTAACAGGAAAAAGAAGTGAACAAGACACTGATCACCTTTCAAACATCAGAAATCCTCCCAATTTATTTGCCCACACCAAAGACTTTTGCTTTTCACTGTGCACTGAGGAAACACATTGGCTTCTCAAAACAAGGACTGCTGTGCATGAACTGATACCACCACAATTTCCTTCTCCTTTGAGGGAGGTTTGCTCAGAATCACATTTCCAGGAGACAAAAATCTGTCTCTCAGTTATTCTAATATGGAGCGAGATCTGTTGCACTCCTACTCGGTCACTGATGAATAAGAATTATAATTGCAAGGCAAACAACTTTAGAACACATATACAGAAAGCAAGACCAGGATGATTGCAAATGGAACTCAATTTCTCACGAGTCTGAGACAAACAATGAAATCCAGCAGGCTGCCATTAATTAAACAGACTATTTCAGCACAGCAAAAGCATCCTTCTGGCAAAACCTCAAGCTGCAAGGAAGAAATTAATCCCAATCTCAGCAGCCAGTGTTTCATGGCATGAAATGCAACAAGTGATTTATTTTTTGCTGCCATGGAAGGCTTTGCCAAGAGAACACTGAATATCATGAAATGCAGAGAACATCAGCAACTCTTCAGAACAATTTATCCCCTTCCCCCCCACCACCCAGTATGTAATATTGTGCACCCTGTATTTGGTCTTTTTTCACATTAAAAAATTATACTGAATATATAGTATTCAGGTAGCAGGCCCCAATCCTGCTACCAACAGGAAATACATGATGTCCTGTATCTCTCCAGGGGACAGTTGAGGGGGTGCTGTAAAAGCACAGGAGTCCTATAGCCTGGAGCTGCTTGTGAATCTACAAAAATAGCTGCCAACAAAGAGTTAAAAGGATTAAATATCAGGAGAAATAAACCATGTTTTCATTAAATTGCATTTCAGTGTAATGGGACAAAAGGTACTAAAACTCTCTGGAGCAGGGTTAATAGTAGATTTTATGGAAGTGGTTAATTAAGAGGTCAGTGATTTCCTAGTACATTTACATTGGCATTATGGACAGATTTTGCTTAAGGAAGGTATCACCCCGTGTAAACCACTAAACTCATAAAAACTGAAGACAGCAGTTTTTGAAAAATTCATTTTGCTGGACTGTGCTTTGCTGTGCCAGCAAACAGCAGTGCATCCCTGGGTTTCTTCCATTCAGCAAGAGCCTTCTCCCAAAATTTCTGACGAAGTTACCAAGCTCACAAACACTGAAACCACTGTGGTAAAACCACACTCTTAAAGAATGAATTACACATCCAAAAAAAAAAAAAAGGCATTGAATCTCTTTAAAATCCCTTTCTAAGCTGTTGCACCAAGCCTGGCTGGCTGGAATTCCTCTCTCCCTGGCAGCCCTCGTGCTGCTGTGGTTTGGGTGTGTGGCTGCAGCAGTGCTGGGGGCACAGTGTCCTGGCTCCTGCCCAGCAGTGCTGGCACAGCCTCACAGCCTCCTCCACTGCCCAGGCTGCCCCTCCAGCAAACAGGCTGAGGGTGGGCAAGGCACAGGCAGGAAACCCAGCCAGGACAGCTGCCCCAGCCTGAGCAAAGGGATATTCCAATATTCCATGCCCTAACCTGCCAGGCTCTGCAGGAAGAACTGGAGGGAGAGGAAGAAAGGGAAGGGATGGGACATTGCTGGGACAGGGGCTGGGCATGTCTGCTGGGGGATGTGGTGCCTCACTTCTTTGTTGGATTCCAAAATTTGGATATGAGAAAAAGAAAACTGCTAGGTTTAAACAAAAGCCTTGGGCTGACAGAGACTGGGAAAAAAAGTTCTAGAGTCCAGACAAGGATCTGTTGATGGCACAGGTTTGGAATGTCCTGTCCAAGCCCAGAGAAACCATGCCCTGATCTCATCAAACCTGTGCAGAAGACCTTCTGTGTTTTTTCTCTCCCCCCTGTAAAATTCCCTAAGATAAAGTGGGTTTTTCCCCATGATGTAATTGTAAGACCCCAAGATTTGTTAATCTGAGATTTTTCCCTTTTGTCATCCCCTGAAATCCCGTTTGTAATAAATTGTAATAGTTCTGCCCCCCTGATGAATATGTAAAGCCTAAACCCTTTAAATATGGAATTGTAAGTCCAATAAAGGATTCCAGCTTCTTGCCTCCCTGGGATTGTGTTAGTTTATTGACCTCCTCACTTCTTGGTCTTAAAGAATCACTGAATTGTTTAGGTCGGAAAAGACCTCCAAGATCATCGAGTCCAATCGTTGAGTGATGACCACCTTGCCAACTAAACCTTCACACAGGCTTGGGCCAGAGGAGTTAACAAGGAAAGTTTTGAGCCCTTTAGTTAAAAAAAAAAAAAAATAGACCACCAGAAAAAAAAAACAGGTTCAACTTCATGAGTTCACCACTTCCCATTACATCTTCAGTTCTGGGTTAAATGGGAAAAATAAAATAAATCCAAGAAAGTATAAAGGAAGCTTTTGATTCACACAGAAAATCTAGTGAAGATTTCAGAGCTAAATAGTTATCTCAATTCAAAGACTTGCTAATTACTTCCCAAACCATACTGGTGGAACTGGTTGACTCCTCAGGGCTGGGCACCTGCCAAGGCCACCAAGAGAAGCTGCTGTGTTGGCTGCAGGAGGGACCTGTGAGGGCAAGGGCAAGGCAGAGGAGGAGGGTGAGAGATCATGGAATAACAAAATCCCAGAATTTTTTTTTCCCCTCTGTTTTACTGTTATTAAACTGTCTTGATTCAACTCACATTTTTCTTGCTTTTGCTCTTTCCACTCTGTTCCCCATCCACAGCAGAGAGCAGGCAAGCAGCTGAGTGGGAGCTGAGCTGCTGGGTTGGGTGAAGCCCCTCAGCTGGGCTGTGTTCTTTTGCTAAACACAATATATACCAGGGAAGCTGTTGTTCTAGAGGGAACAGCAAATACCTCACAGCACAACTGGCTCATTAATTGGGAACAGACCATGCAATCACCAGAGAAAAGGCAGAAATTCACCTATTTGAAACCAAGGAGACAAGCTTTGCTCAGCAGGCTGCAGCCTCTCTCCTGATTTTACTGAGGATGGCAGGCAACAAAAGTCTGTCCAGTTACATGCCAAGTTCAGAGAAATTCAAATCATCTGCAACCAGAGCCAAAACAACACACAGCACATGGCCAGAGGGACCAGAAAGCATGTTTTCTTTATATATTTATATATATGCTACAGATATTTTTTCATTTCACTTACATTCAGGGGAAGTGTTTGGATGGGTAACTATTTGCCTTTCAAAGAGATTCAGAGTGGGACACTGCAACGTGCTCCAGCGAGATGAAAGTTTAAACCCCTTCTTGGCTCTCTCCACACAAAGTCCAATTGATCTCAAAATAATGAGCACCAACAAGAAGCAGTATCAGCAGCATATACTTAAATCATCCTCTAAGAATTGAGAATACTTGATAAATTTAGCCCAGTTACAGCCAGGGGCAAAAACTTTGCAATATTGGAAGTCTGCTGCGAAGCAGAAATGATGTATCCACACTGAATAACCCCTCTTGCCGTGATTCTCTCTTGTTCTCTTCCCTTACTATATTTAGAAAATCGAAGTGATTTAATGTAAAACAGCAAAGCTGGCAAATTGACTGCAACTCTTAAGAAAAAGCCTAGGAGGCTAATGAACCATTATGGTAAAAGCTGAATAAGCCCAGATCCTGAAAAGAAATTGGAGGTGTATTTTAGATATGCATGAAGACGATCAAAAAACCATTTCACAGAGATTGCCGTGTGCAAGTAGGGCACTTTGTTTAATCTTATCCAGCTATACAACTTAAATGAAACAAACCTTTAATTTGACTTTCAAAAGCATTAAGTATTTTGAGAGCTGCCTTGAAGTCGGTCAAATAATGTTCCTGGAGGTATTTCAAGCTGCTTTTTAAAAGCCAACAGTTTCAATTATTAGAAAAATAGGCTCAGCTACTTCCTCAGGGGAAGGGTGAAAGAGTGAAAAAACCCAAAACTTTTTATGATTACAGTTGAGTCAAGTACAACGAAGAGGTTTATTACAGATATTGAAGTGGCTGGTTAAAAAGGCAACTTAAGAGGGATTCCTTATGTTGTCTAAAGAGTTGGTTTCCCCACTCACACATACATATCACATGGAAGTTTAGCTATTGTCCTCTAGATTTATAATCATGATCTTAATTCTTAAAAAAAAAAAAAAAAAGAGCATTATCAGAGCCAGTGTTTGTAGAAAATCACAGATCCTCATTCTGCAAACACATTTTAACTGAACTGAGACTATTCATGCACATAAAAATAAACCCCAGATGGACCTGTTAGATCAGGGCCTGACTGACCCCAAAGCAATAAAAAGAGAGATATCTGAAAAGCTCCTCTGGATCTCCTGTAAGGGCCTGAACCTGCAGAAACTAAAAACTCTTAAAATAGGGCTAAAATTGGGTCTCACTGGGAGAAAGTAGTAAAAAGCATCTCACACAAACCAAACTAAATCGACAATAAAAAAAACCAAAAACCAAACAAAAAACAAAAACCCCCAAACAAACAAAACAAACAAACAGTACCCCACCCCCACAGAAAAACTGTTGTCTAATCAATATGCAGAAAGGACCACTTGTAGTTCCTTACCTTGGTATGGTGTAATCATAAAGATTCTTTGGGACACATTAACAAGAAAACTCTGGAAGTCTAATAATTAGGTCTTATTGTTATTTATTTAACTATTTCTTGAAGCTTCTCATTTCATTACTGTGTAACAAAACAGTAATACTGTTAGTGCACTGTAACAAAAGATTTTAGATACCAATTCATTATTATACTGCCTGGATACAAGGGTACCTGTATGTCTTATTTCAATGGAAATTAAGATCAAAAGAGGCTTCTAGATCAAAGTAATATCTTTGGTTAAACAGACATACAGGTGAAAAAAAGTCAACTTTTGAACAAAACCTTCTGGAACTCTGAAAGAGATTCAGCAACTTTCGAAGCTGCTTTCAAAGCTAAACACAAGTTCAGAAACACTGCTTAGCATTCACAGGGACACACAGCACTCTGACCCCTTGAAAAGAAATCCTGGTACCTTTGGAGCGTGAGTTGTAGCTGCACCCTCCTAATCTGCATCTATTTGTCATTTAGCCTATAGAAATCAGCAATTTCACTCCTTTCAACTCTGACATGAGTCATTTAATTCTAAATAGAGTAGGATGTAATGTACCATGCAACAGAGCCAAGAAAAGGAGCGGGTGCACTTCCCTTTCCTCACTATCGCTGCGGGAGCAAATGGGAGAGCGCTATCGGTGCAGAACAGAGTCTGCACACAGAGCTGTGCCAGCCTGCACTCTGCCAGTGCCAGGCACCAATTCACAAACAACATTTTAAGGAGCCGAAGGTCTCGCAGTGAAATGATCATTTTTAAGAGTGAAATTTCATTCTCACGCACCACCCCTCCACCTTTATCAGTGGGGAACAGCAGTGTCACCCAACGGTCCGACAGGTTAAAACATATTGTATATTCCAGGGAGACTCCTAAGCCTCATTTCTTATTTATAAGTCTGGAGTTAGGAATTTGAATGAACGTGAGCCAGAATATCTGTCTGTACAGAAGATTCTCAATACTCACTTCAGAGATTATCATAGCAACAAACAACTGGAAGAAAATTGAGATACTCCAGTTTTAGAGTGAGAAAGGTCACAACAACTCTTAACAGCAGCAATAAATTTAATAATAGAAAATAATTTAGCAAGTTTAGAAAATAAGAGTTTGACTGCAGTTAGCAATGCTCTGATTAGCTGCAAACATTTCAGATATCAGCATGTATCAATATTCAGGTAATGCCAGAGAGCAAACAGGTAACCATGAGCAATGGCCAAAGGAAATTCAAGCGTGGCTGAGTTAGATCAGCATCCCAGGTAATTTTCAGATAATAGAGAACTTCTTTTTCAGAAGCAGTTCCGGATTTTGCTGTTTCCTATTTCAACAGCAAGAACTTGGAAGTGGGCAGGGGAAGGGGGACACGGGTGGCCAACCCATGCTCCTGCACTGCTGCAAATATCCTGTGCCCATGAGGTGCTCTTACAAATTGTTTCCCTTATGCAGTGGCAGCACAGAAGGGCAGAGGCACACAAGCCAAGATATCAGCTGGAAGATGTCTACACACCTTGGCACACACCTCCACCTGCAGCCATTATCCTACACAGTCCATAAGGAATTAATGTGGCATTAAAGCATTAATGTGGTGCTTTCACACACACACCCCCCTGAGCTGGAGTGCAACAAGGTACTTCAGCATCTCAGAACTGCTTCAGAGTCTTCAGTCCTTACCAAACCTTACATCTCCTGAGTGTGCAAT
The DNA here is from genome assembly GCF_003945725.1 of Corapipo altera. Lineage (NCBI taxonomy): Eukaryota > Metazoa > Chordata > Aves > Passeriformes > Pipridae > Corapipo > Corapipo altera. Next base: position 5,348,546 of record NW_020884914.1, read on the forward strand.
AAGAGGAAAAGGAATGGTCAGCCTTGTGCTGGATGCTGAGGGTGTCTTTGAATGATCCAGACAAACTGTTCCATTCTAATGGAGAAGCTGACTTGTTACCATCCTCATTTCTTTTCCATTCTTAACTCCCTATGTGCTACACCTCTGTATTTAAAACCTTCTAGGTAGAATACTTGAGACTGAATATGCAGGAAAGCAGTAATATATTTTCTACCCACCTCATTCATAAGACACAGTGTACACGTACAGTGTTTACTATTTCTACATTTTTCCCTGAAAAATGATAATTTGTCTGATCACACAAAAGGTTGGGCTCATCTTCAGCAAACACAGACAAATATATACATTTTGTGCACATACTCTCTTCAAGTCCAGGCTCACTGTGTTACGCTTAAAACTCCTCCTGAGTTAAAGAGCTGGCTAAACAAGAACCCAGAGTGCTGCTTTAATCTTCACACTCAAAATGCAAAATGCAATGTCTTCAAAACCAGAAGGGTTGCAGGGAGGTATCAGAAAACCAAAGTGCAACTTGAGATTCTGAACTCCAGGTGTAGCCCAATGGGAACAAAAAGGATTAAGAATTATTAACTAAAGATATAAAGACTTGCAGACAATTCATGACCCAAAGACAAGTGCATAAAAATGACAAACTGAGACTGAAATGGAAGAAAAAAAAAATCTAAGAATTAATGCACAGTAATATCTATTAAAGTAACATTAACATGTTCCAAAATCTCTCCTAGAATGTCTGAGAGAATAAAATTCACAACTGTAACCTGCTACTGATGGCCACCTCTTAATTTTTTCCTTACAAAATTTTACTTAAACATAAAGTACATTGAGACAGAGCATATGGAATAATTTAGCAACAGACAAAATCCCATATAGGTTTATGTTGTACAGTGACAATGACATCTCACAGCTTGATTGCCACAGTTTTAGCAATGCTACAGGTTATACCTACACTATAATACAATACATTTGACCATGTAAATGTAAATTTCCAGATCGAATCTACCTTCCTCTAACCATTATATGATACAGGGCAGTAAAGTTTTATGTGTGAAATACAAATGTAAAAGCAACTGTTCAATCATCAATTTTAAGTTACCATAGTTTATTTAAAAGGCATTTAATAAATTAAGAAAACTCCTTTTCAACTAAAAAAGCCCCTCTTGCTTTCCATAGTATATACATGTAGTCCTTTATTTCTTCCCAAAAGCCAAATAGGTATTTCCCATGAAGGCAGTGATTTTTATTGATCTAATTGTTCTGCCTGCTGTTCACTTTCAAACAAACAGTCCTGTCAAGAACAAACACAGTGGATGAAGTAGCCTGGCCTGTGAAGGAAGCGACTCAAGGTCCTGCAGGCAACTGGAGCACTTCAAAACCCCATTATATATTGTAAAAGAACTGCCTGTAATTTTTCAACTGAATAGTCCTTTCATGATTTGTCAAATCCTGTGGGGTTAATAACTCAACCCTTAAGGGTTTAATAGAAAAGACATTTGAAGTGTCTCTAAGAAGTTGTTGTTTGCTGCCCTCAAAGCCCAACTCCAATGGAAAACCTTAAGGCCCCTTGACTTCATACTTGTGCATCAACTTTAAGCTGCTGCATGAAGCCCAGGGCAGGTGCAGTAAGTTTGGGTTCTTTAGGCAGCATCAGTAGCTTATAATCACATGGGTTAAAAAACCATCACAGGGATCTTAGACCTGAGCCCCAGATCTGCAGATGTTCACAAGAACAAAATTCCACATTTCTGTAGCATTGTAGGAGACAGTTTGGAATTGAATGGGTCATCCTGGACAATCACTTGTGCTACATGCAATTAAACATCAGTCAACCTGATTGCTCTGGATATCCCACCCAATCCATTTAAGAGCAAAAGGAACATGAGCAAATAGAGAAAATATTTTCAGATGTTCCCTTCTGGGTTTTGTTCTCATTTCCTGAGGCTCCCTTTTCCACTAATGTGTCTGAGTAAAAGCATTTATTTTCTCAACAGGAACTTACGGATTTGAAAAAAATGCCATCAGCATCTACAGTTGCACCTACAAATGGCAGCTCCAGAGCAGCCCCTAACTCTCTCCAGAGCAGGGAATTGGGTGGCAACCGAACAGCAAAGGAAGAATGAGAAAAGGGGGGGAAAAAAGGTCCTGAGCCAACCCCATCAGTAAACACCAGTGATGTGCAGATCTGATGGATCTCACTCACCTGTAGCCTCACTGACTTCTGGCAGTTATAAAGTAAATTTAATGTATTCCATAGTGCTGGGTTGCCAAGTCACACACACACAGTGACTGATGATGATTCTGTCACTGCACTTGTGCCTGAGTCCCACGGGAAGCTGCAATTGCTCTTTATCTTCACTCCACCTCCTTAAAGCACCACTGGTGAGTGGGATGCTCAGATCTGATTCCCTGCAGGATGATCCTTCCTGCAACAGGAACCAGGGGGAGCTGCCACCACCATGTGAATCAATGGGTGAGCTTAGAAGTGCTCACCCACATTGCAGGTCTGGACTAAGCACTAAAAAATGCAGGATAAACTTTCTCCCACATCTGGGCTGCTCAGTGTGCCCTCCCCAATGCCAACTGGGCACGTTCTGCGACTGCAAAAATACCCAAGGTGCCCACACCAACGTGCTCACAGGTAAAAAAAAAAACATTTTCCCCTCACAGTGCAAGTAGCTGATGCCCTGTAGGTTTTTTCATTACATCAGGAACCCTACCCATAAATACGGATCTGTTTGCACATCATTTAACATCCCACTTACCTCATTGAACATACTGTTCCCAACCACTGCAGTTCAAGCAAATCCCTCAAGCAAATGGATAATAAATGGTTTTCTCGAAGCCATTTACAGAAGAGTGTTAATACTATATATTTAAGCCTCATTTAAAACATTCAAACATAAACAACATGACTTACTCCACTGGATGGCAAAAGAATGCTAACTTGCTTTCCCAAGGTTCATTCAGGATGTGCAAGCATACAAGACAAGAAAAATTAATTCAAAGAGCTGCAACCCTACAGAAAACAAAACCAAAAAAAAAAAAATGGAAAGATCTAGAGAATTTCTTTTATTCTTCAGACAAGCAAAAACGTGAAGCAAGTAAGTGGTGTTTCCAAGTTAGTATAAGCACAAATTAAAGATAAGATGATGCCCAGGTGGATACAAAGAAAGCCTGCTGATCTGATACTACTTGTGAGTACCTTTGTAAAGCAAGAAGTCTGAAGGCCTTTAAGTTTATCTCAAGTACCTGCTTTCATATCATTCTCTCCAAAGATTCAAAGCTTATTTAGCTTGTGGTAGCTGAGCTATCTCTGCATCACGGACCAGACGATGCTCAGGCAGCTATGAATTGTGGAAACACCAAAACAGAGCGTTTTAATGCACTAAATATAAGCATAATAGTTTAGTTAGATGCTTGATAGCAAATTAAGTGGAATTACATACAAAGTGTTAGTTCCTTGCACCCACTTATTGAGAGTAAGGCTGCAAGGCTTAGTCTTATTATAACATACCTATGACACAGAGGGGGGAAAAAAGGCCACTGTAAGTGGATAATGAATGGGAGGCACATTAGACTACTTATCCCTCCCACGAGATTGCCATTGCCAGCCCTTCAGCAGTGACAGCTTAAATGGCTGAGTGTTGTACTGCTCTGCCATTTAGTCCAATCAAGCACTTATGTTTAGCACACACAATCCTCAGGACAACCTCCTCTCTATTTTTGCTTATTGCTTTCTTGCATTATGTAAAATACTGAGTAGGAGCGCTTACACTGATGGACTCAGTGCTGCACCACCACTCATCTCAAGTTAACTCAGTATGTAATTCATAAAATACAGCTGTTTTATCATCAATAGGTGATTCCAGAGGCATGGCAGACGTTTCAAAGACATTTGCTGATCATGAAATACCAGCTGGCTGCTCAAAGGAAGTGAGCCTGTTCCTTTACTGCAAAGACCGTCCCAGACACACTGTTTGCTTAAAACAAATGCACAACAATAAGATATTGGGAACTATTGTATATCATTCACGTGGGGAATTGCCTCTGGAAAAGGATGGCCAGGTGCTGCCCAGTGGGGATACCTGTGTCCATCACAAGGGCTTGTGCAGTGGCACCTGCAGCTGGATCAGGTGTTACCTGAGCTGTTGTTCTGCTCAGTACTCAACCATCCAGCTGGCCTGGGCTCCAACAGGAGCATTCCAGCATTTCCATGACCCACTGCTATTTTGGCACTGGTGAGGCCATCCCTGGAGTGCTGTGTCCAGTTCTGAGGTCCCTCAGCTCAGGAAGGACATTGAGGTCCTGGAGCAGGTCCAGAGAAGAGCAATGAAGCTGGGGAAGGGACTGGAGCACAAGTGCTGTGAGGAGAGGCTGAGGGAGCTGGGGTTGTTGAGCCTGGAGAGGAGAAGGCTCAGGAGAGACCTCATCACTCTCTACAGCTCCCTGACAGGAGGGGGGAGCCAGGTGGGGGTTGGTCTCTTCTCCCAGGAACCAGCAGTAGGACAAGAGGGCACAGCCCTGAGCTGCACCAGGGGAGGTTTAGGTTGGACATTAGGAAGAAGCTCTTTACAGAGAGAGTCCTCAGACACTGGAATGGGCTGCCCAGGGAGGTGGTGGGGTCACTGTCCCTGGAGGTGTTTAAGAAGAGACTGGACGTGGTATCAGTGCCATGGTCTGGGTGACAAGGGGGTGTTGGGTCAAAGGTTGGACTTGATGATCTCAGAGGTCTTTTCCAGCCTCGCTGATTCTGTGAACTGGGCTGTGTGCATGGTGGGAGCTGCCCACATTCCTCACCTGAGCAGTTCTTTCTCCAGGCAGCAAAGCCTTGCTGTGAAGGTGGCCATGAGGGTTCAGTCACCTTGTCCCAGTGCTCCCCAGCCAGCCACTGTTCCCTCAGTGTGCAGAGCTGGGGGACTCCTGGACCCCACAGGAAATGTTGACTACATGTGTGCAGACAGGCACAGCTCTAATGCCCTGCTGCACCACAATTAGAACTATATGGAATATATAAACTTCATCCTTATGGCACAATTTCACTTGAAACGCCAAGATCTCACCACACCTTTTCCTATATTTTAATCTAGGAACAATTACAAAACACAACTTGGAAGAGAATTATAAGGGTGATTATGTAATAAAGTCCTTTTTTCTTCTTGAATGCATAAAATGGCTCAGAAGCCTTCTGTGGCTCTCTGACACTCTTTGTATTACTTTTCTATTTGAACTAGCATGATTCATTTATCTCATTACTAATACTTAAAATGTTGGTAGAGCTTTATTTTAATTAACTTCTGTACTGAATGTCAGGACAAGGAGAATGAACAGCAGCTTCTGCCATTCAGAATGGCTGAAATAAGTTTGTTGGGTTTGTTGGTTGTTTGTTTTATGTTATTTAAAAACTGTGGATCAAGCACTCTTTTTCAATTGCTTAAAAAAAAATCTGGTACCTCTAAAAATATCAATGACAGAAAAATAAATTTGGATATATCTAAGTCCAGTCCAGAAGAGCATCAAATGCAGGAGGCTGAGCTGACGACTCTTCATCCAGCTGCCTTACAACTTATTAGCTCTATTTGTCCCTACCTGAATAACAGCAAGATTGATTCTGCAGACAAATATTAGCATTTCCCTCTCTTATGCTGTTTACCCTCCTATTCTACAGAAAAAAGAAAAGAAATTAAATGAAACAAAACCTGCTTGTCTTCAGGCAGTCACAATCACCTCTATAATTCTATAAATATCCTGTGCACAATAACTCATGGCGTGTATAAAAGCAATGACAAGGTCACTTACTATGAACAATTCATGATCGGTTACCCTGGCAACAGAAATGTGTGGCAACAAGGGAAAAAGGCACAGGAAAAATTATAGGATGTTTCCATTATGTAAGTGACTCCTGTGAGTTCTCCAGAAGGATTTACCTAAAAACTCTCAGACTCCAGGTGCTTCTCACTTTCTCTAGTCCTGCACCAGTACGAACTTGGCTTGTTTCACTGCAGTTACTGTAGGTTTTCTTTGTATTTTAAATTATGTTATTTAAAAGTCTAGCAGAATGTGATCCATCTCTGTGGAGGAGTGTTTTTTTAGGAGTTCAAATTCTTAGTTAGCATTCACTGTTAGTGACTTTGTCATCATCCAATTAAAAATCAATCATCAATTTGCACATCACAATGGGTTTCCAAGTTTTCGACAGGACTTAGGCAATTAATGTGTTACTTTAGGACTTAAACTGACTTTTTAACTGGAAGCTCAGCAGAAGCAAGTTTTTCTGCACAGGCCATAGTTCTGGAATGACATTTCCACTCTGAATCAATCAAGTGAGTTCCCACAGCACAGGTTTTATAACAGTAGGCTGTCAGTATTTCACTGATCAAAACTCAGTCTTGACAAGGACATAACCAACAATAATCATGCAGCTTCTGAATAATATAATCCAAACAGATTCCAGAGTAGGTGTTCATGTATATTACTATATGAGAATGGGAACAGTGGTCTTAGGAATGCAGAGTTGCTCCAAGTCTATGCACAGTAGAAGAATAAAATGTCAAGAGAACCACAGCCCACTCACATCCATCACTGCAAAGGGCACTGTTTCTGTGATAGCCCCAAAAGGAGAAGCAGCAATGAAGTAGAGACCACAGACAGAACCCACAGAGGAGTCACTGTTATTGTGCTGTAAAACCCCCTCTTCTTTGTTTGAGAAGACAGGCATCAATCCATCCCTAGCAAACATAAAACACTTGCAAATCAGGAATAAAGAGTTTTCAGCCTTTATGCATCAGTACCTTTTTGTGGTGCCCCTCTCCAGCCACCTCCAAGACAGCTCTGATGGCCGATGCCTGTGGCAGATCTATGAATACCAGAGGCTGTGTGCCTTCCAAAGTTAGTGTCATGCACTCAGCCTTGGAAAAATGTAAATTGAAACCCAAAGTGAAGAAATAATTGATCTGTTGACAGCAAGCAGAACTGCCCTGTGGTACAGTCCAGTCTGAAACGATGTGAAGGGAGAGAGCTGAATTTCTCAAAGCATCAGATGCTGCCACAAAGAGACATGAGGAAAATTTGACCTTAAATAAGAAAGCAAAGGATTCTTGAAGAAAGTCAGAGTTCTGCAACTTTCTGGCTTCTCATGTCGCAAGTTTAGCTTTGGGAAACAGACTGATGAGAAACCTGATGGATGCATCAGAGTGTAATTTCAACAGGTGACTGCAGCACGGCTTCAACATCTGATCCCCACTGATGGTTTTGTAGCCATTCTTATGGAGGTCCCATCAACAGGAAACACAAACTCAACCCAGTTCCATTCTGAAGAGTGTCCCACAGTGGAATCACACTGAGAGCCAGAAAGAGGATGCAAAACCTCATAATAGTTCAGAAGAAAATACCTTGAGGGCAACCTATGGGCTCTTCCACTGTGCAACCACTGGGTCAAAGTGGATAGCACAAAGGAGCTCTGAGAACTCTGGATACTACAAAGAACGAGTGAAAATTGAGGGCAGTTTAACACACATTAATAATGTAACAAAGAAAACTTCATAGTGAGTGATAAAACTCTTGACTGCATGTTGTCAGTGTTTGCTTCTTCAAAGTACATGAGAATTTATAGTGAAGGTCCACATCAGAAATGGAGAACAGCTATTCTGATCATGTCCTAAATAACAGTCCATTTGAAAAGAGATGCTGGGTGATAGAACTGCCCCTGCAATTTCCAGACAGGTTTGGTTGCTTACAGACAGAACAAAACAACTGCAAAAGAAAAGGCAATCACTGAATCCCCAAACATGCATTAACCAGCTGAACTACTGTGTTATTCTCAAAACCATTCCAGGTTTGTTCCTAAGAGGTTATACAATCAACAACCTTGATCACACTAAGAATTCTAGAAGATTAAATGTAACTTTTCAATAGCAAACTTCTGCCCCTTGTTCAGCAGTATATTCCTGACTGTTATAATTAACAAGATTGTGAAGAGCATAAAATAATCTTATCAATGTGTTCAACTGTCCCAGTCTCTGTAATATAACTGCAGTGTTGATCCCTTGTATTTCAGACAGCAGGGAACAGATATGAAATGAGAACTACCTAAAAACTCTACTATAATCTGCTAAAAACTCTGCATCTGGAAGGAATGAGAATAAAGTCCTTTCAAAACAAGTATTTATTAAATTTTAAGTCAATTCCATGATTAGGAAAGAACTGACTTTTAATTCTCAAACTCCTGAGCTGGAAACACTCAAATTAGTTCTTCAGATTTCAATTTGCAAGGTTTGCTAACTCTGCAGTTCCTGCCAGAGACGCCACAGTTTCACACTGTAAAGGGAACTCCTAAAACCAGGCTTGTTTTTCCACTACCAAAAGACAAAACAGAAGGGGAAAAAAGCCCTCAGATTGGCTGCTAACCATTTTTTTTCTATCTTCTTCTCCTAAAATACTCCACTGATAGTATGTAATTGCAAGGACCTGATGCCTAGACCATGTCTGCCCTTTTGAGTATAGCAAGCAGAAAAAACAAGCCCACAAAATATAAAAATTCCCTTCCACCTCTTTCACCAATATAAAGACCAGAAAATTTAAATAATCAGAAAAATGTATCAGTTCAGTCAGGTGACTTTTCTTTATCTAAGTGTAGCTTTGGGTTTCATCTGTGGAAGGAGATGGGAGTTCCAACTCCCCCTACTTAAGGATTCTTTTAATCATATCATACTTCATCAAATATCTAAAAATCCAAATTCTCTCCTGGTGTTTTCAAGCTATTTAATACCAGATACAAGTTATTTAGATACTATAAATTGTATTTTTGCTATCAAAATAGAAAAAAAAATAATAAAAAAAGGAAGAATCCAAGTTTTGAATTATTTGCTACCCTTGAAAAGCACAGCATAATATATACATAGTATATATTTTATTGCTTATCTATTTTTTCTTCCAATTACACAGTGTTTTAGAAATAATTCTTTCCATATTTGGGTTTTTTGCCATTTTTTCTCCATTCAAAAACAATGGTTTTGAAATAATCCGACATCAAATTGAACCCGAAGTACCACAGTCAACAAACAAAAAGCATCATCTTCCCTCTGTTTTCTCAACCATTCTAAACGTCAGCCCTGGGTCCATAATTAATAGCGAGTTCCACAAAACAAGCAAGGGTCAGGTTTGCTTTTAAGTACCAGTGCACATAAAGTCCTAAAGGCACATTACAGATACTTCAGGGGTTTTTTTTTGAAGCCTGCAAGAAACATCTAAATCCATCTTCTTTTTGTCTTCAAAATATTGGGGAAATGTTTTCCACAGCTCCTTTTCTCTGTCATGTTAATAAACCAGCCCGGTCAATGGGCTCTTGCAGCGCGAGGCACTCGCAGCATTTCAGGAGACTTCACACTGATAAAAAAGCCCCACCGAAAACATATCACAAAACACACAGTCATCTGTCACTGTAACTTAGCCAATTGCACCTACGGGGGGCATTTTTAAGCAGGCAGAATGTAATTGCCTGCTTGGAATTCCGCCAAGACGCTGGAGCTAATTATTTTTTAAGGATGAATTTAGTGCTCGCACGAAAGCTGATGGATCAATAGCACGGGCAGAGGGAGCCCGTTCGTTCCCTGCCGAGGTGCGGGGCGCGCTGTGCTCCTGCAAAGGGCCCCGCTGTGCCCTGACAATGTCCATTGTCCTCGGGCTGGAGGGGGACTTGCATTAGAGGAAGAGTGTTCAACAACCTGCACTTGTGACAGAACCTCCCAGCGGTGAGCAGGAACACCTGTATTTACCCGCCCAGACCCGAACTGCTGCCTTGCCTCCAGAAACTCCTGTCCTGCCTCGCCAGAACTCCAACTACTCACTTACATTCTTAATATGCAGAATGTATTAAAGGAGAATATTGAACTTACATGTCTAAAGTACTCATTTACTACTACAAGGTACTGAACTAGCCTGTGCTCCTGATCAAGTTAAAACAGTCTCTAAGATTTTTCTGCTGGCTGATAAACGCTTTGAAAAGACCAAGTATCAGAAGTCAAGAGTAATTCTACCCATTAACTACATAACATTGTGGCCTACAAATAGTATCCTGCACCTGTATCTTCTTTCATCACCTCCTGACTGTTCCATGCTGATATTATGAAGCAAAGACAAAAAATTCAGTCTCCTTTTTAGAAAGAGAAAAAAAAAATAAAAATTGCAGGTCCAGATTCTGGCTTACCATCATTGTCACACATCGCTCAGAAACTCCTGTCCTACCTCACCAGAACTCCAACTACTGACTTACATTCTTAATATCTAGAATGTATTAAAGGAGAATACTGAACTGACATGTCTAAAGTACTCATTTAGTACAAGGTACTGAAATAGCCTGTGCTCCTGATCAAGTTAAAACAGTCTCTAAGATTTTTCTGCTGGCTGATAAACACTTGGAAAAGACCAAGTATCAGAAGTCAAGAGTAATTCTACTCATTAACTACATAACATTGTGGCCTACAAATAGTATCCTGCATGGGATGCACCTGTATCTTCTTTCATGACCTCCTGACTGTTCCACACTTATTTTATGAAGCAAAGGCAAAATTTCAGTTTCCCTGTTAGAAAGGAAAAAAAAAAAAAGAAATAAAAATAGCAGGTCCAGATTCTGGCTTAGCATCATTGTCATACCACCAACAGCACTTTGCAGCCCCCTGATGTATTTATATTTTTTAGGAGAAAAGGATTCCTCCCCTGTACCTGCAGTATTAAACAGTAAAACTAAGAGGACACAAAAATCCAGCAAGAAAATAGTTATGTATATAAAAAAATAAATATAAGTATGTGGCATACACATCCCTGTCAGATACTGGATGCCTGGTCAGCCCAGGTCAGATAAACCAAAATAAATAAAGGTAATATTTTAAATTCAGTAAAATTGTTTTGCTGGGTTAGTTCTATACAAATAAGAATTTTTATTTTTGAAAAAGTATTAAGTGCTTTAAAGAATTTATTATATGGCATAAGTGAAATGTTTACAAATACAAGTGTTCTCTGAATTAATACTGCAAGTTCTCGAAAAAGTCAGAACTGATTTTCTCTGTAACAGAAATAACATGAGCAGAAAGACCTTCAAACCTAAATCAAGGAGAAAAGATTAAATAACAGAAGCTCAATATCAGCCTGAGTTTGTGTGTTTTGCTCCAAAATGCAATGTTACATTTCTTCTATGTTAGAACTAAGGGAAAAATCCAGGAATTGACATTGAGGAAAATAAAACTGACTGTACAAAGCAGAACCATATGGACAACAAACACTGTGATTAACAAGGTTTGGATTCAGTCTCTTCACGGTCACTGCACAGACCTCAACTGCCCAAAGAGGAGGCACAAGTAAGTGACAGCATTCCTAATCCAGTCCCCACCCACTCCTCATCCACCAGGAAGAAAATGAGCAAGAATCAGGAAACAAATCCTGCAAGTGGCTCGTGCAACCAGACACCAGCCAGATATTAACAGTTCTGACTCCTGCCCTGGGTGGGATCTCGGGATGGAAATCAGAGGCAACACAGCCAAGCACAATTCCTGATGGAGCAGACCCCTCCTGCTGCTGGGGCCTGAGATTCTGCCCTGCCATGGAGGGATCAGATCCTTCACCTTCTCACTTACTCCACCTACAAGGCAAAGGACTTGGCAACATTTGCTTGGGTTTTAACAGCCTTGTGAAACACATGATTTGTCACTGGTTAAAGAGAGAATTAAGGGGCTCCTGGAGTTTTTCCTCTCTCAGGTAGAGAGACACAGCACAAAGAGGAGCAAAGCCCTCCATCCTCATTATTCCTGGGAATGGGACAAGGAGCTGCCACACTGCCCTCCGGTTTTCATTCTCTCAGCATTCAGCTGTCACCACTGCTCCTTCTCTTTGCACTGACAGGTCTGGCATCAGCACCAAGTCAGAAATGCCAATGGACCTAAGCTGGACCCAACTGGACTCTATTTCTTACCCAATTAAAGAGAATTTGTCAGGCAAGAGTGGAGGAGCTGGAGCTCTGCTGTCTGTCCTCACATTTTCC